>NC_132987.1:92145000-93356036 GCF_048564905.1 Vicugna pacos
CTAAGATCACTGGCAGTGTTATTTTGAACCATATTTCCATACAGATTCTCTGTAAAATTTGATGCACATAAATCTGCATTAAAAAATTAAACATTGAAAACAGTCAATGGAGCAAAAGTTGTAAAGGTACTTTCTTTTTTTCTTGGTAGAGTTTGTGTGCACCAAACATGAAACCAAGGTTTGACACAGTAGTTAAAAACATATCATATGTTATTAAATTAATTGTGCTTTACTAAAGAATGGTATTTCATTTATAATTTTGCTTACTTTTAACACTCATTAGATAAGAAGTCGCTTTTTTATTAACACAACTATGACATAGCAATTGGCAAAAAAAATTATTACGTTATTTTATGTCAAAATTGAGTAAAATATTTAATCTCACACACTTTTATTTGAAGAATTCATTTTAAAATATGTTTATAATAAGTTTATATATAATTAGGTGAATTTAAAAAGACATAAAACCTAGTACTTATAAAATAAATCGAGATTTTATAATTTTGATTTACAAATATATAGTCATCATCTCAAAATGAATCACCTGTGATTGTTAGTGACAGTGCACATATAAAGTGACAATGACTAAACAATTTAGTACTTGAACATAACAGTTATGGTTGTGCTATATAAAAAAAATTTTAGAGCAGACAATATTGGTCTCCAAAGACAATTTTTAGCAGAGAAAAACTGATAGCATATCTAGTAGCTCATAGCTCTTAACTATTAAATCCTTAGTCATCCTTTCCAATAAAAAAGTTTCCATTTATAATAAAACTCTTCATAATACTGGAATATTGCCAAGGAACCTCAGCTAGTAATCACTGAACACATGGCAACAATTTTTAATTACTTTTGACCTTGATGAGATGCAATGATAACCTCTAGGTAAAGAGCTCTGGATCTATTAATGATCCTGAGGTGTCTTCTAGCATGCATAAACAGAACCAAAATTTAAGAGGTTTAGATTTGGTTTCCCAAGGAGTTTTCATTGGTCCATTTTAAATGACATATACCATATATTGTAAAATTGTTGGTAAAATTAGAATTTGTTTCAGTATCTTTTTTTCTTTCTTTTTTGTGATTCAGTAAGTTAATAATTCAGTGTCTAGCATCAAATTTCCTCAGTTAAAATCCTGGCTACAAAAAAGGGAAGAAGTCTTAACATCATTCCCAAGAAGAGTAAGCATAAGACAAAGAAGATTAATTAATCAGTCTGGCTGTCCTGAAATGCTATCAAGGGAATGAGAATGGCAAAATCAGCTGCCTTCATCAGGAGTGCCCTTCAGATGAATGTGATGGGGTTTTTATGGCGAGCCGCTTTGACAGATATTATCGTGGCCAATACTGTCTGATCTACTGCTTCAATGAACCAGAAGACAAGCCATTATGTGAACTAACAACAACATAATCTTATCTGCATCCCTAATATGAGCAAGTTATTTAACTTCTTAGTGCCTTAATTTTCTCGTAAGCCATTTTGGGGGGATAATAATAGAACCTGCCCCATAGGATTTGTGTAAGGATTAAATGAGATAATGCATGGAGAGCATCAGTAAAGTACTTGCCACGTAGTAACTATTTTTAAAGTTTTTAAACCTAGATAATCTTGACATTTTTTCATATATCTAAGTAAATTTTTATATTAGCATAGTTTTAAATTGACAGCAAAGTTTCAAAGACCCTACAGAGAGCACCATATACCTTGTACCCACTTTCCCCCAGTTGTTAACTTTTTACATTACTCTTGTACATTTGTCACAACTAACAAACTCATATTGATCTATTATTAACTAAACTCCACATTTTATTCAGATTTCATTAGCTTTCCCCTAATGGCCTTTTTCTGTTTCACCATCCCATCTATGATATCACATTGCATTTAGTCATCATAACCTTTCAATTAAGACTATTTTTTTTAGAGCAGTTTAAAGTTCACAGCAAAACGGAAAAGAAGGTACAAAGATTTCTCATTTACTCCCTGTATCCACACAAGCATACTCTCCCCCATTATCAACACCCTCCCTTTCCTCACCAGAGTGGTACATTTGTTACAACTGATGAAAATCTTGACATTTTTTCCCTAAAAGAAATACTTTTTCATATTTTTAAAATTTTTTACACACTAAAAATAATATATCCTGACTTCACTATTAAGCATTGCAACTATTATGTAATTAAAGTCAATTCTAATATGATTTTTTATGCAACTACATTTGACAGTGCCTCTGTGTGTTTATCTAGTTGGATATATGGAAAACTGATGGCATGTAATAAGCTCTCAATAATTTAATACATTTTAATTCAATAGTTGAGTTAAATTTTGAGAGAATAAGTTTGTTATGCTTTAATATGACATTTTCCCCAAGAAATAATGACTACTTCTGGTAAATAAGATTCAGTTCCAACATGGCTTTAAATACCTGATTTTAAGTACACTTTATTATGGATGAATAACACTTGGTTAAGTGATGTTAGTTTTCCATTAAAAGGAACTCATCTAATTGTTTTCCATAAGGAACATGAATCATGTTAAAAATTGTGCCCATTAAAAAAATTAAAACCCACAATGAAAAGAACAACAGCAAACATAATAACATCAACAAACACACAATTACCTTGACAATATTATATCTTAGAAACTTTTTTTTTCCTCAAGTCCTTACCTGCCTCACAGAGAGAAGACAGATCTGAGAGTCTTAGTATTTAAGAAATATCAAACTGACTTATTTCCTGGTTATTTTTATTCTAAAGTAAAAACCTACAACTCTTTGAAGAGACTTAACCTAATGAATATAGCTAGCAATATAATTGATATTAATTATTAAAATGGCACTTCAGTTTTGATTAGTTTTCAGTAGTATTAATGGAAATACTATTTTAGTAAGATCATTGTCCATCCCTGAAACAATTTAAAATATCAGCTAATGACTTTGGCTTTATAACAACAAGCACTTTAAAAATCATTAAATTTGATTTAATCAATCAACACTATTTTTCTCCATTGTCTTTTCAAGCACTGAACTATCACTTTAAGATGAGAGAGATCACTTTTCATTACTTTTTCTTTCATAGTTTATACTATATTATGAGTGAAAATTATAATTGAATGTATATAAAACATAATTATATATAGTACATATATACATATATATGTATAAACAAATATAAAATTGGAAACTGGTTCTAGTTTCTCACTACAAAAGTTTTATACATCTTATATTTACTACCATATCAGAGAGATAATAAAACCACAACAGGAACAAGGCAAAGTGGGAATATTAAGTAAATGTAACAGATACAATTAAAATGCTCTGATAATGTCCCCCCAACGAAGTTCATCTTTTCTGTCACAAATAATTTCTCCTCACCTCTGGAATCCTATTAAAATTTGTAGGTCTCATAAAGAAATTTCCACTTTCTGCTCTGTATTATCATTTCAAGTATGCCCTTCGTAACTAAATGCTCCCTAGCTGCAGTGAGTTATTTATTTTCACATTTTCCCTGGCATACAGAACTCAATTATTTAGAGAAGAAAAATCTACATGTAGCAAGTTATATCATTTCCAGGCTTTGCTAAACTTCTGTTGTTTCAAATTATGTTTTATGGCCCCTTATGATGTTAAAAAAATTGCTTGCACCTGATCACTAAATTAAACTTATTTTAGTGAATTTTATACCTATGTCTCTCAATACAAGTTCTTCACCATCTTAAGTTCCCTATTCATTGTCTCCAATATTGGCCATGTCCATTTCCTCTCATTTATTCGTTCACTGTTTCCCCATTATGGGCTCTGCTTTTACCATACTCTCTGGAGTACAGAGACTTGCACATACGTACAGCATCAGATTGCTAACTGAGCTATGCTAAATTGCATTTTGCTCCCAGTGGATGGATTTATTCAAAAATTTTTGGAATAGTTGTTAGAGAGGAATAGCTCTAAGTAGGATTTCTAGAAATGGAAGGAGATGGAAGGAAATTCTATGATGCTGGTTCCATTTTCCTCATAATATAGAGGAGAAAAATCTCAGTCCTGGAATTGTGACTTGGCTTACCTAAGGATACATAGCAACAGAGATGAGAGCTGAAATTAGGTCCCCTGGCTCTCTGTCTAGTGCTCGCTGACCCTCTCCTTTTCCCAGGGGACATTTAGTACAGGAGAAAGTTGGATGCTTAAACAGAATATCACAAAGTAGGGTCCATTAACTGCCCCTCAGTTTGCAAACCCAAACTGTAGGAAACTATTTAATTATTAATTCAGCAAAGACTTACTGAATGCCAATTATGTGCCAAACACTGCTCTACCTGCTTGGTATATGTCATTAAGGAAGAGGGATAAAAAATTTGTATCATCTTGAAGCTTATATCCTATTCAAGGGAGAAAGAACATAATCAACATTTTAAATAAGAGTTAATCACTTAGGATGTTAGCAAGAGAGAAGTTTCAAGGAGAAAAGAATGAAAGCAGGATAAATGTAGAGTAGGAGAAGTGATTTTTCAATAGCAGGGTCAGGGTAAATTCCACTTATAAACTGAGATTTGAGCAAAGGTTTGAAGGAGTTCTGGGAGTTGGCTATGTCAATATCTGGAGGAGAAGCATTGTAGTCAGAGGAAACAGTGCAAAGGACCCAAGCTAGGAGAGAATGTCAGAGTTTAAGGGAGAGGAAGTCAGCCGATGTGGCTGGAGAGAAGTGGGGAAGAGAATAGTAGAAAACAAAGTCAGAGTGAAAACCAGAGCTGTATTAAATAAAGCTACATTATGCAATTTGGTTACCACTAGCCACACATCGCCACTGAGCACTTGAAATGTTCCTGATGCAACTTAGAAATTGAATTTTTAATTTTACATAATTTTAATTAATTTATAATTTTATAATTTATATATAAATTTATAAATTATCTTTTAAAACTGAAGCACTCAGTGTGGATGCAGATATGACAAGGAATTTATTTTGGCAGTTAATTCAGTTATTGGAAAATTTTTAAGTGTATTTAAACATCTTGAGTATGTGAATCTACTTTTCAATTGTAAATTTTATGAAGTCCAAGTAATGTGTATCCCTGTGTAAAATTTAGTGTCCAAACTGAGAGGAGCTGAGGTGTAAAATATCCACTGGATTTTCAAAGATAAGTATAAAAAAGGAAAACAGCTAATTAATAATGTTCAGTATTAATTATTTATTGAATTGGCACTTTAGATATACTGGTTTAAATAAAATATAAACCAAATCATATGAAATATTATATAAGCATAATTTTAGCTGCCTATTAATGTAACTACACAAAGTGTACAATTACTTATATTGCTTATATTCTATTGAATTTTATTTTTTATAATTCTACTGAAAGTACAATAGGCCAGTATAAGGAGATTGGCTTTTGCTCTAAGTGAAATGGGGATCCATCAGAGGTTTTCAGCAAGAGAGTAATAAGAACTGTATTTTAGTTCCACTTTTTAATCAATTATTTAATTATAGCTGCCATTTACATTCCTCTTGTAAATTAATATTTAGATAGATTCATACTTTATGCATATTGCAACACAGATAAGGCATAATTTGGTTGATTAGACAAGTGATTTATCTTTCTTTCCAATTATATGACTTATTATTCATTTTTATAAGTTCATCTAAGCGTGAAAGAAAAGGACAGCCCACATAAATGCTGTATATTATCTCATTCTAACTTATCTTAGATTTGGACAACACTAGCAAGTTGTGTCCACTATCTCTAGAATTGAAACTCAGAGTACCTTCAAGTCTTTATGCTAATTCCCAACTGATACATCAGGTAACTCATAAAAAATGTCCATACAACTACCACATGATCTATCAATTCCACTTGTTGGTATTTATAAGAAAAAAGAAAAACACTAATTTGAAATGGTATATGCACCCCCTTGTTCACTGCAGCATTATTTAGAATAGTCAAGACATGGAAATAACCTAGCTGTCCCACAAAAGATGAATGGATATAGAAAATGTGGGGTGTGTGTGTGTATACACACACTCATACACAATGGAATATTATTCAGCCATAAAGAAGAATGAGAGCTTGCTACTTATGACAACATGGATGGACCCTGAAGGCATTATGCCAAATAAAATAAGTTAGACAGAAAGAGAGAAATAGC
The DNA here is from genome assembly GCF_048564905.1 of Vicugna pacos. NCBI lineage: Eukaryota > Metazoa > Chordata > Mammalia > Artiodactyla > Camelidae > Vicugna > Vicugna pacos. The sequence continues at coordinate 92,151,135 of NC_132987.1, forward strand.
ATATGATCTCACTTATATGTGGAATCTTAAAAAAAGAAAAGAAAGAAAAGCTCATAGAGTAGATACAGAAACTAGATTGGTAGTTGCCAAAGGTAGGGAGTGGGGATTGGGGTGGATAAAATAGGTGAAGGGGGTCAAAAGGTACAAACTTCCAGCAATAAAATAAGTCATGGGAATGTAATGTATGACATGGTGAATATAATTACATATTTGAAAGTTTCAAGAGAGTAGATCTTAAAAGTTTCCAGCACAAGAAAAAAAGAATTCTTTAACTATGTATGGTGATGGATGTTAACTAGATTTATGTGGTGATCATTACATAATATATACAAATACCAAATCATTATGTTGTACACCTGAACCTAATATAATGCTGTATGTCAGTTACACCTCAATAAAAAAATTACTTAATTGAGGAAAAAAGTCCATACATTTTGCTTTTGCAATCAATGAGTCAAAGAAATTATTTTGGACACCCTACTGCAAGTGCGTTAAATATTCTCTACACTAAAGCCACAATGGAATTAAGAAGTTGGATAAAGTCAACAAAAACTGGAAAACAATCTTCTTTTAAATGTTTAACCAAGGGAAAGGTATAGTTTTTAAGCTTTCAATGATCTATAACAATCTAATAATCATCAATTAATTTTCAAGGTTTTTTTTTTAAGGTTCCCATATCCTGTGATGATTCAATAAGCAACATGCAAGATTAACCCCAAATAATCATATTCAGGAAAAAGAAAAACCCTCTGTAGTTGTAAGGCAATCATTCTAAGATTTTAAATGATAGAAAGATCCCTCTAAAGTAAATCTGTCAATAATTTAAATACCCTTATCATGGAACTCCTAAATTTCTGCCTAAATTCAAAATTTTACATAGGTCTAGAAAAGAAAGGGGTATGTAGTTAAAAATTAGGAAAAGAGACTATTTCTTTTAAGTGTATTTCTGTTTTATGCACAAAACTACCATCACTATTAATGGGAGTTAAACATATAAAACCATTGTGCATCAATAGAACGGAAATTGTAATCCATAAAATGAATGAATTAAATCATTATAAGTAATTCTTTAGCACATGAACTCCTCTAAGTTCTATGAAGTATATAGTCTGACTTTTTGAAATGGCACTTAAAAAGGTTTTACACCCTAATTGAACAGCCATTCACTAGGCTTGTTTTTCACTTACATCTCTCCTAATACCTGTGAAGTAGGGTTTTTAAAATAGGAGACTGGATGGTAAAAGCAGTAATTTCTCATCAGGGAATATTTAATAAGTGGAAGCTATTAGCAAACTAAAGGACACAAAATAGATTAATCTTTCAAAGATATGTCCTTTTGGGATTATAAATTGTTCAGTTTTCAGGGAGAAAGACTGACAGCTGTGTAAGGATAGGTTTACATTTAATATTCCTCCATAATACATGAGAAAAGTTATTTTAATTTTTTCATAATAATCATTAATTAAGATTATTTGAAAATAACCAGAGGTAAAAATAAGTTAAAGATTATCCAATTTGGGTCATAATTTACTTGTAGATTGCAATATATTTTTGTTTAAAGATAGTACCATGAAAACTAACTTTGGTATAATATATTATTTTATTTAATACATATTTACATAATATTGTTATGATATAGAAGAAAATCTAACTATGCTCCCTGACTATGGCTATAAAAATATATATGACTGGAGAATGAACTTACTGACAGAACTATGGTTTCTAATTAAACATCTCTCTTTGTCCTAGAAAAATGGTCATATATCAACAACTTTTACAAAGAATTATGTACAATACATAACATAAGAAAGTTGGATTCTGCTCCTTTTATTTTGAGTTAAACTTAGAATCTAGGCTTAATTTACATGTGCTTTTACAATTTTATTGGTTACTTGGGCTTAATTATCTATCCATCCCCTTTAAAAAAAAATACATAGTCATCATTCAAAGACCTTAAAAACAAATGTACATATGATTTGATATTTACAATGAAATAACTGAAGACCACCTATAAGGCAATCTATTGAAAATATTTTAAAGGATCCTTGAGGTTATATTTTTCAAGAGCATATAGAGTTGAATATAGGAATCCTGACAAAATTTGGGAACACTGCTGAAAAGTTACTACTTAGGTTTTCCCATTCCTTTGTCATGGGCAAAACTGACTCTAAGAAATTTTGTAACACAAAAAGTAACATGCCTTCTCCACTATGTTTTATAAGAACTTGACATCTGTACCTCAGGAAAATCTCTTTCTTGACTTCAGCTCCCTCCCACACTCTTCTCCTTCCCCCCACTCCCTCCCCTCTCATCTGTCCATTCATCTTTCCTGCCTTATTTCCTTCTCCTCTCCCCCTGTCATACATATTTTTAGAGCTTTATACCAACACATGTATTTTCTATTTTGTAAGCAAAGACATTAACAAAGTATTTTAATATTTATTAATTATTTAACACTGATTATAGAGAGCTTCCTCTGTGCTAGTCACTGTACAAGACACTGAAGACATTTTTAAAATACTAACAAATAATAACCTTATGAGATTGACAATAAAAGTATCTCCATTTTATTTACCCATAGAGACACTGAGGCACAGAGCTCTTAAGCAGTTTGCTGAAGACCATGTGTCTATTAAGTAAAATGGTCAGGATTAGAATCAAGGTTCTATGACTCTGAGGATGCATGTTATTAACTATTACACTATGGTGCTCTTATAAATTTCAGAGTCTATCAAAAATAAAAAATACTATTTTTTTCTGAAAACTTACAAGAAGGAAATTGTCAAGTTAATTCAGATGCAGGTTTATTTAGCCTAAGAATTGCTGGCGAAATTCCAGATGTCAGCTTTAAAGTACAGTTCTACTTCAGCCTCTTTTAAGAACCATTTATGATGCTGTGGTTCATACATCTATTCAAGACATTTTGAATTAAATTACATTTCCTTTCTAAACCACACCTTGGGAGTACTAGTCTTAGGCATTTGCTTTCAGTTGCAGGAAGTAACACTTCATTTCTTTTTTTACTTAACCTTATTTCGTTTTATAGCTCAGGTTATAGTGAAAAAGACTGTTTCCTACTCATATAGAAATAAATTTTAATTTGAAAAATGAGACCCTCAAAATGGTAATCTAAAATTTGTTTTTCCTTAGGTTGAAGTGTTTAAAAATTAACAGATGAAACTACTTTTCCTATTTAATGCTCTAAGAACATGGCTCTGAATAATCTGGAGGAGTGGAATCTAATTTTTCCATAAGAATAAATTTTTTATGAAATGTAGTGGTGCTACATATTTTGGAAATTTGTGTTAAATGAATAAAAGAGAAATCCACATGGATTTTCTCTAATTTGTTCACATTTCACATTCAACGATTTGGGCATATGTTGAAAAATCAGTAATTTTAGCCCACACTATCACCACATTTTGAGATAAAGGGCACTGCTTAGCTGGGGAAGGAAAAAAAAAGAGTGCCAGTAGATAAAATCAGATAGGGTGTATAATTTTAAATATAGTCAAATGTCAGTATTTAACACGCTCTTATCATTTATGTATAATAAAATACTTTTTAAAAAGTTCTGCTTGTCTAAAATGGAAAGTCAATTTTTCAATTGAACAGAAGACAATGCTTAGCATATGACTACACTAGAATACTGTTATTAGAAATGTATACAATTATCAAATTTTCCAAAAAAAAAAAAAAAAGATGATGGTAAAAACCCAAGTCGTGGCAAAAACATAACAACACAGTCTAGGTTACAGCAGTCATAATCAAGTTTAGGAGAATCACATCAGCTTATTCAGATCTATTCACACTCAAAAAAAACAAAATGGTCTGAATGGTTAGGTCGTATGTGGTCATTAAGAAAAATGATATGTAGCTCACATATTCATATACTTCTTATTCCTAGGCTTTACAGAGCTGTAACTTGTCATAGTTATGATCGATATCCACTTCTTTAGACTATTTTCTATTTATAGGTGATAAATACAGAGCAAATTACAAATAGTGAAGACAAAAAATAAAAGCAAATATTCTAATTCAGGACTGATTTTCCATCTCTTGCCTAAAAATGATCATCAAAGGAAACTTGATTTTACTAGAAAGCTTAAAACAAAAAAAATTCCATGTTTAACTTGTGCTTTAAAAGAGGGTTCTGACTTTATTACAAAAAAAATTTGAGTTGCTTTATTGTATCACATTTATATAATTACATGTATATTATGCAAAAGTATCTGTGTGCTCTTTGGCAAAAAATATGAATTTTTTGGCAGAAATGATCTTTTAAATGAACAAATAAAACAAATGCAATATCCTAAAATTGTAGACAAATCACAAATGAATGTAACTCTGTAACAACAGTCACGGAAACAAAGATTTAAGCTAAAATGCTTAACTCTAAATCTATAGTATCAAACCTTTTTTTCTCTCTTTTCCATTATTCTTCCCCATGGGGATCATCCAAGTTTTGCCCACAGTAATTCAGGAGCACTGGTCCTGAAATTGAGGGGAAAGGCATCGACAGCCATAATTGAGCCATTCACTCAGCTTTCCTTTGAGAGCATATTTGATTGGCATAATATAAAAATAGAACACACATTTGGAAATAGACTTAAAACTCCTCTTGAAATGGAGACTAAATGGTTCATGAGATTGATGAGACAAAGATTCTATTACTTCAAATCACTGGTTTGAGTCTAGCTCACATGAAAGTGACTAATTCATTACCACAGGACAATCTTCAGAAAATGATGCAGTATAGTAAGATAAAGTCTCCACATGAAGAGATCTTTCAACGAACGCTACTTAACAAAAACAAAAACAAAAACAAAACTTAATTGAAGCATGTATACTGAATGTTGTAGATGTTCTGAAAACATTTGAAACATTTGTGATGAGGCAATCACTTTACTCTGAACGTTTATACAAATGCTTCCCGAGCCACCATTACATCAGGGATTGTGTAGTTTATAGACATGACTCAGAACACACAGTGCCAGAGGAACTTCAGTGAGCAATATTCTAATGTGTTTTCTGCCTAAATGGGCTATTGGGATTATTTCTTATTTCTTCAGTGTTTTAAGCCTAACTTTGTGTTTCAAAGTTTAAATTTCAACCTTGGGATCTAACTTAATGAATGGAGCTCTCCAAGCAATATGGACTGATCCTGTCCTTACGGAGTTCCAGCTTTGTGTGTCTGGAATGCAGTCCTACTACTGCTGTCCTCTTCCAGCTCCTTCAGTTCATTAAGTGTGCACTTCCTGAGTCTTGGCTGGGGAGATAATAGATGAATGTGTGGTGGGATAGACTGACTGATGGATAGAAAGAGTGATGAGTATTAGTCTTGTTTTGTTTAGGGAGGAAATCAATGTATAAATAGATATTCCCCAATTTTTCCATTGTTAAAGTTGCCAGGAAAATATTATAATGGAAGGCTTGCTCAATATCTATCCATAACAACCATTCTCTAAAGTATACTCTAAAAACAGCATCTAGGAAAAAAATGAAAATATTTTCTTTGAGCTTTTATAATTTTTTCCTTTAAGAGTTTGCTCTCCTACTTCCACTCCACCTTCCTAAAAAAAGAAAAGAAAAATAAACACACACACACAGACACATACACACTTCTTGGGGGACATTTGGTGGTAAATGATTAAATAAATAGTCCCTAACCATGTCACAATGCCTTGTGTGCAAAGATAGCTCACATAAATTTTATTTACTCCTCACTCTGTTGAAAATTACAGTAACTGAATTTCTTAAGAAAGAAACAATATAAATAAGTATTTTAAAAACAAAAGGCTGCTTAAACTAATTCTGTCCCCAATGCAAAAAATGGTTTCCCTAGATGGAAAATAATTATTTGACACAAATACCTGAAAGAGATGGTAAATGAAAATGGAACTCCATTGACAACCCTGCAGAATTAAAAGAAAGGAGACTCTCTAGTGGTTGGGCATTAATGATGTTTCCATAGAGGTTAACAATAGTGACCACAAATAAAATATAGTGGCCCCACAGTGCTGCCAGATATCACACCGTTCCTATTTCTCTGGGTAAAACCAGTAAGAAACTCCCTCTCTTTACATGCTTTTCATAAAAAAGAATCATGAATATATTCTGTAAACTTCAAGCATAAGTGAAATAAATGTCCCTGTTAAACTACTATAATAAATAGGTTAGGAAAGCATGCTTCAGATTAAAATCAAAAGCCAACACTTTTCATTCCTCCTTGAAAAGTATTTCTTTGGACCCAGAATATTTAATGCACATACAAACAAACACACACACACACACACACACACACACACACATTCAACTAAGTGCACATTGCTTTGAAACTACTGTAGGCAACACCATAATATTAGTTGTACTTTCCTAAAAACAGTGATACTTTTATGAAATATTTAATATCATGAGAATTCAGATAGCAAATGCTGTTAGTAAAATTCAGGCAAATACAAGCTATTGGTGAATTAAATTTTAAAATATATGAAAATCAGTATATCAATTAAAAGGGGAGTAGAGGGTTGGTAACAATTTTCTTAATCTTATTTATATACTAATCTAGATTAAATGATTAATATCTTATCTTAAAAATGCAAATAATACCCATATAGCACTATGAAATAAAAATCAAATCTCCCCACAGCACTGCAAGATCTCAAGGAAATGAGAGATAAGGGAAAATATGATATATGAAAAAAAGGACATGTGCGAAATAATGTAAAAATGAATGGCTTAGTCTATAGAATAAATCTCAAGGTGAATCCACGTTAGTTAGGAAAGTTCATGGAATATCACAAAGTTGATGGAATATTCCATCTAGTGGAACAACAGATGATGTAAGAATATGAATTAAAATGTTAATGGAATTTTTGTATCATTCTTTAAAAAAATATTTTGTAATAGTACCTTGACTGATCACCAAACCCCATTGATTGAAACAGATGGGAGAACACTATTAAGGAGAAATTGGAAGTGCCACTTTATAAGACATCACAAAGGAGATAACAATTAACTGGATTTGAAGGGACAATGAGATTTCACCAGAGGAGCAGTAAGGTAGTTTGAGGTGGAAGAGCACAGCAGAGGAAGACTAGAAGACATTTTTTAGCTGAGAGGGCAACCCAGTCAAAAGAGAATGTGAAGTATAATAGGTAATGGGAACAGAATTTCTTAGGGTAAGGTTAATGAAAATGTTCTAATATTACATAGTGGTAATTGCACAATTGTGTGAATAAAACTCACTGAATCATACATTTTAAAGTGTGGACTTCATGGGATGTGAACTGAATCTCAACAAAACTGATATTAAAAAAGCTTTACAGCAATAGGAAAAAAAAAGAAGAGAATGTGACAGCTTGGAAATGTTACATTCATATGGAGGCATGTGTATCACTTTGTGCATGTGTACTGGAGGGAAGGGGTTTATAGTGTTTAAGAGGTGAGGCTGAAAAGATTGGTGATGACTGGTTATAAAGGCAAAACATCATTTAAAGGTTTGAACTGCAAGTAGTCTCCCAAAATGGCTGCATATCACATCACACTGGTAATTTTAAAAAATACAGATTCTGGGGTTCCCTTCCTTGTTGGGGTGGGAGAGGGCATCTATTAGTTTTGTTCCACCCTACTTCTCTAATGATCAGCCAGCTTTGGGAGCAACTGCTACAGTCTATCAGCAATAGGAAGCCAAAAAATCTTCAGGATGGCCCTTACCTGATGACTCTTCTCTCCCAGCTATGCTTCAGGGACAATGACAATCCTCTTGTCCAGCATTCAATAAGTGATGTTTAAGGCCACCTCTTCAGAGCTTACTTCCCAGATTACACTATCTGAGGTAGCTTGCCAGTTACTTAATGTCTCCTTGGGTTTTTAAAATTTTTTGTTTTTTTTAAAGACATAGCATTTTAGCCTGTTATTTGTTCATGTATTTGTTTATTGTCTAGTCTCAGCCCCACTCTATCCACATATACACACCCTAATGATGCCTCAGCTTGAGAAAACATAACTGGTAGTGTTCAATGCTTATTTGCCCAGTCTTTAGAATGGCTCGTGGCTTGGGAGTAGGTTCTTAATAAATTGTTGTGGTTTAAGGAAAATGTTCTTGTATTTTTTTATATAAACCAAATCTGGACGAAAGTGAAGTTCTGCATCTGCTTCTGTGGCAAACACAATCGAAGTTGATTGTTAGGCAAATAATTCCTTTGTGAAGATGAGCAGAATGGATTACATACACATTCTGTGGCCCACATTACCTGCTTGTGATTAGAAGGATGAGTAACAGCACAACTAAAAGGTCATTTTTTAATCATTCAACATTTTCAATCATTCAACAATAGTTTTTCAAAAAAAAAAAGAGGCTAGATCATCAAATACTTTGAAATCATTCTTTCAGAAGGTAAATGCTAATTATGAGCTTGATACAGTTTATAAGCACTGCTATAAATCAAGGAAGTTTAGGGCATGAAGGTACAGTTGAGATTTTCTGTTCAATCTATTTATTTTACAAGTACAATCTAGAGACCAGAAAGAAAAAAATATTAAAAAAAAGAAACTGTTAATTACTAGTAGTTAAATTTTGATATCAAAAGCTAATTAATTTTAAATTGAGGAATATCAACCCAATATATTTTGAAATGAAATGTTCTAGCTTATAGACTAAAATTATAGTATTTTTAAGATATAAAATATAGTTTCAACTTGATTTCATTCACTAGATCTGTATGAAATAAATTTAAAATCTCCAAATTAAAATGTAAATTATTCAAAGAGAAACATCAGATAAGGATACTTCAGATAACAGCCATCACTGTAGTTTATTTCCATGATAAAGGTTTACTAATTTTCAAATTAAAGGAAAATTAACATTATCTATAAAAAAATTATTATTGCATACTGTAGCTTCATTTTAAACCTCCATGTCTATAAAAAATAACCTTTCTAATATTTTTTATTATGTCCTATAATAGAAAATATGATATAAAAGTACTATTTTGAAAGCACATCCATCCAGTAATATACAATGCATGAGGCACACTGGTGAAGAGGAAATGTACATATTGCTCTGTTAAATTCTAGTAAAATAATCTCAATTAAACCAGTAGAACTTGTATTCCACCTTGCTAGAAGGCAGTTCTCATCTTTTGTTCAAACAGCTAACAAGGAAAAGGGAGAAATAAAACTATATAATGGATCTAATCTGACCAATGAGCAATCAAACATATGTTACTGCCACAATAATGCCTAAGTATTCCCTAAAAGATTTCATTCCTCTAGTTTCCTTAGGTAGGAAGCTGTTCACTGGTCTCAAAGAGCAATAGTCCTTCTTCTTTATGAACAAAGTGAGACCAATTTTTTTTTTTAAAAAGAGGCAAGATTAAGAAAAATGTTGGCTATGATCAAAAACCCTATGAAAATATATAGCTCTATTTAGCAATTACAAGTTATAGTTCACAATAAAATATCTGAAAAGTCTCTTTTATTATTTTGTTTAAGATTCCATTTATCTTCACTAAAGCACAAGGCAAAAAAAAAATCCTATCAACGAAAGAATAGATGATTATAACATGGGAAAAGTAGATCATTTGATCATTCTTGGGCAAAAACATTAAAAAAAGAGAGAAAGAAAGCTTATGTCAGAATCATGTAAACGGTTCATTTTTAGAACATGTACTCTTCCAATATTCTTCTCTAAAGAATATCTCAAAATCTTAAATCTCACTGGTATGAAACAAAGCACTCTTTGGAGAATGAATGACAGCAGCAATATTAGTCCAACTTTATCTCATACTGGAAACAGAATGCATAACAATTGATACAAATTTGCTTCCTGGAGCAAGGTTAGCGAAGGCAAAGAACCTCTGAGAATTCCTTGGGGAAAAGAAGCAACCGTACCGAAAACAACTGAACCGATTATGTCGACTATCCAAAGTAATCGGTTTTCCTTCAATATCTTATCATTTCTCTACACAGCACGAGACACAGAAAAGCAGCAATAACTTGAAGAATGAAGTGTGGAAACCTACTAGGGAGGGGACCTGAAATGCACTAAACATGTTTGTGGCAGAATTAATTCCAACACCCAGGAGGAAGCTGCTAATGCGTTAGAGTGAGCTGTCAAGTGAAACAGGAAATCTTTTCCATGCATTTTATAATGAGTTTTAAGACACCCCCAGTATTTATTTTAAGACATTCCGCTTGTCAAGGTGAAACTCCTGTTCTCATTTTCAGATAATTGACTAGTTTAAAAAAAAATCTTTATTCTATTTCAAAATATTAATAAAATAGTCCACTTCAAATACAATTCCCTTTATCCCGAAGGCACCTGATTAATTTCTTTTTAAAGCCAACTAAAATAATAGCCCACTGAAAGTTTACACCATTATTAGCTCTCTTTTCTTTCATTCTGACTCATGATTCAGATTTCATTTATCTTTTTCTATGATCCCAATACTTGGATGTTTAAAAATATTAAAGTTTGATAGTAAGACTTATGTCATCTCATCTGTGCCTTTGACTATGACATTTAGTACACAGCGTTAGCTCTGTACTTCTAAAATCTGCTCTGTTTGCCGATTACCACACTAAAGCCTTTTCTTTGATTATGTTTCTTTGGATCATTGGAAATTAAATTCAGAAAACATATCCCTAGTTAGAGTGAATTTGATCTAAACCAAGACATTTAGAAAATTGTTTAAATTATTAGTCAAAAAGATTTAATTAAATTTCCATCAAAACCTTATTGTAATTTCATGGAAATAATATATTTTTCCATGACTCAGAGACAAGTTAGCTTTACTTTGGAATGTAAGTAAGAAACATTTTAAAGTTTATATTTTTATTATCAGTTATAGTAGAAAATTGAAAATTATTATTTACTTAATTGTAGTTAATGCTTATAAATATATTTGGAGTTTAAATAAGATTAACAAGAGATTCCTGAATACTGTGTTATTTATTCAACCTCCCCCTGTTTATTCATTTATAAGAGGATTTAAAAAGTTGAGTTTTAAGACACTTTAACCCTTAAGTGAAGCCTTAATTTAAACCAATATAGTCCATAGTAAATAACAGTCCAACAGTAAACCAGTTTAGAGCAAAAGAAGAAAACATATTTAAATAATATCTGATATATTCCTGATATTATTTGTAGGCTGAGATTTAATTTTAAAATAATTCCATAATGAAGACAAACATAACAATTGTTAGGGATGAGAATTTTCTGGATTTTCATGTTATAGAAATCCTCCATAGTTGTCACATTCAAACTAAAGTTCTGAGTACAGTCAAAAACCGACAGAAAAATAAAAGAATGTCATATCCATTCACTTTTAACACTTAAAATATTGTATTAGTGCTTTTTTATCCTTTATATTAATGTTATGATCCCATTATATCACTTGTTATGAGCTTTTTAAATAATTAAGGACTTTTAAATTAATTAAATAAAAATTATTTAAAACTAAATGACAATTTCAGATTATTATTTGGCTTTTATTGACTCAAGTATTTTCATTTTATTTTAAGTGGAATATTTCCAATTCATTTAAAATCACTTAGGATAAGAATATATGCAAAAATAATTTTGAAAAACACATATGCTTAATTGCTGGTAATATTAAATAAAAGCAAAAAATGATTATGGGAAATTTTTGTCATTTATTTATTTTTCATTGATTGATTTTTTTTGCTTGATTTGCTTAGGTCTGCAATGCTCTACCAAAAATAGTATTTATGAGCTTTTTTCCTCCAAATTTTAAAGCTAAAATATTAAACCATAGTGTTGATTGTTTAAGATTTATTTTACAATACATTGAAAAAGTAGAATTTAGTTAAAATAGCAACAAACTAGAAGTTTGGAAACAAGTTGTGTGTGGGAAGTAGGGATCTGACTCTGTCTACATGCCTGTGGGGGTGTGTCTGTGTAAGCTCTTAATTATGAACTTAGTTATGAACTGGAACTTTCTACTCTACTCCTCGAAAGTATTGTTTTTCTTGTAGTATATTCTTAGAAAAAAATGCTCTACCAGAATATTTTTATTGCTCTCATTTGTACTGTTAAATTAAGTGAAGGAAATACGCAGCTAAGCGAATCAACAAAAAAGCAAAAACTATAATAAAAAAGCTACTTCATTTTAATATTAAATGCAAATAAACAGTATTGATATCCTACACCCTATTTGTGCTTTATTTTTTATTTTATTTTATTTTGTTTACAGCTGCATCAATGTGCCTGAAGTTTAGGAGGTACTACTTGCATTTGGACTGGAAGAATAAAGCCTTTCCTAGTGACAATAATTAAAAATCCCCTTCATATTCAGTTAGATTGCCCATGACCATCAACTGCAGCTGGTTCACAGGCTATCAGCTACTGCTACCCACATATATCCTTGAACAGACCCAAAGGAAATAGGCCAGGTAGGGACAATCTAAACTTGGTGAGATGTCTGTCCTGCTTTGTCTTTGACAAATTAATCATTTCTAAGAAATGTTTTGTAAACTCTGTGCCCTTTTTATTTAAATAATCAAATACTGGCTATGAATATAGTATTGTCAGTAGTATCACTGATATGAGATTCTGGCATAATATATATTATTTGAGGTACATGCAGACCATTTACATGCATCACTGACATGGATTGTAATGCGGAGAATAACTCCTTATAAAATAGTCCCCCTTGCATTGTCCATGACTAGAAATGAGCATTCTAAACTCTTATTGGTAGTAGTAGTATTCCCCCACTAAAAGAAGCATTTTAATACTAAATACTATGCTGGAGGGACAGTTTCCAGTGAAAATTACAGTCAACCCTTGGACAACTTGCGGGTTGGGGTGATCCTCTATGCAGTCAAAAATTCTCCTGTAATTTAATGACAGCTCCCCATGTAGGAGGTTCCCTCTATCTGCTTGGCACCACAGACTCAGCCGTCTGGGGTGGATGTGATCCTGTAGAACTGTGGCATTTATTACTGAAAAAAAATTCCTCTTGTAGATAGACCAGCTCAGTTCAAATCCTGTTGTTCATAAGTCGAAAGTACATCTCTCACATTGATATGAAAGTCAGTGAGGAAGTATGAATTAATTTTCAAATATCCATTTTTAAGGCAACATTTTAGGAATAAGAATCTATCATTTCTGATAGTTGTTCTTTGTTATCATTATTACAGATGAATAGTTCTTCAGTAACTGTTCTTAGCTCAGTAACTCTTCGTACATTTCTTGTTAGATGTACTGTCATGTATTGCTATTTTGGATGGGACTATTTTTCTATTATGTTTTAACTGTTTGTTGATGATATAAAGTAACAGTATTGATTTGAGGATGTTGGTCTTGTATCTATCCACCTTGACAGAGTCTCATATTAATTCTAATAATTTTGTTCATTGATTCTCTTGAAATTTTGAGGCTATCGTATTATCTGCAAATAATGAACACTTTTTCTTCTCCTTTTAATAGCTAAAGGTTAAATGATAGCAGCAATAGCACACGTGTATTATTCGGTATGTAGTGGAATTTCCATTACATCCATTTCATTTTATGTTCTCTTGCATTCTCAAGAATATTATCTATCGTGATAAAATTATTTCTCTTAAGAGTATTTAAATAGATATTTATCAAACATAATAAAACAATCTCTTCTTTAACCTACAATGTTAGAATTACTGTCCTTAAAAAATTCTTACATTGTAAAATTAGATGGCAATATTAAATAAAAATGAACATTGTTGACTATTACATAAAATCTAAAGGCTGGATTTGTATCTCTGGTTTAAAATTTCAACAAAATAAGTATTATGAAAATGATGGATACTTTTTTTTTTGATGTGTACTTTTGATTAATGATTTGGACAAAAACATGGCCTAAAGTAAATATTTTTAAACAAAATACTTTCAGTTACCACAAGGTAACTCCAAAGGAAACTTGTTCTTAATTTTTATGATTAGGACATATTTCAGGATGTTTTAAGCAGGAATAAAACCAATATTTATTTATGACACCAATAAAATCCTGAAGAGTACAAAAATGTATCTGCATATTAAATCTGGATTCTGGAAGTGTGACACAGGAAATCAGAAAGACTGAAATAGAGAATTATGGACATTAAAGAACCGTAGTGAGACATGAAGGCAAAGAACTGACTTTTATCCCTGGCTCACCTTTTAACTATATATTTATGGGTTCATAACTTATTTCCTGTGGATGACAATTGGCCCATCTATGAAGTAAGAGCTGAACCACATGATTCTATTTGTCTACTCCCTAGTGTCTCTTATCATATTTTATTGATAAATGACAGTATTTAAAGAGAAAGAGTCATAAAAATTAATTGTTCTGATATCCTAAATCCTTTTATCTTCACTTCTTTTTCTAAAGTGAATCCATAAGACTTTACAGAAATTCAGTTTTTAGAAATTTTGATACTTCATAAAAAGCAAGTTATATAAACAAGTATTTAAAAACAAGTTAATAAAATTTAAAATAAAATGTTTAGAAACATTGATACTAATTTTAAAATCATTTTAACAATAAAAATAATATGGGCATATCAAAAAGATCTCAAAATTGATGGTGTAAATGCAGTTATGAGTAAATTCATATATATGTGTGTATACATACATCTACATATCTCTGTATACTCATACATTCACATGTATCCATATATATTAATGCCCCCTCTTTTTTAAATTTTATGTTGGTCTTGGAAGATTCTCTTTCTTATGTAACTATTTTTATTTTTTCTTCTCTGCTAAATCTATAATAAATTTATAGTTTGATAACCTGAACAAACCAATTCTGTACTTCATAAAATTTACAACCAAATAATTACTCTTTGGAGTTTCACACATGTGCACACACACATAGGAGAGAGAAAGAGAGACAAAGAGACACAAAGACAGAATATGATAATTACATTAAAAGATTCTATAAGAATTATTTGCTTCACTATTTTAAGATAAAAGAATCTATCAAAAACAAAAAAGAATCTATCTAAACCTTAAGAGTCAGAAGGCTTTTGAAAGATGCCTAAATGGAAAAAAAATCCTTCAGTAAAAATACTATTATCAAAATACAGAAACTTCTGGAGGAAATTCAAGTGTACTAGGAAAAAAGACTTCTGCAATAAAAAGATTCACATTCAAGACAGCTGCTAATCATCAGTCTTCTGGAAACAAGATGTGAATCATGCAACAGAGGAGCTGATTCCATTCTTTTGTATTAGAAACACCAGTGGCAACAACAATATGCTCCATTTAAAACTGTCTTATTCTAATTTGTCTTCTGATCAAATTATGGTAAATTTTCTATCTTGCTTATTTGAAAATAAGCAACTACATCCTGCTCAACTTTGAATATTTAAGAATGGACAGCTATAAACATTGTAAGATGTGCTAACAATGGAAAAATATCCAAATCACAAATGCTGCTAAATTTTGAAAATCTGATTCTGTAGGTAAATAGTAACTAAGTCAAATATTTATAATATTAACATATTTTAATATAATTATTTAATAATGTTTATGATTATCCAGATGCATATCCTGAATTTGTATAAGATTGAAAATGGCATAAAACTTTTTTCTTTAATGAAGGATTATAGTAACACATGAACCAACTGGAAGATCCTATCACAGTGAAACATTTCAGAAAATGAGTTTCTAGTTAATAATTATCCTTAAATGACTTTTTCTGCTGTTGTTTAGAGATTTATTTTTTTTCCACTGAAAACATGTTGTTTGGATCTTACTAAGTATTGCCTTTGATTTGATGAGGGAGTGTGTGTGTGTGCATAATAAGTGTACTCATATGTAAGTTGTTGACAGGGCTTGAATTTCATCTGTTTAAGAAATCTGTCAATATATTCTGTTCATTTATAGCATCTGCCAACAATGAATTCAAGAGTTTCTCTGCACCAGGGAGGCTCAACTGTAGTCGCACGTTGGAATTACACAAAAGCTTTTAAAAACCTGACACCTGAGACCAAGTTATTTTGAAACTCTGTAGAAAGGGCCTGGGCATGGGTATTTTTAAAACCTTCACATGTGATTATACTGAGCAGTCGTTATTTAAAACCACAGATCTATACATTTAATTTACATCCTTCCTTCAGCGTCCACCAGAAGTCAACTGATAATACCCAACATCTTAGAACCACAGCTATTCTAGGATTAAGTACATGTCAGATGAATATACTCAGTTCAAAAAACCTTACAACCAGGACATATTTGATTATCTGCTGGATACTCCTCAAGGATTAGAAAGTATTTTACAGTCAGTAACCCTTTATGTAACATAGATACCAATGTTATAAATAATGAGTATTTATATCTAAATGTAATATCCTCCAGAGCATTATCAATAAATATATTTCTGCTATTTTAGTTATAGAAGTTGAAAATTCATTGTAAGAGCAATTATTATTGACCTTTTGTGTAAGATATTATAGTAGCGGATATATTACATACATTTTCTCATTTAATTTTCATAGCGGCTCCATAGACATATTAAGTAGAAAAAAAACCCACATAATTGCTTAAAGCCAAACAACTTTCTGTAAGTGGCAGATATGTCTAAATCCAAAACTTGAGTCTCTAACCTTAACCCCCTTGCCTATTTATATCAAAGAAACCCTGGCAATATAAAGATTTCAATATGAGCTTATAATTAAACATGAATAAAAAATTCTTATTGGTAATATTAGCCTTAAAATTTTACATTGAAAACATTAGATACACTCTAGTTCAAACTCATCCCCTCACTTTAAGCAAGAAACTGAGACTGACATTTTTAAGTAATTTGCCTCGCAGCATATCACTAACACAAAAGAAAGTTAAGTTTATAAACCATTTCTTCTCACCTTCCATCCTGAGCTCTTTCTGCCGCCCCACACTGTCCACTCTCTCTCGTGACTGAATGAGTACTGCACTCCTTTAACAGATGAGTCCGTTTAAAGAATTGCCTTGCAAAGGTGAAAGCATGAAGGATATTAAGAAGAGAAAGTGCTAGATATATACTCAGGAACTATCACTTAAGGAATAATTAATTTGTATAATAACTTTGACCTCAGTGGTTCAGCAATCTTATGGCTAAAAACATAATGTTCACCATCTATATAGTTATATTTTATATTCACAGAAAAGTTAAGAGCACCCAGCTTATCTCTTGTTACAGAACTTGTCTATGATAATTTGACTTCAAACTATTTTACACTGCAAGCTAAATAGAGTGGTGCTTCTCAAACTTTACAGGGCATATGAATCACATGAAGATCTAATTAACATGCAGCTTCAGAGTCAGTAGCTCTGGGCTAAGGCCTGAGGTGCTGCATTTTAACAAGCTTCCAGGTGATGCCAATGCTACTCAGAAAGTGGTCCGTGGATCTCACTTTGACTAGCAAGTAACAGAAACATACCACAGCATCCTATAGCATCATTAATGGAATGCCTATTAAAATTACTTTTCAAATAGAAAAAAAAAGACAGTAAAAAAACAGCAGGCGTCTGCAATGGCAGAAGTTATGCTACTCTGCGACAATGGACACCCAGTGACAAGCAGCAAATAATTCACAAGTTACATCAGGCTCTATGTTGGCAGTCTTAAGTGAGTAGGCCGTGGGACCCAGGTCAAGGTTCACAATAACTTGCATGCTTATGAGGTAAGAAGTAAATGTACACATGCGCTAGTAGCATGAGTCCGCATTATGAACAATACGCGTGTGCCAACAACATGAGTCAGCATTATGAACAACAGGCATGCGCAGGCATTATAAAAGGACAAATGCGTACACCTGTGCGCGCCACCCGCTTGTACTGCAATAAAGTGTTGTTTTGCTTCATGTCAGCTCCTCACGCCTTCTTCCGGTTGGGCAGCTCACCTCCTCAGATCCCTCTTCAGCCTCCCTCAGCTGACACTCTAAAAACTGTCATAAAAGCTCAAGAATAGACATACTGCCAAAATATGCATATAAAATATGTGAGAGAATCCGCACTTGAATTTAAAGCGAAGGCACTTAGTGCATGCGAGCTTTTAATAAATCCCACTTGCTGATGACACTCACTTTCTAATAATGTGGATGATGATGGAAGCAGAGTACAGCATGCATGCAATTTCACTTTATTAACTTCATAATATGTCTGAAAACAGATTTTTCATGACTTGGAAAAGAAAGTTGCCAAGGACAGCTTTACAATAACAAGCATATCACGTTGAGTAGTTTTGTGTCCTTGATCCATAGGCTGTGATTAGGCCCTAAAATATGTTGTCTTACTGGTTTTTAAACAGTTCTACGAACAGTCAATTGAACTCTCAGTTTTAAGACGACATAGTCCTTTTTTATTTATCCACACCTTGGATGGCCCTGCTTGCCTTTGGGTTCATTATGATAAGTAAGAATTCACAGAAAGAAATGAACAGAATAATGGTCCCGGGGGGTCATAGCAGAAGAACACTGACAGGCCCCATCAAATGCTGTAGTTTAAAACACTTTCAGTGCATTAGGGACAAAATGAAAACCTTTTCAGCACTTGATATTAAGTACATTAAACATTCCATTTCTGAGGCCCCATCCACCGCTTGCAGCAGTAGTCATAATCATTTTTCACGCCAGAGAAGCCTCTCAAATATTTAATAAATATTTCTTTCTCAAGATCCATATAGACTTGGGGCTATTTACTCAAGTACATCAAGCATCACAAAGAGAAGCAATTGTTTTATGTTTTTAAGTAGTGTTTCCAAGCAAGTGTCATTTATCATCAAGAGGACTTGCATGTCCTTTGCCAGATAAAGTCTATATCTATACATTTAGTGGACAGAAATGGTTACAAGAGCTCTCCTGGCCACATTTTTTTCTAACCAAGAGCATTCAAGGGTTTCCAAACATGACTAAAGAACAAAGAATGTATTTCTCACTTCCAACAAGCACCCTCTTTCCAAAAATTCTCAGCCAGACAATTTTAATAACCTTGTAACTGGTTATTCTGAAGCCAGGCTTGCCCCTCTTTTAACCCATGCCATATAGTTCATAAAATTAACCTTTCCAATGGGCAATCCCCTAGCTCACCCCCTCAGAGCCCTTAATCATTCCTTGTTGCCTATGGTATTAACTATAAAACGTCTAAGCCTTAAGAAAGCCATATCTGAGATCTTCCAATCACATCTCCAGCTTCCTTTCTCAGTTTATTTAAATCACAACTTACTATGTGTTCTATATTCTTCTTCATTTCCATGTTCTCCAGCTTTTTCATATACTTGGATTGTTTTCTCTGTCTCTGCCAATTCAAATAATTTTCATCTCTCACACTTATTTTAAATATCACCTCCCTATTTGTTCCCCCATGAAGCTTTTCCTGATTTTCCAAAGAGATAAACTATTTTTCTTTTATTTTATTCTTTTTCTTTTTTTCCTTTTTGCATCTTTATGCCACTATTTTTAATTCAAATAATCTTTGTTATATCTGCCTTATACATAAAAGGCTCTCAGTAAATACAAACAACAAATTTAACTATACAGTTCTTATAGTAGATGATTAGTGTGATAATTAGGTAAGCATTTTAAAATTACTTAGCTCTTTTAACAGAAGAAATATCACAGAAGGTTTATTGCAATCATGAGGACTACAGGAATCTGTTCTGTTAAAATAAGAAATTCAATTAACTAAAAACATTTCCATCTGAAAAGAGACCTTAGAATTTGATTGGCTGTCCCAATTAAACATGAGGGTGGCAGCCATTCCAGATGGTAAAGACATATTTATAAAAAGTTTTACATAGTCAGAGAACTTCAGTGTAACAAGGGACATTTAAGTTCATCTAGTTTAAACCAGTATCTGAATCATTTCTTCTACAAACAATTATGTGATCCCAAATTCTACTTAATCCTCTTCACAGATTAGGAATTCACTATATCTAGAATGGCTTTCTCATTTGAAGAACAAATCTAATTTCTAGAATCTTCTTTATAAAATGTTGCTTTGCCTTATTTGCTCAGCAATCATCATTTGGAATGAGACATCTGTTTTTCACAGTAGAGCCCTCTAATGTTTGAAAACCATGATGTTGGTCATCACAAATTTTGTCTTCTCCTAGCTTATTCTTAGTTCTTCCAATGAATTTGACAGGTGATTTTTCCTTTGACTTCCTGCCAACTTTGTGCTATCAAAATAGTTTTCTCCATATAATTTTAATACAATCTCCAGACTGTAGGGATGGGCCAAGGAAAACAATAGCACTTTCACCTTTTGGTGAGAGGATATTATACTTGTATTCACTCAAATTTCTCATTAATATTTTGACAGTCTTGTAATGTAGTTCACTACTTTTGAGCTTATGACTTCAAACTTTTGATTTAGCTCTAAAAAGTTTAGCCTTTATTATATAAATTAAATCATTTTTGCTAGCATGGCAAATACTCTTCCTGTCACTAATAATTTTGAACCATATTTCGCATCCCACTGAGAAATCCTTGATACCAGCATTTGTCTTTCAGAATCTTAAAATTGTGATTTCATTTCCTTAATACAGTGTTGGTCTCTTCACACTAACCGAAGTTTTTTCATTCAGGGCCAAATGAGCTATTCTGAGTTGTGCCAAGGAAGCTTACTATAACTATTCATTGAAATTGCAAAAAACAAGAAAATTTGTCACCACTTATAATGCAGCACTAATTCATTTTTCATGTCTGAAAAGTGTAATTATATGGCTTTTGTAATATAAAAGACATTGCTGTATATACGTAACAAACATTTTGCAAATGTAAACTAATGGAAATACATGTTTTAAAAGCAGAATGGTTTTAAATTATAAGTTACATACATTAGGAATTCAAGGAAATTTTATCAGGCAAACATTTATGGAGCTCCTGCACAAAACTATTGTAGGTTCTGTAGGGCAGGGTAAAAATTTAAGTCAATTGATTAAGTCATTTGATTTAAGTCAGTGATTACTGGATAGAGAAGAGTTGGATACTTTCCACAGACTCATTCATGTTATCAGAGATTTTCCTCAACCTTAGCTTCAGGGGCATGTTTAGTCTCATTATCCAGTTAGGCAAGTTTAAGATCTGAGGAGCAAATGGTATAATTAAAATTTAAAAAATCCCTTTATCTGTAGTATCTTAAAGGGGAATTTCTATCCCAACTATCCCATAGAAATAATTTACAGTTGGCCCTCCATAGCAGTGGAAATGTATACTAAGCCATTTTATATGGGGACTCGAGCATCTGTGGGTTTTGATGTCTGTGGAGATCCTGGAACCAATACTCTGCAGATACCAAGGGCAGATTGTCTTTGCTTTATGTCCCAGCCCCAACTACTGTTTCAATTGTAATTTTAATAATGAGATCTAATTAAAACAAATATTAAGGGCACTCTGGAAGAGAAACAAATTGAAAAAATGAGTAAAGTTTGCCTCAAGGAGGGATTGACGGTTTTATGTGGAAATGTAGAGGGCATGTCCACCCACTTTGCTTTCACAGGAGGCTGGGGGTTATTCTTGGGTATTTAGATGCATATTGATACTTTAAAAAAATATCAGTAGTGATACCAACATGTCTTCCATCAGTAGTCTTCCTAAGATGCTGCCAAACCACCAGCAAACCCAGCCCTCAGAAACATGAGATCTTGAATATTCATCTGTTAGCTATGTAATGTAGGAATAGTTTGACCTTGATAAAGAGAGATTTCTGAAGTATCTCTAGTGATAGTTTAAGCCAACAACTCTTCCCTACTCCATCTGAAGTGCCTACATGCATGTATCTGAAGATGTCTACATTTAATATAATTGCAAGGTATTTATGGGGAGGGAAAAAAATAAGCATCCTATACTTAAATAGTGAAGATCTCTGTTTTAATAGATATAGTTGAAAAGCCTTCAGACAGCCCCCAGCCATGAAAAATTATTTTGAAGGTAGTAATATGAGGCAGGACTTCTTAATTAGAGTCACTTAATGACCTTAAATTTACACCTAGAAGGACTTGTACAAAGTTTCTGAAAGTCAGGGCAGCTCAAGTGACAGATGAGACAGTCATCAAGCCATTCGGAATCCCAGAAGTCTGGCTAGTCTCCATATAAGCTTTGGAAGGGCCTGGAAGCTTTTTTTTGCTTGTTCCTTTAAGAATAGCATAAAACAGGCTGGCAGACTTTCTGCAGCAGTTGAGTGAATTCTGACAGTCCTAGTATACTCCCTCATGCCAAGTCAAAACTGACATGAAAAAGGGGCTTATCCCTGCCCCCTTCATCATGTGTGCCTGGAATATGTGGAGAATTCAAAGCTTCATATCCTTACTCTTTAGACAGAAATTATGCATCACAGTCATTTTTAAAGTATATGAGGGAAGAGTGAGAAAGGACAATTTAAGATAGTTTCCACAATTTGAATACCTTGTTACTAAATTTTCAAGAATATATAATTGTGTGCAGATATAGTTCAGGGCAGACTTTCCTATAATTAGCTTGAATAACTGAGATTAACCGGATTCTAGCAATGTGTCTGCAACCTAGAGACCTTTTTAATGTTTGGGCAAGTCATTTAATTTCTGATCTCTCACTTCCCCATTTCCTCAATTGTAAAATGCTCATAATACCTCTTTTCCTACTTAATGGCTTTGTTTTTAGTATCTAAAGAGAAAAGTATGCTTAGAAAACTGTAGAACTCTCTGCAAATGATTGCTGATTTATTATAAGTCATGGGGAAATCCTCAAATTGCATTCCATTTTAGTCCATGCCAAGTTTTGAAGTTTTGGTCATTTTCCAGAGTTTTATTTCTCTGGATATATTTTTATTTACTTCAATGTATTTCCTACTTACTCGAGGTCATATCTGCCCAAATGAATTCTGCATATGGGGTGTAAATGTCCTTGAAGATCCTTATCCCCTAACTCCTTGAGGCAAAGGCAGTTCGAGCATTCTACCAGGGCATTCAGACTTCTGGGCTCCCACAAGAGTTATCAGAGGCTAGCAGGTTCCTATTAGTGAGCATGGTGAGCAATGCCTGGTAATCCATAGCTCTCTGCTCCACACTGAGTCTGGCCTGAGAGATGCTCTATTTGCTCTGCCTCAGGAGCCCTCCATGGAGTACACTGATTACCAAGAGGACTGGTGGAGTGACGGAAGGTTATCACTCTTCCACTTGTCAAGAAGGAGGGAGGCCAACCCAATGTGTGGCTAGTGAGGAGATGGAGAGGTCAGTTGGGGATTTCTATTAAATGCAGCAGCCCTGGATCTTTGTCTTCAAACCAGTCAGGAAATTTTCTACACTTGCTGCTGATACATTGTTTCTGTGGTGCCCAAGATAAACTGCAGAGTTACAGTTCTAACACTGAATTCAAATTCTGGAAATCAGCGACTCATCAGTATTTTGAATATTTGATACCAGATTTTCACTGGATTGGAAACTTGAAATCTGAAAGCAAACATTTTGTTTGGAATTTTAAATAAATTCAATCTATATTATCTTCCCCATGCTCTTTATTGATTTTATCATAATATTTGATATAGAGGCATAAAAAATCTTTCACAAGACTCATATATAGCCTGATTCCTTCTAGTATTAGCCAGTACACATAAAAATTTTAAAATAACATTTTCTACATTTGTCGTGTGACAAAGGTTAAGCAGTGCTGCTTTAAGATTATTCAAGGGTTTACCATACAAAATATTTAGTTGCACAAAATATTTTAGGAGAGTCATTTTCAAAGCCATTTATCCTACTATGAAATGTATACTTTGTTCAGCATTAGAAATTCTAAAATATAGTTTCCCTAAGGCTCTTTAAGCAACATTTACCTTTAACTTATTCCTTTAAAAGAAAAAAAATTATTTTGGAAAAGAAAATAATAAGGACCAGTTGTTTAGAATCAAGTACTCTAGGGGTATAGAAAATTTTAAAAGGGTGGACATATATTCTGGAAATTGTGTAAAACTTTTACATAAATTACCTTATTTAATCTTCACAAGTGTATTTGAAATCAATTCCCTATTTTCCTATAAAGAAACTAAATAACCTGAAAAGATTTAGATGCTAATTCTTGGAATAATAAGGACTCAAATCCTGGAACTTCTGATTGTTATAGCATGTGATTTGCAACTCTTTGCCATTGAAGATGGCCTATACTATTAACATTATATGTACGTCACAATACATGAATATTATTTTACACACATTAGAAGCTTATGGTATACTTCTTTCTTCACCCCAAAGGACACTTTTTTAATTAGAAGATATATAATAGTTTAAGATGGCAAATTGGCAAAGCAAAACTATATTATAGAAACTTGCTGTGTAAATTCCATTTTTAAAATGCAGGAGTATAATGGGGGGAAAACTAATGTTAAATCACTGAAAATTATGTTACTGAAAAAGTTGGATGAGAATTTAATTATCTACCTGTTGTTCACCCTATCATTCGTTTTCAGAAACAAGTGAACACTCCATTATGTAGGTGTTAATATTTAATTTTTTAAATTCATTGCTCCAATCTAAATATAGGTTCTATGCAGAATTTCTAATTATACATTCAGATCTCAAGGAAACAGATAAAGAAAACATTAAACACCCAACCCATATAAGTTAAATTTACCTTTCTTACTTTTCACACTCAAGGTCTTGACAAAATATTATACTTATTGTTCTACCACTTCTCTTTCAATTCATGAGACCCAGAAAAGATAACTTCCATTCTTAATACTTTCACTGAAACTGTTGCACTAAAGCCTCCAATGATCTAAATGCCAGAGTCAATGAACCATTTACTTCATCATAATGAACCACTGTACTGTTTAATACAATGAACCACTTCCTTCTCACTGTAACTTCACCATTCCTTACTTCATTCTCGTTAAGACCATGTGGTTCTCTTCCTATTATTTTTTCCTAAGGACTCTTAAATGCTGAATTTCCATATATTCAACTTAGCCATCATTTTCTTCTGGATCTCCTTTGGAATACTCCTCCCTGCTGACTTTCTTTATGCTCCAAACTTTGCCATCATTGTGGATCCTGAATTTTCTCTTTCCAATCTAGACCACATTTTAGGCCACATAGATGGCTGTTACCTCTTTCTATGGTTCACAGAATCTCAACCTTGGCTACCCTCAAATGGAACTCATCACTCCCTCTTACACATCTTGGGAATCTTGGGGAACTCCAACCACAGTTGCCTCTTCCTCATAAAACATGTAATTGGTCACCAAGTCTTCTCAATTACACATCCTAATTTTATCTTGAGAACTTTGGAGTTCTGCTTCTCCATTTTTATGGCAACCATCCCAGTGTAAATCCTAAAGGTACCTTATCTTGATTACTACAACAGTTAAACTGACTTTGTTTTCTCAAGGTTGATCTTTGCTATGACATTTTACTGCTGCTTCTTGGATAGCCACTATAATCAGTTTATCCTTTCATAGTCCAAACTCCCTACCATGAAATATAAGCTCTGGGAAATTTTGCTCTTGCCCACTTTTCATACTTAAGTTCCCTATGTATGAGTACAGTTTTAGGCACTTTATGCAATCTCTTGAAACTGAATATGTTTTTATCTATCTAGAATACCTTCCTCCAACCCTTTTATTCACAAACTCATAATTATCCTTCAAGACAGATGTCAAAATTTATCTATTATATAAGCCAAATCAAATCCCTCTCTGATTGCCTATAACACGATATACTTCATTTGTGAACCAACAACATTTTCTCCATGCATCCTTTCATTACTTAGAACACTGACTCTGAACTATTTCTCCAATAAGTTGAGAGTTTCTCGAAAAAATGTTTTTGAATTTTTATTTTTATTTCTCCTGCAAGTACGTTACACAATGCTTAGAACATTGTATGTGCCCCATAACTGTATTGCAGATGTACATGAGCCAAAAGATGGGTAATAAACTTTATAATTTCTCACTTCCCTCAAAATTAAATTTCTATGCCATTGTCTTGATAATTCAAAGATGTTCATGGCTGAGTTATGAGTGATTATATGTAAGTTGGTCTGTAAGAATTGGACATAGGAGTTGAAGTAAACCATTGAATAAAGCATTTTATAATCCTTAGTTAATTTAGTTTTTTTCTTGTGTATAAAAAAGAAATATTAATTTTAAAACCATTTGTGAAGATTAAATAATTTATGTAAAAATATTAACATTGCTTGTGACATACAGTATATATTCAATCCATTTTATTCCCTTTTGTAAGTTTCTTTCCCAGCACAGTACCTTGATTGCAAACTCCTGCTCCTTGATTTTGTTTCAACTTTTTAAAGAGAAAAATATAGACATTTCTATAAGAGTTACCCTTTATTGAAAATACCATTAGTAAATTGAAATAGGCTTGGGAACCCCTTATTATAATTTCCATCATCAGAGAGGCTTTATTACCTATGACTAGAGTCATAGAACCACTATTAGGTTTTGTATTGCAATTTCCATATGAAGATATGGGAGACCCACAGTAGCTTATAAAGCAAG
The DNA here is from genome assembly GCF_048564905.1 of Vicugna pacos. Taxonomy (NCBI): domain Eukaryota; kingdom Metazoa; phylum Chordata; class Mammalia; order Artiodactyla; family Camelidae; genus Vicugna; species Vicugna pacos. The sequence continues at coordinate 92,177,593 of NC_132987.1, forward strand.
AGTAGAAAATTCTATTTCCATTAGAATAACGATTTTGTGTGTGTGTACTCTGTGTATGAAAAATGGGTAGGTCATGAAGGACAATGATATGGTGAAAGGGTGGTGAAGAGTATCCAGCAAGGACATCATTGCTCTACAACAGAAGAAAATGCAGAGTCTCTGGTGACAGAAATAATGAAAAAAGGCTGGAGCCAAGGTATATGGTGACAGAAAATTGGATAGGAATTTTTGTATAAGGGAATGTGATATAAAAAGAAAAGTTAACTTTCAGAATATGCTGCTAAATCTTTTATATGTTACTTAACATGTAGTTCATTAAATATCTCTATTTAATTGACTCCATGTTATAAAAAATAAACAGGACTCCTCATTTCTTATTTTGGGGGATATGCTAAACTGTTGCTCACTATTGTAGATCTTTCTTTTCGGGCTCATGGTAAAATTCTCACCTAGTTTTGTGATGTGCTGATCATTGAACAAGAATATACACCCTAACCACTATTTAATTAATGTAACAATAATCTTTACATGTAATCAAGAGTATTTCAAAAGCTATTATTTTCATTATTTAACTTCATGTTAGGTGACCTTTTCAAAAACTTCACAATGTTAGCCCATCCATAAGAATTATTATAGCTAAAATGTAATGGCAAATAACGTTTTATATTAATTTCATAATTTTTCTAAGTTATATTTAGTCATTTTTATAGTCACAAAACATGAAGATTTTAAAATGACATTCTAAAATTATAGTTCTTTGTAATTCATTCTTTAATTTTATTTATTCTGTTAGAGATAAGGTGAATTTGCATTTTTCTACTAATTAGTAGATGCTTACATGCTGAAATTTTTAATTATAACTGAGTATTGGCAACTGCTATGCTGTTCTTTACACTTTAGAAGATATAATCAACAAAGCAGACCAATAACTATAATTGAACCCACGGGTTTTTGCTGTTGGTTATGAAAATGGTAGTTTAATTTCATGCCTAGGGTCATAATGAATTAAGGGATTTATCTTTATCTCTTAAAAAAAAAAGAAATTCATGATAGATTTGGGAATATGGCAGCTGAAGGAGAAGTAAAGTTTTGGTTCACTAAATCTTTGTACATATTTTGGAATAATGCAACATTGTAAGGTCCTTTGGCTATTTTAAACAAATCACCACCAGAGGCCAAATGAACAAGTATGACTTCTGACTGACAGTGTAGTCAGAATTATTAAACTTCCTTAAAAATAATTAGACCTCTCAGGAATGGAATTTGTGTACATTGTTTGTTAGTTTCCAATACATCAACCACTACTTATAATCAAAACACAGATAATAAGTTTTTCATTAATGTGAACACCTGTCTTGGCTTCTTCTGTCTTCCGACTTTTCAACCTTTCTGACACTTTCAAGTGGAAAAGACAGTCAGTGTTCTTAAAATGTTTGTTTGGGAATGCTTCTAAATAGACCTATACTAAAAATACACATAAGAATATGGAATTTTTAAAAATCAAATTATATGACCCTTTTCCCAATATGTACTTTTTTAAAAAAGAATTAAGTCGTGCTCTATGAAACTGATATTATATATTCTTACATCAGTAGAGTGCTAGACATTTATCAATATATCTCTTAGTAAAGCAATTTTGAAAGATGTCATTAATTTTGTTTTCCATCTTTCTTCAATTGCATATTCATAGCAAAAAAAACAGTTTGTGTACACTCCCCACATATGCACACTTTTATTTTTAAAATATACACACATACTACCCTACTTACTCATTACAAATATTGTAAAATATACATAAAATCAATTTTAAAATGAGATGAGATGAAAATAAACAGAAATTAAATTTCTAATATTTTTCCATGCTAGAGCAGATTATCTCGTATACAGCTCACATTGTAAGCAACATACTCATACCAAGAAGCATGAAAACAAAGAAGGCACCATGCAAACAAGCTAAACCAAAAACTAGACATCTTTTGAAAGTTATGTAAATAGAACACTTTATTTCCTCCTATTAAATTTGCATCTTATATAACTAATAGCTAACCAGAAATTGGCAGATCAGATTTTCTATCATCAGTTTCTAGAAGGAAACAAGAATGCAAAATGAAATAGCTCTTAGGCTACATAAATAGTATATCCAGGTTCAGGATTTCCCCTATTACCTGGTGAGTTAAAGTAGGGTAATTGAAGCTGGGTTTCAGAATAAATATTTGAAAGATACACCAAACTGCAACATCAAATGATGTGATAAATCAGTGGGCTGCTGGGAAACAATTGTAGAGCCCAGCCTAAAGCAGTCAAAGATGGGGTAGCTTTTTAAAAGAATATCTCTTGCATACCAGGTCGTGTAGAGGCAGGGTGACATTTCAGAGATTGCTAGGCACTCTTGCAGTGACAGCTATAATGAACCAAAGGACATCCTTTGTTTGGGTCCACTTTTGAAGAGTGTTGGAAACATATCAGTTTGAGGGATTATTTTTTCTATTCCATATCCATTCACTAGCTGGCTGTCTATCAGTTGAGATTTTTTCAAAAAAGAAAAAGACACTAAAACTTTTTTTTTTATAGACGAGATGTTCTTAGCTTAGATGCCAAATATCCACCCAAGAATTTCACTGATTTTTCTTGGCAACTGACTCTCCTGGAACCATCCCTGTCTGATTGGTAAGTCTTTCCTAAAAGGTAAGAACAGTGTACAATATTTTAGCCCAGAAAAGACTTGGCAGAAAGTCTAAGAGAGAAATATAACCTATATCAAAGAATATCCTCAGTGCTGAGAGGAAGCAATTTTAGAAAGTTGATATACCAACCACTGCTAATTTCTTCTGGAATGTATCCCTTTATAATGGAGAGAGGATAGACCTTTCCAACTGACCTGAAATCCTTTGCCAGAAGCAAGTTTCATCACTCAGTGCTATAACAGATCATCACCAAGCAGAAAAGCCAAACTGCCTGAGGGATTACATTTTATATCTCACAATCCTGAGCTCTTTTTGGAGATTAATTTCATTTACCAAGAATAGATTTGTCCCTGTTCTGAGCATGGTTTTGGCTGTCTGCAACAAATAAGAAGCATCCTTCCCCTCACCCCAACTGAACACACAAGTCCCAGAATTTCTTCATCTCAAATTATACACACAAGAGCCTCTGTAGTATTAGGTGGAATGAGAAAAACAGGTTCAGTGATTTAGAAGCAAGGTACAGCAAGGTGATGGTACCTGTCCTTACTCAGGCCCAAAGGAAGTTGGGGGAAACACTGATGAACCAGTGTGTATTCACACTGTGAGTGTCCAGCACAGAGAGATTCAGAGGTCCAGGGACATGGTATTGCTTAAAGTGGGGAAGAAAGCACTCTTTTGTTTATGACTGGAACCAGACCTCTTTTCTGGTGCTCAAAAAAATCAGACCTTTAAGATCATCCAAAAATAGCTCCAGTGTATGGATACTGGGTTTTACATCTCAGATAACAGCAGAGGTATGGTTTTTTTCCAAGTGGCTTTGGGTCCTCTGGACAAGGATAATTGTAAACAACCAGTAAAGGAAGATGCTGATGAGGGCTGGAAGAAACCACACGGTGCCTGATGTTGACAGACTTGCTTGCAAGCACATGTGACCACACGCTTCCCTTTAGGTTACTGACTCAAATCACCAGGAGGGCAGTCTGGAAGAGGACTGAGACTGCTACCATTCACGTGTAGCTGTCAGGCTAGGTGGCACGTGGCCTGGACAAAACCATTCTGCCGCGGTGAACATAAAGAGACACTTTCATACACCATTCATATAAAACATGATAGAAATTTTGCAAGTGATACAGATGCAGAAGAAAGGAAACCTGACTGAAAAAGGCTTAGTTATATATTGCAGAGTTTCTATAAATGAATGCAAAAATAAGCTGAGTGGAAAAATATAAAGATATCCACAAAAGCCGCCTCAAAATCCCATAAACAAAATCGAAAATTAATTTGGTGTTCATTAAGCAAGCACTGCCGCTGCCTTATTTAAATCTGAGCTCCAGATAAATAAATAAATAAATAAATAAATAAATAAATAAATAAATAAATAAATAAAGTTGAAATAAACAATTCAGTTTTAAGCATGAAGATTGCTTTCATGCCTGAGACAAATAATAGCTGGGTTGAAGCAGTTGTTCCCAAAAAGAAAGCACAAAATTAATGGGCACTCACTCTCCCTGTTGACATTTGTTTTCCTGTTTTGTAAGCAACGCACCTCTGAGTGTGCATTTATGAGAGTGGGTATGGAAGAATGGGGGACTGCTGGAGAAATTATTTTTGGCCCCTGATGAAGAAGAGTGACTGATAGGGTAATGTAGGGTAATTATATTCTGAAGGAATGCACACCAATATTTAAAGATCATTTCCTTTCAACATTATGCATGTGTGAAACAAATCTTTATTCTCCTTCAAATGCTCCTTTATAGTTTGGTGCCTGTTACAGCAAATAGCAGAAAATAAGCAAAGTGACAACTGTCACTTACTTTAAGTCACTTTTTTTTCTTTAAATTCTGACATTTTCCATCATTTCTACAATTAGCCTATGGATCTGGCTGAAAAGTCACTGCCTGTCTGCCACAACACAATGAAAATACGAAATAGTAACACCATTTTCTTCCTGCCAAAGATGACAAACCTCCCAAAGGTATAATTTCTCCCTGGGGATAAAGCCACACAAGGCTCTGAATCAGGTCTGTTTTAAGAGTTTTCTGAGCCTGAATGCCAATTATGCATGAAACAGTGCAGGAACTACCATAGATGACTAAGTCCCCTCTCCTTGAGGTTAGAAATAAGAACCTTGGTACCTGAAAGACAAAGCAGAACACGTGAGCCACACATGAAGGGTAAAAAAGAAATAAGATTTTAAGAGCCTAAAAAATACAATAGGACCCTACAAATGAATTCTCTTATTCTTTTCTCTTTCCCCTTCAGACTCCCACTTCTGTCTGTTGTAGATGCCTACCCCTCTCTCTGTCTCTCTCTCTCCCCCTCGCCGTGTCCCCGTCCCACATAAACTCACCCACAAACTCAGTGAAAAACAAACTGCTCATTGTGTGAATAAAAAAAAAAAATCTGAATAAATAGAGATCCATGACTAAAGTTAAACCCTGATAAAAAATTTTAAGATTAAAGAGCATGCAAAAAGATGAAGTATAAGGCAGATTTAAGTTGCTAAGCAACTTGGCGCTCACATGAAATCAGATATAGCAATTTGCTTTGGCAAGACTACATGATAAGTTTAAAGAAACAAAACCAGTTATTAGTTTGAGCTACTAAGTAATTAAAGGAAGAAGAATTAAAAGATTGAACTGAATTAAGTCAGTGTTTAACATATAAGAATACAACCAATTTGTCTCAGAGGCCTGAGGGTCCAAACTGATATTTAATTACAAGACAAAAGATGACTGTCAATTTGACAAAGGCAAAAATAGATTAAAACATGATACTATATTTAAATCGGATCTTGTACAATGAGTTTTGACTTCCTGCCAAACTCCTGTAGTATCATTTCTTACATCATGTAATAAAATGCTCATGTAATAAAAATCTCCCTGCACTTAGATTCCGATTTATGCATTCCTTCGGCTGTGCCACCTCAGCAAGAGATTAAAGTGCTGAATCTAGTGAACATTCATCACTTTGTTTCTGAAAAAAAATGAAAATATGCATTATTATTAAACTTTAGGATTGTGCTTGTGTTGTTGCCATCAGCTACCATAATCAGAATGCAAAGTAGCAGAACATCTATTCCAAGGATGGGTAATAGGCTCCTTTATAAACATCAGAGTAAGAAAGGATTAAGCCGATTGTTTGTTTGTTTGAGATGGCTTAATTCTCCTCTAGCAACTAGCCCCTTGGCTTTTCTTCACTCAAGAGAATATTTCGAAAAGGAAAACAAGAACTGCTATCTCTAAGTGTTGCTCACTTTCAGACACTAATCTGCGTTAATGAGTCTCTATCACTCCAGGTAACCGCAGAAGTGGAACAAGGATGGACTTGATTCAAACAAACAAGCAAACAAGCTAACAAAGGCAAGGAACAAATCAATCCTTTAAAGGATGTTCCAACTAATGAACATTTAATTCTCTGATCAGCTTATAGGTCTGAAATCTGCATGGGTTCAAGTACTTTCTGCATTTAGCAATTTCAATTCCTCCTATCTCCAGGCAAAGTTTAGGAAAAGCATAAAGTGTAACTTTAACTGTAAAGAGGTCACATTTCATTTATATTTTTCAAAATCTTTGCATGAAATGTTCCTTTGTTTTCAGGCTTATTATTAGACTCGTGAATATTCAATATTTGTGTGCTCATATTTCTCCTTATGTGAAAATTCATAGAATTTAATCCTTTGTGAACTGAGAATCTTGGAACTACATTCATTTACATTGTCTGAAGGTTTGGTCTTACTGAAATCAATCCAATGTGTGGAACTTTTGCTTTCTATTAAGTCTAAAGGAGGTACTGATTTTGGCTGCCAAGACTATAGCTGAGTGGTGCCAAATTTTTTCCCCCTCACTGTTATTGCCACTCAGTTAAGATAGGGAGCAGCAAGTGACAGGACAACACTGGGATTCTTGATGTTAAAAGTGGAGGAGAAGGTGATTGATTTCCCCTTCGATATTTAACTTAACTAGATACTAGCAACATTAAACAAGGAAGAAACTCTCCTACTGGTCTCTCCATTCTCTATCTTTGTACTTTCCTTTCAAGAGAGAGAGCATTGGTGGGACTCAGAGAGAAACATACAGGTTTAACGGGAAGACACGTAAGAGCAAAAACTAAAATTTGTGTAACTATAGGTCCTTTAAATGTTGTTAAAATATATTTATTTCATCTTTCTTTGAGTATACTATAGCTCAAGGAAAATTTATAAAATACATTAATTATTTGTGGGAAGCTGAAACTTAATTACTACAACCACAAGGGCAGAGGGGTAGATTGTAAAATAGAACTAAGGTATTTAGACTTACCCCTCACTGACAACCAATTTAAATCAAAAGAATCTCATTTCATAAATCACAGGAAAAAAATCCCACGATTTGCCCAATAGTTTTCTAGTGTTCTCTTAGTGCCAGTAATCTTGTTACAAATGTACCCAGTGCATTCCTTTATTTAAGATCATTTCTCTGTGTGTGTGTTACATTTTATCCTTTTGCAGAAAACAGAGAAGACAACATAGAGTATATAAAAAATAGAAAGGTTTTGAAAATACTTTCAGAAGCCCATCTTTGATGCAAATCCCTCCACTCAAGTACGGATTTATAATGCGAAGGGAGTGAAAAAATCGCTACATTTGTGTTGGTAATATAGATAACCCCAGGTCAAAACAGTATTTCTTATTTAATCTTGGTGTTATAGCCAACTTTGGGAAGGTCATCAAATTTTTGCTTTGTAGGAACATATTCCCACTACATTATAATTATGTGATTATAATTATGTGATTTGCTAAGTATTTACTATATGCTACATAGACAACTTATTTATTCCCATTAAAATAAGCTTAAAGTGTTTCAATGACTAGATTAAATTACATGCTAGCATCAAAGATTGGATTCGGCTTAAAAAGGTATAAATCCCATGTCTCAGCACCCAATCACTGAGGTGTGTCTTTCAACAGTAGCAGAGCCACCTGTTGAGATTGATTTAAAAATGTATGTACCTGGACGTGGATTCCCACATCAGACCCACAGAGTTTGTAACCAGCACATTTGACAATACCTAACTATGGTATTATCAAGGTATCCCCTGAGATGTATAGTATACAATAAGAATAAGACACAGCAAAGTGAGCTAAACTACCTTCGTGTTTAGAACTTCTTATGTTCTAGGACAGGAACTGAACTACATATATGTCATTTATTTTCTTGTTTAATTTTCACACAATCCTCTGTGGTACAACAGGTGTCCTTTCCTTTACTTGGGAAGACGTGACTGTGATAAAATGAGCCTAAGTTCTCTCACGTTAGACATGGTGATCAGATTCTGCTTTGCTCTTCTGCACTTGTCCTTGATATTTGTGAAACAGAAACTGAGATGAATTTTCAAACTATCAGAGGAAATTAGGTTAAATTATGGAGGCGTCATTTAACAAAGTACAAAGAAAAGACTGCAAACTATACCAGACCTTCGGATTTTCACTTTGCCCATTTTCAGAAGCTTTCTTCTGTCCTTACTTTGACCTCTAAGAACTCAACAGCTTTTTTCTTTTTCTATGTTTTAGTTTTCAGGCTACTAGAGAGGCTAACCTTAGCCCCAGTAATTATCTTTGTTATTAAAAAATTGAATGAAATGGAAGAAGAAAAAAGTGAAAGTGAGAAAGCGAGATTGAAAAGAAAGATTAAAGGAAGGAATGGAGAGGGGAAAAAAAAGGTGCAGTGAACCAGGCCACTTCTAGACAGGAGGAAGACACTTTTCTCATAAGCAGTCTCTGCTTATAAGAAAGGTGTCTTGTGTTTTAAATTAAGTAGCAACGTTCCTAGGCAAGGCTCTGTCCCAAGGCATATATAAAGTAATAGATAAAGGAAACAGACACAAAGAAAAGGTCTTCTTGGTAAGGGAGAAGAGTCTGCCACACAGTCAGGCTAAGTGATATGCTTTTAGAGAGACAGGGATGGAGACTCCCACCCTCCCGGCCACTATAGAGGTAGAAGGCATTTTCAGAGATCATTTGAAAGGGGTAACAAAAGATCGGTGTACCTCCTGCAGTACCTGAATAGGAATAAAAGAAGTTTTCTGTACAAAGCAACCATGAACAGAAATAGAAAAGGCAAGAGTGACATACTGTTGGTGATCTCTAATCTAGGCCTAGAGCTGATACTTTCAAGAATCAGCTTTGGGCAACTCCACATAGAAATAGTGAGTGTCTGTGCAGATTTAACACATTGTTATTCATCTGGCTAATTTGCACATCCACTGTGCAAAGTGGAAAATGTGGGTCAAAGAAGCAGGAGCAGGGCGATACAAGAATATATCTAACAGAGACCATTCATACTTATCATCCTAACTAATCCACACTTACTACTCTAACCAATCTTGGCTTCAGCTAACACCTCAATGATAGTAGTGCACATCCCCATGTTAATACAAGTCCTGCATTGTGGTTTTACCAGAGAGATACTTGAACTAGGTGAGAAGATCAAATAGACTTTTAATACTTCATCTCCCAACTCCATAGACAAGTTAATTATAACCATTATAATTGTCAGTAGTCCAGAATCCTTGGTTAATTTCTTTCCTCCTTACCCCTGAATCAATTGTTTATAATTATTTAAAATTTATCCTTTTTATTTTGAAACTTCCTTATTATCTGAAGATATATTTATCTTTTTGCATAATTTGTGAACCAGGAATAGTGATATCTAGCCCTTATTGTCAATGGAATAGGTAATATGTATCAGGAAGAATGATTAGCACTGTGCCTTGTATGTAGTAGGAAGACAAAAATGGTCATTATCAGTAATCATTCTATAACGTCAGATTGATTAAAACAATGAACATATGTTTTCCTGAAAGACATCTTAAAGGAAAAACATTGGAAGGCTATGGGAGAGTTACTATTAGAAAAATGGAATACCTAAGTATAATGACTAGAAACATCAGGGAACCAATATTAGCATAGCATAAATGGACACATACAAAGAAAGATATGGAAATATCCAATAATGCTTTCTAGTTAGACAATAAAAGAAAATCCAAAATAGGTTTCATAAATTGCCTTGTGGCATTCTGAATGTGGTGAATCTACAGGACCTTTTGATTGCTAACCACTTAAGCCATTTCTCCTTTTGATACAGATATATTGAATTTACCTTTCCCCTTTGTCCACAAACAAGCCAACATATTCATTAATGTTTAATTGGTCTGCAAGCTTCCATAAAATCTCCAACTGTCATTCTTTCCCCTGCTTTTATGTCTCACTCCTTTCTTCATTATAAAACTTTCCTTTTTAGACAATTTCTTCCTTATCATTTTATTTGTGACAGTAATTCTTTTGCCCAGCATCATAACCCCATCATGAAATAAAGGAAATATGATCAGAATACAAGAAACAATAGAGAGACTCTGTGTTAACATTTTCAAGGAGTAGAGAAAGGGGATAATGCTTGTCTTGGATATATTTCAGCAAACCTATAACAACTTTATTTAGTGTTGAAAATTCTCTACGTTGCCATTTAGTTACACTTGTTGCCAAGAGTTTGAAAGTAAACAGTACAAAGGAGCCATTTAGTTACACTTGTTGCCAAGAGTTTGAAAGTAAACAGTACAAAGGAGCTACCTAAAAATAAACTTTAAATTCCCATTCAGTGAGCACCTTGGGAGAAAAATTCAATCAGGAAAGTGTGAAATGTAATGTGTGTTTAGGGAATAAAACTGCCTTTTAATTACTGTTGACAGCTAGAGAATATAGTCCCCACAACTAGTTAATTTCACTTTTTTTTGTGAAAACAACATGAATTTTTCACCCCAAAAATCGTAAATGATAGCACATAGGCATAGAGACTTATCCTTCAATTTGACTTAAATAAAAACAAAAGCAAAACATCAGCTACATTTCTTTATCTGCAAATTTAAATACAGAAAGTATTTTTTTTTCTTATCCTTTCCAAATACAAAACACTGATAGCTATGAGAGAGAGAGAGAACATACACTGAAAATATCTCAGCATTAGAGAATAAGCTGAGACAGGTTTTATTAAGAAAAAGAAATGTTCTTTTCTCACAGATGCCGTGACAAGGTTAATGTGGAATCTTTCCTTAACTGGGCAGCAAAGAAGGGCACTGAAGTCACAGCACACATATTTAATCTATTTCTCTCTCTCTGTCAAGGTAAGTCATGCAGGAATGCCTGCATAGCATGTGAACAATGAAATCATATGAGGGAAATATTCCTAAAAGTCAAAGCATGATATTCCACACGATCAATTTGACGGAAGCTACCCGAGCACAAGTTTCAATACAAGAATTCAGACTTCTTCTTGGGGGATTAGGAGGGGGAGCTAAATATTTCACTGTAATGCATACATGATTGATAGATAACATTAAAAAGAAAAATGCACCATGGACTAAATTTATATATTTTAATTCAAAACAATTATACTGAGTTAGATCATTTCCTTCACATTTCTCTGTAAAAATAACACCACAATTTTAGTAAATTGTGCATGTGTCTCTAGGGGTAAATTTGTCTCTTTTGATTCTGAGTGTCCCTACATAACTTCCCCCGTCTCTGTGCTTTTGCAACAGCACTGCAAAAAAAAAAAAAAAAAAAAAGAAAAAAGAAAAAAGAAAAAAAAAAAAAAGAAAGGCTGCTTTTCCAAAAATGTAACGTGGTCCTCTGCCCACAGATTCCCTTGAATTGTCTTTGATGCCAATGTTATCTCTGTGACCTTGTTTCCAGGTCATCCTTCCCAAAGTCTGTAACTCAAGATAACATATAGTTAACTGGGGACTATTGAACCTTCTAGAAAGTGATTTCCATTTCAAATATAGCCATTTTTTCATTTACTTCTTAAGCAGATTACCCACAACAAACTGTATTCGGCATATAGATGACACTAGTGTAGCAGTAGGGAACTCAGGACCGGTAGAAAGACAAATGACATACAGATTAATAAGATACATAATTATTGACTATCTAACATTAACCAAGCAATAAGTAAGTACAGAACATACAAAGACAAATGAGATGGAGACTTTGCTGTAAAGATACTTGCAGGATCATAAAATGGAAAAATTCCTGTTTTGGAGAAATATAAAGAGTTAATGGAAAATAGGATGGGGTGATTAATTACCTGGCAACAATTAAATATATTCAAAAATAAACATTTGAATTGGCTAATGAAGATGAATTTCAGGAGCTTGAAAAGAAAAGGAAAATCAATCTGGGCTGGAGGAACACGTGCAACTACCCAGAGAGTCCCCCAAAAGAATACCCTATGTTCTGGGATCAGCAAGTGGTTCAGAAGGGCTGAGAAGGAAAACCAATTAAGATATGGTGACTGTCTTTCACGTCCCCCTTTAGACTCATCTTTGATTCTTCTTTAACATGTTCTATGCTCTGCAAGGTTGATATACTAATTCAGTTGGCTCCCTTGTCCTCTTACTGAATGCTGAGTTAAATCAACACAAAGCATTGGTGGGCGACCAAAGAAAGGAGAGAGATTAGAGTTCTGAGTTCTGAGTATTTATTGCCCTGGCTCCGTATCTTTGAATGGGGCACCTGCTGCATCTATCAACCAAAGGCCGTAGCTGCTGTCAGGAAGCCCTGTCTCTGTATCTTAGCTCAGGATCCACATTCTCCCCTCACATTTTCAGTCTCTGAATAGTAAAGTACCCCACTGTCACTAGTCCCTGGTAGTTTACTACCCATTATGTTTTCCCTACATCCTACCTACCCCTCTGTAAAAAGTCCCTTTATGAAGCTCTACTCAAATTAAACTAATTTTAGTATACTATCTGTTTTCTGCTGCAACCCAGATTGATAAGCAAACTGAAAAGAATTTATAGATTGTTAAGGAGGGAGTGAGACAGAAAGAGTTTCAGAGAAGAGAAATTAACCAAAAACCAACATCATGGAGGAGGCAGATGATCCAGGACAGAAGATCTGGCTGGGAAAGAAATGTGTGTGTTGTAAATAGTGTTCTCTTACTCTGAGACAGGAAGGAAGAATATTATATAGCGATATGAATAAAATGGAAGGTCACAGGAAATTAAAGAAGATCATGTTTGAAAGGTTTGACTTACTCTGTTAAGTAGATGGCATGGTAATTTCTTACATATTTAGGAAGTAAAAGATGGGCTCAAAAATTAAGGAGAAAGAGAATGATTTTGATTAGTTGTGGGAAAAGGAGCCAAAATTGACAACCATAAAGATTACTAATCAGCTGAGTTTGGACAATATTCATGCATAAATGTGCTCATCAGCAAAGCCTGGCCATTTTCTTTAGTAGTGTCTTACAACTGAGGATACATCTGTTGGGCAGGTAAGGGATGAGAAGAACAGAACAAAGAGATGCAAAGTCCTGGTGAGAAGCTGGATTGTTTCACTGTGTGATTCTGGTTAAATAAAAAAGGAATTAAATTGGAATGACTAGGATAGGAGGGAGTAGTTAATGGTTTACGTGTTTTAAAAAGTGAAACAAGGGAGCAGTGTTATTAGAATAGAGAGAGGTAGTCAGAGAGTGAATCCTGGAGTCTGAAAGAGGAAAGTAAAGTAGTTCTGGGAATGATAACGTCCGGGGATCAGAAGTGTGGGTTGCTGAAGTGGACTGGAGCAGAGGAAGTGAGAACAAAACAAATCCGTTAAAGTTAATAATGTGACATCTGCAGATAATGGAAATACTTTAGCATGGGGTCCAGATTTAAAGTTAGAAGGATGAGAGTAAGAGGATGAACAAGTGCTGGTGGAATGTCAGCCCTGCCACTCGTGTGAAATGCTAACTGAAAGCATACAGACAATGTTCTGTTGAAAGTCTTGGATGAGAACTAGTCTCGCTAGTCAAATTCAAGGTAAGGATTCAGTTTAACTGTTATAGAAGGTTTTCAGAGAACACAGTACCAAGAGTTTGAAGGGAGATAAACAGGTGGAGAATGGATGTAAAGAGTGAGGTCTGAAATGAATAAAAATGACAATCCTGAAGATACAAGCCCACTAAACTTCAGCACTGAATGAATATTTCACTTTATCATGAAAGCGAGGAATCCACTACCCACTGGTATTAACAGAATCCATACATGAGTGGCTGTGGCCACCACTGATATCTATTCTTTTCAAGATCCCTACAGCTCAAGACACACCTTTTCTTGCCTTGTGAAATTTAGCAAAGTAAGTCAACTGAAAGAAAACAATTAGCATCTATTTTTATGGACATCATTTAAGAGAAAGAGCCTCAACAAAGAGACCTTCATCCCATCTTAAGAAATAACTTCTACCATCTCATAGAAAACTCATTGTTTCAGTTGCACTTAAAATTTTATTTGGACTGACAAAATGCCAAGCATGATGAATAATTCAGTCAAGAAGTGGCCAAAATACCTAAATAAATTGTGTTTAATTCGCTATTACATACACAGAACACCAGTAAAATGGCAAAACTTTAATACCAAATTGAATTAGAGTGAAAAAAGCAAAAGCACATTTCATTCCTCCATATATTAAAAAAACACTTCTAAAATAGTTTCTGTTCTTCAAACAGAAATAGATACGAGAGTATAATTCTACTTAATAACTAGTTGATAAGTAGCCAAGTTTTGGTCTAAAATCTATAAGCAAAGAAGAAAATAAATGCTATAAAAAGTACTGAAACACATTTAAATTACTATATTTAAGTAAAACTCTAACAGAATAAATTTGAATATCCAATTAATAAACTACACATGTTCTAGGGATGTGGATAACAATTTGGAAATGTTTTTAAAGAGTTGAGATGACAAATTTATGACACTCCTGGTGTGGAAATTGGTGACAGGAGGATCATTTTTACCTTGTTTCCTGATTTCATGGGTTTTCACTCTGATGTTAGAAAACTTCAAACTTGTCCTTGGAGATGGGACTCTTAATCCTTACATGGGTGAGTATTCCAGGCTTGTGTACCCTGACACCAAATAGCACAAGATTTCTGTTCTCCTCCTTGAATATGCTGAAATACATTGCCTTCCTCTACATTAAAGTAGAGGCCCCAAATCAAGGCTTTCAGAGATTTTGAAATTAGACACATCTATGTACAAAGCTAATGACTGGTACTAGTTTGCTTTGGGTAAATCATATAAATTTTCTGATTCTCAGTGTTCCTAGGGGTAAAATGAAAATAATGATGCCTACATCACATGTTTTTGTGGAAATTAAACAAGAAAAACTAATGACAATATCTTCTACAAGCCTGATAGCTGTTATATATTTATTAGACATTATTGATTCTCTCCTTATTTTGAGAATAGTGGTTGAGGGAAAAAGTCACAGTCACAGGTGGTTTGGTTCCATGTAAAGGATGACACTACAGGTGTTCTGTCTGGAGTTTAAATCTCGCCTCTATCATGTGTTATGTGTCTCACTTTGATATGTTTAAACTCTCTGAGGATAAGTTTCCGTATTTGTACAGTGGGAACAACAATATTCAGCTCAGATTATGCTACAGAGGAGTAAATGGGAAATCTATGTAAATAATTAACATAGTGCCTGTCATACACTACCAACTCAAGGAGTATGTTTTTTCCATCTGTCTCCTTTAAAAATATGTATGATTTTTAGAGCACAATAGCAACATGATTTGAAAGAGAAGAAAAGAGCATTCTATATGTTTATATACAAATAGGATTTTTAGTGAAACTATAGGGAACTAATTTTATGATAGAGATTTACATTAAAGTTAAGACTGGTTTGGGCAAATATGTCAGCGGACCCGGATTCAAAACCTCTTTGCCATCGACACGCTGTGATGAGCAATATCACTAACATGACTGTTCTAATGCCAACAATATAACTACCTCAAAAGTTTGATTAGAGTACTGAATAAAATATTTTATGCAAAGCTCTTAATACAGTGCCTGGCCTAAGGTAAGTAATCTGAAAACCTTAGACTTCATTATTCTGACAACATTTCCATTTCCAAATCAAAATAAATGCCATTGTAAAGAATACTCTTGCTCATTTTTAAACATAGAATTATTAAAACATATGATAAAATATAAAAGAACATAAATCAAGTATAAAGCATGATTATTAAGATAATTACATATTTATAGCATAATAAAAATTATTCCAATGGACTTTCTCAGTTATTCCACCTACTTACCTAAAAAGATTCTTTTAAAGGAGCTAAGAATAGTGTCCTAAAAGCATCACATGAATAAATATCAAGAACACTAAAAAAAAAGATGTGCTAACAGAAAGAGAGCCTGCAAAAAGCAGATGCCTAAATTTGATTAGTCTCTTATTGCCGTAAGTTGGTTAAAAGCAGTATATAAAATAGTTGCTTACAAGAAATTTATTACAGGATGTCCACACTAGTATCTTTAAGATAAAGCCAAGTATCTCCATTTTCAACAAAGCAGATTGATGTAGAACATGTACTTATATCCCTACCACAATTTCAACCCAATATAAAAAATAATGCTTTCTAAAAAGTGTTGCCAGCCCTAACAACAAGTCACTTGTTGCTCAGTTCCTCCAGGCAACTTCTCTATTCAATTAAGAATGTTTTCAAGAACTGTGGAATTTTTGGTACATTGCCTTTTGGGGTACACATAGAAGATACGCTTCACCGATGCATTTTGTTTTCAGTTTCTCTTAAAATTCAGTGTAATGTAATAAATCATGAGGATCAGTAGTACATACATAAAGGAAAATTATCATAATTTGATGAAAATATAAAACTATGAGGAGGATTAATCTCATATTCCATTAACTATCAAGTTAAATAACAAATAAAATAATTGAAAACTATTTGTCTTTATTGGAAATATTTTAAATCAGATTGAAAAGTATGCAATTATTTTCACACAAATATATTTGCAAAATATTTTAATTTTTTAAATAAACAATCACTCTGTGTTTCATTTAGCAACTGGCTTACAATTAAATATTGAGTAAGTAATCAATTTGTCCATATAAGTAAAACAACATGTGATTTTCACTTCATACAATGAATATTTAGTACAAGATGATAGACAATATTATTGGAAATCAAAAAAATTTACAAAGAAATCTTAAACTATTGTGAAAACTTACTCTTAAAAATAATGCAAATTCTTCTGAAAGAAAATATTTACTTTTAATTTACGATTTTACAAGTCTGAGACTGACATAAAATGAGTTAGATCTGCCATTTATATAGTGTTCTATTGTTCACTGGCTTGACCATAAAGTCCTTGAGCACTGCCTTTGAATAATGTGTTGGCAAGGTGAGAAGAAGGTAAACGAGGTTGGGAGCCAGAAAGCCTTTATATCTTTGAACAAGTCACTACACTTTTATGGACCTAATTTTTCTAACCCATTAAAGAAGAGTTTAGATCAATGATCCAAAAGCTCTCTGCCATCTTTGGAATTCCAGAAGTAATGTGTTTTATGAAACGTGGTATAGTGAAAACATTAAAAACGAGTAACTTGTTTACTACTAATTCCATCTCTTACTATTTGAACAAATTTAGGAGAAATACTCTACAATACTTATTCCACAGGGATGTTTTGAGAACCAGGGGAACTAATTTGTGAAACAATGCACTACATGAGCTTAGATATTATTAACCATTGTTCAATGTTTGTGACTTTTCACTGGCAAACAGGAGAGGACATACATGAGGACAATGACTAGGGCAAAAGCTAACAAGCCCAATTTGTCAGGTTAGAGTAATGTATCTTACTAAGTGAGCTATCTTTTGTTTAATAGGGGCAGTATTTTCTAACATTGCCCCATGGAAAAAAGAACAAATGACCCTAATGAGTAAAGAATATGATTTCTTTGAACTTAAACTAAACCATGCTCAAATAAAGTATGTCTCCAAACTTTCCATGATTTTGACATTTGATTCAGTAAGTTTCTTGACTGTAACTACTTCTACATGGCCTCGGTTAACCTGCCAAGAACCTCAAGAACACAGTCAAAAGTTATATTCCAATTAACATAAACCAAAAATAATTTAACTGACTCAACTGAAACATGAAAGAAGCTTGTTTCACTTGGATAAAAATTACCTCATGGTTTTACAGATCACTGAATTTCTTTACTTTGAAAAGATGAACTGAATAAGGAATGTTAAGTAGTGTAATTATTTTTTTCAGTCTCAATTGACAAAGACCAAGTTAGTTTTAATTAGCTATAGAAATACCTGGCTTAAATACTGTTTTTTCAACTCTGAATGACATTCGTCTAGATTTATATTTAATGAAACAAGTAAGAAAAAGAAAACTTCAACTAAAACATATTCATAACTTACCCACTTACTGGATTTCATGTTTCCATGAATATTCACATGATTTTCAATAAACCTATTATATGTTACATATTAACCAAATTTTCCTTCTGAATCAAATAAATATACATGTACACTCAAATGCAGAAATTACTTCCTTTACTTAGTTGTTTCAGTTTTTAGTGTTTTGGGTCTTTTTTAAATAATGGTTTAGAGGGAAGATAATAGCTCAGTGGTAGTGAATGCTTAGCATGCACAAGGTCCTAGGTTCAATTCTCAGTACCTCCATTAAAAATAATAAATACAAAATTTAAAAAAATGGTTTAGTTAATGTTTTTCCATTAGTAACTCTAAATATTAGTAAACAGTTAAAAAGAAAAACACTATAATACTGTATAATAGCATCCCTTATTTAACCAACTACAAATCTATATTAATATCTCATAATTGGCTTTATAATTTGGCTTATATAACTTGTTATGTAGATAAGGCTATAACATCAATTTATTTTGATCACACAGTGAAGTGGAATAGTTACATATAAGCTGAGATCACTCTATGCATAATCAGAAGTTTTAATAATTTACTAACGGTCATTACATAGGAAATAGAGGATTATGATTAAGTGCACAGTCTTGGGAATCAGACAGACCTGGATTTTGAATCCTAACTTCCACATTAAAAAGTTACCTCACCCTGAGCAACTGGCTTAAATTCTCCATGATTCCTTTCCTGTCTGCAAATCGGAAAAGGAATATGAGCCACTTCAAAGAATCTACCTGCAGATGAAATGAAAGGAAGCACAGGACAGTACTGGACTCCTAGTCCGTTAACTGGACCGTTAAATGACAGTTATTGTTATTTGTATTTTACCTTTGATGACATATAATTTGTGAGATATTTGTGCTTCTCATATCTTTAGACAAAAAAAGGATTTACTCATGTGTCACTAGAGCACTCCCGTTCTGTATTTTTGCATCACTGAAGTTTAAAAGTGTTATAGCTGTGAAAATGAATATGTATTTGGTACCTTCATATTTAAGCCACACAAAATATGAGAAAGACAAATTAATGTACTTCTTGTTTGGAAGTGATACGAAAAACTTCTAGAACTATTAACTACCTGTGGATTATATGACTAGAGGAGCAAATCCCAAATTCTTGGTAATGTGAATAAAACATGATTTGTCCTGGATAGTGAAGATACTCTTAAGCTCATAGAAAATAGGTATAATGGTATAATGAAACAAAGAGACCACAGCTATTTCAAGCGTCTCATTTTAAAACACAGAGCACTAAATTAAGAACAAAGGCAATGATAAAAATAGGTAACTAAATGGCACAGAATATTCGTATGTGTACTTTATTTAGGAGAGATTGTCACTTATTCTATGTTAAAACATTAAGTTACACAACTTTTATCCTTCATGTTTAAAGCTATGATATTTATTGTCTAAACAGCAAGATATACTTTATATTCCTGGTTTGAATAAAATTGTGGTTTGAATTTTAAAAAAAAATTCAATTCAAGTAAAGGGAAAGAGGTGGAGACCTTTTTCCTCCAGACTCAATGAAACAAGGAATCCAATCTATACAACTAGTAATAAACCTACTAGGAAAACTGATAGGGCAGGCAGGGAAAAAAAAACAAAAACGTGAAATTGGTGCAGTCTATACAACCTTGTTTCAGGAAGAAAGGAACGAGAAAAATTGCCTGGGAAATCGCAAATAAAAGGCATTTTTGATAAGACAGAAGACATATTAAAAGGAAAAAATATCCTACAACTCAATCCTACTGAGGTAATAAGTAAAAATGGTACAGAGGATTTCTTAGCTGAAGCAGGATACTAAAAAAGAAGAAACAAAGAAGAAGAAAGAAAGAGAGAAAAAATTAATCCACAAAAAATAAACAAACAAAAAAGCCAATAACAACAAGAAACTAAGTAAAATTTTTGCCACGTCCCTCTAGAATCTGATATGAATCCATTTTAAAATCAAACAGTTCTGCAATTTTCATCCATGTTAATGGCACTTAACTCAAAATTCTTTTCTAGTAGAAATACTCACTTATGCTATGAATTAATATGAAAGCATTTCAGCAATTCAATGGCCTTTGCTATCTCATATAGAGTAAAACACTCATTTTTAAAATAGAAAATTTAAATCATAACAGCTAAGATGATTCCTCTAATAGATGTTCGAAAAAAAGTGAGTGTCAAATAGGTTCTATACAATGTAATAAAATAAGAAAAGCGTCTAGCATAAAATTCAGGAGTCTTAATGAATGCACTGTATTTAGGATTAAGATAAAACTAGATGGCTTGAACTCTTTTGTATGTGTACTTCTTTTTCCTCTATGGATATTTATTGAGTCTCTACTACAGGATGTAGACACAGTGAATATATATTGATGAATAAGTCATGGCCTCTGCCTTAACAGAATTCAAAGAACAATGAGACAAAAGCACACTGGAATAATTCCAATGCTGTGGGGCAACAGTTATAGTAGGGGTACATACAACATGCAATGGTAGAACAGAGAAGCAGGGTGATTTGGAGGCTCATCCAGTGGAATAAGGAAGGGAAAAGTATTTTAGGTTAAGGATCTAGTAAGGATGTTGTGAAGGCAATTATCAGAAAAGTTTGAGAATTAAATAAATGACAATTGAAACATTTCCTTTGGGGAGCAGAAATCTACCTTTGTTCTTGAATAAAGACTACTAGGAAAATAAGAAAGACCCAAGGAGGACCATTTCTGTGTTGCTGCTCCAAAAATTAAGATGTTTCTGTATTTAGTCTCTGAAGTTACAAGCTTCAAGTGTATACAAGCATCAATTACAAACTCAATAATCAGGGTAAAATATGTGACAAAGACCAGAGATGCTTAGAACATCTGCAGATGGGGATTTTGGGAAGCCTGGTGTTCTCAAGGGAATTCCTATAAACAAATTTAGAAGACAGACAGTGTTACTCTGGCAGTGTTCCAGATGATCTCATGTCAAGCTGTTCTTTCTTCTTTTTGTCCAATACCATCTATAAGCCCTGGGTTCTTAAGCCATTTTGTTCCTATGTCATTTCATTCCCTTTCTTAGTAGTTCAGTGACATTGACAGAAATGTACAGTGTTATTAGAGGAAAGGTATGAGTGATAAAATGCTTCAGCCCCTGGATGGGGAGACACAGTGGAAGAAATAGGCATGTTATACTTTAATGGGACAACCTAATTCCATTAGCAATTCCCAGACTGAACTGTGTGAGATCATAATAGGTCTTCCCAAACTTAACACAAATAGATGCTAGCAATATATTCCTCTAAAGAGTATTTTTAAATATGAGAAAGAAAAAAAATTCTGGGCATATTTCCATAGCTAGGCTTATTCCATAATGTTTATCTTTTTCAGAAATGATGTCATTCTTTTTTTTTATTGAAGTATAGTCAGTTTAGAATGTTGTGTCAATTTCTGGTGTGCAGTATAATGACTCAGTTATACATATACACACATATATTCCTCTTCAATTTCTTTTTCATTATAGGTTACGACAAGATATTGAGTATAGTTCCCTGGGCTATACAGTAGAAACCTGTTGTTTATCTATTTTATATATGGTAGTTAGTATCTGCAGTCTTGAATTTCTAATTTATCCCTTCTCGCCCCCTTTTCCCCAGTAACCATAAGTTTGTTTCTTATGTCTGTGGGTCTGTTTCTGTTTCTATTTTGTAAATAAGTTCACTTGTGTTTTGGTGCCATTCTTGATAAATTCCCAGATGTAACATGTAAAGTCACCTGCCTCATGCACCAACTTGGAATTTTCATTCACTGATGTATCAGAAGCATTTACCAATTTACTGGGCAACACACCCTGTGGTTTTAAAACTGTAATAAAAACAGAAAAAAATCTTGAACTATTTCACTGTAAAAATGACATAAGCAGATTTGTTTCTAAAGAAAAAAATATACATATACATAAGATGACTCCCTGAATGATATGATAAGCACCCAAAATGTCGTTCTAGTTTTCTCCTCTGCTACAAAATAACTATAAGAAATGGAATTTTACATTATGTTTCAAAAATAATAAAATTCATAGAAATACATTGTTTCTATGTATTGTTATACATATAATACTATAGATAATATATGTGTTATACACATAAATATGTATTTGTGTATAATGTGTATAAATATACATACATATACGATACTTTATCTGATTTCTCAACTTCATAGCTAATATTAAACTGATATGTGATAAAGACAGAGAAAGTTGTTCTCATTCTAAAAGTGATACTTTTTAAACTGAGTACTATAACCAAAATGTAAAATGAAAGATGCTTCTCTTTTTCTTCATTATTTGTACTCTTTACTCTTAATCAGATAACATTATTTATGTTTCTATTTCATTCACTTGTAAAGAATAAATCATGAATAAAATGAAACTGTTCATTACAGTTATGGATATATGCACATCACTATTTTTACCTCAAACTGGATTGATGTGATCATTCTACCTCATGACTTATTGCTGATAGCTAGATACCTATTATAATTTTTAAATTGTTTCCATGATCAGTGAGAGTATGGAAAACTCTGATCTAAGCAGGTGAAGCATTTATTACCTAATCCTATAGAAAATAGCAGTAAAAAAAATACTTAACTCTATTAAAGGGCTATATTGGGTGTTAACTCTTCCGATATTTTAAACAGGAATTCAAAATATTTCTCACTGAAACCACCGGACAACATAAAGAGGGTCCAATTGTTATGACAATCTTTATATTTAAAAGCTTCAATTACTTAATTTAGGATCAGTCCTAGACACAATAGTTTTTACTTTATATTAAAACCTACTCCAATCCATTTTTAAGAGAAGAAAAAATAAACTGTCCCAGAAAGTAATCTGTACTTCAAAGCTCAAAGGTTGATCAATCATGGTATCTCTATTTGGGAGATGACTACATCTGTACACATTTAAAATGGTATGGTTAGGAGTCCACATCATTTCAAATATATATCCGTGTGTGTGTGTGTGTGTGTGTGTGTGTGATCATCTAAGATCAGTGACCTGAAGGAAAGAACTTGGCATTTGCAGCTGTTTTAGAATCTTGTCTACCTTTTAGGAGAGTGTGATTTTGGACTGGTCAGTTAACCTTTCTGAACCTCAAGTTCCATCACTTTAAATGGAGTATTTTATATACTTTACTGGGCTATTCTCTTGGTGATTATATATAATTTGCTTGGCACACTGTAGGCCCTCAATTAATGATGATTATTAGTGGCTTCTGTTATTGCTTATTCCCTGGGCTAATTTCAGGTTTAAACTGTAATTCCTGGATAATATTTTGGAGTTCTTGTTGCTATTCTCGTTTCTCTACTATGAAATTTAATTATGTATATAAATAAAGCATTTCATTCAAGCCTGTGGCACCCATGGTTGACAGGGCTAGAGTAGCCAACTGTCCTGGTTTGCTCAGGACTGAGGAGGTTCCCAAGATGCAGAACTTTCAATGCTCAAACTAGGAACGTTTCAGCAAACCAGAATGTTTAGTCATTCTATAGTGATCACCTAAGTTTTGACCTCCTTGTTCTTAACTATATTTTAGTCAGAAAATTTCCTATTACTCTGATATTTAAGTTGGTTCATGTGACTAGCTCTGGCTAGTGGAATAAGGGTGCACTGCTGAGCCAGGAAGTTGAGTATCCAATGGACCTCCCCAGAGCTCTTCTCTTTTTATCTGCTGATGGATGGCAAAAGACATGGTAATCTTAAAGCCACAGGATCACTGAAACCTACAAGGTGGAAATAGCCTGGGGTCCTGAATCACTGCTTGGAGGTTTTTCCAAACCACGTCAAACTGTGAAATGAGAGAAATAAACTTCATTGTGTTAAATCATTGAGGTTTTGGAGTTATTACATTAGTTAGTGTGCCTCATTAAAAGACAGAACCTATTTTTAAGTAATATTGAAAGTGAAGGTAATTTGTGAATTGTTCTTCTGCGCACACACATGGCAGCTATAGAAGGGCCAGTCTTCAAGAACAACACGCTGTTCTAGGAAAAGTCCCCCTAGCAACTTCGAATTATCCACGGACTGACTTACTGCTTTCACTAACCTTAACAGGCAAGTAGCACCATTTGCTTCATTTCAGAGGATAAAAAAGGACTTAGAATGGTCACTACTTCTCCCCTAATTTGCACAAAGATAAAGACCAATCCTAAGAATAAAACTCATGACTTTTGATACCAAACTCCATACTTTTTGATTAAGCTGTTTTTTTACATATCCTATAATTACACATACACACACATACACACATACTGCAAAGCGATAATTATAGTGAGAACATGTCCATGTTCTTTTCAAATGAAGATACCTACAGCTATCTGCCCAGAATGTTGTCAGGAGTCGCAAAATCTGATTGAGATTCTGACAAGTTTGTTCTGAAATACAGTCATTCTGATAACACGCATTCACCACACATTATGCAGCACTGTTAAGCAGTATTTTTTTTTAAGTTTTCTGATTCCCTATCCTAAGTCATATTTATTCCAGTCTAATAATGCTCTTCTCTCTGTATTTCAATGACTTTTAACCTGAATTTTCATAACAAGATGAAACCCTCAGGTTAAGTAAATGAATACTATTTTCCTCCATGTCATGGAAACAAGCCTGAAACTTAAACAAAATAGTACTGTGTTTAAGGTTAAGAGTTTATTTTGCAGAGAACCTTATTACATACCTAACTTCTAAAAAAAATTAGCTGTAGAGTCAATAATAATAGATTTTAAAATCAAGACAAGGTGACAAAAGCTATACAAAAACTTGATTGGCAGGATTTTGTTGAAATAAAGTGAGAAATACAGGACATTAACTCTATTATTTAAAAGTTAATATTTAGCAAAATCACTTCAGGATAGGAATTATTTTTTCCTATGGCTGAAATAAGAATTCAACTGGGGAAACACTTATTTTCACATGAAGATAAAAATGAGAAAGGAAGAACATTACAGTATATTGTTGGATCAGATCATCGGTTGAGACTTATGCCAAAGTATCTAGAGTTGGGAATATTTTCAGAAATTCGACTCTTCCTCTAATACTCAATCTGTTTGCAACTTCCAAATAAATACAAACTAATTTCAACTTTAATATCTCCTTATACTATCATATTCTCTCTTCTTTTCACCTTTATTTCTTGAAAAAATGATGTATTTCTAGTAAGTCCATTTACTTACTAGTCACTCCTTCTTTAAATCCATACAGTCTGTCTTCATTAATTCTTTCCAACTGCTTTCAAAAAATTAGATGTGTCCTTTCAAAAATTTTTATCCCTCTTCTAAAATTCTCTGTAGCATCTGAACTTGCTACCTGCTCCGTCAAATGCTTTGAATCTTAGGTATGGCATAAAGGTGTTAGTTACTCCTCCAAATGCTCCATCTCACTCTTTGTTGGGTCTCATTTATTTCCACCATATAGATGACCCTTGAGGTTGCTCTTCACTTTCTACTGCCCTTTCACTCAAGTATTTAATCTACATCCATTTCTGTTTACCCTTACTTTATCTCTATCCAAACTGTGGTCTTTGGCTCTAGTTCCAAGTTTTTCTTGAAAGACGGATGGACAGGTGTTTACCTGAGATTAAAATGTGCAAAGGAGGAGGCAATGAATCCTACACCTGTTGAGCTAAATTCAAACTCATAATTATATCCATCCCATAAACCATTTTCTCTCCTTATTTCCCTTTCTTCTGATTGTTCCAATTGCTTAAATTTGTTTAGAATATTTTTTACTTTTCTTTGCTTATTTTTAAAAAAAATGTTTATTCATATAATTAGTGCTTCTACATGTTTCTCATTCAGCTTCCTTCTTCCCATTCTCACTGTGAACATTCTAGAGGAGGCTGGCCTTGAACTGTCCTTATAGCATAGGAATGAATCTGCTTCACTAAGTTACTTTACGTCCTTGTGGACCTCTCTCTTTGCCTAATGAATTTTCATCCATCTTTTCTTACAATAATTCATTCAGATATATGCTTCTAGATTAATCTAAGCACCTATGTGCTCCTGTCTCTCTCTTGCTCAAAATGGATGTCCATTTTCACCCAAATTAAGAATTAACACCTCAATCTAGTGTTTAGAATCCTTCTCAATATTCGTCAGAGATGCCTTTATAATCATATAACACCTGCTTATTAAGTTTCATCCAAGTAAGACAATAGTGTGTTCCCCAAATCAGCAAGACGATTTTGCATCCTCCAAACATGTTCCCTAGTCCTGCTAGTTCTAAACTCTTCACCGAGGAAACTTCATTCTAGTTCACCCCTTTGGAAACCTCAACCATTCTTTAAGACCTAGCTCAAAAAAATCCATAAAAGTTTTCTTTCTCTCCTTACCAAAGGCCATTTGATAACCCTCTTCCTTGAACCCACAAAGCACTCTCTTTGTGCTTCACTTGTGATAATTATCTTAGCTCAAATAATGGAATCTCCTGTGAATTTGTTTTCCCCAAAGACAATTCCAGGTTTCTTGTGAGCAGTCGTTATAATAATCATCTTTGAATGATCTCAAATGCTTAGCATAATAAATATCTTACACATTTTACAAATAGTACTTCCTAAAAAAAGGTTCATCTGCATGGAAGAGCATCCAATGTAAGGTATTGTTTTAGAAACAATTGAAATACCAAAGAGTCTAGATATATATGCTTGGGAGTATATATGGAGCTGATTGGGATGCAGTAAAATGTGAATAAACTTAGATAATCATGAAGCAAATTCATTCTAAGTAAGTATCATATGATGATTAACAAGTTTTTATCTAGTGAAAAAATATGGAAGTAAAATTTCAGTAAATTATAGCTGCTAATTTATTTTTCAAAAGTGCCACATTTTCCCAATGAACAGTTCAACCATAGAAAATAACTTCTAAATATATTTTTCTGGTTTAGGTAAAATAATATAAAACTATATAAAAATTCCTATTTCTATATATTTACATATGTGTGTATGTATATATATAACAAAAATGGAATGTTCTATCAAAATGTAAGAATGTTGGCAGTTTGAACTTTTAAAAACAAACTATTATATTATCAAACTGTAACTCTTTCTCTTATGTCAGAAGACGATTTTGTGTTTCTAGGAAGTAACTTTAAAAGAAATAGAACATGCTCGATAGGCCCCAAAATGACTCCCAGGGCCTCCTACCTTCTGGTATTCATGCCTTTATGTAGTCTCTTTCCAATTTGTACTAGAGTTATTCAGTGTCACCAAAAGCATATAGCAGAGGTGATGTATGTCATTTCCTAAATCAAGTTATAAAAAACAAGGACTTCCATCTCAAACACTCAGATCTTCTCTCAGTCTCTCTCGCCCTGGCTCTGGGGGAAGCAAGCTGCTATATTGTGAGCAGTCCTGAGACAAATCTTCATGGCTAGGAATTGAAGCTCCTAGCCGAAAGACAACTGAGGAACTGAGGCCCACGACAAACTGAAGGCTGCTACCAACCATGTGAATAAGCTTGGAAGTGTTAGAGCAGGCAGATAGCTAGATATGAACAGAGAAAGGGGGACACAGCCAAATGGCAGGAATTACACAGAAAGGAAGGACACAGGCCAAGTACAGGAAACCCTACATCATATACGCACCGGGAGTCCCTGGGCAACAAAGAAAAGCAGGAATCCCTGGGCTGATAAGTGGTCACAGCTTTTGAGATGATGAGCAGCCTGGAGGCCAACAAAGAAAGGTGGGGAAAAGGCAGAAATTGCCAGCGTCTGAATGTAACCTCTTATTCATTATGCCTTCATTTCAATAAAATTAGGCTTAAAGATTAGAAGTGCCCATCATGCAACGATGCTATGACACTTCTGATCCAAACCAAACATGGACAAAAATCCCTCCTCCCCTCAGGAAGGTGGAGTTGGGATGAAAATCAGAGAACATGACCCAGGACCCTTCCGCCACCAATGAATATTCCACCCATTCATCTTTACACTCTAGGTAACCAACTTGACAAAAAAAACTCATGGGCAGCTGCTCACTTGAGCCTGCCCACTCTCCCCTTGGGAGTTTACTATCTTACACTTAATAAATCCCCACTTTACCTTCTTAACCTCTGCATCTTGTCTCTGAATTCTGGGATGGGACAAGAATCTGGACACTGGCTACATCTACCAGTAACACAAGCACCACTTGAGCCTGAGATACTGTAGCCTCTGCAGCCTTTTGAGAAACCCTGAGCCAAAACCAGCCAGTAAACCTGTACCCAGACCTCCAGCCCTCCCAAGCTCTGTGAGAAAATAAATAGGTGTCCTGTAAGCTGCTACACTGAGGGATATTTTGTTACGTAGCAATAGGTAACTACACATATACAGATAGGGAGAAACTTTGCCAGTAAGCCAATATAATAAAATTAATAATGTGTATCTTAAAAAGGATTTTCTTGACTACAATTTTTTATTAACTAAATCAATAAAATTTCCTGAAAATAAACATTTTTATTTTAAGAATTTAGATTATTTTAATTAAAGTCATTACAACCCCTTAGTTCGTAAGATTTGATTTCTCAGGACTCATAAAACCATAACAACTGTGGGTTTTTTTTCTTTTCCTTTAAAAAAAAATGTTTAAGGATTTGGTTCTGTTTACTCTAGTATTTCTCAAAATAAGGATCCTAGGTAAGTTTCAAGGTGTAGGTGAAGATCAGAAATATAGAATTTTCAACTGCTGTTTGGACATAGCAAGAAAAAGCAACAAGTCATATGAAAAAGATAAAGTACATTTTTCTTCCTGGATCCCTTCCTTGTGTTTCATTGAACCAGTTTTTAGATTTGCTACATAGAGGCCAAAGACAGAAGTGGTTTTTCTACTCCATGATTCTTTTCTTTTAATTTTTTTTTCACGATTTTTTTTTAATTGAAGTACAGTCAGTTACCATGTGTCAATTTCTTTTCCATGATTCTATGAATCTTATTTTTTAAATTTCTAGTTACAGGAATCCTCAGAGTAAGTCAGATCATAGAGTGAAAAAAAATTTGTTAATAATTTTTATATATAAATTAATATTATGATATATCCATCACTATGCCAAGATTTTATCTTAAAAATATTACTTAGAAAATTAAAAGGCACTTTTAATTTTAATATTGACTCTTTTTTGGATATCTCCAAAATTGTATATTCTTTCTAGTAAAGAACCAATAAAAAATACAACAAAATAAGACTATATATCAAATAAGTGAATCTTGGTACTTTTTGTGTCCTGCAGCAATGCATATAATTGGCTCCATTAATCTAAATAATACTATGATACTGGGATTTTATTAATAAGGTCAATATTAGATGATTCATAATTTATATAATGTAGAAATAAACTTTAATTGAATTCATTATATATAATATTATTTCATTTTTATAAAATGGAATATCTTTTCTGGAAGAAAGTCAGGCTTTTAAAATTTTTTTTCATACTTTATGTAAATGCATAAAATGTTTAAACAGTTGTATATTTTCTTATTACTGACAGTGAAAAGAAAGTGACTTCTTTAAATATAATAGAATGTTCCAGGTTATGACCTAATTTACTTTAAAAAATTAAACAGGGATCTCTTGCATGTTATAAATAAAGAATATATTATACATATATTTAATATACATATATTTAAACTTCATATGTTATTTTGTATTGTAAGAAATGAAAGCCTTTTTTTCGGAGGGGGGTATTAATTAGGTTATTTATTTATTTTTTCAATGGAGGTACTGGGGATTGAACCTAGGACCTTACATGTGCAAAGCATGTGCTTTACCACTGAGCTACACCTTCCCCCTAAAATGAAAGTCTTAAGAAGCTAAAAATATAAATTAATGATAATAAAGTAAACATTTTAGAAATAAATGTTAGGCAATATTGGAAGAAAATAGTCATTTACAAAGAGTTGAACAAAGTATGAAAAAACTGGAAAAGTCTTTCAGTTTACTACAGGAGATATGCCATAATGTTGTCAGAGCCATAGTACTCAACAACCACCATTATTTTCAAAAGCTGACTTGTAACAAAGACAGATGTAACAATGTTTTCATGCTTTGCATCCAAACTATTCATAACTAAGTCATGACTAAAAAAATGGTTTTTCTATCTCTGCCTTTAAAATATCAAGAAAAGCAGATTCTTTGCCATTATATCTCAATGGCTAAACTCTTCACTTCTTTAGAGTTTAAATCAAGAGTTGAATCAATAATTTAATCTTTTATAGATGAATACATTCTGTGTGTAAACAGTATTTCTGCTCAAAACAACAAGCACATGTCAGGCTTCCATATATTTAAAAATTCTCTTCAATCTTCTTCTGGTAGTCAGAAGACTGCTAAATTCTACTGAATCTTTGGAAAACAAGCATAATATTTATTTTTATTTGTTTTTTACATATCTTATTTAGAAATAGATAACTATATTCCACAACAGGCTACATGAAATACATATGTTCATTTTTTTAGTCAATCTATTATTTATATGATGCTATATGTAAATTGGTTTCACAATCAAGAAGCTTAATCTTATCCCATAATTAATTCTGAAGTTTGTGAAGGAAAAATTTCCCATCAAAATCTTGCCTACAAGCAAATCAGAGCTGGAAATCCCACCTAAATAAATAAAAATATTTTAATAAAACACGTTGCTAAGTAATGCAGGGAACAAAGAAATGAGTAGATGCACGTACCTTAAAGATTATAAAGATAGATAAATTGAATAGACTGGTAGCTCTACTGCAGGTCAGAATATGACTGCCAAATATGATCTAAAGAGTGATTTTGGAAAACTGAAGAAGAAAAAAGTTTCAGAGGGCTTACAATAAAATCCTCAAATTATTTTTGCAATGTCCATTGCAATATGAATTAGCTAGTATATTTATGTGTCATAAGACACATACGACAGTCTTTAAATACCTGCCACAGGAAGAGAGAAACAGGGGCAGGTCACAGTCAAGCCTAGGGAAGGAATTTTTATGATGTAGTAAAAATATTCTTTTTATTCTATAGGTAACTTAAATGCCAAGAATCGATAGAGTTCTAAATGCTTAGAATGAAGACTTAGAAAATTATTTCACCTTTACTGTCAGTAATAGAATCATGGGATGTTAGAGGCAGAAATACTCTTAGACCTTAACATGATGTGAGATGGCTCAGTTCATTCTGTTTATTTTGTAGTGCTAGCACCGGGATATAATAAAATACAGGACTTGACAGTCTAGTTACTGTATCAAACACCCTGTTAGTTTTCAGTTTTCCCGTTGTTTTCTTAGGTTGATTTAACCTCAGTTTTTGTGGTTTCATAACATGTTCTTTTTTATTGGTGGGGGGTGGTAATATATCAGGATATTGAGTTATTTTAAAAAAATGTTCTACTCATTTTTCAACTTTCCCAGATACCTAACGCTCCTTATAGGTATTCACATTTTAAAAAGAGCTTTCAATTAGTTGAAAATAATTGTCCCCAAATCCCTTTTGGGACACCCTCTATTTACCAATATGATAAGGAACTCTCGTAAAAGAAAATGTAACTGTTTTCTTTTGTTAAGAGTCAACAGGTCACCATGTGATTTTTAGGGGGTTGAAATACTGAGTATCTTTTACTGTTATTTATGTGATAGTGAATTTTACATTTTTAAAATTAAAATTAGATGTTACCAAGGCCCAGGAATTTGTAATTATTCAAAAATGAAATAAATAAAGTGATTGGAATCAATGTCATCTGGTACACTTCTCCTTTACACATGAACATCAGAGACAGTAGGTTAATTATCCAAAGCTACACATTTAGGTAGTTGCAATTTTGAAATGAGAACCCAGGACTCCTGCCTCCTTTAGGGCTGTGACTTAAGTAGGTCCACCATTTATATAAAATCCATCTTTCACTCAGATCCTATCAACCACAGGTAACTTTTACACATTTTTCCCTATTAATCTTTTGAAGCCACTTCCATCTCTCAGTGTTTGAATCTGCAGGCAGAGATTAAAAATACCAGATAAAAGAAGCCCTAAATACTAGAAGACATGCCAAATGTTGAGAGAGAAAGTTTAGGTCCACTTATTCTCAGCCTCTTCCTGTGATCCACAATCTGAGAATAAGCCCTATCCGAAAATATTCCTAAAAACTAGGCTGGTTCTCTTAAGTAGATCCCCTAGGAGAGCTTATTATACAAGCAATGAAAGCCAAAACTATCCCAACAACACATTTCACCAGCTCTGTATTCTTTTTCCCCAATCCTTCCGATACTACCTTTCTTGTTCGTTTTCTTGCTACCTTTTCTCTAAAATGCAGACTAAAGATTCCATTGGTTATAAGTCATTCATCTCCATTCTAAAAGTACAGAGATGGAAGACATGAGCCCAAAACCTAATTTTCTTGATGTCTTTAAGAAAAAAAAAAAGAAAAATGAAATATATATAAGGCCATAAACACTTTCTGTATATTAAAAAAGTGCTTTAATCTTCTTTAATTCCTTCTGCCTCCTTTTCAACCTCTGAAGTCAATTAGTTATTGTCGCTCTTGTATTTATGTATGTCCTTTTCCTTTTTGATTTCTAATCTGTCTCTTCTCTGTTCCTACTTCCTTGTATTTTTTTTTTCTTTTCACTGATATAATGAAAATTAGATCCTCAAGACTTCCCAGTGAAGTTTAAAACCTTGTCAGGCAATAAGATTCTAAGAACAAGTGGGCCCAGTATGCAGCTTAACAAGAAGCACCCTGACAATTAGTACCAAGTCATGAAAAGTTAAATGTAAAATGTAAGGTAATTCAACATCCAGCTGATAAATGAATGGGTGTATTGCCATCAAATGAGACCACATCTGACTGGGGAAAAATGCGGATGTGCTCTTCTTTCACATCAAAATTTTCAAAAGAAAATAAAAACAAAATGTAACTTTTTTATAATATATGCAAGAAGTAATAAAAAAATTCACACATGAATACTTAGCCAGGAATGAGTTAAGGGGCCTCCTACCTCATTCCATCAGTTGAAAACTAACAGATGTAAACTCTGGAGTTAGTGCCATCTGCAAACATAATTTGCATGCAGAAATGACAGCATCTTAGGTAGCTGAACCAACTGATCTCAGAGGCATTGATCCTTGTCAGACTCAGTCTTTTAGACAGTTATATAGGAATATTTATCCAGTCTAAAATCTCCAGGAATATCCAACTCTCCTCTCAAATTCCCAGAAATTTGGCATTTCCATTAGCTCTTCTGACAAAGCCAGCTAGACCAGTGACTGTTGCCAGGTCCTTCTTTTCCATTTCTTAGCAGAAGTATTTTCCTAACAGAGGACTGTCATTTCAACCCGTTAATGTTAACATCATTGATGAGTACTTAACAAACACCAAAGTCATTAGGATTCTATACAAGGCACAAACATTAATGCCAGCATCATCTCTGGGTACACCTGGTATATTCCAATGCCAGATTTAAGAGCTATTTAAATAATACATTATGGATTTTTTTCTGTGTGCTTATGTTTAGGACTAACTGTTCACTTGCTACTCTTTATTTTTTCTAGCTAGTTAATTTTTACACATTAAGTGTCCATTTAAACTGAGGATAAACAAACCAGGCTGGCTTTTCCATCCTTGACAATGTTTTTGGCATTTATTATGAGGATACATCCAGAGACATAGGTATAGGAATTGCAGTCCAAAAAGTTAGACTTCCAGTAACTTCAATTTTTCTCAAAATTAGAATAAAACATACATTTAATTGTAAGTCAGAAAACCCCCTTTCCAACCATATACAACCATATATATTTTTCCCACATACCACTAGAAACAAAGGGACTATTTTAATGCTTTCCTTCAGGTTTGCAGATAATCTGTCTGACAGTGAATGTGATCTAAGGTTGTGTAGCTCAAACAGCCAGTGTAGCTCCCAAAGTGCTTTCCCCATTGGGCACTCACAAAATATGTTATTTGATTGTAAACTTCTGCCTCCTTCTCCAAGACCTATTTCTAGTCATAACTCTTTTGGGCTCAGAGTCAACTCTAAGTTTGTTTTAAGTAAAGAGAATTCCGTAAAGCTGCATTGAGGTTGATCTGCTGGCTACTTCGATTTCACAGCTACCCAGCTATGCCACATTGTTTGCATTTGTATTTCCATAAGTCTTAAAAGCATTTCTAGTCCTGTGACTGTGTGCAATTACTTTTGCTGGTCATACATCTATACAAACTAGTAGGAGAGCATTCTCTTTGGTATTTATTAATAGAGCAGTAATTAGAGTTAATTTTAGACTCCTACTCAGTTAAAATGCCATAAGAAAAAAAATTAATGGTAAAATAATAACTGTATCCCATTTTAAGTTGAGAAATTAAAAATTTGTTACTAAACCACGCAGAGCTGGCAACTGAAAAATAAAACATCCATTCCACTAAGAAAGACAGGAAAATAACAATAGGACCCCTATCCAGGTCTTAATCCAAATCAGATCAAGGACTATTAGATAGATAGATAGATAGATAGAAGATAAATAGATAGATAGATAGGTAGATAGACACAAACAAGTGTTTATTAGAACTTAGAATCACTTGCTTCTTGGTAAAACAACTCGTGTTTTGCCATCTCTGGACTCTGTATTCCCAGACAATGCTGCTGGCTTATTATGACAAGTGCATAAAATGCTGTTATTCTTATTGCATGGTGGATTTGTCCCAATTTATCTCCTCACAGCTTCATCTTGTCTGTGACCCATGGTATAAACTAATAATTTTTTTAAAAAATTAGGGAAAAAATTTTCCCAGTGTGTGTAGTGAAATCAAAGGTGTACTCTGCTAAATGCAGTAAACCTGAAGTATCTTGGTTTTAATTCCATTGGCCACATTCCATGAGGCAAACTACAGCCAGACACCCAGCTGTCTCTTTTTGTGAATAAAGTTTTATTGGAAGACAGCCATGTCCATTTGGGTACATTTGTCTGTGGCTACATTCACAGCAACAGTGTTGGGTAGTTTCGACAGAGATCTTAAGGCCAGGAAGTCTAAAAGATTTACTAAAAGATCACTTAAGGATAAGTTTGTCAACTGCTTCTCCAGAATATAGCTTCTCCAGACTATGGTCTCAGATCAGGAGTACTGTGCTCTGATTACCAAGAGCAGTGGAAGATAAAGTAGTCCAGATATTTATTTCAGAGACTAGAAACTTAATACTGACATGGAACATTGTTTCTTATGATATTAGACTGACATCTTTTCTGAGCTTCAGACCAGAGCACTCAACTGTGTACTGGTCCTTTCAGCTTGGACATGCCAAGTCATCAAATTCTCTTCCTCTTCCCAGACATTAATCTTAACCATCCTTTAGTCACTTCTCCATATTGTTGCCACGAAAGCTTTGAGAAGACAAAATTGACATGGATGTCTTAAAATCTGTAAGCACCATCCCATGTACTTAAAAATAAAGTCAAACTACTTAGCCTGGCTTCAAATAATTTTCATGAGATGGATCAAATCTTGGATTCAACTTATTAACAAACTGGCTATCTGAAATTCCTCTCTTGCTTCAGGGCCTTCAGGCAGTAGGCCATATCCTCAACCTTTGCCTGGCTAAAGACTCATCCAAAGAGTCAGCGCAGATGTTGATCTACCAAGAAAATGTCCTGAATTTATCCTGACCCTACATATGTGCTTGACACTATGACCTTATCAGTCCTATCATGATAGTATGAACTTACATTGGAATCATTTTCTTTACTTTTCTCAATGATGTATTTTAAAATTAAGCATCTTAAGGATAGGGCCTTATTTTATTTTGATTTTTAGTTTTTGAGTGCTTAAAACAAAGAAAGTACTTCTTGAATGTTGAATGAGCAAAGAGTACTGCCTCTGCTTTGGTAAGACACAAGAGCCTACTGGAAAATAATTCTAGCAAAGATGTGTAGGATGAGAAAAAGCTATTTTTGTGATATACATATTAATTAACAAAGGCTTCTTTGGATTCCCTCTTTTACAACTGAAACTTCCAGAAAAAAAATGAATAAAACATAATGACTGGGGGGAGTATATAGCTCAGTGGTAGAGTGTGTGCCAGCAAGCACATGATCCTGGATCTAGCCCCCAGTACTTCCATTAAAAAAATAAATAAATAAAACTTAATTGCCCCCCCAAAAAAGTATGAAGTGTTGTATGTCAATTATACCTCAATAAAACTAGAAGGAAAAAAATTTTTTAATCAGCTCTTTAAAAAAACTATGACCAAGTGAAAAAAAAATTAAATCCTAACTTCTCCATATTGTCAGCAATTAATAATTCAATGATAGAAGATACTGTGTTACCACAACACTGTTTGGTGGGAAAAGGGCAACTGTCAACTGCTTCTTAAGTTTATGAACTGAAAATTTGTTTTTATCCTATCTGCAAATATTATTAATACAGCTACTAGAGAACTCTCCTTTTACAACTTAGAAGCTATAATTACGGTTTACACATTCGAATTAGCTTATTATCTACATTTTACAGATGAGGAAACATACATACACAGGTAAATTAAACCATCTATTTCAAGGCCATAAGGTAAGTAATAAAATTGTAAATGCATAAATTTCCATCTCCTTTCCAGGGCTAATGCTTAAAATTAGGATTTTTGTTATCATATTTTCTTCATAAAGTTTTCAACAGTAGAGTAAGAGCTATTTGTATAACAATACATCAAAGCATTCCCTGGGAGTCCTTTATCATTGCACCACACTCTGTAAGAAATGTGTACATCATAGCAGAAAAATCACAAAACCCAGTTTTTTTAGTCAAAGTAGTCACAATTGAAACAGGCTGTTAATAATAAAACTTGCTAACTCTAACAGCCTAACAGATTACAACAAAAGACTGTGCTTCCAAAAATAGATTCCATTTTGCTGTCTGATCCTTATCTATCACCAAATATGGTGAATTCTCTATCTTAGCCATCTAATATTTTTAACACTTCCAGTTACTTTCCTAGTTTTCCCACAAGATTTCCAGCTCCATAAGTTGTAATACCTTTGAAAAAATTGTCTCATCTTTGAGAGAAAACAAGCAATAATAGATCACTGTGGCAAAACACATTATTTACTTCTTAACAAGGAATGATCTGAAACAAGTTTTTCTTAACTCTTAGAAATCATGTCATTTCAAACCAAGTAAAAGTGAGAATAAAGCTAAATTGAGACTGGGAAGAAATCATTTTAATGAAAAATTAGAATAGCCTTTTTAATATTTGGCCCTTTTATTTCAAACCATCAAGAGTTGTAACAGGTACATCTTTCTCATGATAAAGGTCCTCCAAGGAAAGCCAGGTAAAAGGCATTTCTTAGAAATTTTGCCAAATGACGCTGCAGACAGACACTTTCAACTTCAATGTGTTCACTAGCTCGTTGTTAGAAAGCCAAAGTTGTAAAGAGAGAAAAAGAAAAACAAAAAATGGGACATATATACTCCAGCAAATCATTCTCTAAATAACCTGTAGTTCTAAAAACACAGGATTTTCTTTTTAAGCTTTCTGAAAATTGGTCACTCTCTGCTTCTTTTGAATGAATCTCTATGCTTTTACTTTATGTTGTACGTTTTACAATATGTATGCTTCTGGTTGTGCTGGGCAGTAAAGTGAAATTGACTCTTAATTCTGATCTTTGTAACACTACCTTTAACAAGATCAAGAGTCTAGGAAATTCCTCTTGGCTGTCACTCACTGACAGAAAGGTATATCATTGTGCACAGCAGGAGGTGCAGCCTTGAAAAACACCACGGGGCGTACCGATAAAGTACTTAAGAAGTGAAGGCCATCCCTGGGGAAAGAACAGAACACACATAGAGCAGAGGCAGAGGAAAAGGGGGCCAAGAACACAGCCAGAAAAGATTCCATGGATAGATATAATAATTAGGGCCGAGGTTCACCAGCAATATTTACAAATGAAATTAGATTAATATAAATATCAGATTGAGCAAAGCATGCTAAAGAAAAAGAATTTATGATCCTAACCACCGAATATAGTCCTAATGCACACTGAAATTTACAAAGTATTAGTTTACCTAACAAATACTTATTAGTCAAAGAAGTCATCCCAGTTTTTCTTGGCTAGATTAGAGTACCAGCAAAATATTTACTAGTTTTGATTCAACTGAGTGTTTCTGCAGATGTCAATCAGATATCTGAAAATATTTAATAATTTCAAATTGAGGTATGTGTATCTGGGAGAGGGTGGGTGACATAGATTGAAAGGTTGTGTTCCCTAAAATGTATGTGTTGAAACCTAATCTCAAAGTGATGGTATTTGCAGGTGGGGGGCCTTTGGGATAAGGGTGATGATATCAACAGGGTACAGCACTCAAGAATGGGATTGTGCCTTTATGAAAGAGACCTCAGAGAGATCCCTCCAGCCTCCCACCACGTGAGGTTGCAGTGAGAGGCGATGTACGAACCAGGAAGAAAGTCCTTACCTACAAGACACTGAATTGTCGATGCCATGATCTTGGACTTTCCAGCCTCCAGAACTCTGAGAAATTAATTTCTGTTATTTATAAGCCACCCAATCTCTGATATTTTTATTATGGTAGCCTGATTGGACTAAGACAATGGAGTGGAGAATATTTAAGTGCTTTATTTTTTTAATTTCACATGAAATAAATTGTATTCAAGGGAAAATAGTTCAAAGGTCTCAAGAATATTAATGCTCTAAAGTTATTTAGTATTCCTTTTGTCTATCAAGCTATCAGTATCAACAGCAATTCCTTCCAGAAGGTACTACCATGTTTTTAATGCTGTGGTGCAATGAATCTAATCTCATATACCTTTAATACACCTCTGTGAGACATATCTGTAGAGATATGAAGATAGTCATTCAGATTAACAAATGACCATCACTAGGTGAGCAACAAAAAGAACTTGCCTTCTTTATCTTTGGACATATTGATTACTATTTTAAATAAATTTGACAAAAAATAAATTTGCATATTTAGGGCACCGTAAACTATTATAGTTATGCCCCAAGGGATAATTAGCTGGATAGATAGATAAGCAAAATTTAATTAGGTAATGATAAAGTATTAAAAATATTGAATAGGGTCACAGACAGCATAAATGTTGGTATGAACTCAAAAACAGATATCTAAAAAGAATTTGAGTAACCCTAAAGAAATTGAAGGTAAGTGGATAGAGAAAGAAGGCAAGAAAAGAGATACACAGAGGGAAAAGAATGCCAAGTGGGCAATTACAAGACATATAAATCCAAATAGATCCTAATGAGTTTTTTTTTTTTACACCTCAATTCGTTCATTAAATTTTAAAAGCCCAAGACAGATTAAGTTATCTATGTTAATACAATTGTAACAATCAGAATATCCACCATGTCTTATTTTATGGGCAGAAGGTAGAGAAAAGTGCACTGAAAAACTGCACAATCATACGAATTTAATCCTTTGTAAGACCAAATTTTATTAGTGAAGCCATTAACTTTGTTTCCCTGTTGGTAATGTCACCAGAAAGACTATGGTACAATGTATATTCATAAATATATATGCATATAATACGAACAAGCACACACACACTTCTGTGTGCGCATTTGTGTGTTTTCAAAAAGCACTTGGACAAAACAACTGAAGATAGAAACAAAAAATGAATTTGTATCAGCCAATTGATTTGTAAAATACTGAACAAAAAGTCATATTCAATCTGGTAGAAAGCTTTAAAACTGTGCTTAAGACTGTCTGCATTTAGCTTTTATTCTTTTATTCAACAGTTTGAATGAAGGCACAGAAAACATAACAAGTACTAAGAAATCTTAAGATGGTTCACTTAGAAAAATATCAGTGCATTAGCAACCTTGGAATTTCTAAAGTATTTTTCATGTGAACAAAGAAAAGGATGTATGCTCTACATCTCTAAAAGATGAGAAGTAGAAGCAACTGATACAGGTTTTATTAAAACAGCCAAAAATCATAGTCAGTGCCCTAATTCATAGGGTACCAATCATAGTAAGTGCTAAAGCTTAAAATCCACGTTGATTCTTCAGAGATGGTTTATGGGGAATTTTTACATGCTACGGCAGTTTGAACTAGTCTTATCCTAAGATCTCTTCCAACTTAAAAATGTCATAATTATTTTCCAGCATTAAGAGGAAACTGCATACAGACATTATAGACACAAACACATTTCAAAATCATTCTGTTGACAACATACGGTACAGTGGGTCCTCATTATTCCCAGATTCCATAATTTGAATATTCAGCTCCTCACTAAAACTTATCTGTCACCCTCAAATGGATACTTTCAGTGCTTTCAGTGTCATTTGCAGACATGTGCAGAACAGCAAAAAAAAAAAAAAAGTTGCCTCATGCACACATTCCCAGCTGAGGTTGAAAAAAGCAACACTCTGCCTTCTGGTTTCAGCTTTCATACTCTAAAAAGTGTCCTTTTCAAGGTCTATTTAGTGTCACATTTTCACATTATTGTGCTTTATGTTGATGATTTCATTCTTTAAAATGGTTTCAAGCACTGCACTGAAGTGCTATCTAAGGTTCCTAAGCCCAAGAAGGCCAGGATGTGCCTTAGGGAGAAAATACACGTGTTAGGTAAGATTTGTTCAGGCGTGAGTTGTAGTGCTGTTGGCCATAAGTTTAATGTTAATGAATCAACAATATAAATTAAATTTAGTGTCTTCAAACAGAAACACACATCAGCAAGGTTATGTAACGATCCATTGACAAAAATGTCATGACAAGGAATCTCTCCAGTATTTTTCCAAGGAGCAAGGGTTCAGTACTCACTAAATCAGTGTTCCAGAGACTTCATGGAACACAACCACTGCAATAATGAGAACAGACAGTATTTCCCTACATAAAGCTAATACTGAATGCATAAGTCTCTCAAAGGTGTTCGCAATCAAGGAGACGAAAGCATCTAGGTTAAACTTAGCTTCACAAATGAATACCTTATGGCTTGGCATTCATAGTGTGTTCTTTGTGAACCAGTGGTAAGTGTAATCATGTTTGGGGAAAGTCTGCTAGCTCTGTAATGGAAAATCTTGCCATACTCCAGATATGCACGTAACTTTTAATGTCTCGTCGTACTCTTACAGTATGAGATCAAGCTATCTGGGAGATTATCTAGAGACAATGTTGTAGCATATAAAGGTTTTGTTGTTGTTGTTGTTGTTCTTGTTGTTGTTTAGCATTTACTTCTTTATCATGAAAGCTATAACCATCAGTCAACCAGGTGGCTATTTATTAGCGCCAAATGGAGATCTGCAAATCTGAGCCCCTGGCTGCCTGCCCCTGACCACAGAGGATAACATGTACTGCTCTGTGTCTGCTCCTGGAAACCTCCCAGCCAAACTTTTATATGGCTGTTATGAAGGCTGAGAAATCCAAAGAGTTGCTAAACAATTGTTAGCACTAGTCACAATACTTAAAACTTAACGTAAATATTTACAGAGCTGCAAGCTAGTCAAATCCACACTCTCACTCAACTATAAACAACATCACAAAATAAAATTTCACAGTTTGCAATTAGATCAATAGTTATGTAGCTGCTGAGATTTGTTCCTCAGTACCTGCCTCTGTTGTTACACATTTTCCTTCCTCCTGTACTTTAAGTATTAAAAAGGGAACATTAGGGTCTTCAAATTATGTGGGAATTTTTGGTTCTAGAAAACATAGTTGCTATATTAAAATGGCAGCAAAATCTGTTATTAATTTAAACTCAGAGTTTAAAATACACAGGATTATCTTTAAGTTTATAAAGATATTCTAATGAAAGATCACTTTTGGAAGATCATGCTGTGTGGCCAAGTATCACAAAATAATTTCCTCCATTTTATTATGTGAGCCTCATAAAGAATATCTTACTGTACCTTAAACAGGTTAAAAATAAGCCTTTATGAAAAAGAACACATAGGGAAGGCTTACTTAGATTTGTTTTTTATTGTGAAATCTACATATTGCCTTTTCCTATCGAACAAATTAAGAAGATACAGCCCACGGGCAAAGACACTCCAGCAGTAAAAGGGCCCCCTGAAATTTTACATGGGGAAAAATGAACTTTACAGTTAAATAACACGTGTTTCATCAGGATGACAACGAAGGAAATGAGTTTCAGAATATTCTGTCAACAGTCAGCAACAGCTTTCTCATACTGAGAATGTCACTATCTTTAACCTTTGATTGGATTATCAGATAAAAATGAACCCTGTATCACCCATTTCATTATAATCCAAGACAACCATGATGTTGGTTTTGAGGAGTTTTTGTTTGTGTTTGTTTTCAATTTTAATATATCAACTTGGAGAGGTTTTTTTTTTCTTGGACATTCATATATACAAGTTTGATAGTGTTTAAAACTATAAAAGGAGATAAATCTAAGAATATAAGTCAGTAACTAAATGATACATAAAATAAATATAAGATCAAATATTACCAAATGATATATAAAATAAATATAAAATCAAAACAACATATGAAAAAAAAACACTTATTTCAAATGATTTTCACTTTATCTTTTTCTTTACGTAAGAAATAGCCAATATTTTTCTCCAAATTCACAAAAGAAATGAGAAAAACAGGTTTATGTTTTCCATGTTTTAAAAGTCTCTTTCTGGCTTTTAAATAAATTCTAAAAAGAAATACAATTCTTTGTAATTCAGATAACATAAATACTAACATGAAAATCAATTATGCTGTACACCAGAGATGGACACATTGTAACTGACTATAATTCAATTAAAAAAAAAAACTAACTGTGAAATCAGTCTAAACTTTAAGATATTTGTTAATTCAGAGAGATTTAGGGTCTACTCATCCAAAAATGCATCACATGAAACTTGGGATGACAATGAAAGTGATACTGTTTAACATAGAAAATGATTACAAATATGAGAACATATGCCTCAGCTCAGTACAAGATGTGAAAATCTTTTCCAGGAGGCAGTAAAAATTTCAAGTTTTTTAAGTTTTCCTTGAACAAATCAGAGAAAATAACTGACATAAAGCATCCTCTAAATACTGTTGAGATAAAGAAAAATTTTAAATGCTAATTTTAAAATCTAATTCTGAGAAAGAGTTCTGCTACATGGTTATGAAACAGAATCATGCTGTGACCCAAATGATGCTTATAACAATCACTCTTATTGTCTGTAGGAGATGTAAGGGTTGAGAAACAGTACTTTCTTTCAATATCTTTCAATAAGAGCATCATCTAAACATTTTCTTGAAGCTAACTGTCCCCATATATTTTCTTTCCATTTCAATTAATTCAGTGTATTTCTAAGGTATCTTTGAGCATCATAGGTTTATTCAAATTTCTCTAGTCAAATTGATCCAAAGGACATCACTAGAATATTTTCAGTGATGCTGACTTCATAATTATCTTGTTAATTGAAAAGACAGTGATATTAGATAAGTAGGTTGTATTTTTAAATTCCTGGAGAAAAGGAAAAGGAAGCATAGGATAATGCACTTTCTATACAAAATACAAATCATATGAGACCTGAATAAATTACACAAAGCATGGTTTTAATTAATAATGGAAAATGCATAATAACTTTTACTATTAAACCACTGAATGAGTGACCTCGTTGTTAAAAAAAAATACAAAAAAGTATAAAGCAATGTAAATAAATAAAGCTGCCAAAAATAGTTTTTTGCATAGTCAGTCTCATTAAGACTAGCTCAGAGTAGTTGAAAATGTAGTTATGTATATACCATAATAAAGTTCCTTTTATACAACTAAATTAACTATAAGGTGAAGCACAGATTATAGGAAATAAGTACACTAATACTTGTGAGTCACATCATTATTTCCTCATAACCATACTCCAAACATTAATGAGGCAATTTAACTTACTTTTAAAAACTTGTCATTTGCTACTACCCTATTCCAAAGAAAACAAGTTTGTACCCAATTTATATTTTGAGTATAAACATGTGTCACTATTTTTCATTATGTATTATTTTTTAATTTAAATAAACTTGGCGTTATTCACATTTCATCTGAAATTGTGAACACATAAAGTGAACAATTCCATCAGGGAGCAGGGGTGGGAAGGTAGAAAGGTTAGGCGTTGCTTGAGTTAAAAGATCTTGTACGTGTATCTGCTCACATCTCTAACAATTAACTGAGACAGCAGGTTATAGCTTCTCATGTCACTGGGGTTTTTATCAGTTTTCTTAATCCCCTTCAAGTGATGAAAAACCCATCACTTGATCAGCCCAAGGATAAATACCATCTTTGGCCAACTTTAAATCATCTGGGTTCTTCTGTAGAAGAAATGAATTTCCACACAGGCTTAAAAGCCTGTTAGGGAAACAAGAAGCCAGAGGAATGGTCAAAATTCTCAATCATGAAAGGAAATAGTATAATACTAATCTCTTTTATGGACTAAGTATATAGACAAGCACTACGCATAATCCCCAACAATTGCCTGAAGTATGTATTATTATCCCCTATTATAGACAAGGAAACTGAGGCTTGGAAAGATAAAGCAACTTCCCCAAATTTACCCATACCTAGGATGCCAAGC
Source organism: Vicugna pacos (assembly GCF_048564905.1). Lineage (NCBI taxonomy): Eukaryota > Metazoa > Chordata > Mammalia > Artiodactyla > Camelidae > Vicugna > Vicugna pacos. The sequence goes on from NC_132987.1 coordinate 92,222,037, forward strand.
CAGGTGTCCTCAAATCCAAATTTAAGTTTCTTTCTAATACACTGCAGTCATATTTGAATTAAACAAATCTCAATTAGTGCAAGTTCTCTTAATTCACATATTTTGAAATTATATTAATTCCAGAAATTATAAAATTTGCCATGAATCACATAATCTCAAAGTTGGTGGACTAAATAAATTCTAAACTGTGTTTGCTTTTAATTTCCACTTTAGCTGGTTAACAAATACATTTGCCATCCTCCATCAGGATCAGTTTTAAATTATATTAGTTTGAAATTATAGCAGGTCTTCAGCAACATGGCACCTTTAGAGAATGTCACTGCCCACATATGCTGCCTCAACGATTTCAGATAGTTAGCTATCTTATACAGAAAGATTTTCTAAAAGACTCAAGGAAATGAATGTTTGTGGATGGACTAAACTTTGTATATTTTAAATTAGTTAAAAATAGTTTTTGATATATCCAATAATAATAAAATTTATTTTAGTTTATTAAATCACCCTCTAAACATTTTGATGTTAAGGGGAGAAAACAGGGTATAATATTGTATGTAAAAGATGATCTCAACCAAGCCAAAAAGCAGTTAAAAGAAAGACTGTAAGGAAATGCTCTAAATTTTAACTGTCCAACTTATAGGGTTTAGGAGAATTTTAACGACCTTCCTACTCACCTAAGGACATAGAAAGCTTCATTGAAATCAAGCTTTTAAATGTGCATCTTAATGAGTGATCACATGTGAATCAATGCTGTCTTTATCATTTGCAAATGTTGAGGTTTGCTGTAAATACAGTCTAAATGTATTTATTCAAAATATCAGTAAAAACCATAACTAATTAAACCACTCTTGTCATAACACATACAATATTGACACTTGAAATAAGGGAACTTCAAAAATGGTGAAAATATATTTATTAGGATGTATTTATACCGATCTTGGCAGGCACTCTTCAAACTTAGAGAGTTAAAGTGGAAATGTGATATCTGTGCCAAATTCCTTCAAAAATGTTACACACTCTAATACGGTGTACATGACAAGCCTGAAGTGTTGAAAGGAAGCCATCTGAATTATCTGAGCACAAAAAAAGGCATCTGGAAAATTACCTAACAACTGAAACATCCTATTCACATGTTCTGGAATCCCATAATGCTGAAAGGATGTTCGGCAGGTCCCAAGTTTACACTAATTTGCAAGCTTTTGAACAAGTATAACAATTTCAAAGAATAGATTCTATTTGGTGGGTGTACCACTAATGAAGTATGATTTTAACAGAAGAAAAAGAACTTTAACCTTAATTTTGTTACCTTTGTGTCACAATTCCTATTACAACATTAATATTTAGTGTCATATTAAGGTGCACTTAGAGATAATAGCAGGAAACACGGGTCATAGTTCATCCTTTGTTCTGGTCCCTAAGGCTACCAAGCATGGAATGAGCTAAATAAAGCAACCTAGCTTCTTTTAAAATTTCCGAAAGGAAAAATGACAGTTCTTACCAGCCAGTGTGCTTTTGCTAATGGCTTTCAGATTTTCACTTCAGGAAGCTGGAGTCAAGGTGTTTTCCGTGGAAAGCCCACACCTTTATGACTTTCTGCTCTTCCTTCCCTAATGGTGCAACTCTGATCACCAGTGCGCAGTTCAAAACCTCCTCTTTAAAGCTGACCCTGTAACAGTCACAACTAGGGCCTGCAGTAAGTTGATCTTAACTATTACCACCACTTCTTCTCCCACAGTTAGTATTATCTCTTTTCTCCCGGTGTTCCTTTTTCCTTGCCCAGGAAACTACTCCATATGATTTGGGAACCAGCAGCGCTTTAGTCATTAAGGTGGCTTCTGTTACTGGACCACATCAGCGGGTGTCAAAATATTAGTTACCACGTGAGATCCTAAAGATGACTGTAGTGGACAGGCACATTCCTGTTTCTCCTTTGAAAACCTTCCTTCTCTGAGGAATCTCTTCTTCAACTCTGCATTCCTACCAGGGCTGATAAACAGATGCACCCCTAGAAGTAGCAGTGGAATACTGAACCAGCCTGGGCTACTGAAAGACTCCCCAGCTTCCTGTGCCAGTTCATATTTTTTCTCTGAAGCTAGTTTGTTTTGTAAGAGTTGAAATTACTAGAGTTACTAAACCACACAATCAGGGCTGACAACATTCAACACCCGGTCTAAATATGGGAATCATCCTTTATGTTGGGGCAGGACATCCACTACCTGAAAAGGCTGCGTCCATCCACCTCTACTTCTTGCACAAATTCTCATATCCACTACACCTGTTATCATGGCAGAGCAAGATCTGTTGTTTTTGGTTTTTAGCCATTTTTAAGTGGCAGTCTCTGTGAGACTCTGCTAGCAGAGTTAGTCTTAGTGATTAGCAGCTGCCTTTATAATATGACTTAAGGTACAAAAAGTCCCTAACTATCTGGCTCAATCCAGGAACCAAAGAGACTAATTATTTTACTAAAGATCCATTTTTGTATGTTAAGTAGCATTTTCCAAATATTTTATTTTCAATGTAAATTCTATAAATGAATCTAAAACATCAATTTTTTTCTAGGATCTGTGATTGATTTCATTTATGAAATTGTTTTATAAGACAGATTATGAAAGCATTAAAGAGACAAAGTGCTGTCCAGAAAGTTAAAAAATACCACAAATGCACTTTGCTATTTCACAGTTTTGCCCCAGCTCATTTCCGGGATAGGCTTAGTGTGTAGGTTGCAACTGAGGAATTGTTGCACCTAGAATCTGGGTCTCATTCCAGAATGGCCTGTGGTCCAGTGATTATTCCAGTATATTTCAGAGCCCTATATGGATTCATAAGTTCTTAAGTGTAAAACAGACACTGGGAGATTTCTATAGAGATCTGAAATACCAGAGTAAAGGCCATGAAGCTAACATAGATACAGAACCACAAAATAGTTTGGAAATAAAATGAACAAGCCTGGTGGGCCAGGAATTATCTTGGAATATAAGATTCCTTGACTCACCCAAAAGAGTAAAAGTCAGTAAAAAAAAAATAGGTCTAATGTGTTTCTTTTGACAGTTACCAAAACAGGAAGTTAAAGAAGAGAGTTGTAACCTATTATACATGTCTATATATTATTTTACCTATTTCTTAAATAAAACAGTAAAAAAAATTAAACACCATTTATAAATGTTCTTAGGATACAGTGTTGGGTGCTTTTCACCTTTGTGATTTTTTTATCTAAGAAAAAAGAGTTAAGAATCTGTAACTTACATAAATTAATGAGTGAATTTTTTATGCATTTGATTTTTCTCTTTGAACAGAGAAAGGAGTTGAAAAAGTAACTGTATAAGGAATGTTAGACTAAGAGTAAATTACAGATCACTTTGATTCCTATAAAGAGATACCTCCTCCAAGTCGTCTTCATTAAACATATAATCAAAAATTACAAATAATTTTAATAAATGAAGAAAGCATGTAGATTCCTTGTCTTTTAAGGGCAAAATGAAGGAATTTTTTTTTAAGCTACAGGAATAAGGCAATTAAAACTAAAAGTTGATTTTTTTTAATGCAGGAAAGAGTCTTTAAATTATTTTAAAATCAATGTTTTATACTTTAATGTTGAAATATTACAAATTTAGTTATATCTCAGTTACTGTAGCTACTTTAGAATTACTCAAAACAGTGCTTCCAAAGCAAAATCATTACATAAAATTGCATTGGATCATGTGTCCAAAAAAAAATACTATATAAATCAATTCAGTAAAATATTTTGTTTAATTATCTAAAATACCAAGAAATTCAGACAAGGTTTTCAGAGGTCATTTTAATATATTATAAACGTGCTTAGTCTTTAAGGACAATTACACAGATACTCATTTACATGAAACCTTTCTGTTAATGGAATTATATTCTTGAAACCCATACCCTCTCATATTTTATTAAATATAATGAGATCATTAAATATTAAATACTTCCTTCAGTAGAATATTGTCAGAATATACAATATTCAATGAATTAAGTACTGCACTTAAAGTATTCATCAATTGTCTTCATAAAAATCTATAACCATATTAAACTTTGTTCTTAGTTTATTTCTTCTATTTTTAAATAACAAGGCTTTCTTCTTTCATTATCCTTTTATTTTATAATGTTTCCTTAAAAACAGGTAAGTGTAGAAATGATAAATGAGTTGGGGAAGAAAATAATTGTAATACTTAAAATTTATAGAAACCTTACCACATGACAACCATGTTGCTAAGTTAAAAAATTATTGCAGTTAATTATCACATTAACACTACAAAGTAGATAGTCCTGTTAAAGTCAGCCTCACAGAGTCAAAGATGAAGAAACAAAGCTATGTACACAAAATCACATGCAATTTGCTGGGGAGCAGCCAGGCATTAAGAGTTTTAATTTTGACTAAAATTTGGAAGTTGACAGTTAAGAAAATATTAGTTCTTATAATATACATTAGCTAAACAAGTATTTGTTTGCAAATATATGAAAATATACACTAAGAAAAGCATAAAAAGGAAAATATTCTACTGGAACACAAGATGAAACTGGAAGTCTTTTAATCATTATGGACAACAGAGATAGCGTGCCCATTACAAAAACATCAAAGCAGCTATAAAACTACTTGCAGAATATGTTAATTTTAATTGTCAATGTTATTGACTTACCTGTTTACGTAACTACATATTTTAAAATGTTAGCCTGATCATCTGTTATAAAACTAACCCAGGCTTAAAGTCAACTATAATGAAACCTGTCCCAAAAGGCAAACCAATCGACGGGATTTAAAACCTAGGTGAAAACTCAATGGAATATTTTGGCCAACCTTGTTTTACATTAAGAATAAATTATTTTTAAAAATCTTATCCCATTTAACACAAAGATAACTAAATTTTAAAACCACAAGAAACTTCAGATGCGGTGTACTACATCTACTTCTTTTTCACATGAAGAAACTCCATTTGGCCTCCAAGTTTGCATGAATAGCAAAGTCTGCCAAACAGGAATTCTAAATTAGCCACAAATGGCACCTTAACCTAAACACTTGACCACCTCCTACTTTGTCTTTTGTTTCTGTCTATATCCTCAAACCTAGAACTGTATCTAGAATCTAACAGGTGTTCACTATACATTTTCTAAGTTAATCATTTTTTAAAATCACAAATATTTGAGATACAACAGTTTAAGCAGAGTACAGCTCAATGCAGTGGATGGAGAGAAAAGCTAACTGCATCCTTTATTTAAGTAAGAGAAAAATTTATAGATAATATAGGCTTTCAAGATTGAATTCAGTGATATGGAAAAGGGTTACTGAGTTAAAAACAGTAATACCAACACGTTCAAAACTTACTAAAAGTTTGCATAATAGGAACCATATGATTAAATTAATTCAGTTAAACATGTTTGAGAGCCATAGATAAATAAGACAAAAATTGAGGTAGTGTTCAAAATGGCAAATTAGGGTTTTAAACAAAAGAACCTAAGACAGACTGTACAATAATATTGTGTGATCCTAAGAATGTAATCAAAGTGAAAAGAGTTACATTTATATGATGGTAACAAATTTTTATTGAAAATTTACCATATGTTGGGACAGTGCGAGGTGTTGAGGATGGAGCAATGAATAAAACAGCTAAAAACCCTAGTCTTTAATGAGATTATAAATAGACAAGTGTTCTATATCTAGGAAGTTACAACAGTGTTGCTGAAAAAAAATTGTTGCTGCAAAACCAGCCTCTGTACCGGGATAGAGGAATTGAGATTCGGAGGCAGTTTTGGGAGGATAGAAAAGAACAGCTTTATTGCTTTGCCTGGCAAAGGGAGCCACAGCAGGCTGATGCCTGAAAGACTGAGCCCATGGTGGAGTTGCGATCTTGAGGTTTTATAGAAAATCTGGATGGAACATAAAAGGTAATAACAATCAGGGTGTTCTACAGGGTGTTACATTCTTTTCATCTTGATAAGAACTTGCTGGTGTTATGGAGAAATTTAGAAGGGTCGGCCCATTTTCTTGAGGTTCAGTCCAAGACCTTCTTTCAAGACCTCTAGGGTAAAAGGTTAAGTTATTCTAAGAAAAGAACGCACAGGGAGGGGATCATATTAGTCAGAAGATCAGTTTAGCTAAAAGTACAGGCCTGAACAACTCAATAGCTATCTTGTTAATTTCCCACTCTTTCAATAATACATGTGAGCACTGGCTAAAATTTGGCCTGAGGCTAATGTTACCACGGGTGCTATAAAGGAAAAGGAAACAGAGGTAGTAGATAAAATGTATACCAGAGGCTGGTGCCAAATCAAAGGATACTAAGATCTGGCATCTACCTAAAATGTCTTTTAGAAGGAAATGCTCCTCTCTCTGTGTTTCTCAGAAACTGAAACAGGCAGGCAGAAGATCCAAGAGCAGCATCCAACCCAGCTCTGGCTGTGTGGTGGTCAGTAAGTGGGTGGGGAGCATGGGAGAATCACTAAAGCAACTCAAGTGTTCTCTTATTTTTCTCCTTCCATGTTTGTGGTTACAGCTCCAAATCAGAACCCTCCCCAGAGATAATTCTCATCCTTCTACCCCCAGATAAGGGCTGTGTTCAGTGAGTTTATGACAGCACACACATCCCTGCAGGGGGGGAACTGGACTCATTTATCCTTATCAGTTCCAGCAATTAGGAAAACAGATGCATCACAGAACAGTTGTGGTACATTAGTAGATGGCAAGGCACTGCATGGTCTAGGGAGTCAGGGAGACAGCTGGGCTAGGCATAAACAAATATGAGATGCTGACTGCTTGGAAAGTTCTATATACACTGTAACTTTTAACAAACACACATTAATAATCACAGTTAATACTATTGTGGTTACATTATCAACACAATTGGGGCAAATTAGCCAATTTTAACTCAAATCACACCACTTACAGACGGCCTACCAAGTTCAAGTGGACTGCATAGTAGAAGAGAGGTAAACCTGGCAAGCTAGCCTTTAGAAAGTGTGTCAGCTAGTGGGCAAGACATTCACACGAATAATATGAAGAAGACTATGATTAATTATAGATTCAATATGATGCGTAATATTATTAGTAATTATTATAGACTCAGAGTCCTATAGAAAAGGAATTCAGGGTGTCAGAGACATTTCTTGAAAAAGAATTGGCACTGCACTTTAGTTCTCCTTCACAGCTAGGAGAGAAAATCCTTTAGACCCAGCAAATTACCTTGCATTTCACAAAAAAGCAGAGACTAGCAGTTTAAAATGGCATCTAGCTGGCAGAGATCCTTGTTCACTGTTTCCCAACTTCCCAGTACAAACACCAAGAGAAGACACTACCTCAGTGAGGGTGTCTGGTGTGTCCGCCAGGCTATGATACACATACCCATTGCTAGAATCAGGGAAGACTGCTCTACTCCATACAAAACCCATGAATCTGGAATCCAAATGCACTTAGACACAATCACACCCTTGTAAACGTGGGTAGGAAGCCTATCGTCCTTCTTCAAATGTCTGCACTGATTTAGAAATGCACGGTCCATTCCAAAGGGAAAATCAGAAGCACATTTCTAACCTGTAAGTGTACCTATTTGGCACACTATTAATATCTTCCTTTTTACATTAAAGAATTTCATTCTAATAGCAGTGGAAGATGTAGTGAGCCACCTGCCCTGCATTCAGGGAAACTTAATCCCCACAAATTAGGTTCTGTGGGCAGGTACACAAAAGTACCATCACCAAACAATTACAAGAGGAAAACTAAACATTTTGATCACTTTGCAAGTCACATCACTAATGTCTGATAAAATCTAAATAAATGCCTTGCAGAAAAAAGTTAGTATCAAGTGAAAAGGTTACACCCAAGTTTATTGCAAATGGAATAACTATGTTTCCTTAATAAATTTTTATCCATCACTTCAATCTAGTATTTCCTCAATCTCCACATTAAATATCTTGATTGTTTTTTACTCAATGTTCCTTTCTCTGAAATTAAGCAATGGTAGTTTTCTGATGAAGTTCATTCGAGGCTTTCATAAATGCTTACTCAGCAGCAACTGGCTATGCCAAAGGAAAGTTGTATACCACTAATGGGGTCAGTGAAGCCATGGACCATTTTAAAAATATGAAATCATAGTCTGAATTTAAAGCAGTCAATATGAACAAGAGCTTTCCTTAGGTTAGATTAGAATCTTTTAATTGCATTAAGGTACATCACTTACTGATGCATTAACTGAAGTACATCCAATTTAGACCCACTAGCAATTATCAGGTCAGCATTGCTACTAAAATAGCTGCTTTCATTAAAGAGCAAAAAAATGTTATGGAATAGTTTGCTTTTAGTGATATTATGGCTCATGTGCTATACATCTGGCAGAGTAAAGTATACATCAAAATATCTTAAATGAAATATGTGTAATCATTTTGTATCGCAGAAGTAAATGTGGATGAACATGCATTTTTCTTCTCCACTCATCTTAATTACTATTAATGAGCCATGATTAAAAATTAATTTTTAGAGTGATTCAAATCTCTTTGACAAAGTATAAACTAAAACTCTTAATATTCTATTAGCTTAATAAAAATTATATTTTTAAAACCTTGTGATATTACCTAGTTTTAATCAACTTTATTTTGACTCAGATTTTGCAATTCTGATTAAGAATTAAAATATCAGCTGACCAGAAGTGCCCATGCCTTTTTGAATATATTAACTTCAAATATTGAGTGATGATTATGACATAGTTCATAAGATTATAACATAATATTATCAACTAAATATTAGATTATAACTAACACAGACCTATAAAAATTCACTTTGGCTTGAAGTACTGGAGTTATATGATTAAATCAAAACCTGATCACACTTAGAACAATAATTACTGAGACCAAAGCATGAGCCTACAAAGACAAAAACCCCCAAATCTGTTTTCTTTCATTTCATTTTGTTCACTTCTTTTGGTATCTGTACAGACCTGGACTCACAAATTTATTATCAATTAGATTTAATTATTAGAAACACTTTCTCATAAAGCTCTGGGCATCAAATGTGGCTTATTTTCAAGATTACTTCAAGTTCCGCATGGACTGATTAGTACACTCTCTTACTTGTTAATGTTTAGCATGTGAAAGGCATAAAGTCATATTAAAATATGTGTGCTTTGGGAAATGCTGCAAGTTCAAGGGAAACAGGACTCAGAGAGTGGGTGGGGCGGTTAGCCACAAGTGCCCAGCATTTGGGGGTGGAATGAGAATGCCTTTTTATGTCATGATCAATAGTTTGTGCTTTAATTAATTCGTGTTGAGAAAAGAGAGCCTGTAGTGAACTTTACATAGAAGAGAAAAGCAACCAGACTTTTTTTTTTAATATAACCCTAGAGAAAGTGTGGAGGGTGGGGGGGAGTGACAGATTGATAAGAGAATGTAACAATAGTATAGATGAAAGACTGCAAGAATTCAAACAAGATCCTGACAATGGAGGTGAAAAGAAAAGGCCACATATTGGAGACTGTGGGCTAAGTTAAAGTAGAAGGTCAGGAAGAAGTTAAAGACAACATCAAGTGTTCTGGCAGCTACAATGGCATTAACTCAGATGGGGAATTCCAGAGATGCAGAGGGCTGGGAGGGGGTAGCTGAATAGGAAAGATAATGAGTTCACTCTTTGGGCCTGCTACGTTTTTATGTGCCTACGCATCTTTTGGTAAAATATCCAGGAAGCAGTTAAAAATAAGGGGTTGTTATATAGGAAAAAGTTCTGGCCTGGATAGCTAGATTTGTTGGGTTCTAGCCCTTGGGTCCTTGTTTGTGCCTTATTAAATAAGTCGATCAATATATTATTTAAGTGGATTTTAATACTTTTTTTTTCCTTTTTGACTTGCATTCTTAATATCAAATTGTAAAGAGAAGTTAAGGACCTGACGGTAAAAGGCAAGCATAATGCACAATTAGGAGAGAGGCATGAAAAGCTCAAAATCATTTGTAGAACTCTGCTGTCTAGCACAGCAGAATATGGGCTAATAAGTCCTGAGATACTCAGAAGAGGTTAAATTATTTTTCTCATTTTCCACAAAAGAAGAAATAGTAGGCTAGAGAAAGGTTTCCATCAAAAGTGCTAAAAAGAATTTTCCAGGTATCCATAAAGCTCTTATGTGTCACAAAACATTCTCCCAAGATGTTGGTTATATTACGTTACTCTAAGGTCAAAAGTTGAAATACAATGTTTATATTCTATTATAAGTAGAAAAATAAGATGAAAACTGAAACATGTCTGAATGAACTGATTTCTTAGGATGTAAGGCTAGGAGCCCGGTACATGGTAGACACAGACCCAGGCACGGGACAAAGATCCACATTGCAGGAACCCACTGTCTCTATCTCCTGGAAAGACATCAGTCAGTCTGATTCCTGGAAAAAAAAAAATTACATTATCTCCCTTTTAAAGTAAATTGGTAAACAAATTAAATTCTTAGTGCACATTACTAGCACGTGATGATTAACCACAATGAAGAAAAGCATTTGTAAAGATGGAAAATCCACAGGTAATTTAAAATTTGGGGCAAAATTTTTTATAAAAAATAATTTGGGGAAGTTGATAATTGCACCTATGTATATCACACTCTCTGGATGTTTTGATATTCAGAGAACACTTTTTTTTTCAGTTTGTCTTTATATAGCTAAAAAAATTTACATTATTTGAAGACTCAGCTGTGTTGTATACTGAAATTGCAAGAATGAAAAATAAAAATATACTGTAGTACAAAGGCTAATGTTTGACAGAAAACTCTTCTGGCTGCCACATCTGAGTTGACAAGTTAAAAGGCAAAATAATATGGATTAAGTGCCTTTACATCCTAGCAGGTGTCCAGTCATCAATAATATTCACTGAAGGCCATTGTGTGCAGAGCACTTTTCTTCCTTTCTTAATTCCCTGCTTGGCTCTCAGCAGAAAGGGAGGTAGACAATGACTTCCGACACCTCTAAAAAACTTTGCACAGAAAAAAGCCTTTCCTTGCAATGCACAAGTATCATTTCATCAACATTCTCTTAAAAATTGTCTTAAAAGTTATTTCTTATACAATTTGTTTTGTTAGAAATTGGTATCTGTGGAATTCCAGGCATAATAGTAAAATTCCAAATGACTACACAGAATAAGAAAATCTGTATGTTCAGTGAGAAAAAATAGATTTAGACAGGAATTTTCCAAAAGAAGAAACAAACTGATTTTATAAGGATTTGTTTTCAGCATCACACGTACAAAGCAGAAGATTCAATCTCTGAAGTATTCGGTACAAAACAAGAAACTGATGAACGGTATCTTCATATGCATTTTAATGGTCGTGTAGTTAAAGCACATAAATGATACATATGAAAATAAAATATCAAGACTTTAATATTCAAATAGAAAATAGGGAATTGTAACTATTCTATTTCAAAAGGGGTACCATAAAGAGCCACCTTCACTAAAGTAACATTCTAAAGAATTGTATGGTTTGTAATTTTTATCTATATCTCAATACAATATATTGCTATTTCATATTTTAGTGTTTGATACACTTTTGTGCTCTTATTTTATTAGAGAAAAGTAATTTTTGTCTATTAATTAGTTTCATATCTTCAAACAAGTATTTTTTTAAATCCCAGCTCAAGTTCTAAGGAATTCTTTGAAAGAACAAAGATGATTTTCCCATTATATATATAGTACTCACACATATAACCAAAATAATATAACTCCAATCCTAATCTTTTCCTCAGTATAAAAACACACCTCTTTGCCTTTTCCATAATACTCACTCAATTAAAAAATGGTGTGTGTGTGTGCTATAAGAAAAACCTAAAAATTCAATTTTTTATAGGCCTGGTAGAAATATCAATGCTGGATTTTAGCTTCGTATTCAGATATTTAGTTCATGTTGGTACAGACTACTTGCATAAACTATCATAAAAATAGTTACATGTGTTTAAAACATGTGTTCTATATTGTAAAATACTAAAAATGGATTTCATTTTACAGCTACATTTAAAAACACAAATGAATATTTTATTTAGTAAAAAAAAATGGCCAATGTGCATATTCTATGACCTTGAAAATGATGAATCTTAAAAAGACCTATTTTCTCACTGAGAAAGTGTCCTTTTAGCACATCAGAAGGACAAACAAGCCCACTAATCTATTCAATTGAAAGTCAGTGAGTGAGTGGATACCATATTTTGGTATCCAAATGTGTGCAAAGCAGGTCCACTACCAACTTTCAGGATAGCCATTTAAAACTTGATTAGATTATTTAAATGAAACCATTTAAACGTTGTGAATTTTCTATAGAGCTTGATTAAAAGAGGAGCTCAAAGACAATGTGAGCAGGGTTTCCCTTGTGGTTTAAAATAATGCCTTCCACGAAAATATAATTGTACTTGAAATTAAAAAAAAAATAGGAGAATATAATCACTCTATAGACTTTGGCAACAGCTCCCACTTGGGTAGTACAGTTTTTGGCTATGCTGCTGATATTTGATTTCATTTAGTTTCTGAAATCCATCCATACAAAAGTAAGATGACTCTTTTCAGGAAAGCATTTAGTACTCTCATCAAAGGAAAAGCCTCTCTCCAATATGGAATTTGGATTTACCAGAAGGAAGGAAGGAAAGAAGGAAGGAAGGAAAGAAGGAAGGAAGGAAAGAAGGAAGGAAAGAAGGAAGGAAGGAAGGAAGGAAGGAAGGAAGGAAGGAAGGAGGGAAGGAAGGGAAAATAGGCAAGTAGAAGCTGTCTACACTCAAATACAGAAGCGCTCTTCAAGTTGTCTCTATGGCTATAGAGTATCTAAAATGAAGCTACTTAGCTTTAAAGTATATCGCTATTACAACATTTTACTGCCACTCTTCTCCCAATACTTACATATAAATTTATAAACAGCAATATACTACATTGCATCCTCCCTTTTCCTTCCATATTTCTCCCCTCCCCAGTGCTCCTGCCCAAACAACTTGAGACTATGAAATGAGAGAATATGATGTTATATCCTTTTAAATTTTTCTGTGATTATTTTAAGAGTTCTCCGATCTTCCTCATTTGATTACCTTTTAATTCCTATAATACTGTCTTTAAAATATTTTACAAAATACCATTGAGCAATATGCATCCAAAATTCTGAGGACCTAATGCAAACTTAAGATTTAACAATTTTTAAAATTTTCTCTCACAATTGATTGTGTCATAATTTTCCGAACATGATTATCAGACATTTTGCTATGTGAATTAATTAGCCCTCACAATTACCTGTGAGATGGCTATCACAATTCTTACCTTTTAGGTGAAACACCTTAGGCTTAGAGAGGTAAAATAACTTGCTCTATGTTACACAGCAAAGCAGGATAAGAGGTCAGTCCTGTGTAATTTCAAAGACAGAATATATCGTCCCCTCTGCACCGGTTATCCTGTGGTTTTATTTCTGTAACTGCAAGTAACAGCACAGCATAAAACGGTTACTGCTTATTATTATTATGACTAGGAATACCAAAAATGAATAAAATAGAACTGAGCCTGGAAGATAGTCTCACCAGGTTAGTTTCCCAAATGTGACTAAATGGATTATTTGAGAACATGCACATGTGCAAAAACTCTCCTTATCTGTTTGTATTTTGCTGTTCATAATAAATTAATTTGAAACCCATTAATAGGGTAAGTGAGGTGATCATCACCCTGAATTACATTTCCTAATTCTGTTCTTTCCGTCGCAATTGTAAAATCCACAGGCTTAGCGATGGGTGGGAAAAAAAAGAATGTGCCCTGCAGCTGCAGCTGACTTTCTGGCAGACTCGGAAAGCAACTGTGCTGGCAGCTTAACCAGGCATCTGGGGCTGTGGGTGAATTGGTCTGAGTATCGACCTTCCAGAGCGCCTATAAACACTCTGCCTTTGCCTTGCTCCATAATCAAGGGAATTTAACCCTTTGTATGATTGTGATTAGAGGTTATTAATGAATCCTGTCTAAATTAATCAATGTAACCTTTATCTAATGACATACTTACAAAGGAAATAAGCGTTTGGCTTTCTTAAGAACAAATTCTGTTTGATAAAAGTGAAAATTTGGATTCGTTAGAACTTGTGCAAACTGGTTTCTTGAAGAGCTATCTCATGATTTGAAGCCCTTCAGTTCTCTTACTTTATCTTTAAGAAGCCACACTTTTAAATCATTCAATAAAGATGAAAAAAAAAATCTGTCCTTTTAGACACCAAGGAAGCATTTCACCACTTTCTATTCTAAAGTCTAGTACTCCTGCCTGGAAAATTATTTCTTAATTAAAGTCTAAAGAACTCTTGGAGTAGTTTAAGAACATTATCTTTGTTTTGAGCCTTAATGAATATAAGAAATAGTTGTTTATGGCACTTGGTGTAAAATAATCTGTATTTATTGAAGTCTATTCCTGGAATCATCAAGCTTTTTTTTTTTCAATCTCTTTTAAGCTAATAATTTCTAATAGTTTTAAGATTTTTCTTGTAAGTGTATTACAAAATAAGTATTTCTTCAATGGTCCCTTTTCTAGTTATTCATGCCTCTCTTAACAGAGAATAGGGTGAAAAGTCAGAAATGCAATAAATTATCATGCACACACATTTTTAAAGCAAATGAAATTAGAATAAGATGTATTGGCTTCTATACTAATATATCAATAGTATGCCATATAATAATACATATACAAATACATATACTCATGCATTTCTAAAAACACAGTATTTATGTATCAGTAGAAATTTATTAACACAGCTGGTGATTGATTTCATCATTTTAATACACTTTTATCAAATTAAAACTTTCAATTTAATGATGAAGACATAATCATATACTAATCTTTGCAAAGTATATCCATTTATTTTATTTTAACTGCAGACTTGTGGTCAGTGTTCAAGGTGAGAGAGACTTTGGAGATGATCCAAGTCTAACACCCTCTGAGCAACTGACCCCTAGAGAGACCAGCTGTTTCCCCAGGTGACAGAGCCGATGGCACAGTCGTCATCAAAACTTTAATTCTTGATGCCCTATTCCTTGTACTTTCCATTTACATTATGCTGCCTCTGAAATAAGATTTAAATAGGGTTGGAATGAGATCATGTTTAAATCTAAAGTACAGCAGAACTTATTTTAAACTTTCATCCAATTTTACTAGAACATATTTCTCATGTAGAATTTCCTCCATGGCCTATTATGATCCTTGGTTTTATTTTTTTCATATAATGCAGTTATTATTCCATGACTTCAGACAAATTTCTGATATAAATATGTGAAGGAAAAGCTGGGCTGGTCTAACAAGATAACTCACAAGTCTAGGAATGTGGAGAGGCTGGGCTGGGCTGGCAGAATAACTCACAAATCTAAGTATTGGAATACTGATCTGAGTTCTGCTAGACTAACTAGTAAATCTAAGTTAATTAGTGTTGGTTTGCTGTTTATGTTTTTTTGCTAGCCAGCTGGATTTTCAAAGATACATATCTGGCTTTGGAATGTTGGTTTGCTGCCTCCCCACCTCCACTTTTGTGATGATAATGCTGCTAAAACTGTTCCATGCCTATTGGCCGAATACCCCAAGCTTGTACTTTACCCTATAAAACCTCATGTGCACGTCTTGGAGGTGCTCAGAGCTTCGGAGCAGAAGCCCCTCTGAGCCCGCCAGCTTAATACATCTGAGTACTCCAACCCTCCGAGTGGTGCTTGTTTCTTGACTGGCCTGTCGTTTCCATAACAAATACACACACACACACACACACACACACACACACACACACACTGAACTATATACTAGCAATGATAAATAGCTAACATAGAAAATATATACTTTGAAAATTTTTTCGTATGGCATTTCAAAAAGTAAATTCCCCTGCTTTTAAATGAGCAACAGCACTGCTATGCTTTATTTCAAGTCTCATGCAATAAACAGAATTACACATGTTCTCAAACAGCAAATGGTCTATAATCAAATGTGGGACATTATGTCTAAAAAAAGGACTTGAAGAACTTTACTACATATTAACTAATCTTAAGTAGGTATATTTTAAATATAAGTGTTAATTTGGTTTCTGTTCACTATAGGAAGTTGCTCAAAAAGTAAAGTCTTTTATTTAAAAAATAAATCAAGAGCATTATACTCATTCATGCAAAAAAATTCATTGAACAACTGTGTGCCAGGTAACAGTCCGAAAGTAGGAGATAAAAAGAGAAAACAATATCCCTGCACTCCCAGAGCCTAGCCTCAACAGAGAAACGGTAGAAAATATAAACAAGTTAATAAGACAACAAGATAACTTCTGATGATGCTAATGTTTTAGATAATGTCAGGGGGACTACCTTAGAGTATTATTACATTTAGATTAAATTCTTGATGTTTAGGTTAGCCAATATACCTTTTTAATTTCTAAATGCTTGTCACATCTCTCTTAATTTACAAGATATTTATGTTTCTGTAAGTGAAATGAGAAGACAAACTTTCTGAACTGCCTTAATTCTCTTTTAAAAGTTTTTATTTATGTTTAGACTTTTGGATAAGGAAGATGGCTCTGTAAAATGTCAAATTCTCCCTAATTTTGAAAATTTTATTTTCAAACAAGCAATGTTGCCCTTAATGCACCTGCTGATTGACATATTGGGAATTAAATGTAGAGACTCTTTTGTAAGTTTTGTTTTGTTTTGAAGTCAGTATCTCAGGAAACTAATCCATGATTAAACCATTGTTCTGTTTTAAGAACTGTTCTGCTGTGGTATTTTTCCCAGTTTCACATCTGAATGTATGTAGTTAATAATAAGACATTGTAAGCAGACAAGGTAGAGGGGCCCCAGAGAAAGAGGCTAGGCATGGCTTTCTGGACAGAAGAGAAATCTAAGTCATTTTGTAATCTAAGCCTGGTCACAATGCTTGTCCTTGAACAGGTCTCAGTAATTAAGATCTTAAGGGAATAAAAGAATGCAGGACTGTTATCAAACAAGAGAAGTACCAATAACAAAGATAATATATCAGTTGTAAAGATTCCCAGTTCTGTTTCAAGGGTAAGGTTAGCCTGAAGCGCTCAAATACTAGATCAACTGGAACCTAAGGGATGATGATGTTGACCTTTCCTAACTGTCCTGACTTCAGTCAACTAAAGCTTGGACTCTCTAGACCTTTGCCCCCAGCTCTATGCTGAATTTTCCTCTGCTGAAGCCCCTTCATGAATATGCATATACCCCTACCTTCAAACCTCCCCAGTTTTGCTATTTGTGGAAACAGTGCTTTGGGTAAGATCCTGAGTGTTCCTCCCATTTTCTGCAAGTAATAAATCCTTCTTTCTCCTGATCTTTAGTCGGTTGTGTGTTTTGGCTCAACACTCATTAAGAGGCAAACCCACTTTTTTGGGTAATAATAAATTTTTTGAAAAGTTGACATTTTTTAAACTGCCACAATAAATCACAATAAGAAGAGCTTCTCCTGAGACTGAACTTCAAAACACAAATACTTCCCAATTATCATATTCTATTATTTCCACTCATATTAATGCTGTAACAAGAAGACCAGGGTTCAGGTTTTAGGACAAATTAGAAACTGACACAATCGAAGCCAACTAGGGGAGGTATATTTAGAAAGGTCTCAGTTTGTTATAAGTTGTACATGAAAGTATATTGAGTTTGTGATAAAATATTTCCCCCAAAAGTTATTTATTGTGTTATTCTTGGTCATATGTGATTAATATCAACGATATCTATCTGTTACAATGTTAGAATTATTACTTGTGCTGTCTCACTACAAATGACATGCCGCACCAAAAATCATGTTAAATTCTTGTTTAGTTATATTCTAATCTCCTTCACCATGTGCAGTGTCTCTATCCATTAGGTCCCTCAAAATTTGATTGTTAACATCAACTATAATTTTTTATCAAGCCTTATTTGGAGATACTATTTTCTATCAGCATAATAAAGAAAAATATACTTAAAGGTACAAGAGATCTACATCCATCCTCTCCATAATACTGTTGCTTTTATTCTCTTAATTATCATCAGTCCCTTTTCTGACTTTTTCACCTATTCTGCTATCTGACTCTGATCTCAAAAGAAATCCAGAAATCCCTTACTCATTGTTGTTTTTCTTTCGTCTACTTTTTTAAAGTGAAAAACACCTTTAGATCCGTGAGAGATAAATTTTTCATCATTGATAAAACATGGCAAGATGAAAAAGGATCCTCGTCAGAAGTTACCAAAGAAGCATTTGGAAAGATGAAGCTCTTCTGAAAAAAATGACATGGCAAGTAACCCATTTGCTGTCACTACTAACATTGACTGAGATTAATCTTCATCAAAAATAATTGTGAAGAAAACCTCTTCTTATTCTAATACTAGATCTCTAATAAATAAATAATCAAAATAAATTATGAAAAAATCATACCATATTTTTAGTGTTAATTCTGGAGCCTCAGTACAAGAAGTAAGCACATTGTCAGAGAAGTATTTTAGTCTCTTCCCTTCTAATTTTACCTCTAAAACAGTAAGTAGTCACCAGAGTTATAATACAGGTTTTTGTATTTTTGACACTTAAGAAATAAAATGAAATAACCTGTACACTTGCTATATTTTGGAAGGAAAAATAATCTTAAAATATATTCATTTAAGATTTAGACGTTTTTCACCAAATATCGTGTTTTATTTAAAGTATTGGGGTATTTTAAAAATAGGCTATCTACAAACAATTGGTCCTGATGACAGTGCCATTTGACTTTCCATAATATAAATCTGACATCTAATATGTTAACGTTGAGTATTTTATTATTAGTATTGTTGCCAAAATGTCAACTTTGAAAAAGTGGATGATGCAAAATCAGAAATGCACTGCATATTTTTGAGCATGTAGATATGGCCTATCTATGAATACCTGCCATAATTTCTTTGTCTAATCCAAGCTTTACTCTCATAACAATAGTATCTAAAAGTTAGAAAGTATTTTTGCAATACAAATAATTAACACCCAAAATAAAAATATTGACTTTTCATTGAATCTTATAATGTTAATTATTAGGTTTCTTCACCTTTTAAGGTTACGGCAGTATAAAATGGGACCTACATAATCCTTCTTAGGAAAATTCTCATTTGATAGAAAATGAAGGCATTCTTGGGAATGAATAATCTCAATATTCTTATGCAGTTCCCCTAGTCTGAACTCTTATTTGACAAATGTTTAGCCACTGATATTCATCTTAATACTTGTGACTTCCGCTGTATTCCAGGGGACAAGACAAGGGCACAGGAGTATAGCAGCACTTTCATTTAGGCTTATTAGCCTAGAAGATGCTCATCTCAGAGATTCTCTCTGCATTGTAAGATGACATGCCATGGAACCATTATGCAATTCCATATTGATTTTGTCTTCCAAAGATAAAGATTTGGGAGATAACACAGAAGAGTTTTCTGTGTAACATTCACTTTTTCATTAAGGTAAAACTGAAATATTTTATGATGTAATTAACAGCAAGGAGGATTTATTGTATCAGAGAAAAGAAGGATATAAATTATTTTTGTCCCCATTCAAAATGATAGAACTATAATTCTACAAGAAAGCACATGGATAAAATTCTTGAAGCACTTTGCCCTTATTTTATATCCAGATTTACATTAGAAAATAAATTATATGATATACTCTTCTGCAAAGGTATTGAAAAATCATTAAAAAACATAACTTACAAGATGATTTTTGATGGAAAAAACTGCAACCCTTTTAAGTTTCCTCTTATCTGATTCCCTAAACCTAATGGTATCTGAAAGAAGCCATAATTCTTATTAAGAAAATAAATATACCTCAGAAATACCAGTGTACAAAATATACATGGACAGTGGAGTACCTTTGTTTCTATTTAGTTTGAAGTAAGTCTATTATTTTATTTCAGACCATCAGGTACCACCAAGATCACTGGAAGACACAATTAACTTAATGATATCTTGAAACATGAAAAGATTAACTGACAGCCTAATTGAAGTCACTTTTCTTATAGGGAAGTAAATTAAGCAAACAACTTCAAGAGAAGGTTTTTTTTTCTTTTTTAAAGGTTTAATTCAATTTTTTTTAGTATTTCAAATAATGTAAGTTTTCCTTAAGCATGTATATTTTGTGGCATTTTTATATTAAATCAACTCTGTGCAAATATTTGACCACTTTAAATTTTGATTAAATTGATAATAAGAGATTTGGCAAGTTAAAAAAAAAACAAAGGATTTAAAAACATGTAAGAACATAAATATCTTAAGATTTCAGAATTTAATATATTATCTTAAATGGTGAAGAAATAAGAGACATTGTAAACTGTGACACAGCTTACTGCTTAGGAGGAAGGTTTTTATCTGCTATACGAAAATACTGCTGAAAAGAAAGATGCAAGATCAACATACGCTTAGTTGGCTAATAAAAATAATACCACTATGAGACCAAAATTGTGTCTTATCGAATGCACCTATTGTAAGAAAGTGTTTAATGAATCAAGAACAGGACCAAAGAAGTCACTAAGACACAAAGATGACAGAACAGCACCACCTAGTTCCTTCTGTAAGTTTCCAAATGTGTATGCATCTCTGACTTACTTTGGAAAACTGAATACACTTTCAAAATAAATCATTTAGTATAAACTATGCTTTCGCAAATTATCACGTGCAACAGAACATTTACTTGAATTGCTTTAATTTTAAAGTTTCCTTTAAAATAAAAAGAAAGCAAAATTAAAGATAATGATTATGCTGAGGTTTTTCTAGCTGTGCGATGTACTGTTGAATGTAATCCAGGTAAATAAGTCTCTAAATAGAGTAACTATACAAGCTAGACCACCTCGTTATGATTTCCAAAGTATTTATCAATTTTTTATCTTATCTGTTACAAGATACTTATCATCTACTCCAGGGATACCACTGGCCAATGAGTTATACTATTTAAAAACATAGAAATATAATATTATTTGCACATTGAGGTCATCAAAGTTAAATACTGAAGGAAGTAATATAACGACCTTAAGAGTATTTGTAGCCCGTTCAGAAGATTTTGTACTTCCTAACATTTTAAATAATTGTATAGAAAATTCATTTTATTTTTAAAATTTTAAAATTGTATCCTCATCCATTCTCCAGCTTTGTTTACCAGGTGATCAATATTTCAATCATATTCAGAGAGATTCAGCAGGAAGAAATATTTCAGGAGTAACATTTAATCGGCACTCTCAAGAAGCCATATTACAGTCGTACAGGTTTTAATCAGGCACGATGTACTGTAATATAAGCAAGGGATGGAGACTTAATATATACGACACAGTACAAGGAGCATTGTTTCTAGATAGGACACTTTAAAAGTGTTTTCCCTGAGGCATCAGCAGCTCTTTAAATGACTGTTGCTGGTAACATCAGAATTGCTCAAGCAGAACTTCAGCTCTAAAAAACTAAATATTGTTGCTTGTTACATAGATCCCTCTCACAGACCTCTTCTCCCCTACATTCCCTCTGCTGACCTGGTCATCTGCAGTTCTGGCCCACTGAGCCTTTATGAAATTAAATGAATCATCCTCTTGAACAAATCAGTTAGAATAGAGCACGCTTGAATATTTCTTGTTCAGTTGTCAGCTTCTTTCAAGTTGTATTAATAAAAAAAGAAAGAAAGAAACTGGCATCATACTGAGAATGTTTTCAGGATGAACGACTGCAGGAAATGAGAGCTCTTTAATCCAACCTTAAATAAAAAATGTTAACAGCCCAGTGAGGTTTATTATATTGTTACTAAATCAGTGATTTCATATCCTCATTGATATACCCACATTTTGTTGCTGTGGAAGAGATTTTAACACTAAAACAAAAATTTCATTTTTTATTTCAGAGAAAAAAGAATTAAGTCATTACAATATTTTGATTTGTTTATTCTGTTTCAGTCACTAGAGTGTAAGCCCTACTAGGACAGAAAATTTCCATCTTGTTCACTCATACATCCAACATTTACAACACTGCCTTCAAGTACGTATTTGTTGAAAAATGGATCAATACTTGAATGTTATGTTTAAGAAAATCAAAGGCTATGACAAATAAAATGATTGTAGAAATTTTTACATATGCACATATTAAATGCACAGAAAGACAAAACTGAACTCAAAATTAAACCTGAATTCAGTCCACTCCCTGATAACAGAGCAATAATTTACTAATTTTCAAAACTAATCTATGGGCATAATTTCATTAGAAAAAAATGTATGACCCAAACTCAGGTAAATGCCTACAAAATTAATTTATAAAAGTCATTGATGGAGGAAAAAAAGTTCTGAAATTTATATAGACACAGGTATCAGAATAAAAATCTCTTAACATGTGTAGAAAATTTAAATACTGAATAATGCATGAGTAGCTATAAAATATTAAATTTTAGTAAAAGGTATTTTAAGAGCACACAGTTAATGTTATGCTGAGTGTGTTATAAAACATCTTTAGGTGGAAAGTGAAAAGAAAAATAACATTTCTGCAGTTTGTCATCATCCCTAAGATCTTTCTACAACATTGCTAAGGAATGGATGTGGTTCCAATCTCTCAACCTGCAGATGAAACTAAGCTACAAGAGAACTAACTTGCTCATCCCTTAGATAGTGGAATGATTTGATGAGAACTTGGGTCCTTTGATTCCTACCATTATGTCTTGCTGCTACAGGGCACTTCTAAAAAATCAAAGTCTAAATTAGTCCAATGATACCTCTTCCCCCTACAGAATAGAGAACTCTCACTACAAAGTAAAAATACTCACAAGGCCAACCTCAGTACCACTTCCGCACCGACTGTATATTGGCACGGCTGCTGCTTGTATTTACTCAAGGATCATGGGTATCTCTTATTATCTCTTCCTTAATCACCGAGTCATTCCCGTTCTCCATCTTGGTACACCAAGATGATGCAAACGTCTTAGGAGAAAATATTCCTAATGCCTGATCACATTTACTGCTATTTTATAGTAAGACCATTATCAAACAATAAAAAGATTATCAGTCTTCCAATCTGTCCACACCCATCTGTCAAACACACTTGTATTATAAAATGCACTTTTATGCTGTTACATCCCTCAAGGATAATCTGTTCAGCTTTTTTGGTAGTCTGTATTTGTATAGTCAATAAAACTGGGTAAAGCCAAACAAAAATTTAAAGTAAATCTGACTGTAATGACCAAACCTCTAAAATGCTATGAACTTACCCATCTATCAGTATCTTTATCTTGGCTATTCTATAGAAGTAAAAGGATGTGGAGGATTGAAGTTTCACAAAACCGTTAGTCTAACCTCACCCATAACATTTCTATGTTAAAAAAAAAAAAAGTAAGCCAGTGGATATGAAACTCTCCTCTATAAATGTTTCTTAACCTTTAAAAATATATTCGTAAATGTTGTTGAACACACAATTCTTTCTCATGCTAGTTAGCATCAAATCTTTTTATAAAGACAATGTATTTAGTACAATATTCTTTTAATGAATATTGTAGGTATTGTTCTTTGGTGATGCTGAACAAGAATGTTGGTCTGAAATGCTTTAGCATTTAAAGTAACAGATAAAGGTCCTTCCTTCTTACATCAAACTGAAAATTCAACTTCTAAATAGGCCATTATGTCAAAAATGTTGAGAAGTATGAAGGTGTGATTCTTTTCGAATGTTTTAGATACTATGTGGTTACACATAAAAAAATAAAATGTCACTTCTAACCACAGATTTATTGGGATATCCTCAATATGATGAATAAAATTCTGTAACATATTAAAATAATTTTTCTTCAAAACAGTGACATAGTCAACAAAAAACTATTCCCAAACTATTGTCCCTTTTATTCACTAGGCTCTAGAACGTGGATCAGCAAGGCTTGAACAGCAGCCACCTCTAAGACGAGGTTATTCTTGCTTGGCTGTTGCATCATACTGACACATCTTAATATAAAGCAAGATTTTAGGTATTAACAGAAGCTGTGGGAGGATATAATTCTTAGTATCAACTCCATAAAGTGGCAATAATGCTTAATAAATTGACTAGTTTAATTTACTTTGGATATTTGTTTACTGAATGTGTATTTCTACACGAGGATGATACAGTGATTTGGCTTCAGGTAAATCTTAAATTAACTTACTTAATAATAGCCTTTCAAATGCTCAGAGTCATGAAACAGTCAAAAATCTGAAAGACATCAGGGAAACTGATTTTTCAAATTTAAAGAAAAACTATATAACCCTTAAGAAAAGCTACATTTCACTGGTACATTTTAGAAAAAGTTTTCTTAAAACATTTTATGTGAAAACAGCGTCACTACAAATTGTAGAAAGTCTTTTCTCCCTTGGTGTTCAGATCCCAGTTAACTATATTTAAATTCTCTTCAAAAAGTGGTTAATATTCCCATCCTACCTCCCACTGTCTTTCAAAGTGCAGAAAGAAAACTAATCAAATTCAACCATAGCAAACATGTGTCCTTAATGCAGAGGTATGACTAAGCATTAAAAAATATATAATATATATATATATTTAGAATTTTCTTTAAAAGTTCTTTTAAATAAAACAAATGGAATCTCCCTCAGTTAAACTGAGAAGAGTGTACCCTGAATCTGTACTTCAGAGACTACTCAGAGAACCTTTACTCTATAGCTTGGCAATAACAAAAGCAGGTCAGTCCTCACTGATAATCTGGCAGATCAAGGTCAGTTCGTAATTCCTCTTTGTTTATACATTTATCCAGAAATACCAGCTACTCTAAATAGAACAGTAAGGTGATTTGGCTTCATGTTTACCCAAAGTCATCATCAGGAATATTTTGGGGGCCAGGCATAGAAATCTTTAATAAGTGGAAAAAAAGACAAGGGGTTATGATGCCGACAGAAATCAGGGAGATTCAAAGCTACGAGACAAATGTTTTTAGGACAAATTTGAACTGATTACCTTAACTGAACAGAGTGATTCTGCATTTTTTTGTGAAGTATGTCATTATTTAGAATTATGTTACTCGTATCCATTTTTGTCTTCTCCCTCGTACTTGACATACAAATGTAAGTTGATTGCAAATATTTATTCTATTCAGAATACCATATAGGCATTTTGACAATTGTAAAGACTTAAATATTACTTGGATCCAGTTAAAGAGATGTGTCAGGATGAAATGGATTAGAAGAGAACTAATCAATCAGTGGAACGAAAACAAAAAAATACACAGGCTAGACATTCGATTAGGCACTTGAAATAAAATGAAGACTAAGACCCTCTAACGGCTTACAGTCCACTAGGGGAGGTGGATAGATAAGTACCTAACATTCAAAATGCTGTAATAAAAATATACTAAGGGATATAGATCGTAGCATAGACAAAATAAAATGCTTAGGTATCTCATAAACTAAGAAGACACAAATCCTTAAAATAATCAATAAAGGGCAGATGGCATTCTTTTGTCTACTAAAACACATCAGATTCTGCTCAAAAATTCTCATTAAAAACTCCTATGGGTTCCTGGATATCAACATTTTTTTAGCCACCATTAATAATAATACGACTTCAAAAAAAGTTGTGCAAAATAATGAAACAAAAATTGGTTAAAATTGTTAGTATATCAACTTACAAGTCTTTTTACTGCAATAGCTGTAAAAAAAGAAAAAAATTAAGTTATGTTTACAAATAAAATTCAAATTTTCTGATGATATATAGCACACAGGAATGCAAGTCAAAGGGTAAAATTAACATATGTACACACTCAGACTCACGCAATGTAGGAAAATCTCCTCCTTATAAATGACAACATGTACCAAAATGAGCCCCTTATTGCACCTATCCCTCCACAAGTGTATTCCCTGTTAAAAAAAAAAGTTTTTCTCTCTTTCTCCCTCTCTTTCTCTCTCTTGTTCAATATCCCTGTATATTTTTACAGTTGTCCACATTGCATCCAAATCAAAAACTGAAAATATAATGCCTCAAGTTTGGCAATGCACGGACATTTGTCAGAACATACGATTGCAAGCAATTAATACTACCTAAAAATCTATAGCCTCAAATAATAACCAGTACAACTTCGAGATCCCACCACAGCAAAAATGTGTTAATGGGCTAGTTAAGGAACAGAGTATTGACTTAAGAACAATTTCTGAGTCGTCTTTTCGTTTGGGAGAGTGAAAGGAACAATCCCTATTCAGGATAGGGGATACACATTTTCACTCATTATTTTATCTCATTCCCAGAGCAAAGAGCTATTTAGAAGTAACAGACAGTGTATTATGTATCACAATGGTGAATTTCATTCTGCCTTGGCAGGGTAACCAGTAAGTGTAGAATGTAACTGCTTGCTATACTAGAGTCACAGATATATAATTGCCTTCAGAAACGTCCTTCTCTGAATACCACCTACACATTAATACATGACAGTGAACTTACAGCCAGACCCCTGTTCTATCCCACATGATCCCTGAAAAGGCTTTGAAATGAGGACAAGTGCATAATTAAGGCACACTGAATATCACAGTACATGTAACAAACCAGAGTATTATGAATCCTTAGGGGAACCTCATAGAACTAATACATTTTCTAAAGAAAGCTGCACACGAGTGAAGAGAGCCTAAAATGCTAATTAGATCCTCTGTGAAAGCTATAGAAAAGTTGATTCTTGAATCCTGAAGTTGAGCACAGAATGGAACATTTGTATACAGAAAGACTGAAGAGGGAAAAAAAAGAATTTGGCATAAAAGCCCTTCCAAGAGATGATTTACACAATTTGTGAGAAAATAAACGAAGCAAAATAGAAACATAACAGTAGAATTTCAAACCGCCTGAAAGGGTTAAGTAGGAGAAGTGATTTCCTATTAGAACAGGGTTATGTAACAGCAGAGGGAAATACTCAGCCTAGCATATGCTAATTTAGTCGGCTTTGCCAGGCTTTTCTGTGTGTGTTTGGCTGGCTGACTCATATGCCTTCCCTCCTCTTTTTGCCATTTTTATTATGAGACTAAGGAGGTTGCACTCTCAGAAAATGCAATAATAACAATAACAAAAAACTACTAAAAGCATATTGTACGTGTTCTAGCCTTGCTAAAGCACTGGGGTACACGCTTCTTAAGTTGAAAGAAAAACACCCAATCTGTAGGTATTCAGTACACAGACTAGATTTAGCAAAACTCCCTTTAACTTCATTCCATGTTAATTTCTTTTAATGGGACTTTCAGGTTGGTAGGTGGTGTGGAGTGGGGAGATTTTATATTCCTAAAGAGTGTAAAGGAAGCTGAGTTACTGATCAACTTCAGCCCATAAAATAGAGTGTAATAAAGGAACAACAATTAAATAAGAATCTTATTGTGCATTTTCTTATTTGCTTTTAAATACAAATATTCTAATCATCTCTCATTTCGGCTTAGGTCTCCTACTTAAGATTGAAAGCAGCGGACAGGTAAGGTAGGAGAAGGAACAGAAGGTATAGGCGTCAGGGACATTTTCTCCCAGGGAGGATACAGGACAAGTGAATGTAAAATATGAATTTATTACGAAAGTAGAAACATATTTTACGCATCATAAATTTAGGCTTTGATGTTTAAGTAAGCATTATGGGAGGCACTTGCATCTTTAAATGCAAACAATTTAGCAAAGAAGCTAAAAATATTTCTTTACAAGAACAAATTAATTGGCTTTATAAATTTCACTGAATCAATATAACAGCTATACACTTAGCAGTCGGCAGCACATCCTTGTCAGGAAAGGTGCTTCTCACTCTGCAAAGAAGACTTCAGATAAACAATGCACTGTTACTGTAAATAAACCAACATCAAACACATAAAATTATTAAGGGAGTCAATTTAACCTATAAATGAACTTTTCTTTGCTTATATAAAATTATTTGCACTCTTTGACCACACTTAGCTTTAAGATTTTTTGGTTCCTCAAGGCCAATGAATGCTTATTTTTATTTTCTAAACTATCCCTAGTGACGTCAGTATCTAGCCCCTAGAATAACTGTGCAACTGTGACTAAACAGGGGCTTCCCCCTTCAGCATTCAAATGGCTGAAAGATAATTTAAATACTCAAGTGAAAACTACTTGCTGACTCAGAAAAGAGTTATCCCCAATGTGGAACAATGACTGTCTTAATATTTACTTCAAAGACGTCTAAAATAGAATGTGAATAATTAATGTCCGGCTCTCTCCCTGGCAGATCTCCTTACAACCTCAGCCCCGAGTCTATTCAGGTAGCAGTGGGTTCCCATCACTCAGTTTCACAAGCACAAAAGAAAATTCAGAACAAATGTTCAGCTCTGTCGCAAATTCAGAAACTCTAAACCTTGTGTGTGCATGTTTTTAAGTGGAAAAGTTAATCATTGCTACAGCCTAAGAAAATGTATTCTAAAAGTACCTTTTTTAACCTCCATAAAAAGGGTAAAAGAAAATAATGAATGCAAACAAAATAAACTTTTCCCTTTTCCTCACACTTCATCCCTAAGAGCCCCAGATTCTAATTACTCACAAAATGTCCTTCAGACCTAAAAATAACTGTGTATTTTAAGCGTGTGCATATGTATATATATATATAGATAAATGATTGAGGAATATTTCCTCTCTCAATAATTACACCTCTGATTTTGGCATTAATATTTAACTCATACCTAATTAAGCAGAGTATTTCCTAATTTTCATATATATACATACTTCTAACATGAAAACAATTTCATATCTGTTTAAAGAAATCCACTGAGCACATAAACAAGACCAATTGGACTTATTTCTAGAATAAAAATCAATGTGCACAGTATGTTCAATTACTTTGTTCTGTAGCAAATGGGATAAAAATAAACAATGCTACATTAGTTACTATTATCTGATAGGCTTCCATAACAATTGGTCCACAACTCTTACTTTTATTAAGGAACCTATTTGAAGCTTTTGCCTCTATGATAAATAAAATTGTTCAGAAAAGAAATACTCTCTGCTGGTTTGACATTAACAGAAATTTCATTTTATGGCACTAAATAAACTATTTGAACTACATTGAACAGTTAATTCCTATTTCTTTTAAAATCACTATATTCTCATAAAACAGGAAAAACTCTAGTAAGGAAAAAAAGCCAAGGGACTGATTCTTACTCACTAAAGGAAGAGAGGGATAATAGATTATTGCCCAGTTCAACATTTATTAGGTCCAACACATGTAAATAACTGCATAGGAATCCTGTTTTAACTTTGCTATTTATTTTCATTAAACTGACCCGTGGTCCGATAGTTTGCAAGATAGTTGCAAGTTTGGACTATTCACCATTCATTTGATGAAAACGTTCATAATTTTATTAGGATTTATTTATTACACTCATCTCTAAACAAAATTCTCTCTTCTGCTGTGTCATGAGCTCACGTGATTAGAAATATTCTCTGGATTATTTCTGGTTATGAAAAGCTGAAGGATGGTTCATGTCCACTACAAGCTATGAAAAGACTTCCCATTTCACTTATGCCACATGACTGCATTCCTGCAAGTTTGTCTGCCGCTGCAGAGCACGTTAGACCTGAGATGCCATTTGCATCATCACACAGCAGGGGGCTTCAGCTGCCACAACTCTAGGTTAATCCTTACCCACCTCTTTACACAAGGAATTTGCAGAAGATGTCTTTTTTTGATACGACAGAACTGCACTCCAAAAATGCTTGACATTTTCAAATAAAATGTTGGCAATGAACTTGTCCTTTCAAATATTTTAGGTTAAATCAGTAAATTTAAATCATGCCCTTCATTTTTTTTTCCTCTCATGGATCTCCTGTGAAATCTGGGATTTTTAATTACGGAAAAGAAAAACACGGGTAGGGGTATATCAAGTTAAAGAATAACTGATCAAACTGCATTTGTTTAAGGATGTTTCTCAAGAGCTACTGCTATTATAAATTTCTATAGGAAAACTGTTTCCTAAACCAATACAGCCTACAAAATGTTAAAATTAACTCTTACACACACTATTTAACAAAGTATGAGTGCTGACATATTATGAAGAGAAGGGACCATTTAACTCCATCGTGACTGATTAGAACATACTCATTATTCAACCCAACACTATTTATTATGCACTACTAAATTGAGAATAAGAAGTTACACAGATAATAAAGCTCAGGGCTTGCCCTCAGGAAGCTTAAATTGAATGTAAATCAGGCAATAGAGCTGTTTTAAGAGGGTAAACAATTCCACAAAGGACTTCTGATTTCAGCTCTTCAGCTTCTGAGTTCCACTTACTTGATCTGTAATTTCCCTTTTCCCTGCCTCCTGTACCTACTCGGCCAGCTGCTACACAATGGGTGACTTTGCCAAGGAGGTTTAATGCAATCTGTTAAAACAAGGACTTTTTTATCAATAAATCTCATAGAATGCATCAGCTGATCAAATAAAACATCAATATGATAGGTCTATGTTCTAATACTAATGTACCCAAATCCTTCATAATACATGTTTTACTTCTCTCAATCATCTTATTCCCCAGAGACTCTTTATTTTAAAAAGAAAATTGATACCACTTGATGTTGACATTGGGCCCCTTTAAAAATGCATGCTTAGGATGTTTTCCAACATTTTTTGCACTTCTACTTGCTGTTTAAGTGATTTAAGTAAGTTTTTCCTTAAGAAAAATGACATTACCTCACTATTTAAATGTGGGGCAATTATTTTTCAAGCATCTGACCTGGAGGACAAGACAGGAAGAGGTCAGCCATCTCAGTTGATGCTTACCTTTGTCATATTATGCTCCCAGAGTTCTAATAGTTGTAGATATGGGGAAAAGACAATAATGTAAGCTTCCATATCTTGATACTAAATTAGTCAAGGAAATCCTTACATTTGCAGAGAGATTTTCCTAACTACTAAGTGTCTGATGTTTGACTGTTTAAGTCATAGTCACTGACTCTTATGTACAAAATCTTTACAAAGTTTCAGCTGTTAGTCAAAAAAGGGAGGAGTGAGCTCTATCCCAGGAACTGCCTTTAGCGTAAGAAATGAGCTCGACATGACTAAGGTTACCACATGCAGAGGTGAAAAGAACGGGAGACATGCTTTTAGGAAGTATTAAGGTACCAGAATTTTACTAAGTGTGTAAGTGTATTTTGTATTATAATGTGTTTTCTAAAAATGTAAGGGGAGGTGCAGGACACACACTGAGGCAAGAAATATGTATGTCCAATAGGTCTTTAATTTGAAGATCTTTCTTTATAACACATCATTTACCAAAATGTCCCATGGCAAAAACGAAAACAA
This sequence comes from Vicugna pacos, assembly GCF_048564905.1. Taxonomy (NCBI): domain Eukaryota; kingdom Metazoa; phylum Chordata; class Mammalia; order Artiodactyla; family Camelidae; genus Vicugna; species Vicugna pacos. Next base: position 92,253,230 of record NC_132987.1, read on the forward strand.
ACAAGCAAAAGAAACAACTAGAGCCCCAGTATTTGTGTTGGATGTGTTTTTGTGTAAGACTAACTCTAAATAGGAAATAAAGTTCTCCACAAAATCAGGGCTTCTCTATGTGTGTCTATTTTCTAGTTATATTTTGCCCTTCTTTCTTTTTTTGTCCTTTCTATGGGTTATTTCCTGTGCTAAACAAGACAGCCTCCATCTTTGCAGTGTCCCCTCAGGCATACAGCTTCAGGGAGGGTTAGCAATTGAACTAGATTTACTCTGTAGCCAAGAAGAGGTCTTAGTTACAGGTGGCAAGCTGCTGCACTCTTCATTGTAAAGAAATTCATTTGTCTAAAGTGTCCTCTGCCCTTGCCCCAGATTTTTCCCTGTCTATGATGGAGGAAAATAAAAAAGGATGCTATATAGCTTAACAATGAAGCAAATTTTGTAATCTACATAGTCTACATTCCAAGTTATCCTTTGGTCAGAAATACATTTATTTTCTATCTAACTATTCATGTCCTAAAGACTCATTGAGGATGAGCTGGTACAACAGAATTGTCGTCGAATAGAATTATTTAAGCCTTTAAAAAAAAAAACTCATTTTGTCATTAACTTGATTCTCACCACTGGCTTATCAATCTACATATTATCAGGCCTAAAGATTGAGTTTGCTTCCTAGAAAAGTTAAAAAAAAATTGATGACAATGTAAAACACAGTGAAGCCATGGGGAAGATACGTTCAAATGAATATTCCTGTCTAAACTAATGCACACTGCAAAAAAGGGGATAATAATACAAAGGATAAATAAATTGATAAGTACTACTTAAATGACAAAATACCACCGTAGGGGTGGTAATGCTAAATATAAGGAGCTGGAGACTGCCTACACTATTTGCCTAGTCATAACTACTAGCAGGCAGAGCAGACTACCTCTGTCCAAAATCAGTTGCTCACTAGTTCCCTCACTACTCTTCCTTTCCTGGGCATAGAGAGGAAAGACCTGCTAAGTATTTAATCTGTGTCCAGGAAATAAAGCTTTCATTTTACAACCTAACCAAGCCCTAATAAAACAGTAGAGTGGTGGGAGAAACATAAACCTGGACCCTCAAGCAATGTTTTTCAGCCAAAACCAAGACCAGGAAGGCATAACAATTTGAGCAGGAACTGACAATATCAACAAAGTGTGATGTGTCTGTTGGAACGGTGTTTGATAAATGTGAGGCAGCCATAAACATGAGAAGACAATTCAACGGGCTTTGCGCCTCCTCCCCCTTCTAGTTTATTTTTTTTTATTTTTTTCCCCCTTTAAATCCTCTTCTCTCTTTTGGTGTATTAATATGGCTTGATCTAAGATTCTCAGAAGTACAGATAATCCTTGAGCTGGTGTTCTTTCTACGGTTTCTGTTTAGGACACTATTTATTTATTTGGACCTGATGCTGGTGCTGCTGCTGGTTGCAGTGGTGCATTTTCTCTGGCTATCAATACCCCTTCCACTCCCCCTCACCCCCTCACCCCAGTCTGCTGTGAAAAGCAGCACTGTCTTAATCATTGGTTTACATACTTAATAAAAGAGACCCATGCCCTTAATAAAACAATGCAGCTGATGGAATCTCTACGGGTAGAGAAAGAGTAAATCCTCCTTCAGGCTGAGAGAGAGAGAGAGAGAGAGAGAGAGACTAGCAGACAGTTATTTTGCAGTGCACTGAATAGACAATTCACAGGGAAATGTTGAAGGCAGAGAGGAGGCGACCCCCAAGTGTAGTCCATTGCCCACATGCTCTGTAATAAATAATCTTCTTGCACCAGTCCAGCAGTGTGTGCAGTGACGTGCCGGGGCCGGCACACACAGATTGGCAGGGAAAACACATCCAGCGGTGTCGAATTTTCATCGCAATCACCAAATTAACTGATTTCCCCACATCACATTCCCCTTACCCGGCGTGGTGTGAGCGGATGCGCGCGCGCGCGCGGGCACACACACTCACACACACACACACATATAGCAGAGCTGAGAAATACAAGTTACTGAGAGGTGAAGTGAGGTCTCCGGAAGGATGTTTCAGCACGGATTAAAAACCCAAGTAATGTGTCCGCCATCGGGTTACTCGCGAGGGTAGGGGTGTGAGGGAAATGGGATCAGGCGGCATAAGCAGGAAGAATGGGCTGTCTGCCTTCTCAGAGATTCTGGCACATGACATATCTAAAATTTACATCAAACAAAAAATACACAAAATTAGCACAAAATATTCCAAGAAATATCTCTGCAAGGTCAGTTAGTTAATTTAGGAAAATTATGCCATTATCTCTTTCACATTCATAAACATGCATAAATAAAATACAGTCCTGGTCTATATTCCAGAGGAGGACAGGAGAGGATGCATTCCAAGAACTTGCTGAAAGATGGTTCATTGACCTCATTTAAATCCTCCAAAGGCCGACTGGGTTTTGCACGCCTGTTCTACGTGAGTCTTACTTTCAAATTCCTTTTACCCAGGGACAAATAAATATGATCAACTTATCTTTCCTACAAATACACAAATGATGACAGAAGGGTTAGAGGTGGGCAAAGAATTATCAAGAAATCAAGTCACTAGCTTAAAAAAAAAATCATACGACCATCATTTCACATCCATCCTTCTTGTATCTCACACTCAAGCCACATCCCTACACTACTCTCTTCAAAGCAACAATCTTCCACCTTACAGCCCCTGTCCACTCAGTCCCAGCATGCCGCCTCTGCTTCCACCACCACCCAAAGTGTGCTCTCCCCAAGCACTCCTACTCCGTGCATTGCCATTTATTTCATAATCAGCCTCGTCCTCCCATTCCACACAGCTCCCTCCTCCCTCCTCCAAGAGAGGGTCTGGGGAAAAGTGCACCCCAGTTCCATAGCCAGTCCACATCCAAACCCAGTGATTTGCATAATAACAGTGTTTTGTGCCGTTTCCCTCCACTGCGGTCGCCGGGGTTCTTACATTTCACGTGAAAGGATAATATTAATTACGGAAAGAAGCGGCAGAGAGCGTATGGAGAGGTAGGGAATCAAAGCGAAAATCCCTTAGCAGTAAAGTAACTGCTACAGTGCATGTATTTCTTGGCTTTAAGAAAAGAAAAAGAAAACCACACAGACTGAATAACAAAAAAAAAAAAAGTCGGTTTGTTCACAAAGTGGCTTTGAGTCTCAATTTTTCCCTTCCCTTGGCTCTTTTTATTTCTTGGTTCATTTATTCATTCTTTCTTTTTCTTTTCACTCTTTTTTCCCATCATATCTTTCTTCCTTTCTCTTTTCCCCTCTCTTATCTATTTATTTATTTAATTTATCTTCTTAACCCCAGCCTCCTCTCTTCCTAGGTGAATGACAAGTCTCACAACACATTTCCCCCCTGGGGATGTTATTGCAATGCACACGGTGCTGCCGCTGCTGCTGTTCTCGCCGTCTCGGTAGCTCGCTCCCAGGCTCTCACACACTTTTTAAAGACACACGGATATGATGATGGTGGGAAGAAGGGGAAAGAGAAAGGCGACCCGAAAAGGGGGAGGAGGTTAAAGAGATGACAAGAGATGGAGAGGGTCGGTCAGGAGCGTGATGTGGGAGGTGGCTGATGGGGGTTGGTGGGAGGGTGGAATGTTCAGAGAAGGCACAAGTTGCCAGCCAAAAGGCGTGGGAGTGTGTGTGTGGGGGAGGGGCTGCCGGCGAGGATGGATAGTGAGAGATGTAGGAAGCTCAGGTGAATGAAAAGGCGAAAGGTGCCGCGTAAGGGGCTGACTGCTGGGAGAGCGGGGTTGAGCCAGCATCAGAAATTCGAGGGGCTGGAGCAAACTGCCACTGCCCCCTGCCGCACCGGGGAGTAGGGGGAGGGGGTGGAAATCGCCGGGGACTGGGGGACTGGAAGGGGGAGAGTGGAAATATGGGGTGGAGTGAGGATGATGGGGAATGGGCGTGAAGTTGATGCTCCCCGCGGCGGGGCGGGGATTACCTTGTAGCAGGAGCCCGCAGACGCTGTAGAAGCGGAGAACGGCGCTGCGTTTCCAAATCATGGTCCCTTCTCTAAAGGGTTGGGGAAGGAATGAGAGGGGCAAAGAGATGCTGATAAGCGGGGCACCAGAGTGCAGAGCTCCGCCGGTGTCTTCCTTGCGGAGCCCGCCGGACCCACGGTCCGCGCCGCTGCGGTGCTCGAACCCTCGGACGCGGATCGGCAGCAGCAGAAGCGGCAACGGCAAAGCACCCGCAGAATGGGGTTTCGGTGGGCAAAATAGTTTCTTTTCCTCTTCCTCCTGCTGGTGGTGCAGCCGTGACAGCCGGTCTGCCAGGCACGGGTTCGGAGCTTGTCTTCCTCTCGGCGCGCACAGCAAGTACCAGCGCCCGCCGGAGCTGTCAAGCAGGTGGTGCAAGGATGCCGGGGTGTCGGAGAAGGTGCGGACGAGGGCTGCAAGGAGTGGGTAGGTCACGGAAGGGAGGGGCGGTGAAGAGGGGGAGCAAGCAAGCAGCAGCCGCCGCTCGCGCTCGGGGTGTCTCGGGGTCCTGGGAGGGGAGGTGGCAGCGGTGGAAGCGGCGCTAGAGGCAGTAGCGGCGGCGGCGGCGGCTCCCGGATGCTCGGGCTGCAGCAGCAGCAGTGGCAGTGGCGGCAGTGGCGGCGGAGGAGGCGGCGGCGGCGGCGGCGGCGGCGGCGGCGGCGGCGGCGGCGGCGGCGGCGGCGGCGGCGGCGGCGGCAGCAGCTCTACAGAGCACCAGACACAAGGGCAAGCTCAGCGCGGCGGAGGCCCCGCCCCCACCCAGGCCAGGGACAGACACCGCCCCCTGGCCAATGGAAACACATCCGCCCACCAGGGCCGGCCAATGAGAGAAAGGGATGGGTGGAGACAGGCGCCGGGAAAAACAAACAGGCTTCTCAAGGACCCTTCGGGCAGGAAGAACTAAAGCCCCCATTCACACATCCCCGGCGGGTCTCACCTCCTTAGAGAGTCTTGCCTTAACTTGCAGAGGAGACAGCGCCTTCATTAATCAGTGCCTAGCATTCGGGAAGGGTTCAGCCAATCGCCACCGCGAGGGGGCGGGGTTAGCCGTGTCCCCAGCAGGTTCTGGAATTCGTGGTGCCTGGGCCAGGTCCTGGGTGCGAAGTTCTTTTGCGCATTTGGACTCCTAGAGCAGATGGTGGCTGCACCTGCCCACTCACCAGCTGCAGTTGCATTCTCTGAAGCTCCCAGCAGCAAAAGGGAACGATTGCGGAGGGCGTGGGAGAGGCTAAGTATAGGGAGCGGAACACCTACCTGCCTACAAGAACTTGTGTGGCAGAGGGAAAAAATTTTAGGGGTGGAGGAAATTAATTTGTTGTTATTCATGAGAATTTGACTTAGTCTATGCATAGATCTCAGTAGAGCCTAGCAGGTGACAGTATCGTACAGGTCAGGTCAGGTATACCTAGATCAGGTAGACCCGGGTTCAAATCCCATAGCTGTCACTTCTTGCTTCACAGTGCTTTATTTTCTTGAATGTTTAAATCAGAAGCCTCCTCAACTGCAAAATGGGGATAATAATAGTACTTAACTCTTGGAGTTGTAAGGATTAAGTGAGAATGCAAACATGTTAGTACAGCAATGTGTAAGTGCTTTGACGGCTCTAGCTGTTTAGTGGGATTTTTCTAATTCAGGATAGCAGGAAATCTTAGGCAATCTCTATAAATGTCTTAACAACAGCCTTAAGGAAGGGAGAAAAAGCATAACTGTACTTACTTCAGAGACTTAACCAAAAGTGATCATAAAAAGAAACTCAGGAATCTGGAAAGAACCACCTCTATAAATCAGCACCCTGAAAGTGCCCTTTAGAAGAAGAGATATAAATAAACAGGACATAAATTAATCAGAAGTTGTGTTTCCAAACGAGCTTGATTCTCAGGCTTTTCCCTATGACCAGTTTTTAATTGGACCAAATTAGCAGATGATGGACTAGTTCAGTAGTGTTAAATCAGTCACACCATAAATAAAGTCTGCTTTGTTTCCGAGACTACACAATAGAAACCTGCAAGCAAGGAGATGGAGGGAAAGATGAGAGGCAGGATCAATACTGAGGCCCTCCGCTCTTTCCCATTTGTTGCTTACTTTGCCACAACCTTTCACAAATTCAACTCTTGCCTTTTAACTAATGACCCATTCATTTCTCTCTCCACCTTTCTCCCCAGGTTTTCAAAATTAAGAAGCAAAATGTCCATAATAAAACTGAGAGTGGACTTTAGAAGAAAGAGGATGTGTGAATACTCTTGTCATTGTAGTAGATAGTTGCCTACTGTGAGTTTTAGCTTTTAGGAAAGTCAGTTAAGTCTAAAGATACTGCTATCATTTAAACTATTGTGAGCATCAAAAGGTGAAATTTTAATCATTATTGACTCTTACTTATGTTTTGTGTCAGGGAGTATATAAAGATGGAAATGCCAAAGAAGTTAAGGTTTCTTTATTGAAACTGTAGTCAGGGTTCCTGGGTTCCAGGGCACATCCTCTGCCAGCTGTATGACCTTGGGCATATATTCAACTTTTCTGACCCTCAGTTGCCTCAACTATAGTATAGTATGAGGGAGCTGCATTTGATGACTTCTAAAGTCTCACTGAGCTAAAAAAAAAAATTATTACTCTAATATTGTTATAGTCAAGGAAATGCCCCAATTAAACATGGGTATCTCAGCATTTGTGGTCAATACTCAGAAGCAAATTGTGTTCTTTTTCTTCTTGGTAACTGCCAGAGCAATTAGGATTTCTATACTAAAACAGTCTGTAGGTTTGCTGTGCAGTATGTGATCTCAGTCCAACACTACCAACATCACTTGGGAATTTTGTTAGAACTGCATAGTCTGAGGCCCCATACCTACAAAATCAGATTCGTCATTATAACAAGATTCCAGGGTGATTTATATGTACTATGCAAAGTTTGAGAAGTTCCAGTCTTTTTAAAAAAAATTTTATTGAAATATAGTTGATTTACAATGTACATTTCAGATGTACAGCAAAGTGATTCAGTTATACATATACATACATATATACATTTTCTTTTCAGATTCTTTTCCATTATATGTTATTATAAGAAATTGAGTAAGTTCCCTATGCTATACAGTAGGTCCTTGTTGTTTATCTACTTTATATATAGTAATGTGTGTCTGTTAATCCCCAACCCTAATTTATCCCTCCCAGTCCTTTCTCCTTTGGTAATGATAGTTTGTTTTCTATGTCTATGAGTCTGTTTTTGGTTTGTAAATAGAAATTGTATTTTTTTTTAGATTCCACATATAAGTGATATCATATGATATTTGTCTTTCTCTGACTTACTTCACTCAATATGATAATCTTTGTTGCTGCAAATGGCATTATTTCATTCTTTATTATGGCTGAGTAATATTTTATTTTATAATAATTTTTTGTGTGTGTATGTGTGTGTCTATATATACATATATATATATGTATATATAGACACACACATACACCATATCTCCTTTACCTGGTCATCTGTTGATTGACATTTAGGTTACTTCCATGTCCTGGCTATTAGAATTAGTGCCGCTATGAACATTGGGGTGCACGTGCCTTTCTGAATTATAGTTTTCTCTGAATATATGCCCAGGAGTGGGATTGCTGAATCATATAGTAAGTCTATTTTTACTTCTTTAAGGAACCTCCATACTGTCCTCCATAGTGGCTACACTAATTTACATTCCCACCAAACATGTAGGAGGGTACCTTTTTTTCCACATCCTCCAGCTTTTATTATTTGTAGACTTTTTAGAGAAGTTCTAGTCTTTAACAGTGCTTTACTGCACACTCAACCCCAGGGAGAATTTTGTGGGTGTTCTATGAAATGGAGGAGACTAAAAGGCCAAGAGGATTTTTGTTACATTGTTATTTTCAGGAACTCCAGGAGTCTCCTTGTCATCCCAACACAAAAGTAACTCTTCTTGTAAACCATAGAACAAATTGATTAATTTAATTAGATAGGTTGAAAATGGTTGTAGGGTTTGAATGTGATGAGAGTCATAAACCTTAATGTGATTAAGAGCTCTCTTTAGCCCACACACTCAGGGGAATGGAAGAGAGTTTGCATTTATTCCAGTCCTGGGGCGGGGCGGGGGGTGGGGAGGACACTCAAAACATGAGCTCTAGCCATTTGAATAAACAATGTCATCCTCAAGTACAAAGAATAGATAATGCTATATTTTCTAAATAGTCGATTCTTAGATGCTATTAATCAATTAACTTAAAAATATAAAATGCTCAATGGTTGTAAAATCTTTCAATATTTTAAAGTATGACAAGGGTCAATATGTTGTAGAGTTGTCATTGTATGGATAACTTCATCTCTAAAACTTAAAACATTTCTTAGAATGAAATTAAATATCTTTACATATCTTAATTTCATAATTTTAAGGCTATTATTATCTACATAGATTATCAGTGTCTCTGTAAATGTACGAATTAACTGACCTCTTATGAGTCATCACACAATGAATTAATTTCATAAATTGCCAAAAGATGGCATCTATCTATGCTTTCCTATATGCAATAGTATAAAATATCAAACCTGTTTGGAAGATTTTCTATACTTTTTTTTTTAATAATTAAGTCTGTATTCTCCTTTACTTTATGGCAAAAATATTTTGTTTTGAAGTAATTTTTAAATGTTTTAAATACAAGCCATGCATTTAGTACTCATTTTAAAAGTTATATAATGATAGCAAATACTTTTTTCCTGCCTTGCATATTATGGTTCTCTTTGCTGTACTGTCACAGAAGAGGATGACAGCCTCCTCCTCCTCCAATTGTACTATAGATATTAGAATTCTTTTAAGATAGATTTCACAGAGGAGACCACAGTTAGCTTGTACTTTATGACTTTTTCCACCAGTTTGAAAATTTTGGTATTTATCATAATATGTGGTATTTACGCCTTTTTTATTCAATTAGGAGCAAAGGAATTTGTCAGCAGTTTTAAGGTGATGGGTGTCATAATTAACTAGATAGGTAAAATCCTTTCATAATGTATACTTATATCAAATCATCACAATGTAAACTTTAAATATATCACAAATTTATTTGTCAGTTATACTTCAAAGCTGGAAAAATTAATAACAAATAAAAAAGTTTTAATTGTGGCAAAAGTTTTTGAAATGTGAATGGGAAAATTGTGTCAAGTTTTGACAACTATGGATAAATTTACTGGGATTTCACATCGTTAATTGAAATATTTATATTTCTCTTTTAAAATGTTAAATTTAAGTGAAATATCTAAACACTTGAAATATACAGTCATTATAGATATCAGGACTAAAACAATCTAAAAATCCATGCTAAACTGACTCTCATAGAAAATTGACTCTTGCAGTAAATTGACCTAGAAAAAGAAATTTCATGGCCTGGTGAAAATGTAGACCATTGTGAAAGAAAATTAACTTATTGAATACTGGAAGCATTGACTGTCATTCTCCAGCTCTCTAGCGTTTTAAATATGAGGTCAGCTGCCTGTGTTGCAGAGACATTAAGAATCCTTGGATTTGGTATATAGTATATATAGTATAATGCATACTATATAGTATTATTTATATATGTGCGTGTGTGTGTGATAGTATATAGCAATATTAACTGCCTTTAAAAGCATTTTTAACTTAGCATTTTGCTACTACTTACAAAACATTCAATGTCCTTAAGTTATGACCTATTATTTTACCCCACCCCACTTGAAATACCTTATAGCTAGAGTTTCAATTTATATTGATGATGTTATATAAATATTGAAAAGAAATTCACAAATATTCAGAAATTTACAATCTCAAGATTAACTATTTCTTCATTTTTCCATGAATAAACCAAGTGGCAATATACCAACATCTATACATTGTCTGATTTTAAAATATGCAATTGCAATATATAGAGTAAAAATGACCTTGTAATGTTATGTAGTATAACTTCCATCTCTACTATGATTGAATCTAAATGATCCAAGATATGTGGCCATCATGCACTTTCTTAAATTCATCCTAAAAGATGATTCCTTTTAATAGCAACTAATATGTACCATAGTTATTTTACAAATGACCAAAGGTAAATGGAAATATTCTGAAGATAACTCTCAACTCTTGGACAGTAATATTGAAAATCAGCTTTATTAAAAAACAAAGCAAAATAAACCAAAAGCTCTCTAAAGAAGATGACTCTATCTATATTCATTCAAGTTAATTTCATACTTGCCACAAGGTTTTTGTGTGGGGGGTGTTTTTTACGTGGAACACTTTTACTCAAGATCATGATATAGTCATTTTCTTACTTTTGTGAGGAGTCTGCTCAGATGTGGCATTTCCAGAGAGTCATTTACTGATGATCCTCTGCTCCTCCACCCAAATCTATCTTTGTTTTATTATTTTCATGCCCGTTATAAACCTAAACTTATTTATATATTATTTAATTCACTTTATACTTGTGTATTTGTTTTCTCCCCAACTAGAATACAAGTTGGAAGAATGCAAGGACTTCAACTTGTTGACTGGATTTTCAGCAACTAGAATTAAAGAGCTAAAACACATTAATCATTCAACATATACTTACTGAAGAATGGATGAATCCATGAAAAGCTGATTATCCTCTAGTTTAATTTGTATAAATACAGATTTACTTAACTTCCCCCTTTGTATCTTTTTTAGGCATTATTTTCCTTAATAAATAATTCTAAGTATTAAGTGGCACCACTCAAACTACAAATTCAGCACTTATGAAAAATTAGATTTAGCTTTTTGTTTACAAAAGAAACACATGAGTTGGCAAAATACAAATTATGTAGAGAGAAACTGAAATAAATAAAACAGACACCCAGCAAAAGTTACTTTAGTGATTTTATTCCCAATACATAACCACTATTGACCATTGTTAACTATCCCTCACTTTTTTCGACAGCAAAATGTTTGGAATATATAGATAGAAACAACTACAGTTTACATATTAAAGTATACACAACTGTTTTTTCTCATTTTTGTAGTCTGCTGTTTTAGGAGATTATTTGTATTTGTACGAGTATTAACATAACTTCTTTTAGGAATATTACAGAGTTCTATGGAACAAGCCAGGTTCGATTAACAATACCAAAACCAAATGAGAACTCAGTTTTTAGTCCAGATTGGCCAAATAAAAGGAGCTATGTTGGTAAATAAATAGCTGCAATAAAGAATTTTGAAGAACTCTATTTAATAGTAAATATAATATTACTTGACCCCTAGTGAAATATTAAGCTACCTTATAATTCCAATGATTGAGCAGCCAAGTTGCTCTACATCTCTAGGGAACATCTTATTTGTACCTTAATAAAATAAAAATAATCAGAATAACAAAGCATATTGAAGTAGCAAACAATTACTATAAGGACAGAGGAGAATAGGAGGAAATAAGCCTGGAAAGTCAACTATAAGGAATAGCATAGCTTTAAAACTATGGCTTGTTCCTAGCACTGTGCTGTCCAAAAGATAGGCACTAACACAGTCCAACTATTTAAATTTAAATTAATTAAAATGAGATAAGAATTTTAAACTATACATCTTAGTCATCCTATTCACATTTTAAGTACTCAATAGCCACAGTGACTAGTGACTACTCTATTGGACTACACAGATTGACAACATTTCGAAACATCATCATAGAAAGCACTACTGGACAATGCTGCCCTTGGTACCAAAGTATTTATTAGTCTAGGATCTCCAGAGAAATAGAACCATTAGGAGAATAGATAGATAGATAGATAGATAGATAGATAGATAGATAGATAGATAGATATTGATTTATTATAAGGAATTGGCTCATGCAGTTACAGCAACTAAGAAGTCCCAAGATATGTAGTCAGCAAACTGGAGACCCAGGAGAGCTAAGGGTGGAGTTCTAGTCTGAGACCAAAGGCCTGAACAAGGAGAGTCAATGGTGTAAGTTCCAATTAAAGTCCAGGAGGCAGAAGGCTAATGTCCCATACTGAAAACAGTCAGACACAGAGAGAGAATTCTTTCTTACCTAGACGTTTATTCTATTCAGGTCTTCAACAGATTCTGCAAGCTGGAGACCAAGGAAAACCAGTGATACAATTCCAACTCAAGTCTGAAGGCCTAGGAATCCCAGTCCAAGGGCAGGGGAAGACCAATGTCCCAACTTTACCGGGCAGGTAGAAAGAGGAAGAATTCTCCCTTACTCTACTTTTTATTCACTTGGGTCCTCAAGGAATTGGACAATGTTTGCCCACTTTGGGGAGGGCTATCTACTTTACATAATCCACTAATTCAAATGCTTATTTCATCTAGAAACACCATCAAAGTCACACCCAGACATAATGTTTAATCTGGGCATCCCATGGTCTGTCAAGTTGACATAAAAAATTAACCATCACAGAGGTGAGTCCACTTTACTCAATCTGCTGATTTAAATGTTAATCTTATCCAGGAACACACTTCCAGTTTCACCCAGAAATATATTTAGTCAAATATCTCAGCAACCTGTATCCCAGGCAAGTTGACACATAAAATTAACCACCATACTTTTCATTTGATAATTATCATGTTGGCATCATCATCACTACTATAATATTTATGCAACTTTAGGTCTAAGTCCCAGGAATTAAAACTCAAAGGATATGCCAAGATCTTGCCTAATGCATTTTGTTTGTTTTGCTATAGATTTGCTTCTTTCTAACATTGACAGTAAAACCATCTATTCTTTTGCTGATGAGGAGAGGGGAAGGAGCTCAATAATCAGAGTATTTTCTTACACTATGGCTCTATTAAGATAACCAAGGATGAATAGGTTTTAGTCTAAACTTTTGGTTGCAAGTGTCATAAATTCAAATCAAATTAGTTTAAGCAAAAACCAAAGTAAAATTTTTTAAAATATATATTAGTTAATTTAACTTAAGTCCATGGTTGGGAGTTATTTCAGTCCACTTTGATCCAAAGGCTTAAGTGATATCATTAGGATTGTGTTTCATTTGATCCAAGGTTGAACTCTTATTTAAATTTCTTTTGTATTAGTTAAAGCTTAAGCTGGTTTTCCACACAGGGATGCCAGGAGGGTCAAGAAATTTCTAGGCTTACTCCATAACTATATTGAGGGGTTCCAAAAAGAAGAGCTGTTTCTTCATAACCCAAACAAGAGCCCTACTATAGCTAAGAAACAGCCTATCTTTCATTACATGCCCGTCCTTCAGTCACTCACTCTCTGATTGTGCAATGAAAGCAAAGATGTGAATATATGATGGATTAAACTATTTCACCAAAATGGGAAGAGGTCACTTCCTAAAATAAAGAGATGCTGTACAGACAAAATGTAACATACGTCCAATACAGAAGACAATAAAATTATAGAATGTGATACTGGAGGTATTATTTTGACAAGAATGTTACTTTGTTGCCTATGGTAGTTAGAAGGAAGTATCAGATGAGAGTCTGTAGCATTTCTCTCTTAAACAGTAGGGTACCAGTAAATAGTTATAAGAACCAGTAAACATCTTTCAGTAATAAAGTTCTCACTACTGGCAAAATTTAGAAGAGGATTATCCTCAGATATTACAAAGCCAAAAGATTACTTTTCTGCTTTTCTATGATAGCTCATAATACTGTGTATCTAAGTGTCATATCAGCTCTTGAAAATTAACAATTTAATGCTGATTAATTTTCAGCTTTTCTCCCCATAGTTTCCACATATTTTTTTTACAAAATTGCTTAGAGTTACTCCTGTGCTTCTTGCACACATCCTTAGTCGTTTCTCCCTTTGTACTTACCCTACAGTTGTCGCTATTAAATTTCATACTGTTTTTGATGGATGACTTCTCTAATTTGTCAAGGTCATTTTAAATTCTAGTTAAGGCTTCTGAAATCAGAGCATCTTGACACAACTCAATATCACATTGGATGTGCTCTTAATTCCATTATCTAAGTTTTTAAAACACACACCCACATACACACACACACATCATGCAAATCCCAATCAGAAATTATACTACTATACTATTTGGTACCACAGAGATTATTATTTTTAAGGATTTGTACAGTAATTTAGAGCTAGGTAAAAGAGAACTAGCTTGCAAGCTCTCTACATTGTGTGGGATTTCTTGCAGAAAAAAAAATCAGTTCAGGAAGGCAGGCAAATACATATTATGTCTACAGAGTTTTATAGACAAGAGTGTAGGGTGACCAGAATTCTGAAACTTGGGATCAGAGAAAAGGAAATACAAACCTGAAGACCCAGAAAGAAGTTTGGATCAACATGAAAACAGAGATTTGAGACTACAATGCTCAGAAAAAGATCCCAAGCTCAAGACAAAAGCACAAGAACTTGATAATGAACCAAATAAATCTTATGTATGGATTCTTAGTTCACTTCTTGTTCAGAGTAAAGAAAAATTTGTTTTCAGAATTTTGGTGATCCTGAGCCCTCAGGTGGAGGCATTAGGTAGCTACCACTGCCTAGAATGTGTGAAACAAGGTTTGAGATCTACCAAATTCTAGATCCATGTTTAAATATTTCTTGTGGTTATTTCATTTTGTTCTGTGTTTGAACTAAGTGAATGTATATTGATTATTTTAACTAACTACTTTTATAAAATAAAAATACATAACATATTACAAATTACACATAAAGAGGGTAGTAACTTATCTAAAGTCCCAGAGCTTTTTAAATAGAAAGAGAATAATAGTACAAAATGTTTCTTTATATACAGCCAAATGTCAAAAATAATATACTTCCACTGCAGCTTTGTCATCAGGTTTTTTTTTTTCCTTAGTGGATAGTTTTGGCAAATATTGTAAATTAGCTATCTCCAAAAATTTCTCCCTTATGTGAAATCCCACTGGAAGTTGAAAGATCACACATGGATTATTCCAATACATTTAGACAGTTTTAAATATTATTCAGTCTAAACATGCCCCACTTGATAATCAAGTTTATATGACTGACTATCTCAGCAATTGGCATCATAGGAATGAAGTCATTTAGACCTCTATAAGTTGGTAATGAATTAGACATTAGTTTTTCAGTAAAGGATTATGGAGGAGAAGAAAGGCCTAATAACTTTTTATGTGAGATGCCATGTATAATCCTTAACAACCCTATAAAATATATCCAGGATGACTGCCATTTAATAAATAAAAATTCTGGACTTAGAAAGGTATTTTTTTGTATTTTTAAAATTTATTTTATATTTTTTAATTGAAGTGTAGTTGATTTACAATACTGTATTAGTTCCAGGTGTACACCAAAGTGATATATATATATATATATATATTAAATATAGTGGTTATTTCACCATATATATGCATGTGTGCACACACACACACATATGTGTGTATACTTTTTCAGATTCTTTTCCATTATAGGCTATTGAAGTTAATTGAATATAGTTCCCTGTGCTATAAAATAGATCCTTGTTGTTTATCTATTTTATACATAGTAGTATGTATCTGTTAATCCCAAACTCCTAATTTATCCTTCTCCCCATTCCCATCACTTCCCCTTTGGTAATCATAAGTTTCTGTTCTATCTCTGTAATTCTATTTCTGCTTTGTAAAGAAGTTAATTTGTATTTTTTTTAGATTACACATGTAAGTGATATCATATGATATTTGTCTTTCTCTGAAAGTTTAAACAACTTAAGTTACAAAGATAGAAAATGCCTGACCAATTTAACTTTAAATCTTGGGTATCTCCATTATTTCTTTTGTCTTTTATAAAACACAAGCAAAGAGAGATATAAGATTATTAATACAAAATATGCTTTGTTCTATGTACACGTAGCCTACAATATGGAAATCCTACTGGGTAAGAATTCAGCACCATGGTCAGAGTCACACCCCAAAAATAAAATATAAAAACTTGAGCCCTGTTGGAGAATAAGAAAGAGATGGGAAAGTGTAGAAGTTATTCAAACACTAAAGTGATATTTTGTCCCAGAATACATTAGAATATCTGGATATACATTCCATAAAGTAAAAACCAGTATTATTTTTTTAAATATTTCTTAGTTGTCTCTAAAGACTTCCCAAGAAAAACTTTCCACAGGTTTTTCATGCAAAAGGTTTCTGTACTTAAAACATATTTACAGAAATGGCATTATCAAATATCATTTGAAAATGTCAATGCCTTTCCTTAGGCACACAAGGCTTCTATATTTTTCATTTTCCCACTTGTGCTCCTATTATTTCTATGGTACATATTATCCTTCTAACTCATAAACTAGGTTCCATGCTTTTATTACTGGTCTGCATTCCAAAAACCCTAGAGGGATTTTATCCTTACCTTATATTCCATTTTGCATCATTTAAAAAGCAAAATATGTTTCAAACTCCTTTGGACCTTCCAAAATATCAAAAATTCTTATGCCTTAATAATTATATAAACAATTTGCAGATAACATATTCAACTAAAATTTCTAATTTGATAGTTCTAATCAATTCTCTGAAAGTGGCCACCTTTCTTTATTCAATATGATAAAAAATAGTAACAGAATCAGTCTCTAAAATCAGAATTATTTGATCTATTTAAATACAAACTAATAATTTTTTCCATGTCAAATAATTCTGATCATATCATTCCCTAGATTGTGAGGTACACTGATTTAAATGAGAGTGAATTTTGCTCACAGCTACCATGTGTTTTGGAAGAAACAGCCTGCAGCTAAAGTTACCTTTTCTGCTGGCTTTACATAAAGAAAGAATTGTAGAATTATAGCTGATTATCAGCAACCTAAACTTAACAATGTCTTGTATTACAAAAGTTTATTTGTAATTTTAAAGGGAACTAAAAAATACTTTTTATTATAACCTGAGTTCTGAAAATTTTGACAGAAAGACAAAGGATAAAGCATGTCAAAGCATTAGCTTTACAGTTGGTAAATGATAAACTGGGACATTTAAGTTAGTCTGACAGTAAAGGGAGCCTGAATGCCAGATTTTCACAGACTTACCTATGTCATCAAATGTACTGTGGTATTAGGGGCTTGTCCTTCCAAAGCAGGACTTAGGGAGAGTTTAGTGAGGGAGAGTTTAGCTGAGGGGGAGAAACAATGGTCAGCCTAAATTAGATTTATGGCACTGAAATCAAAATTCTCAACAAAATTAAATATCTTTTCCCTATGAGAATTTCATTTCCAAAATGATAAATGGCCAACTTAATTATGTCAAAATTATTATTACAAAAATTACTCATCAAATAGTCATGGCATCTCCATTGAAATGAACAGAGGCCACGAGTTTCTAAGTTACTGATTCCCTTACACAGGAAGACAACCCTGGGAAAGAGATGTTTTCTGATGTCATTACCGTAATATGTTACAGTTTTTTTTCTTTTATTGCTGTCATTCTTTTAACTAGCTGAGCATCACCATTAAATCTATAGCCAAACAGGGTTCTGACTCTTCCTTTGGGGAGAAGATGGATAGTACTTTTAGACAATTCTGCTCCCACTTTTATGATGCCAGGCTCCCAGTTGCAACCATTACACTTTTGTTATCTGCCTGGGATCACTGAACAATGCAAGCAGACAAAAACACAGTAATTGGATCAACTGCAAGTCTTCACTAAGGCTAAACAGACATTCCCTATTCTATTTCTCACTGCAAGTATTGTACATTCACTTAATCCAATATAGGCCATCTAAGCCCTTCCATGAAATTGAAGGTTGCATACTCCAAAGACGAAATACATAAATACTGCAATAAAATACCAACAACAAAGAGATGACTCAAATTTGAATATAATCTCTCTCCTATCATAAATTTCCAAAGGAAAATTAAAACCACAAAGATTAGGTCCCCTCACAAATTTAAGTTCTAAAATGTTAAAACTCAAAGAAATTAAAGTCCAAAGTAAAATTCTCTTTGTCCTTGCAATATTATATTTCAAATAAGTTAATGTAAAATTGCACCCTTCCCAACTTCATATTCTATTCAATCTTGGATAGATGGATCTTAATGCTTGAGTTTTGGTCCTTCAGTACCTATAACCAGAACTCTATCTCTTGGAAATGGGCGTGATTCTTAGAGTCTTTGGAGCTGTACTATCTTAATGCCAAGTCTACAATGTCCCACTTTTACAGAGTCTGAAGAGCACATTAATATTTCAAAACATGGGACCTATACCTATCAAATGCAGAACAGAAGTCTCTCCTCCACATCTAGAACATTTTCACCCTGGCAAAACCTTGTTCACAGAACTCATTTTTTAATGCTGTAAGAGACTGTAGTGTAGGTTTGGTGTTAAGTGAGTTAAGGTAGGAGGTGGTAGTCAACCTGGACTATAGCCTTCCTGGAATGACCAGGAGACAATTTATTCTTTGTCATGTCTCCAAAATCGTCTGAACTAAAACATTCCTATTGAGTGATTAATCATGGAACTGTGGTTAGTTACCACATTAATTGTCATTTCCCTTCAAGCAAGGGGTTTCTAGTAGTCTAATACTGACCACATGCAGACCACTCTCTCACATAAACAGGCATTTTCACTTCTGAGTCATTTCCACTGTTCCTTTCAGTGTGCAATCCTAGGCCTAGGGAACCTGCCTCCTAGAGAATGTTTCCTTTCCCACTTTGGTTTCAGCTAAAAAGACATGCTCTGCAGCTGAAGCTGCTGTTGATGTTTCTGAGGCCAAACCCCTAAGGGGCCAATAAGAATCAACATGTGAGGCATAGTCTTTCCTTTGTTTTATTATTACAAACTTGAATAGCATTTCACTATCGCTGCATTTTCTACAGTAGTGGGCTAAGTGGTATTTTTGTTCTTGCTTGGCTTTTTAGTGTTTTTCCATTATCTCATTTTGTTCATCTATTCTAAAAACTCAAATGAAATAGGAGTCCATCCAGCCCTACATTCTTAGGTCTGGAACTCACAGTTTAAAGCTAGAACCTCCCTAGTGCTGCTAGCACATGTGGAACACAGCTGCTGAGTAATTTTAAAGTAGCAAATATTGTTCTGCCAACCCGCGCCTAAATGGCTTGTGAAGACACTCTTTTCCTATAATTGTGTATTTGCCTCAGCTGTGCCTGCTTACAAAGGCCTCTGTGATTTGCTAGCATCTGGCAAGGCATCTGGTAGAGCCCTGGCTGCCAGCATATATGCTCTAAGTGTGGTTTAAGATCAAGCTGCAGCCGTCTGTATCCTAAAGTCCCCCGTTTTTGGCCAAGACCACCCATGCTTTTGCTGAGGCCCACATGACTCATGCCTTTGCTTGCTAATCCTCTCTTGCAGCTGTCGTCTGCCAAGGCAGCCTGCACTCTGAAGCCTTTTGCCCAGTCCACAGAAGTTAAAAATCTATAGTACACTGTAAATGCCCTCTAGCCCCAGATAAGCCCCTATACACGCTAAGGTCAAAATGCCTTAGCGCAGACGGTCCAAAGCCACATGTCCTAGCTCTAGCCAAGATCCTCCTCCTGTATATTTCCCCCCCAAATTGTCACTTTTTAGTTTTGTATATTAGTGTTCCTTAACTCTGAGCCTATTTCTGGAGTCACTGAGGGACTCCATATTTATCATTGTTCTTTCTCAGCTTAAATCTAGATTATTTATTCTACATATTTCTATTTATTCTATTTCTTTTAATTTATTATTATTAATTTATTCATTCTGTTTATTCTAAACAACTTATTGAGAAATAAGATATCTAGTAAAGTGTTTGGAAGCAAAAACAGTACCCTGAATACTAGTAAGAAAGAAGTTGAAGACATAGCTTGGTGAGGAAGATATGTGAGTATGTGTGTATGTCTATGGAGGAAGGTATGATCAGCTACTAGTTAGTAAACAGAGAAGCAGCACCCTGAAGGTACTTCTATTCAAAATTTAAAAAAAAGATTTGCAACAGTTGAACATATCCAACTTACTCTCCCCATATTCCACTGAGGTAGAGGAAGAAAAGGGGTGGAAAATGTCATGAATAATATAGTAATTGAGATATCAACAGCAAGGAAACATCTGGAATGCAGTAGAAGCATATCATCCTAAAAGAAAGACTTTTAAAAATATTTTTCTGGAATGTAGGGGAGGGTGTGGCTCAACTGGTAGAGCACATGCTTGGCATGCACAGGGTCCTGGGTTCGATCCCTAGTACCTCCCCGAAAAACAAATAAATAAATAAACCCAACTACCTCTCCCCTAAAAAATTAAAAAAAAATTTTTCTGGAATGTAGACATTTTTTCCCACAGAAAGTTCCATATGTATTTAATACGTTAATCTCTCAGGTTGGTCCATTTTAACTACTTTAAATTAAAAAAAGTACCTGAAGCACAATAGGGTTATTGAAATCACTAGAGAAACTATCATATACAATAATCTTACTTAAAAGCAATGCATTCTAAAGCGCTTTGGATACCACAAAATCCATTTTTTTCCTTTTTGTGGCTCTAACACTCTGGTGGGGTTCCCTCAAGTTTCTAGCAACTGTTCATAACACATGCCTGAGGGCTGGTTCTCTGGTAAAGAGGATGAGAGGTAGGAGGGGGAAGCAGTAAGCAGTAGCTCTGGGGATAAGAGTTGAGACTCATATGGTGATTCTGGGGGAATGATGAATTGATGGGATAGAGAATAAATCAAGCAGAGAGGATGTCAGGGTGTTCATGGAGAGGAATAAATATGGTAGATTGTGGAGTCCATTTATTTAAGAAAATGGTTAGTGTTGAGTATATGGATGATGGTTTCAAAGAAAAGAAAGTATGAAAGGTATTTTTCCAGTATTTTCATTATCTTCTTCACCTGTCACTATCTCCTGAATTAGTTACCACTCTGGAAAAGTATAGTCAACAATGTCTTCAATATGGAGGAGATCTGAGGTGGAGGAATTTCTAGCAGAAAAGGAAAAAGGTTCTTAGAATATTTTGTTGGGCAAGTCATTTACTTACTAGAAATGAGGATGTTATGACTGCAACAAACTATTTCTATTAAATTTCATTTTATAACATTTAATTTTGTCTAGGAAGATCTAATATATATATAAAAGAGAATATACTTTCAGAACATTTATAAAAGAGACTTTTGCAGCAGCCATTATAACAATTATATGGCAATTGCAACAGCTTTTAAAACTTGTATAGTATTACCAAGTGTTTTGCAAGTTAGATTAGTAACTGATACATTTTAAAAAAATAAAAACAGAAAATCAAATTTTCTATCATTCAGATTTTGAGTTTTCTAAATTTTTACTTAACTATAACTTTGGTGCCATAGTTAAAATGCATTTTAATGCATTCACCAAGTTGTCTTTAATTGCAAGTATTTTCCATGAATGAAATTCCAATTCTGCTTTCATGATCTTGTCATATAAACTTCTCTGCAAAGAAAAGGAAAAGGAAAATCCCAATCTCATCTTAAAAATTTTTATTAAGTACAATTGCTATTTAACACCTTAAAATTACAAAATACTAAACAAAACTCAAAAAATATATATTAACTTGTTTTCAGTTTTGTTACTGAATGGATAGCTTAACACTGAGTACCTACTGTCAATCTCGACTCACTGCAAGACACAGAAAAAAATATATTTTATGGTAGATAAATGTTTATATTTAATAGATAGATAAATAGGATATTAGTCAGAAATTATGATAGAATGGTTTCCCTTTTATTTTATTTGAGGTTTACTGCAATAAGCAGAAATGCTCTCATTGTATTTTGTGACTTAAAGATATGTTA
The DNA here is from genome assembly GCF_048564905.1 of Vicugna pacos. NCBI lineage: Eukaryota > Metazoa > Chordata > Mammalia > Artiodactyla > Camelidae > Vicugna > Vicugna pacos. The sequence goes on from NC_132987.1 coordinate 92,274,883, forward strand.
TTTATGTACAAGTGAAATTAACCTTAATTATAATTATGTTCATCTTGAAAGACTATATCAGAACTTGCAGTATATATCTTTGTATGCACATATGCTCAAACACCCTCTCCCCTCCCACCCCACACACACACCATACCCTGAATAGGAAAAGTTAACTTTATTAAAATGATAATAATTTTAAAAATACTATAAATTCTTTTGCTGAATTTTATATTTGAGTTTATTTCACAATATTATACTCTTAAAGTTCCTAAATTTGAGTCGATATTTATTTTTATATAGCTTCCATTAAGCTTTTACTTTTGTTATAAACTCTGGATTAGGAAAAAAATGGATTTCTTTAAATTGTTAATCTTTAATGATCATTATGCTCATTTCAAAGTAGTAACATTTCACAGCAAATGGCTTTTTAGAGAGCTTTGCCGATTTGCAATTTGTTTTATCAGAAATTTCTTCAACTTTTATTTTCCCAATTATTCTCTTTGAAATTAAAGGACTGTATAATTGTATCTTCATTTCTTTAAAATAGCAGTTAAGACATTTGTAACAGTTTTCAACCATTTCCTACATTCTTACTCAGCATTTTATTAAAGTTACCTAAGCTTACATTATTAATTTTCTTTCTGCTTCCTCTAGCTGTGATAAGAACCAATTCTGTTAAAACTGATGCATGCTATTTTTCTCAAATTCTTTTTTTGCTTTGAAGTTAACCACTGTCTCTAATATACACATAAATATACAAAATATGATACATATATGAGACTATATACAAAACTATATATTATATGTAATTATGTATTTGGAAAGATGTATGTATATACATAACTACATATATTTATTTACTTTCTATTGCTAGATTGCTTGTACTCCCCTTATTGTGTGTGTGTTTTTAAAAAGTTTTTAAGTCCTTTCTATCTCCCTCCTCCCATGATACTGTGTAGTGTATCTTTCACTTGTTTCATTATTAACTTCTGACTATCCTCTTTCTTTAATTACTATTTTACTTCTCTTTCACAATTGCTTTAGTGTGTTTCTATGAGAACGTGTCTTTGGTAATCTCACATGCCCATTTCTTATTAGGTCTCTTTAGAGAAACTTAAGGATCTTTCTCCCTCTCTCACTCTCTTTCTACCTATAATTTTATATATGTATATAATTAATAGATATATAGTTAATATATTCTAGTTCAAACATTGTTTATTGATAGCCTTCTTCAGAGGCAATGTGCTTAGGGAATTCTGGGTAAAATAGCCTTGACTGAAACATACCATGTTTTCATTAATGGGGTTAACTCTGATGAAATCAGTTAATAAGAGCTAGAAAACTGAAATACTTAAAAGTCCAGAATTTAACATGTATTACTGAAAGGAAAGCAAAAATTTCTGTATGTGCTAATTATTCTTTTAAAAAATGTTCAAATTGAACAACTAGAGAACTTTTGCAATTCCTACTTGCATATTAAAAATAATATACTGCATGCTTTCAACATAATAATTTTAGTTTCAGTTATTAAAACAGTTGATGAATCTACATTTTTTAATATTTCCATTGTGTCTTTTAGAGAGTTTACAAAACTCAAATATGTCTCTTTATCCTTTTTCAGTCTCTGTTCTTTTTTTTTTTTACATTTTTTATTGATTCATAATCATTTTACAGTGTTGTGTCAAATTCCAGTGTTCAGCATGTTCAGCACAATTTTTCAGTCATTCATGGACATATACACACTCATTGTCACATTTTTTTCTCTGTGATTTATCATAACATTTTGTGTATATTTCCCTGTGCTATACAGTGTAATCTTGTTTATCTATTCTACAATTTTGAAATCCCAGTCTATCCCTTCCCACCCTCTACCCCCCCCGTAACCACAAGTCTGTATTCTCTGTCCATGAGTCTATTTCTGTCCTGTATTTATGCTTTGTTTTTGTTTGTTTTTGTTTTTTAGATTCCACATATGAGCGATCTCATATGGTATTTTTCTTTCTCTTTCTGGCTTACTTCACTTAGAATGACATTCTCTAGGAGCATCCATGTTGCTGCAAATGACATTATGTTGTCAGTTTTTATGGCTGGGTAGTATTCCATTGTATAAATATACCACCTCTTCTTTATCCAGTCACCTGTTGATGGACATTTAGGCTGTTTCCATGTTCTGGCTATTGTAAATAGTGCTGCTATGAACATTGGGGTGCAGGTGTCATCCTGAAGTAGATTTCCTTCTGGGTACAAGCCCAGGAGTGGGATTCCTGGGTCATATGGTAAGTCTATTCCTAGTCTTTTGAGGAATCTCCACACTGTTTTCCATAGTGGCTGCACCAAACTGCATTCCCACCAGCAGTGTAGGAGGGTTCCCCTTTCTGCACAGCTTCTCCAGCATTTGTCACTTTTGGATTTTTGAATGACGGCCATTCTGACTGGTGTGAGGTGATACCTCATTGTAGTTTTGATTTGCATTTCTCTGATAATTAGTGATATTGAACATTTTTTCATGTGCTTTTTGATCATTTGTATGTCTTCCTTGGAGAGTTGCTTGTTTAGGTCTTCTGCCCATTTTTGGATTGGGTTGCTTATTTTTTTCTTATTGAGTTGTATGAGCTGCTTATATATTTTGGAGATCAAGCCTTTGTCGGTTTCACTTGCAAAAATTTTCTCCCATTCCGTAGGTTTTTTTCTTGTTTTATTTCTGGTTTCCTTTGCTGTGCAGAAGCTTGTAAGTTTAATTAGGTCCCATTTGTTTATTCTTGCTTTTATTTCTTCTAGGAGAAAATTTTTGAAATGTATGTCAGATAATGTTTTGCCTATGTTTTCCTCTAGGAGGTTTATTGTACTTGTCTTATGTCTAAGTCTTTAATCCATTTTGAGTTGATTTTTGTATATGGTGTAAGGGTGTGTTCTAGCTTCATTGTTTTACATGCTGCTGTCCAGTTTTCCCAACACCATTTGCTGAAGAGACTGTCTTTATTGCATTGTATATTCTTGCCTCCTTTGTCGAAGATGAGTTGACCAAAAGTTTGTGGGTTCATTTCTGGGCTCTCTATTCTGTTCCATTGGTCTATATGTCTGTTTTGGTACCAATACCACGCTGTCTTGATGACTGTAGCTCTATAGTATTGTCTGAAGTCTGGGAGAGTTATTCCTCCAGCCTCTTTCTTTCTCTTCAGTAATGCTTTAGCAATTCTAGGTCTTTGATGGTTCCATATAAATTTTATTATGATTTGTTCTAGTTCTGTGAAATATGTCCTGGGTAATTGGATAGGGATTGCATGAAATCTGTAGATTGCCTTGGGCAGTGTGACCATTTTAACAATATTGATTCTTCCAATCCAAGAGCATGGAATATCTTTCCATTTTTTTAAAGTCTTCTTTAATTTCCTTCATCAATGGTTTATAGTTTTCTGTGTATAATTCTTTCGCCTCCTTGGTTAGATTTATTCCCAGATATTTTATTACTTTGGGTGCTATTTTAAAGGGGATTGTTTCTTTACTTTCTTTTTCTGTTGATTTATCGTTAGTGTAAAGAAAGGCAACTGATTTTTCAACATTAATTTTGTAACCTGCTACCTTGCTGAATTCTTCGACCAGCTCTAGTAGCTTTTTTGTGGACCTTTTAGGGTTTTCTATATATAGTAACATGTCGTCAGCATATAATGACACTTTTACCTCTTCTTTTCCAATTTGGATCCCTTTTATTTCTTTCTCTTGCCTGATTGCTGTGGCTAGGACTTCCAGGACTATATTGAATAGGAGTGGTGATAGTGGGCATCCTTGTCTTGTCCCAGATTTTAGTGGGAAGCTTTTGAGTTTTTCACCGTTGAGAACTATGCTGGCTATAGGTTTGTCATATATAGCTTTTATTATGTTGAGATATGTTCCCTCTATACCCACTTTGGCGAGAGTTTTTATCATAAATGGGTGTTGAATTTTATCAAATGCTTTTTCTGCATCGATTGAGATGATCATGTGGTTTTTGTCCTTTCTCTTGTTGATGTGATGTATTACATTGATTGATTTGCGTATGTTGAACCAGCCTTGTGTCCCTGGGATGAACCCCACTTGGTCATGATGTATAATCTTTTTTATGTGTTGTTGGATTCTATTTGCTAAAATTTTGGTGAGGATTTTGGCGTCTATGTTCATCAGTGATATTGGCCTATAATTCTCTTTTTTTGTAGTGTCTTTGCCTGGTTTTGGTATCAGGGTGATGGTGGCTTCATAGAATGGGTTTGGGAGTATTCCCTCCTTTTCAATCATCTGGAAGAGTTTGAGAAGGACTGGTATGAGTTCTTCTTTGTATGTTTGGTAGAATTCCCCAGTGAAGCCATCCGGTCCTGGACTTTTATTTGTAGGGAGGTTTTTAATTGCTATTTCTATTTCCTTTCTAGTGATCGGTTCAGTCTCTGTTCTTATTTAAGCTTTCAAACAGATCAAACATTTATTTTACTAAGAAAGTTTATATAAAATACACTTTGCATAAAGCCTTGTACTGGTATCAGATTATATTAGAAGTTGCAATCTGGATGTGGTCTATTTAATGTCTTATAATAAGGTTCTACTCAAAGCTTATTTTACTTTTCTATTCGCTTTCTGATTATTACAGCCAGTTTAGTTTTTCCTCTGAGTCTTTTATATGTATCTCTGTTTTATATGTCAGATATTTCAGAGTATATACTTTACTATCTTTTTAAATTATAAAAGCACTTACTTTTTTTGACAACATCACTCACCAAAAAGTTCATGTTCTATCCTATATTGCCAATATATTCCATCCAGCAGTTTGGGACCACACAACTTTTCAACCTCTGCATCACTTTCAGTGAGGGGTTAAAGATAGACATGAACTTTATACACATTCTCTTTCCATACTTTTACAATCTTTGGGCCCATTTGTTTCAGATAAGAAGGAAGAGGGCTACTATTCTTTACATAATACTTTATGTAAGCCATCTATGTTAATGGTTCCCAAGACCGTCACCCCGTTTGGTGATTTGCTGGAAAACACACAGGGCTCAAAAATCATTGTACTCATAAGAAAAAGAAGAGCAAACAAAACCTAAAGTCAATAGAAAGAAAGAAAGAAAGATCGGGGAGGAAATAAATAAAACTAGGATAAAAAATTGTAAAAAGCAATAAAACCAAGAGCTGATTTTTTGAAAGAGTTAAAAAAAATCAACAAACTTCTGGCTAGGCAAACAAAGAAAAGAGAGGACCAACATAAAACAAGAAATAAAAGAGAAGAAAGTATAACCAACACTATAGAAATGCAAAAAACCATAAGAGAGTACTATGAACATATGCCAACAATTGAATATGATTTATATGCCAACAAATTGGACAACCTAGAAAAAACGGACAACTTTCTAGGCACATACAGTCCACAAAAATTGAATCAAGAAGAAATAGATAATATGAATAGACTGATTACTAGAAGTAAAATAGAATCTGTATTTAAAAAAACAAAAAACAAAACAAACAAAAAAACCCAAAGACCTCCCTGTAAACGAAAGTCCAGGACCAGATGGTTTCACTGGGGAATTCACTGAGGCTTCACATACAAATAAGAATCTATACCAATACTTCTCAAACTCTTCCAAAAATTGAAGAGGAGGGAATACTCCCAAACTCATTCTATGAAATCACCATCACCCTGATACTAAAACCAAAGACACAACCAAAAAAGAAAATTACAGGCCAGTATCTTTGGTGAATATAGAGTCAAAAATTCTTGACAAAATATTAGCAAATCAAAACAACTACACATATAAAACACTACAATCAGTTAAGATTCTTCCTTGGTTCACAAGGACAATTCAGTATATGCAAATCAATCAGTGTGATATACCATGTCAACAAAAGAAAGAAAAAAACACACGTGATCATCTCAGTATATGCAGAAACAGCATTTGATAAAATTCAACATTCATTCATGATAAAAAATCTTACCAAAGTGGATATAGAGGAAACATATCTCAACAGCTCACAGCTAACATAATACTCAACAGTGAAAAGCTGAAAGCCTTCCCACTAAAATCTGAAACAAGATGAGGATGCCCACTCTTACCACTTCCATTCAACATAGTATTGAAGGTCCTAGCCATAGCAATCAGACAAGAAAAAGAAATAAAAGGGATCCATATTGGAAGGTAAGAGGTAAAAGTGTCACTATATGTAGATGACATGATATTATATGTAGAAAACCCTAAAGATGCTACACAAAAACTACTAGAGCTGATAAACAAATTCAGCAAGGTAGCAGGTTATAAGATGACCATAGAGGAATCTGTTGCATTTGTTTAAACTAACAATGAAATATTAGAAAAGTTAAAAAAAACCCTGTAAAAATCACATAAAAAATAATAAAATATTTAGGAATAAACCTGACCAGGGAGGTAAAAGATTACACAAACTATAAACCACTGATAAATAACTATGTCTATAAAACTATAACTATAAGGAACTATACAACATTGGTAAGGGAAGTTAAAGATGACTCAAAGAAATAGAAAGATATCTCATGATCTTTGGTTGGAAGAATTAGTATTGTTAAAATGGCCAAACTACCCAATGCAGTCTACAGATTTAATGGGATCCCTATCAAATTACCCAGTATATTTTTCACAGAACTAGAACAAGCAATACTAACGTTTGTATGGAATCACTAAAGACCCAGAATTGCCAAAGCAATCCTGAAGGAAAGGAACAAAACTCCCAGACTTCAGACAATACTACAAAGCTACAGTGATTAAACCAGCATAGTGTTATCACAAAAAGACATATGGATCAATGGAACAGAATAGAGAGCCCGAAAATAAACCCACACACTTAGAGTCAATTAATCTTCTACAAAGGAGGCAAGAATATACAATAGAGGAAAGAAAGTCTTTTCAGCAATTGGTGTTAGGAAAGCCGGACAGCCGCATTAAAATCAATAATCAGAACATTCTGTCACACCATTTAGAAAAATAAACTCAAAAAGGCTTAAAGAATTAAATATAAGACAGGACACAATAAATCTCCTAGAAGAGAACACAGACAAATATTCTCTGACACAAATCATAGCAATGTTTTCCTAGATCAGTCTACCAAGGAATAGAAATAAAAGCAAAAACAAATGGGACCTAATTAAACTTACACGTTTTTGCACAGCAAAGGAAACCATCAACAAAACAAAAAGACAACCCATGGAGTGGGAGAAAATATTTGCAAACAATGTAACTGACAAGGGCTTAACTTCCAGAACATTACAAAGAGCTCATACAACTCTGTAACAAAAACAAAACCCAACCAAAAAATGGGCAGATTATCTGCACATTTATCCAATGAAGACATACAAATGTCCAAAAGGCACATGAAAATATGCTTAATATTGCTAACTATCAGATAAATGCAAATCAAAACTACAATGAGGTATCACCTCACACAAGTCAGAATGGCCATCATTAAAAAGTCCACAATCAATAAGTCCACACCCTGAAAGGAAACCCTCCTACACTATTGGTAGGAATGTAATTTGGTGCAGCCACTTTGGAAAACAGTATGGAGATTCTTTAAAAAATTACAAATAGTTACCTTATGATCCAGCAATCCCGCTCCTGGGAATATATCCAAGAAAAGTCTAATTAGAAAAGATACTTGCACCCCAATGTTCAGAACAGTAGGTTGGTTAGAATTAATATTTTTTAAACAACTGTATTGAAATATACCTCACATACTATACAAATCATCCATGTAAAATGTTCAGTTCCAATGGCTTTATTCTATTCACAGACATGTGCAACCATCATAACAATTTTATAACATTTTCATCACTTCAAAAAGGAAATCCTGAATTTGTGGTTTCTAGTTCAAAATATAAAGAGCTTGGAAGTCAACATTCTGTCCTAACAAGTAAAAAAGCCAAGCAGAGTGAAAAATCAACTCTTCTCAAAGGCATAAGAGAAGGGAGGACCCAGTGCAAACCACTAACCCCAAGACTAGAGAGAAGGAAAGGAATGCAGAGAGCCACAGCTTACCTGGAGCAGACACAGGTGGAAATCCCTGTAGAAACCAGTGCTGGGGTAGGAAAACTTGAACTGTAATTGATGAATTGCTAGAGTCCCAGTGTAAACAATTCTGAGAGTTAAAAATTCCAAGGTGATCCAGTCATAGGGTGGCCCATACAATATTATTAGATTTACCTCCAAGAGTTCCATCAGGTTCCCATGGTAAACATCAGGAGAAGAAAAAAAAAAAAATCCACTGGGGCTTCCATCAGGGAGAGGGTAAAAAGAAACCATTTTGAAACATGCCACAGCACTGTGTTCTTCTTAACGCCTGTCCTCAGGAGAAACTAGTGAACCAAAGCCTAACTTTCTGGGAGTATTATCAGAGCCTAACTCAACTGAAGAAGGGAAATAAAATTTGACTCCAGTTCACATAGCCATCCTGATCCTCAGAACAAACCTGAGAAACCTTTGTGAAGTTTATAGCGCAGAGGCATAGGCTCACTAAAGGTTTTGACCTAATACAAGACTATGTTTCTCCTCCCTATACTACAACTCATCACCACATAACTGATGACCTATTTACAGCAGCTTTTTTAAAATTTTTAACCAGTACATCATATCTGGCTATTGAAAAAAAATTACAAGGCATATCAAAAGATAACAAACAATTTGAAGAAACAGCCAGACAGAACTGGAGATCCAGAGGTGTTGGCGTTATTATACCAGGAATTTAAAACAACTATGCTTAACATGCTAATTGTTCCAATTGATAACATAGATATTATGTAATACTGAGTGGGCAGTGTAAACAGAGAATGAAAATGTTAGAAAAAACCACAAAGAAATACTAGAAATAAAAAACAGTAACAGAAATGAGGAATGCCTTTGATGGGCATACTAGTAGACTGGACCTAACTGAGCAAAGAATCTCTAAACTTGAGGATCTCTCAGTAAAATCCTCCAAACCTAAAAAGCAAAGAGTACAAAGACTGAAAAAAAGCCCAGAATATTCAAGGACTGTGGGAAAGCTACAAAATATGTAACATAAGCATAATGGGAATTCTAGAAGAAGAGAGAAAGGAATAAAAGAAATATTTGAAACAATAATAACTGAGAATTTTCCCAAATTAATGTCAGACAGCAAACCACAGATCCAAGAAAGATGTTCAAAAGAACATCAAGCCAGATAAATTCAGAAAAACAAAAACAAACAAAAAGAAGAAAACAAAAACTTACCCCTAGGCATATCATCTTCAATTTATAGAAAATAAAAAGTAAAGAAAAAATCCTGAAAGAAGCCAGAGGGAAAACATACTTTATGTATAGTGGAACAGAGATAAGAATGACATTTGACTACTCAGGGAAAATGTAAGCAAAAAGAGTAGAGTGAAATACTTAAAGCACTGAGAAAAAACCCACTGACTTACAATTCTGCACACTGTGAAATATCTTTCAAAAATGAAAGAGAAATAAAGATTTCTCAGACAAATGAAAATTAAGGAAATTTATTGCCAATAAAGTTGCTTTGCAAGAAATGTTAAAAAGAAACTATTTAGAGAGAAGAAAAGTAATATAGGTCAGAATTCAGATCTACACAAAGAAAAGGAGAGGACTGAAAAACCAGTGAGGATAAAATAAAACCTTTAATTATTCTTACTCTTTTTTCTTTGCAGTGTAGTTGATTTATAATGTTATACTAATTTCAAGTGTTTGACATAGTGAATCAATACTTTTATAGATTATACTCTACTGAAAGTATCAAAAAATATCAGCTGCATTCCCTGTGCTGTATGTTACATTCTTGTGTTTTAATTTTTTTATAGCTAGTTGTCTTAATCCCCTACCCCTATCTTGCCCATACCTCCATCACTCTCCCCACTGGTAACCACTAGTTTGTTTTCTGTATCTGAGTCTGTTTCTGTGTTGTTGTATTCATTTGTCCATTTTATATTTTAGATTGCACATATAGGTGAAAACATACAGTATTTGTCTTTCTCTGTCTGACTTCTTTCACTAAGCATAATATACTCTAGGACCATTCACGTTGTTGCAAATGGCAAATTTAAAACTTTTTATGGCTGAGTAATATTCCATTGTGATATGTATAAAAATTCTTTATCCGTTCATCTGTTGATGGACACTTAGGTTGCTTCCATATCATGGCTACCGTAAACAAAGCTGCTGTGAACATTAGGGTGTACATATCATTTCAAATTAGTGGTTTTGTTTTCTTCAGATATATACCTAGGAGTGGAATTGCTGGATCATATGGCAGTTCTATGTTCAGTTTTTTGAGGAACGTCCATATTATTTTCCATAATGGCTGCACCCATTTACATTCCCACCAACAGTGATGTAGAGTATTGTTTTCTAAACATCCTCACCAACATTTGCTATTTATTGTGTTTTTGATAATTGGCATTCTGAAAGATGTGAGGTAATGTCTCCTTGGGGTTTTGGTTTGTATTTCCCTGATGATTAGTGATGTTGAGCAACTTTTCATGTCCCTAATGGCCATTTATATGTCTTCTTTGGAAAAATGTCTGTTCAGGTCTTCTGCCCATTTTTAAATTGTGTTGTTAGTTTTTATTTTTAATTGAATATAACTTTTTTTGAAGACATGGAGATATTTTATTGTTTAAATTTTAAATTGCTAAATTTAAAGAAAAAAACTCTCTGACCTATGATACATGGTCAAGTCTGAGCAGACTGTGCTTTGGTTTGTCTTCAAGGCCAAGTCCCATAGCCTCCCACTCCCACTCAGAGGGTATCTTCTTGTGAAGTGAATATGAAAGTGAACTTTTATTATTCTGATTATATATGTTGGATATTAACCCCTTATCAGGCATATAATTTGAATTGAAATTCATTTGAAAATATGTTCTCCCATTCAGTAAGTTATATTTTCATTTTGTTGATGGTTTCCTATGGTGTGAAAAGCTTTTAAGTTAAATTAGGTCCCATTTGTTTATTTTTGCTTTTGTTTGCCTTGCCTGAAGAGACAGATTCCGCCCCCCCCCAAAATTGCTATAGTAATGTCAAAGAGGATACTGTCTATATTTTCTTCCAGGATTTTTATGGTTTCTGAGCGTACATTTAGATCTTTAATTTATTTTGAGTTTATTTTTGTATATGGTTTGAGAAAATGTTCTAATTTCATTCTTTTACATGAAGCTTTGCAGTTTTCCCAATACCACTTATTGAAGAGACCTGTAAATTGCTTTAGGTAGTGTGGGCATTTTAACCAAATTTCATGAATGTGGGATATCTTCCCATTTATTTGTATCATATTCAATTTCCTTCATCAACGTCTTACAGTTTTCAGAACTTTCACTTCCTGGTTAAACTTATTCCAAGGTATTTTATTCTTTTTGATGCAATTTTAAACTTGATTGTTTCCTTGCTTTCTCTTTCTGATAGTTCATTATTAGTATATAGGAAAGCAACAGATTGTTGTATATTCATCTTGTATCCTGTAACTTTAGTGTATTCATTTATTAGTTCTAATAGTTTTTTTTGTTTTTGTTTTTCAGTTGAATCTTTAGGGTTTTCAATATATAGTATCATGTAATTTGCACAAAGTGACTTTACTTCTCTTCCAATTTTTATGACTTTTATTTCTTTTTCTTGTCTGACTCCTGTGTTAGGACTTTCAATACTATGTTAAATATAAGTGGTGAGAGTAGGCTTCCTTGTCTTGTTCCTTATCTTTTAGAAGGAGCTTTTAGTTTTTCATCACTGAGTATTTTGTTACCTGTCGTTTGTTATAAATGGACTTTATTATATTGAGGTATATTCCCTCTATTACCAACTTTAATGAGAGTTTCTTTTTTTTTTTTCTAATGGAGGTACTTGGGATTGAACCCAGGACCTCGTGCATGTTAAGCATACACTCTACCACTAAGGTATTCCCTACCCCTCTAATGAGAGGTGGTTTTTTTGTTTTTATCACAAATGATTTTTCTGCATATATTGAGATGCTTATATGGTTTTTATACTTCATTGTATTAATGTGGTATGTCACATTCCCTATAATTATCTTTGTTGTAGCGTCTTTTTTGGTTTTGGTATACGGGTAGCCTTATAGAACAAATTTGGGAGTATTCCCTCCTGTTTAATTTTCTGAAATAGTAGGCTTCCTGTGCAAGCTGTGATGTGAGCTGGGGCAGTCCCAGCAAGCTGGCCAGAGCCCCATACAATTTTCAATCTGCTCCCACTGCACTGTGACCAGGATAAGCACATGTGTGTGCATGCTGTTTAAGAGCAGAGTCTTGATTTCTTATAGATTTGTGGTAAGCCTCACTGGTTTTTTAAACCAGCTAAGGAGACTTGTCTTCTAGTGACAGATCCCAGGACTAAAGTGCCTAATATGCGGCTCAAATCCCTCACCCCTCAGGGCAGATCCCCACCCCCACAATATCCCCTTTCTTTTCTGGGTCCAACATCAGGAGTGAGGGTCCTGCTTTGATTGCTTCTCCTCCTTTCCTACTAGACTCCATGTGAACCTTTCTTCACAGTCTCGGTTTCACAAGAGCCTTTCTACCAGTCTTTAGGTTGTTTTCAGAAAAAGTTGCTCCACGTATAGTTGAATTTTTGTTGTGTTCACAGAGGAAAGTGAGTTCAGTATCCTTTTACTCTACCACCTTAAACTCACATTAAATTTTCTTTCTTTCTTTCTTTCTTTCTTTCTTCTAATTTATCAAAGAGGTAACATTTTGTTCAAAATAAAAATAGTAACAATGTATTTGATTATGTGTTCTTATGTATATGAATGTATTTTAATACATATATGCTTATATATAAATGAAATGAATGAGTGGGAGACAAGAATTAGGATTGTTTTCTCATTATAAGGTACTCACACCACGTGTAAAATGGTATATGTTATTTGAAAGCAAGCTTGGATTTGTTGTAAATATATATTGCAATTTCTAGGGCAACCACTAAAATAAGTGTAACTCATGTCCTAGGAAAGGAGAGAAAATTACATCATATAAAATGCCTGGTTTAAACAAAAGGCAGAAAAATTGTATGACAAAAACAGGAACAAGGAACAAGAACAAATAAAAAATAGTAAAAATATGGTAGATATTAATCCAACTTTGAATATTAATAGTCTAAGTGTACTAATTAAAAGACAGATTGTCAAAGTGGTTGAAAGATACAGCCCAACTATATGTTGTCTATAAGAAACCTATTTTAAATATAAAGTCACATATAAATTAAAAGTAAATGGATAGAGGAAAATATACCATGATAACATCAATCAAAGGAAAATAAGAGTAGTTATATTAATTTCAGACAGAGCAGACAGCAAAGTAAGATAAAGTATCAGGGATAAAGATGGGAATTACACAATGATAAATGCATCAATTCTTTAAGAAGACAAAACAATTCTTACTGCATATGCACCTAACACCAGAGCATCAAACTATATGAGGTAAAAGCTGATAGAACTGCAAAGAGAACTAGATGAATTCACAATCACAGTTGGAGGCTTTAATGCTCCTTCTCAGAAATGGATGAATCCAGCTGGCAGAATATCAGTAAAGACATAGCTGAAATCAACAATCAACTAGCTATAATTGATGATGTGTATAGACTACTTAATCTAACAACAGCAGAATATATATGCTTCTCAAGCTGTTCACCAAATAGACCACATTCTGGGCCATAAAACATACCTTAACCAATTTAAAAGAATAAGAATCATACAATTTCTGCTCTCAGATGACAACAGAATAGAATAAAACAAGAAATCACCAAAAGAGAGATAAATTAAAAATATCAAACTACATGGATATTAAGCAATTCATATCTAAATAATACATCTTTTAAAAAATAATTTTCAATGGAAATTAAGAATAATTTTAACTAAATGACAATGAAACATACAACTTATCAAAATATACGGGATGAAGAGAAAAAAGTGCTTATAGGGAAATTTGTAGCATTGCATATGAGTATATGCATGAATGAGTGCATATACTAGGAAAAAAGAAAGATCTAAAATCAATAATCTAAGTTTCCACCTTAGGAAACTAGAAAAAAAGAAAAGAACAAATTAAATCCAAAGTAAGCAGAAGAAACTACATAATAAGTATTGGAGCAGAAATTAATGAAATTGAAAACAGGAAATCAATAGAGAAAATCAACAAAACCAAAAGCTGGTTCTTTGAAAAGACAATAAAATCAGTAATTCTTCAGCCAGGCTAACTAAGGGAAAAAGAAATAGGACACAAATTTCTAATATCAGAAATGAAGAAGGGGGCATTGCTATAGATCTCATGGAAATTAAAAGTATAATAGAAGAATACTATAGATAATTCTATGTCCACAAACTTGATAACCTAGAGGAAATGAACCAATTTCTTGAAAGACATAACCTGCCAAAAGTCACACAAGAAACAATGAGAATAAGCCTATGTGTGTTAAAGAAATTGAATCGATAATCAAAAAACTTCCAAAACAGAAAACATTAGGCTCAAATGGGTTCACTGATGAATTCTCCCAAACATTTAATGAAGCAATTAAAACAATTCTCTACAATCTCTTTTAGAGGATAGAAGCTGAGAGAATTCTTCCTGATTCATTCTATGAGGTCAAAATTAACCTGATACCAAAAACAGACAGACATCACAAGAAAATAAAACTACAGGCCAATGTCTGTATCATGTTATATGATATATATGTTACATCACAAGCATAGATATAAAAATCTTCAACAAAATATTAGCAAATTGAATCCAACAATGTAGAAGGAGGAATTATACACCAGGTGGAATTTATATCAAATATGCAAGGATAATTCGACATTCAAAAATCAATTAATATAATCCAGCACATCAATAGACTAAAAAAAAAAATCACATAATCGTAACAATAGATGCTGAAAAAGTATTTGCCAAAATTCAACACCCATTTATGGTAAAATTTTTCAGTAAACTAGGAACAGATGATAATTTTCACAACTTGATAAAGATTATCTACAAAAGCCTACACCTAATATTATACTTAGTGGAGAGAAACTTGAAGCTTTAACCATTAAGATCAGGTACGAGTTAAGCAAGTCCTCTCTTACCACTTCTTTCCAACATCATATAGGAAGTCCTTGCTAATGTTATCAGGTAAGAAAAGGACATAAACGTACATTTATTTGGAAGGAAGACATAAAACTATTTTTGTTTGCAGATGAAGTGATCATTTATATAGAAAATCTTGAAGAATCAACAAAAGTTCCTAGAAGTGATTATAGCAAGGCTACAGGATGCAAAGTTAATATACCAAAGTCAATGGCTTTCCTATATATCAGCAACAAACAAGCAGAATTTGAAATTGAAAACATAAAAACAAAAACCTTTTGGTTAGCACTAAAAAAGCAAAATACTTAAGTATAAATCTAACAAATGTCTACAAGATTTGTATATGGAAATCCACAAAACTCTGATGAACAACACAAGGAAATAATTTAATAAATGGAGAGATAGTTTGTGTTCAAGCAAGTAAAACTCAATAGTGTCAAGATATCAATTCTTCCCAACTTTATATTCAATGCAATATCAATTAAAATGCCTGCAGGTTATTTTATGAATATTGAAAAACTGATTCTAAAGGTTACATGGAGAGGCAAAAGACCCAAAAAGCCAACACAATATTAAAGGAGAACAAAGTTGGGGAACTGATGCCTCCCAACTTCAAGATGTATTACAATTCTATAGTAATCAAGACAGTACAGTACTGGCAAAATAATAGATAAATTGATCAATGGAACAGAATAGAGATCCTAGAAATAGACCCTCATACATAGAATCAACTGATTTTTGACAAAGAAACAAAAATAGTCTCTTCAACATATGGTGCAGAAAACTAGACATTGACATGCAAGAACATAACCTTAGACACAAACTTTTTACCCTTCAATATCTCCAATGTGGAGACATCGGAACCCTTGTATACTTTTGGTGGGAATGTAAATTGGTGCACCTGGTATGAAAAACTGTATGGAGGCTTCTCAAAACTTAAAAATAGTACTATCATATGATTCAGCAATCCCACTTCTGGATCTGTATCCCAAAGAATTGAAAATAGGGTCTTGAAGAGATACTTGTACTCCCATGTTCACTGCAATATTATCCATAATAGCATAGACAGGAAAACAACATAAATGTCCACTGATGGATGACTGGATAAAGGAAATTTTGGTATATACATACACTGTATTATTATTCAGATTTAAATAAAAAGGAAATCTTGCCAAATTTGACAACATGGATAACATTATGCTAAGTGAAAAAAACTAGTTGTAGAAGGACAAATACTGCATGATTCCACTTAGACATCTGAAATAGTCAAAGTCATAGAAACAGAGCATAAAATGATGGTTTCCAATGACTAGGGGTAGGGTAAAATGGGCAGTTGCTATTTAATGAGTATAAACTTCAGTTTTGTAAGACAAATAAGTTCTAGAGATCTGCTGCACAACACTTAACTATAGTTGACAGTATTGTACTGTGTTCTCAAAATTTTGTTTAGAAGGCAGATCTCATGTTAACAATTCCTACCACAATAAAAACAATAAATAAAAAAAGAAGAATAATAATAAATCCAATAGGAAGAACATAAATAAAAATAAATAAATTGAATAAAGGTAAAATAAGCCTTGGAGAAATTCATATTGCCAATGAAAGCTTAAGTCTAACCTAAGAAATATGTATTTCAGATGTAGAAACATTTGATTTTTAATGTTTCAAAGACCAGAAGCAGGTAGACAAATCTCCACAGCCACTGATCAGGGAATATTCCCCAATGCACTCATCAGATGTAGCTAGGAAGGGTAATGGAACAGGAAGAACCTTCCGTAGAGTGGACCCAGGAACCAATGAAAATAAATTGAGAAGTGGAGCCTCTCAGAAAGCAGACTCAAGGCTTCCTGGAGGGAAATCTGGGGTAGAGGTACCTCATGGGAGAGTTACTTGTTATTCAGGATAACTTGTGTCCATATTGTTTAAACTACCACAGATTCTTGTTCTTCTTATTGACTTAAGTAGATGTTTTTTCATAGGTCCTTAGGATGATTTCCAGAGTGCTGTGTTGGTCCCAGCCTATTGATAGTAACACTATGGGTTAGGAATGTCTACAGTGCTTGTCTGGGCCCACATTACTTGTAGTGAGCTCCCACTGGGGCCAATGTTGTGGCTGGAGTGGCCCATGTGGTTCTTATTATGATCATAGGACTCAACCAGAAATCCTCAGGGAACTTTGAGGAGCAAGATTTATTACTCACAGGTGCTGGAGGGAACATGTCACGCCCAAGGGCCACACAGCCAGGTTGTGGGAAGAAAGGAGAAAGGGAGGGTCAGAGTGAGAGAAATAAAGAAAGAGAGAGAGAGCCCAAACCTGGGGCTCTGCCTTTATCAGGGTCCAAGGGTGGAGTGTCTAGGGTTTTGTGATTTCACTATTAGCTAATTTAAAACATAACAACAGAAATTAGGGCAGGGAAAGGGAAACGCACTCTAGGGGTCAGTTATCTCAGTTAATGAAGGCTTTCTGAAAGAGGGACCTTCATGGGCGGGGATGGCCTAATCCCCTATCTGGTTGTTTTGCTAGTAGCTGTGTCAGACAGCTGGAAATATGTTCATTTAAGATGGATCTCTTTTAATATGGATGCCTTGGCTATCAAAAGCTTAATGCCAGCCACTTATGCTACAATCAAAAAGTTTAATATCAGGCACTTACACTATACAGAGAATTGTTGGGCTGTTTGTTGGGGTATTTGTCTTATACAATTTCCACCACTTTTGCTGGGGAGCTGTTTGAGCTCCCCCAGAATAGAGCAACTTTACTATGTCTTCCTAGCAGGAATTTCAGAATTTCTGTGGACAAGTGGCTGATGTATTTGTCCATTTTTGCCTTTGTGAATTATCCTGCTTATTGTGGTTATCCTGCTTTGATCTACTACTGTATACCTTCTATAAGTTTATGAAAGAATGGTGAGCTGATGCCTTGTCATTTTAGTCCACTGGTTTCTGGACTCAAAGGACCTCTATGGATTTTATCAATCTGGTTTTCTTGCCTCCTGACTGCCAGTTGTTTTCAGACGGTGGAAGTCATGGGTCAGAAATTAGAGGAAGTGAGGAGAGAGAGAGATAATCAAGTTTCTTATTCCTCTGTGTTCCTCTCTACTAGACTGAGGATTTTTTTTTAACATGTATGTTTCTCTACTAGCATCCACAGCTTCTGTCAAGCACTAAACAACTGTACTTCTAAAAGCATTCTGATATCCACTTCCTCCCTTCTTCAGATCTAAGGGTGTTAACTGCCTCCTGCTGTTTCAAGTTCACCATTCCTGTAGGTTTCCCTTAATCCTGCCAACTCCTTTGTAAATCTCACCTGTATAATTCTCTTTAATTACATCTTTTTCAATTACTTCTTTTTGAGTGTGCCACCTGTTTTATCCTAGTAGTCTGACTAATATACTGGCCTTTACATTGGGTGCAATGACAGGATGAAGATTTAATTTACTTCTCTTTGGCAGTGTTGAATGCATAGGAAGAAATAAACAAAAGCTATTTCATACTACTAGGTTTAACTAAGCCAGAGAAAGTAATAGTTAGCAAGTTTTGCATATTGCAAGTACTTTATTTCTCAACCTATCTTTTTAGTGTTGGGTTGTCAGGCACGTGCTTGATTCCAGGCAATGGACTATGACAGGAAGTGCCATGTATTATTTATGAGCAGAGCAGTTAAGAGCAGTAGTAAACTCTCCAAGCTGTATTTTCCTGTGCCTTAGCCACCTCTGAGGCCAGCTTTCCCCAGTAGCATAGCAACAAGATGGAGAAGGGTTGCTTTACAAACATCAGCTTTCCTAACTTTCTTGGGTAAAGCCATGGAGACCTGTGAGTTAGAAAACATAAGGCACATTAGACTAAATAACTTAAAATATTTGATAGACCAGTACTACCTTTCATATTTTATCCTAAAGAAACATCGTCACAATAAAGAAGTCTATTTGTAAATTTTTTTTTCTCTCTGTTGCATCATTAGTAACAGCAGAAGACTAGAAATGACTAAGCTTCCATAAATAAAAACCAGTTAAATAAACTCTGGTTTAGACACACAGATACAAAGAAATTGCAGACTATGCTAATAAGTTACCTGAGGAACAGTCTCTCTAGTATGCCTACTTTTTTGTAAGAAAGGGATAAATATAAGTATATATTCTTATTTGCTTCATTTGTATAAAGAAACATTGAGATAATAAAAGCGTGGTTGTCACAAGGTTAATGAGGATAGGATGGAAATGAACATTCTAAATGTACACCTTTAAATCACTTTAATTTTGAACCATCAAATGTAATGACCATTTATTTAATGAATAACAGTTGAACACTTTAATTTTAAATCAGAAAAATATGAAATACGAAGAATTAAGTTGATTGGACTATATACCGTCAACAAAATGGATCTTGGAACATTAAACAAAGCTCCAAAAGAAATCCAAGTTAAAGGAAATATTTAGTATGTAAGGGAACAATTTGTTTCAATAATCATCCTGGAGGAATTAATTGACTATTAAAATATATAACTATGTTTATCTTATGGCTTATATTAAAATATGATCTGATTTAAAGATTGAATTTTTGGGTTTTTTTTTTGTTTTGGTTTTTTGAGGGAAGGAGGTAATTAGGTTTACTTATTTATTTTTTATTTTTAATGGAGGTACTGGGGATTGAACCAAGGACTTCATGCATGCTAAGCATGCATTCTACTGCTGAGCTATACCCTCGCCAAAGATTTAACTTTTACTGAAGAATTTTAATAACTAGAAAATATATTTGATATTTTGATGGGATGGCCACATATAATTTTTTGTTTTTTGAGGGGAAGCCCACATGTGAGAAAACCCACACGTAAAGAAATAAACTAGCTTATAGAATATAAAAATATGAGAGCTCTGTGTGTCAAAAAAACTCATAAAATTTATAAGAAAAAGACTAAGGCAAAAAATGTAAGAAAATATAATTATTCAAATAATAGTGAAAGAAAAGTGTTGATATCCTTAGAATACAAGAGATAAAATGTCTTTTGGAGAAAATATTAATAGAAAAATAGAAAACAAAACAGTATGCCTAAAAATTTCTTAGGAGGAAATACAAATAATCATATTTAAGAAGCCTAGTAATTATTATAAACAATTGATTACTAAATACCATTTACTTAACTATATCAGCTGAAGATAATTTTTTTTAATGCACAATATACAGTTGCCCAGGGAATCTATGTGTGCTAAGGCAAGCCCTCCCACTTACTGCTTGTAGGCATGTAAATAGTAAATAGGCAACTTGGCAACACATACCAAAAGCCTTTGGAAGATGAGAAAATGTGGATGTTTCCCCCAATTTTTGGCTACTGTAAGCAACAACTTGTACCCAAGGTCAGAAATTTTCTCCAGTCTTTTAAGCAAATATTATTAATGATGGTACTAATTTTTAACATGTGTATAGACAATGATTATCCTTTTTTTCCATATATTTATGGCTACATGTTATTCTTTGTGAAATGACTGCTCATGGTGATTTTACAACAGTCTGTGTTTTTATTTGATGGAAAAAATTACCAGGAACAAACAAACAGTTTTTAATCTGATACTTTCTTTTTTGCTTTGGGAACAAGAACTAGTATAGGGCTATCCATGTGCTTTTCCAAAATGGTCGTTAATTCAGCAACTGTTAACGAGCACCTACCATACATCAGGTATGGTGTTAGGTGCTAGGAAGAAAGCAATGAACTATAAAAACAAAACAAAAAAAGAAGCAAATACCTTGCCTTTATAGAGCGACTAGTATTCTAGTGCACTGTAAACCATTAGAAAGATTATAGATTCTGTAGTCAGATATGTTAAAATACTTAAAATATAAATGTACCTCCAAACTTTCCCACCACTCACTTTTTCTAAAGAATCATATACAACTAATTGCCCTCCCTCCCCTTCTCAATCCAATAACTCTTATTTTTATGATAATGATTACTTATTAAACAATACTTGAGAGAATATACTAGGATAAAATGTGCTCAATTCCTCAAACTCATCATTGATATATATCCTTCAGTATTTACTTGTATTATGTCTGTCATTCTGTATCAAACACTGCACCTGCCTGGGGATATATTTAACAGTATTTACAATAAAAAAAACTTCCCTATAAGTCTTGGAAAGTGAATGCAATATTGAACTATTTCCTACTCTTCATCAAAACCCAAGTATAATAAGCTATATTTATGGAAATATTCTTCCCTCTTTCCCCTCCTCCTGCCCCTCCTCCCAGTTCTTTTTTTTGAGTGTAACTTGATGCTCTAGGTCAGATTTTGTACAAATTTGTGCTTATGTTTGTGTATATATTTGTGGGTGTGTGTATATATATTTTAAACTTTATGTGATATTTTTATTTGCTTGCATGGTGGATCTTCTGATATTTTGGGAAGTTTTTTTAGTGGTTATCTTTATAATAAGATTTTTATATAAAACACTTAGACACCTCATTTTAGTTACTTATTATGAGAAAAAAAGGAATCTTGCATTCTCTTCCTCATTCCCTCCCTCTTCTCCACCACTCCATTTTAATAATATTCTCTTCCTTGTGTTTATTTTTATATGAAATCTGCATACTTTTATCACTGCATTTGTCATAAAAGATGCCCTTTGCAAGCTACTGCACATAAGACAATAAAGAGGATTATTTCAATATCCAAATTAATTTCTTTTTATTTTTTTCACTTATTCATTTTGACATTATCAGGATATATAACATTTATATCTTATTATTCATATTCTTGCCTTGGTTTTTGTCAACTTGATTTTTAGTTGAAATACTAAATTCTCCCTATTAGTCCTTTTCCAGGGTTTTCCCAATAACTATTTAGCTGACTGTAGATTTTCTTCAAGAAGGGTTCTTATGAAAAATATATGTTGTTATTTTACATTCAATACTGTTTTGTCTATGTCCTTTATACTTGGAAGGCAACTTTGCTGGATATAAGATCCTGATACTACATTTTTTCTCTTGAGTCTTTTTCCCTTACGTATTGATCTATTGTCTTATGGCACTGAATATTTCAGCCAAACTGATTGTCTGTACCTTCATTTTTAATCTGCCTATCTGATTTCCTTTCCCTTATAAGTGACATAATCTTTTTCACCTAGAAGCCAGATTCTTTCCTTATAAATCAAATAACTATATTAGGATACATTTCAGTGTATCTATGTTCCATTGCTTTCATTTTCTCCTTCACAATTTCAACACTGCACATGTTGTATCTTTGGTTTCTGTCTTATCAACAGCTATTCACTAATAATTTTAATTTGGTTTCCTTTTGATATTTTTTCTTATTTCACTCCTCTGTGAACCCTACTTTTCTGTTTCCTTTCTTCCTATTTATCCTCCTCTTCACTGGCCATTTCTTCCCTGAATTCTTAACTGACTTTCATAAAAGTTGTAATTGATTCCTTAATGTTTTTGAATTAATGCTGGAATGTTGGGTTAAAATTTTATATTCCAGGTGTCAGTTTTCATTCATGTTTTTATGTCTCTATAGGGAATTGTTTGCTGTTCCTCTTCTCCAAACATATTTTATTACAGTAATGTTACATGGATGTTTTGCCTAGTCCTCTTTTTTGTTTCTTTGTTTTTGTTTTTGGCATATTTTTTTTTTGAGTTGGGTTTTCGGAAAAGAAAATAGCAAATGGTAACAGTTACCATATATAATTCATAAGTACTATTTTTAAATTTCTTTTAAAATGTTTGTCTTTTTGTTTGTTAATATTAATTATTTATATTAAGAGCCTATATGTACATATGTGCAACTGTTTTGCATATGCATATTCATATTTAAATAAGCACAGAATTCCATGTAGTATTATTTTATATATCTTTATAAATCCTCATTCACTGAAATTAAAACCTTTTATCATTGATAGTTCTATCCGAAACATAAAACTCTTTAAACTTTGCAAGCAATAGGGAGTTAAGCACAGCAAATTAAGTGCTTACAAATCTGCTGAAAGGACTGAGGAGTAAAGGTCAGGGAAAGCCACCAACAGATCTCAGATTTGCTGCTAGCTTTGGGCGAATTATGAAGTTGCTATTTCCAACCCAGCTCAAAGGTACAGGAAATCACTGCTGATGGTTACTGCAGTGCTGGCTGCAGCACCAAAGAAAATGATTCTTAGCATCAAAACACAGCAGACACTAAAAAATCTCCCATTCTCCGTATCCATACTTTTGCCTGCTGTTGCAAGAGGAAGAACAGGGCTGTGTTTCACTTCTACCTTTCAGATCTAGTAAGAGTCATTCACGTTATTATAATCTAAACCAAAGTCCTGCCACAAAGCATTCTGGGAAATTTGTTTCCCAGACATCAGTTTCTGAACTATAGGAGAGAGCATAGAAGGTGGTGAGAATGGTTCTGAGTACCGGCAATCAGTCTGACACAATCCCCTTCTTTGGTTCCTCAGCACCAATACATAACCTTCTACTCAAGTTTATCTCCCAAACAATGGCAACAAATTCATGTGACCATCTAGCATGATGAGACTAACGTGTTTGCTCTTTCTCCAAATTCTCATTAAGCCCTATATACAGCACTAGATGGTGTTTATTCCTTTCCCTATTCAATCACAGATCCCCTTCTATGTCCTATAAAATAAAGAATAAATAATAAAAGTCACCTTCATCAAGATACTTTGTATAAAGTTTAGTGGAAAAGAGAAAGGGTTTAATAAAGGCAATTGATCCTCACATCAGTCAGAATGGCCATCATTCAAAAATCCAGAAATGAGGCCCTGGAGAAAAGGAAACCCTCCTATACTGTTGGTAGGAATGCAGTCTGGTGCAGCTTTTATGGAAAACAGTATGGAGATGCCTTAAAAGACTAAAAATAGACTTACTATATGATCCAGCAATCCCACTCTTGGGTATACATCCAGAGGGAACCTTAATTCAAAATGATACTTGCACCCCAATGTTCATAGCAGCACTATTTACAATAGGCAAGACATGGAAACAACCAAAATGTCCATTGACAGATGACTAGATAAAGAAGCTGTGGTATATTTAACAATGGAAGACTACTCAGCCATAAAATAATAAAATAATGCTGTTTGCAGCGATATGGATGGACTTGGAGATTGCCATTCTAGTGAAAGCAACCCAGAAAGAGAAAGAAAAATACCATATGATATCACTTATATGTGGAATCTAAAAAAAAGACAAACACTTACAAAACGGAAACGGACTCAAAAACATTTCTCCAATTTCAGCAAGTGTTGCTACACAGAAAATACCATAATTAAGTCTTACATAAGCCATTCCACTATATACTGGACCAACAGCTTCTGGGTGATGAAGTATAGAGTAGGGTGAGTGACTCCCCTGGGTTATGTGTCTATTGCTTCACTCCTTTGCTGTAAAGTGAATGCCTTGATCAGAAGGAACATAGTGTGGGATATCATGGCAGCAAACAATGCATTCTGTAAGTCCATGGATGAGAATGAAGGCAGAACATGGAAATACTTATCTAAAGTAAGTGGCAATACCAATGGGAAAAAATTGCTGCCCCCTCTGTGATTCAAAGGATTGAAATTCATTAAACTTCCACCAGAATTTATTGCCACTCTTCTCTACAGGAACGTATGCTATATGTAGGGTTCCTAGTTGATCTTCACTGTAGGCATTTGGTCATTAAGCGGTAGAGGTAGCCAGATTTACCTGGGTGAGGAGAAGCCTATGTATTTGAGGCTAAGTCAGATCTATAACAGCATCTGTTTTCAGTTTGTTAATGAGTCTACTGAGTAAGCACTAGGTGACAGGTAGAGAGGCTGACTGACATCCACAAAATGAGAAATCCTCTCTTACTTGATTATTGCAAGTCTCCTCCACCAAATTATGCTTTTGAAAACATTTACACAAGTAACAAATATCTTTACATTCTTTGCCAGTTCTTATGCATTCATCCTTAGTTTTCTTAAAAAACATTTCCCTAATTTTTAAACTGCACTGCTTCTAAGTTCTTGCCACTGGATAAATCATTAGCCAGTGCACTGATTGCTCATGTCCAAGAATTGATGTATATCTGTACCTCCAGCCAACTCCTTTTCCAAGCAAAGTGAACAACTAGATGTTATGTTCAGCATTATACCCCAAGAGACTTTTCCTTCACTATTGTCCTTCAGGTTTATGATGATCAACTTGACGTGTCAACTGGACTGAGGGATACCTAGAGACTTGGTCAAACATTAGTCTGAGTGTTTCTGTGAGGGTGATTGTGGATGAGATTAACATTTGAATCAGTAGAATGAGTAAAGCAGATTGCCCTTCCAGAATGTGGGTGGGCCTCATCTAATCCATTAAAGGCCTGAATGGAACAAAAAGGCTGACCCTCTTATGAATGAGTGAAACTCCTGCCTGACTGATAAAGCAGGAACATCAATATCTTCCTATCTTCGGCCTCTAACTAAAACCTCAGCTCTGCTTGGATCTCAAGCTTACTGGCTCTCAGACTGGAACCACACTATCAGTTCTTCTGGTTCTCCAATTTGCCAGCTGCAGGTCTTGGGTCTTCATGGCCTCCATAATCACAGGAGACAATTCCTTATAAAAATTAATAAATATCTTTACATGAATATATATATATATATATACACACATATATATATATATATATATATATATATATATATTTCTCCCATTGTTTCTATGAAATTCCTTATCATGCTATAGATATAGCATGCTATAGATATAAGGAGAGGAGGCAGTTTTTTAGAATTAGGCCCCATGAGAGTCGGAGCTACTTGATCATGGAACTTATTCAAGGTATCAGAATCTGCAAAAGCCTGACTCTAGGGATTTATGGATCTGACAATAGCTAATCGTGTTGCATAGCTGAGAACAAACGGTTCTTAGGTCAGATGCCTCATTCAGTTTCTACTAAGGGTCCCTTAGCAAAGCTGGAGGTCTTTTTAAAAATCAAAGTAATTGTTCATAGAAAAAGACATGACTTTGTTCCTAGAAGTTTGTTTTTCTCCTTGTATGAATTATTGGAGGGTTCCTTGGATATCCCTATTTGTACAGACACGTTATGTATTGTTAGATTTACTGAATCATAGACTAACTGGAGGAGCAGCTAGCTATTCAGCCTTATTTTGTTCTGCACTCAAGTCAAAACTAGCAACCTTACAGAATAGGTCACAGTAGTACATGTTTTTTTAAAAAAATAAAGCAATATGGTTTTTTTTTTGCTAATAATAAGAAAAATAAGTTATAATATAAACTTGTGGCAGGGTTGCAGGGTCTTTTATCCAGGGATTCAGCCTACCCTGAATTTAAGGATTCTATGTCTATGACCAAAAGAACTTCCTTCTCCAATATAACTCGAATAAGGTCTCCACATAGAGGTTTTTCTGTTTTGTTTCATTTTCATTTTAAAAATATGACATGACATTTCAGTATGGTGCTCATTTATTTCCCTGCTAGAATCTCTATGATCAATATGATACTATTACCAGAGGTGCCTAAAGTGAAAATTATTATTATTATTACTGTACCAGGTCTGCTGCACATTTCAGTAACCACACTGGTTGTTAAATCACTGACAATTAACGGTTATGATTTGGCTTCTCCTAATCTGGAATACTGGCACTCTCATTAATAACAGGAAGTCTATTCTCCCCTTGTTATCCCCTGCCTAAAAAAAGCCATCTAATGCAGAACTCTTCAAGAACACTAGTGTTTCTTCTACAAAGAAGTTTTCAATCTTTGGTGACATAAATGTATGAATGTCCTCTGAGGACCTCTCAAGAGATATCACAAAAGATAAATCCATTACAACATTCCTACATTTTTTAGACTTGGGATTTATTCATGGGCATTATATCAAGAAAATTATAGCACTTCAAATTCATTTAAAATAGGCTACTATTTAGGTTAGGTTTTGATTATCCAACCCAACAAAATAAGCCAATGAGCATTTAATCAATTATCTCTAGTAAGTGTACGTATATTGTTAAATCAGCCCACTTTAATTTTTCTCTTTGATTTTTGGATCTTAGGAATTAATTTCTATACATATGACTCTATATTTTGGCTGTTATAAAGTATCAAAACCTTTCTCTGCTTTTTGTATAAATGCTGTCTCCTCCAAGTTCATACTATGGACTCATTCCCTTCAGGTATTCTTGAATCTAATTCTAATTATAGTTTTGGAAGTGATCATAATTGATAAAATGGATATTATAAAGGATAGTGATTGTTTCAGATGAAGACAGTACAGGACCTTCAAATAAAACGAGTAGAATCTCCCCAGACAGAAGAAAAGGAACTGGAAGGGAAGGGTCAGTAAGATTTGAGTACTCAGTGTATTCAGATTCTTCCAAATCCTCCCAAATGTCCCAGTATGATCTTCAGGATATTACTATTTCCCAAATCAACAAAAGACCTTGAGAGATCTGGATTCAACTTGTTTGTAATTCTGTCTTGCAGAATCAGACTTTGGATACTATTTGAGGAATGTGGGCTCTTTTGTTACGAGATAAAACATGCTTTCAGAGAAACCATACCAGCCTATTCTTTGTGCCACAAACTGAGATTTGAAGGCCTTAATTTGTCATTTTATTGCTGTTGATTCTCTCGTGCTGTCAGAAGAGAAATTTAATGTTTGTATAATCAACATTCCTACCACAGAAATAGAGTACAGCAGTTATTTGATGACTTAAAACCATTATCTTTCATAGATACCTTATTCCAGGCTGCTATCAGTTGATGAAACTTTTGTTGTGACATTCCAGAACTACCAGTATCCCATATTCCACTAGAGGTGACAAATTATTATTACATTAAAATCCAAGAAGTAAGATAGCACAAAAACATTAAACATACTCATATAAAATTATATATGTCTTTATTCTTTATTTCAAGAGATACCAGTGCTTATAACTTCTTTTGATATTTCAACCCTAATCCAATAAATTTAATATATATAGCTGCTAAGGATCATGTAAATAATAAGTTAAACTATCTATTTTTATAGCTGAAGCTGTTTTCTTCACTTGATTATTTTTACTATGATGAATTTATTTTTGGGACACTGGTGCTAACTAACTCAAAAAAGGGGAAATTTATTGTAAGTAAGAACCCCAAAACAAGCCCCAGGAAAAGTGTGACACAGGGCAATTGTGAGAGTTTTGGCAAAATAAATTATTAGACTCTCGTTGTGACATTTTGTTACTAATGCGATCTTAGCTACAAATTTACTAACTCGATGTGTGAGCACTATTTAGTTCAACTTCTCAAAAGAGACATCTGCATTGGTTGTTGATTAACAATTAAAGAATGTCCTGTGGACCATATGGTCGCACTGAAAACAATAGCTATGATTGTACAAAGAGAGGATTACGAGGTTTGACATTGCTCTCAGACCCTCTCTTTCGACCAGGGGCACATAATGTTCAATTCTAAAAGAATACGATATGGGCTGAAGCAGGCAAAATATACATTTTATAATTTCTTCTTCACTTATTATTTATTTTTTAGCAAGGTATAGATTGTTATGCCAGAAAACTGCCATAAACCAGACTGATCCAGAAATATGGTTTTGGGTACATGGCCCCTGCTAAAACTGTGGCAGCAAGTTAATTTGGAGCTGAAGTTGCTTTAGGGAATGAGAGTCCTTTTTGACTAATTAGAGTGATTCCAGAATTCCTACAAGATTTCCAAGTGATTTCATGGGAATCTCGGGATAAGGGATAAGATAAAGCAGAATGAACTGTAACCCACTGAAGTTATCTAAAAATTCCTAGAATTCATTCATTCAGTTTACCTCAAAATTTAATACTTCATGTTCCTTATTATTAGATATTATACAGGAATAACTTGAAATAAGTGTGAGTTACCTGATAATGCTGTAAATGCACATTTTTGAAGTGAACACTGGGCAATTACCCATGTATAAAGTTGTTCAGACTGACTAAAGACCAGTGATGTTGTGATATCCTGTCAGACACAGTTCTGCTATTTCTATGTGCCTTTCTGTGCCCAAAACAGAAAAAGAAAATCTTTACCCAGAATTACAATGAAATAAACGTAGTTTCCCCATGTTTTGAGTCTTTATAGCATTTTATGCTTATTTAGGACTCTGATCTACTCTATACAGTTTAATAATTTTTAACCTTTTTTTTACCAAGAGGGAAAGATGATGTCTTATTTACAATTGTTTCTTCTATGATACTTTATACACAATGTTCCGTACATAGTAGTTCACAAGATAAGTTTTATTTACATTAATTAATGGGAAAATACTACATTTTTGGCAAGGCATTGACTTTATTATCTTTTCCCTTTAAGAAAAATTATCATGCATTTTTGGGAATAGCAGTCATTAATTACAGCAAAAATTATGTCACACTACCTATTTCTATCATAAGAGGTACATGTAAACCGACCTGTTCATCAGTTCATTATAAGTATTCATTTCCTATCATCAACTCAGTTAGCATTATAAGAGGTCCTTATAACTTGTAAGGCATCAAGAAACATCAGACTTTCAAGCTCCTTGCAGTAACTGTGGATGGCACCACGGAAAGAAGCTCCTCTTATTCTCTGAAAGCCATACCTATATCATTTTTCTGCCCAAATGTACTGGCCTTTCTCTACTGTCATGGGGAGTTTTGATTTATGTCGCTCACTGTGAGGATTCAGTGAATAAGTCGATGCCAGTTCCTGTGTACTCTCTGGTACACATAGAATAGTTTGTCTGTGACTGTCATTTCGCTTTCACTTGACATTACAAAATGACAAAAAGCAAACCTTTGCTGATCAAACACACACACACGCATGCGTGTACAAACACACACATGCACACATGCACACATACAGAGTAATCACGAAGACATATTGACCTTAGGAAGGAAAAATAAAAGTAAAAACCTAATGCAGTGTAAAGAAAAGGAGAGTCAATGATAGGTTTATGCTTAATAAAGCTTATAACTCATTTAATTCCCTCTACCCCCACACAAAATTTTCTTGAATTCTGTTTGTGTCATGATTATTTTAGCACATGGAAATTTGCAACGTATTTATATTTTGAATATTGTCTAAGTTGAAACTTTACAAAACTTGTCTAAAATCATTATCATGAGAAACATCTTGTGATTATCAAAGATTTTTTTTTAATAGTACATGCTTGAAAGAGTCCATTGTTGCGCGCACACACACACACACACACACATACATACATGAACAGATATTTATCACTCACTATAAGGATTCAGTAAATAATTCGGTGCATGTCCCCCTGTACTCTCTGGTACACAGGAAAACAAATGATTTTCTGTATACCAGAGACAGGAAATCAACACAGATGTTTTTTATAAAAAAATCATTTCTAAATATGTATAAATGTGTAATTATCTGAAGGATTAGATGGACATTTAAAATCAAGTGACTGCTACTTCCAGTAGAGTTCCTTTTGAAACAGTGTTTTGCAGTGGTTAAACACATCGGTTATGCCAACACATTATTGTTTCTGAAGCCTGGCTATACCACATTAAAAAATGTGGGACCTTGGACTAATAAACATCTCTCAAACTCAGCTTTCTTCTTTTCAAACTAGGAGTAATGAGTACCTACTTCATAAGATTGTTATAAGGATCAGACATCAGTGCCTGCACTTGGTAAGCCTTTAGTAAATATGTTATTGTTACTATCATAATAAGTTTGGACAAATGGAAAATAGAGAAAATACAAAACCCATGGATATGTTGAATTATTCCCTTCAATAATAGAAAATCTAATTTCAATTATTTTCTTCTCAGGATACACAAAGATGAAAAAACAATACCAGAAGAA
Source organism: Vicugna pacos (assembly GCF_048564905.1). NCBI lineage: Eukaryota > Metazoa > Chordata > Mammalia > Artiodactyla > Camelidae > Vicugna > Vicugna pacos. The sequence continues at coordinate 92,305,760 of NC_132987.1, forward strand.
AATAGATTGGTAGATAGATTATAATGTGATAGTTTGAATTCCTTAGCAGTGGAAGGATGTATAGTCCCGCTCCACAGATACTGAGATTTGTTTGTGATGTGATTTACTTTGGTCAATGGAATGTGAATTGGAATCCAGTTAGAAAACATAAACCACACCAATTATTTTAACAGATAATTTAGTGTAAATTAATCTTAATAACTAGCTATTGGAGGCAAATTAACTACTTAAAAGGCAAAGAGAAATACTGCTTTATCATGGAGATAATAGCTGTGGGAAAGCAGTTACCATCCCTAAGGCTGAAGATGAAAGGGAAAGATTGAGATTGCTAAAGATAAAAGTTTAAAAGAAAGATCTCATGAATGTGGAGTCCAGACTTCTGAGATGGTTGATTCTGGTGCCTCAGAGCCTCTGAACAGGGACTCTGTAGGGCTTGTGTACAAACCTTAAGGAAGGGACAATACTTATCTGATAATGATGTCCTTGGAGTTCAAAAGAGGGACCCCACTAGTAGTAGAGCATGGACTTCTGAAGAGAGAACTTTCACTAGCTGTTTCTGGTGCCTGTGAATAGGCACAGAGAGGCCAGCTTTAGGAATTTCAGCAAATGCACTCTGTAATCAACTGCTACTACAAAGTTAATTAATATTGCTGGGAACACACACAGGGAAGGAAGTCTCCTCTTCCTCCTCACACTTCCAGTCACCTCTAATCTCCCCTATAGCAAGTAGTTGTCTTATGTCATTGAGTTTTGGACTAGTTTGTTACACAGTAATAACCGACTGATACAGCTGGATAGGTAGGTAGGTAGGTAGATGAATAGGTGGATGATAGACATCCATAAGGACAGGGATTTCATTTGTTTTGGTTAACATTGTGTCTCCACCTTTTATTAGAATACTGCCTGATAAATAGTGATCATCAAAGATAACAAACAACTAAATGAATATACGGATTATAAATATTTGAATCCAGTATATTTAATTTTACATAATTAACATTTTCCAATGTTATTAAAAATTCTTCCAAAATTTAATTACTAAATCTGCATATAGGTATACCATGATTTGCTTTATAATCTCTTGGTGAGGGACATTTAGTTGGTTTCTAATTTGTTTTTATTATGATTGCAGTATAGTTAATAATATAATACCTGCATATAATGCATAATCTCTAAATATTTTCATTTGGGTTTTACTTATAAAAGTAAAATTTCTGGGCCAAATGATTTACACACTGTATACATGAAAACATACATTAAGATATTACACATGTTATTTCACTATAAATATTAAATGTTATATATATAAAAGAAGGCATTAAATCTATCCATATAAGTATTATATAAAGCAACTAATGTTTTCAATTACCATTTCACATTTTATTTTATCCTTTTTTAAAGCTATAATGTATGGGCTCATAAAATCCTATCTATGGTACAGATTACCTTTGTGATTTTGGACATTTGAATTAATTTATTTCTTATAATTTTTACCACCTATAAAATGGATAATACAATTATAAAGCCTACTTCATGGATTTGTTTTGATGATTAAATTAGTTAACTTATCTAAGGTGCTTAGTACTGGGACATATTCGTTCTACTGATTTGAGGCTGGATATTTTAAAGAATAGCTTCAATAGACATGGGACAATATTCTACATACTATTTGTCATTTAATATCAAATTTACTTCTATTACAAAGACTACTGAAACTTATTGAAGGTGTTAAAATATTTACAAAAAACTTATGAATAACAAACAGATTTACTTAGATGAATGGTAGATATTTTCCTTGTGACTTATTTATTAGTAAATAAACTTACTTAGTAGTGCACTTTATATTCTTACATCTTCTGTTTTGCTGAGAATTAAATTTTTCAATTCAAAATGTGAAATTTTCACCATTAGAACTGAAAGAAAACTGAAATGTCTTTGTTTTAGAAGGATTTATGGTTATAGCTCTAAAGGTATCAAGAAAGTATATGAGGTAGAGGGTAACCCTCACCAGCCTCTTTGCAGTTTGAGTTGGGCTGTATCCTACACCACTGCTTAGTTCATGTCTAAAAAGACAATTGGCCCTTAGTGCACAGGGTTTTGCTGTGATACCTTCTTTACATCAGGAGCAGGCCTCTTTCACCTTGGCCTCCGTGAGGCCTATTATCATGGACTTCTTTTTGGCCTTGGAGTGAAGGAGTTGAGCTCAAACAAGTTAAAAGCGTACGCATTTTAGCCTTCATTATGTGTTAATCAAATTTGAGAGTCAGACCTATTCACAAACAAAAATGCCTATTTATCAGAGAGTAGGAAACAAAGCAAAAATTAAATTGGGTTCACAGGTGTCCTTTAGCCTGCAAATCTTCACTAAGGTGATCCTTTAAGAGTTTAAAAGAATAGATGAACAATGGTATGATCAATATGCTGTCTCTGGATGGGTTGAATTTCTGCCTGTGTCAAATTGTAAATGGATAGTATTGAAGATCACACAGTTCACATCCCAGGACAGCATATAAATTTGTACAACCAGTGAAAGAAGTTACCAACTTCCTCTGTTTAATCCTATGTGGATTCTTTTAAATAAAACCCTGCTTTTGAGATTGTTGGAAATAACTTCATCTTAAGTAATGAAGGAATTAGCTAGAACTTTCGGGCTTAACACAAATACTTTTTCACCCCCAGCAAGAAAATAATCATTGTGTCAACTTGGGGTGGGATGATAGACACAAGTTATTAATTTACAGTAGTGCAGCTTTCACTATTCTGCTCAAACCATCACCATTCATTATCACCATTCCTAAAGACTCAGGATCATCATTTTCCAGGGACTAAGGAAGAATTCTAAATTCTCAGTTTAGGATGGGAAGAGTCAAGTATTTGGATGTGAATTGGAGGAAATTTGGATGCTAGTACATTCTAGTTAAATTTACATTTGCATCCACCACAGATAAAAGAACTGATGATGTGGAAGTAGAAAACTAAAGACAAGGAAGTAATTGTAAGATACAGAATGGCAAATTTGAGAGATTGACTTCAGTTGCTGTTAAAAACTGAGTTGGAGATAGCAACATCCCTAGTTACCTTCAAATATTTGTACTTAGGAAGGACCTGAAGCTGTGGTTGAACCAAAAAATATTAGATACATTTATAGACTGAACTGAAACTATGTTGTGAATCTTGAATTTGCTCAGATATATTATTGAATTAATCAAATTTACTTGATAATGTCTAGATTTAGTTATCTAGGAGATATCAGGAACACCAGGGAACAAAAGTGTGCACTTAAAAAGTAAAATTCTATTTTTTACTTTCTTGATCTCAAGTTAAGACCATCGATATCAAAACCTAAATCACTGTTTTTGGCAGTTTTCAAATACATACTAGAAATGGTTCTATATGGAAAGCTGATTCATTCTTCAAGACATATTTTTCATCTGACTCCTTTTGGTGGACCTATCACACGGCCATACTTCATTAAATCTGACAAATCCAAAGGGGCCTATAATAATATGAGGTTTTTTTTGGATTTTTTCTTTTTAATATTAGGAGCCTACTGTTATTAGCAGATCTTAGAGTTTTCTAAGCCCAAACCATCCCTTCCATGATTTCTGGCTCACTAATCTGAAGGCTAGAACAGACATTTTCCCCACTTGTGAAAATGTTTTATCTTCTCTGCAGGACCCTGAAACCAACTTTCTGCAGTACTGCCATGATCTCCATTTAGTCAAGAAACTAACTATACATGTTTGTCTCCTTTATTTTCAAAACCATTTCACTTTTATTGACTATGGCTCTGTATATTCCCCTCAGTGAATACTAAAACATGTCTTCAGTGGAACATCAAGGATTCAACTTTTAATTCCAGTTCTGGAAAAGACCCCATCAAGACAATTGATACTTGAGAATATTTATTCATAAACTAATTTCTAGGTTTTGTATGCAATATCATGTCTTGAGATGTAGGTTTATATAGTTACATTTTGAACCTCATTAATTTATCTTCCTCATATTTTGACTTGAAATAGTTGTGTTAATAATATATCCCCACAGTTATTGAAATGACATTTAAAAATCCATATGAAATGACAGTCATTTATGTCAATCTGTTGTTGATGGCATTGTATTTTATGTAATCTAACGCCATTTCAAAAGAAATAATGGTAAAGAAGGGTTTTTAGAATTAGCAACAGTTGAAGTTTCAAACCACCAGTGGAATGGTACACTTACCCTTATCAAATTATGAGCATCTAACAATCCATTGTGTTTTCTCCCTTGGTTTATAAAGTTCACAAAGTAAACCTTAATTTTAAATCACATCATATAAGTGTAGCTGGGTAAAACTATTAACCTAGCAGTTGGAAGCAGATTTTCTCTAAAAAAAGCTCACTGTCTTTTTGTTCTAGGCAAGTGTTCCCCAAAAGTTAATATTTCATGAACCTTTACAATGTCTACCATGGACTCATTTGTCCTATATTGTTACTAATCTAACAGTTTGTGAATTGACTCTTTTTAAATAAAAGTAATTTTATTTGAAAACAAAATTGTTATTGCCCAAATGGAAAGAAATTCAAACAAAAATAATAAAAATTTTCAGTTTTTACTAGACGCTTTTGCCTTCTGGGGCCCTTGGTTTTTGTTTTTTTTTTAATGTTATCAGCTAATGGTAGAAAATGTTAAAGACATAATAACCACAGACTGATCATTTCTTCTTGACTTCAAAATAAATATAGGAAGAAGTAACTGTCTTATAAAGGGATTTAATGCTAATTAATGCTTTAGCTTGGTACTACCTAACATTTTGTTTTTTGCCATCTAAAATGATATCTGATATAAGTTCTATCGGGAAAGAATCTTTAGCAGAAGTTGGAAAACATTAAACACCTATATATTTTAAAATAAAATTGTACCATTTGGAGGTGATAGATGCAATGTATGAGGGTAAGCAATAAGAAGAGGGATCAACTAAATTTAATGTCTAACTTTCTATTTAGGCTTACATCAATATAATATAGTTCCATTTGTCTCCAAAATTCAGTCAAGTTGTTCACATACATGAAGTCCACGTATGCAAGTGCATAGGCAATGCATTAAGGTATGCAAATCAGGAGAAACGACTAAGTGTCATATCTATTTCGATATGGCATGAAAAAGGAATTACACATTAATAAAAGTAAGCCAATCCATAAAGTGAATGGATTAAGAAGAGTGGAATCCTAAGTAATCGTGTTAGCTGTGAATTTATAAATATTGTGAAAGCATTAGACTTCCCATGAAGACTGGCATTTTACATTTTAGACATTTTACAGATTGTAATGGGCAGGATTGCTTCAGCTTACATTCATATTACATATGTTAGAGTCAATTTTAAAAATGTTACTGCCTTTATATCATTAAACTTTTTTAACATTTAAATTTACCTGAACCTATCATGGAGTATATACTCAATTTCAGTTTGTTGATTTGTATAAAATTTGATTCCCTCCCCCCAAGTCACAGAGAGGATATCCAAAAATGAAAATTTTATCTGGTTTTATTGAGATATAATAGACATATTAACATTGTGGAAGTTTATGGTTTACATAGTGATTTTATATATGTATAAAGTGCAAAATGATTTCACAATTAGTTAATGCACCCATCACTTCACTGTGTTGGAATCTGTGTGTGTGTTGAGCACTTTAAAAATTTACTCTCTTCATAATTTTCAAATATACAATGCAGTATTGCTAACTATAATTTTTATGCAGTTCCTTATATCCCCAGAACTTATTCATTTTATAACTGGCAATATGTTCCCTTTGACAACCTTCAGCCATATCCCTCATCCCCAACCCCTTATTCCTGGCAACAACCAATCTATTTTGTTTCTTTGAGTACAGCTTTTTTTCAATTCCACATTATCAGTGAAATCGTAAAGGATTTGTCTTTCTGTGCCTGACTGTTTTACTCAGCACAATGCCTTCAAGTTTCATCCATAATGTTGTAAATGGCAGGATTTTCTTATTTTTATGGCTGAATAACATTCCATTATAAATTATATCACATTTTCTTTATCTAATCATCTTTTGATGGACACTTAGGTTGATTTCATGTCTTGGCTATTGTAAATAATGTTGAAGTGAACATGAGGGTTTAGATAGCCCCTCAAGATAATGATTTCAGTTCCTCTGGATATATAGTCAGAAATAAAATTGCTGTATCATATTTTAAAGTTTTTGAGAAAACTTCATACTGCTTTCCCCAAAAAGAAATTTTGATATTAGTTTTAAATGCATAAATAAAATCTATAATTATGTGGAACTCTAATTTAATATGTAGTTATCAATATTCACTTCTTAGGAACATTTTTCTATCAACTGCTGCATGAATTTTTAAAACTTCTAAAGTGTTAAGAACAATATGCTTTTAAAAATATTTTAGAAATATTAATATGTTCTAAACACATATGTAATTAAGCAATTGTTATAAAATCTTCACTCTGGGGGAAATAGATTTAGACACATTTTGAACTGTGTTTTAAGTTTACTTAGCCTAATATACTTGCATATATTTTAGAATACCTTCAAACTGTGTTGTTTTTCAATATCAGTTTATCCCATAGTGTTGTCACATTGTATGTAGTCTTTGTGTTTGGTTAGCTTATCTTCTGTTTCGTTAATTATCTGTGCAAAGATCACATAAACGTGCTTGGATCTAAATCTTCTCCTCCCAGTTGATGTGATTGGCAAAATTTAAATTTTGAAAGCAAACAGAAGTTATTTGGAAAACAAAAAGACTTAGAAAAATAAATCTTTTTTTAAATTTTATAAAATAGGAATACTTCTGTTCTTGACTAGTACACGAAATTTTTTACATTTTCTATTGTTCAAGTTTGGAGCACAAATATTATATTTTTATTTTATCATATCTAACTCAGAAGCAATTTTAGACTCTGAAACACCAGAGTATTGTATAATTGTATGTGTGTATATGTTTGACCACAAATACATGTATCACTAAATCAATGTTTTACATAAGAGTATTTGGTGAATCTGTACAAGTGCAGTGGCAAAAAATAAGGGGGTTGGGGAGAGGTGAGGTTCCTCCTTCATCTCCATAGAGAACTATTTTATATATTCAAAGAAAAAAGCCATTCATTGTAAGCACATTGTACTCCATCATATTGCCATACCTGGAATCAGGTTACTTCACACACCAAAAAGGATACCAAAATAATACACTTTCAATATGAAGAAAACAAAAAACAAAAAACAAAAAAAAAAAGAAAGAAACTTTATGTTTCATTCAGGAATCTAGAACTAATGTGTAAGTGATTAAATGCAAGGATTTTAGATCTGCCAGATCAGGGTTCAATTCTTAGTTCTGTCATTAAGTAAATTTGAAAAAACAAAACAAAACAAAAAAACAAAAAAACAAAACCTTGAACCTAATTCCTTAACTATAAAATTAGGATATTAAAAAGAATCTCATAAATTATTATTAATCTGAAATACATAATCCATAAAAATATCTTGGCCCATAGTAGGCACTCTACAAATGGTAACCCATTATTATTTATGACATCTCATGCTAAGAATTTTCTTTAAATTTCTCCTTTCTCTCTCTGGGTGTTAGAATCGTTTTATGAATTTTTTATTATTGTTGGAAACTATGTGCTGAATTTCACTCAACTAAAGTTTCCAAGCCCACTAACAAAATGGTTTAATTGCTTTCCTTTTCAACTGAATCTTATGTTGAACACCACTTTTTGAACAACCACAAAGAAAAGGGAGGGATACACAAAATACAAAAGGAATTATTTATTTTGGAGTGTAAACTTGAGGTTAACTGCAGTGCTTTGTAGGTACTAAATATACAATAAATATATATTGAGTAAATGAATTGAATGTTTAAATATTTTATTACTTCTTTCTTTATTTAACTTCCACTTCTGTCCTATCATGTAGAAAAAGAAGTCTCATAAATTTAACTTGGAATGAAATTTGAGTTAGCAAGCATTGGGCTTTCTGTATTTTCAGTAAGTTCACACTGAGTCAGGCAATATTGTAAAGTAGAGAGCCTGAGTTTGAGTTCTAGCCATATTATCTACCAGTTGAACTCAACTACTTTCTGTCACAGTGAAACTGAAAACTAATGGTCATACTTAACTCACATAATTATTCTGAAGATTCAATAATATAGTGTAGGTATACAGCCCTTGTTAAAGGACCAAAAAGTATTAACTCTTATTGCTGAAATACTAATAGGAGATAAAACTTTCAAATGAAGGACTTATACTAGGATGAAGATTATTCAAAACTGGGAAGAATAGAAAGTTTAGACATAATCTATATCGTCCAGAAATAAAGATACTTTAATAAGTTATGACACTTTTATAAGTGAAATATAATTGGGGCATTAAAAAGAATGAGGCAAATCTTTGTGTACAGATATGGAAGGATCTTGAAAGTATATTAAGTGCCAGAAGTCAAGATACAGAATAGTATATATAAAAGTCATTTATCAAATATGTATGTCTTTATAAATATATCATTGTTTATGATAGCTTAGAAATATGTAAGCAACTGATAATAATGTTTATTTTCAGAGCAAGGATTTTTGGTAGTTAGAGAACAAAGTAGCAAAGACAAACACTGAAGTTTCTGCCTTTTGTACATTTTTGTATCAGTTAGCTGAATGCAAGCCATCCTCAAGGTTAACAGCTTTAAACAATTATCATTTATTCTGTTTTAAGTACTTGTGGATTGGCTGAGTTTCAAAACATCTAGTCTGGGATGAATTGGGTTTGAGTCTAAGCTGCAGGTTGGGTTCAGGTATATTACACATACGTCTTATCCTAATTGGGTGAGTGGGCTACCCAAGACATGTTCTGCCCATGATTCAAAACTGTGCCCAGAAGCACAAGAATTAGTATCTCCCCTGCAGGCATGTTTCAAGTCTTTGCTTGTATCATACACCCGTTTATATTCCATTGACTAAAGCATTTGACATGGTCATGCCTAAAATCTAGGGATGAGAAATACAGTCTACTCACCATGAAACTAAGTAAACTTACATGGCCAAAACAAGTATCAATGATCAATGGAAAGGAGAAATATATCCCTACTCCCATGCAGGTGGGAAAAGGAATGATTAGTAGCCTAAAAAAATCTCACCTACCATATCTATAAATGCATTCAGTATATATATCAGCAACAATAAGAAAACAAACAAAAAAGGTATAAAATTGTATGTTTTTATGCTAACCACAGTAGAGAGAAGTACCTGATGGGAGAAGGGTCAGAATAAAGATTTCTCACTTAGTTTTTCTGTAGAGATGAAAGAAGCACAAGCTCAGATGACAAGCTCATCATATGTAGAGATTGTCTAAGTAACTATGATGATCAAAGGAGGAAATAAAAAGAGGGAGTTTTAATTTTGGAGATCCATTGCTACCTTACTCTATCTTATACAGAGAAATTATTCTCAATAATACACAGTGACAGAATGATTTTTGTTATTTTTTAGCATATAATTTATTATAAATACAGTTTCCAGCTTTTTTTTTTTGTGGGGAGAGGTCATTTATTTCATGTTTCTATGGTTGGACATTGTTCTAGTGCTCTAATTTGCATTTGTTTGCTACTGTTCTGCTTGCAATTAAAAGCAAAGCAAGAACAATGGAGATACCCTGCAGTTTTCAGGCAATTTTGTGTTATTTTTCTTCTTCTGTGTTATTATTAGTCTTCATTAAAGATTAAGTAAACGATGGATTCATTTCAAAGGTATCATGATTTTCAGTACTTTAAAGTTTATACATTAGAATTAATGAATCAGTCATTTGCATCAATGTCATTATAATGTTTTCAATCAATTTTAGAAATTTGTTTTTCCTGAAGGAAATTTGAACAAGTTTTGTCCTAAAACCATGTTGGCTGTAGGGAGCTCTCTCCTTAGTAGTAACCATCACAAAGAACAGAGAATTACCATGGTTTAAAAGTGTAGAATAAGACATATGAGGTTAATCTTGGCTCTGCTTTGGCCAAGTCACTTATGTTATTTTTACTGCAGCATCATCTGCTAAATGAAGATATCAAGTTTTCCATCATTATCCTAATTTTATATACAAATCTCATAGAAGAGTGTGGTACATCCAGAATGGAGTCTATATGGCTACCAGAAATTTCCACTGAACCACTGTAGATGTCCCAGATTTGAGGTTAAATAGACAAACACAAGAGGAAAGGGGCACCATTCTAGGTATGATGTAGCACACATTAGTTGACAAAACCTGGCAGCCATATGGACTTTATTCAAACTATCTAAAGCATAAGTGGAAGAATAAAAGGAACCATTAAACCATGATATAGGCACAAATTATTTAAAACCCGTTTGATCACATTAACTTGACAAATTAAAGAAAGAATGGAAAACTTTTAGGATTTTGAATACACTGGATCCAGTTTTGTCCCTCTCTAGGTCTGCTTATTCCATCACCAGGCATCAAGAGAAAAATAGTCATCTGCAAGTGGACATTTAGAAGAGCAACAACTCAAAGAAAAATTGCAATAATAGAGTTAAATAGGCAAGGGAGACTTTATTCAAGACTGTTGCAATAGGAGAGGGAGATTGAACTCAACTTCACTGAAACAAAAGGCAGGAGAGTTTTAAGCACTGGGATGATTTAGTGGAAAAGTACCGGAGGACTTTGATGGGAAGATTCTTCAATGCGATTAGGGAATCTGTGTTTGCTGAAATTATACACCTACCTTCCCACAGAGACAGGGAGATAGAATTGCTTTTTTATTGATAATTACGTTTCAGAAGGATGAATCTGAGGTTCCTGCAAAGACATTCTTGGGTTTTAAAGCCAGCAGGAGTCTGGGAGAAGATTTACAAGTCAAATGGACAGAAGTAGAAATTACAGTAAGTTCTCTCAAGTAAATTCCCTAAGAAAATGGAAGTTAGAAGCCTATAGTCACGAGGGAAACTGTCTAATGTTTAGGCAAGCTGAAGGATGTATTAAGGCCAATTTGGTCATATAATAGGGTTGGTTAATTTGATTAATACGGACAGAATGGAAGAAATCAAGGAAAAGGCTAGGGGATAAAGAGCGGAACAGGTTCATTTGTTTTCTTATCGTACATAGTAAAATACAATAGAATGAAGGAGAAGTGGTTCTGTCTTCAGGGGATTTACTTGTTAGTAGGAAATGTGACACACACTCCCCTCACACAAACACATCAATAACTACACAATAGATAAAATGGAATAAAAATTGTTCCAAAATTGTTATAGAAGCCAAAGAGATAATGGTTTCCCATATGATTTCATGATTTTGATGTCACATAAAACCTGAAAGTTTGTTAGAATTTGACTGGTGAAAAGATAGGGTACAGCATCTAAAAGAACTACATTACCTTCCATTAATATTTATAAGAATACAGCTTTTAAATTATAATTGAAAAAACTAAATGTTTGTGAAGATTTATTTTAACATCATCTATTTGTTTTTTTCTTTTTTTTGGTATATATATTCTTATTGAAGTATAGTCAGTTTATAATGTTGTGTCAATTTCTGGTGTACAGCATAATGCTTCAATCATATATGAACATACATATATTCATTTTCGTATTCTTTTTCACCATAAGTTACTACAAGATATAGAATATAGTTCCCTGTGCTCTACAGTATGAACTTTTTGTTTATCTATTATATATATATTAGTTAGTATCTGCAAATCTCATGCTCCCAATTTATCTCTTCCCACTTCCTTTCCCCACTGGTAACCATAAGTTTGTTTCCTATGTCTGTGAGTCTGTTTCTGTTCTGTAAATAAATGCATTTGCCTTTTTTTCCTCCCTTTTTTTAGATTCCACATGTAAGTGATATCATATGGTGTTTTCCTTTCTTTTTCTGGATTACTTCACTTAGAATGACAATCTCCAGGTCCATCCATGTTGCTGCAAATGTAATTTTTTTATGGCTGAGTAGTATTCTATTGTATAAATATACCACAACTGGATAGCTGCATGTAAATCAATGAAATTAGAATACTCTCTCACATCATATACAAAAATAAACTCAAAATGGCTTAAAGACTTAAACATAAGATAAGACACTATTTGTTTATTTAAAAACTTCTGCAGAGCACCAGTTGGGTTATGCATCTGTTAGCCACTGTGGATTCAATTAAATACTACACTATCCTCTCATCCTACTAATGGATTCATAAGATAACTGGCATATAAACCTATAATTACAAGAGGAAAAGGAAAGTGTCTTAATAATAGTAAGTAATGTGAAGTAGAGACACATGAAAGGAGAGATCAACTGTTACCTTTATATCAGAAAATGTTTCAAAGGGACTGAAGCATTCAGAGGACAGAGGACTAAAATGCTTTTGTAGTACTATGCTAGCAAATCAACCTTGCTAGGAAGAGGAAGAATACAGAAATAAGTAATAATGGAATAGAGGGGAGGTTGAGGAAGGTAATAGAAGACAGTTAAAATTTTTACTTTCATCCATTTTATCCTCAAACAGCTGTCAAAGTGTTATTTTAAATAATCAATGAGATCACGTCACTTCTCTATGTTAACCATTTTGTGGTATTCTACAGTATACTAAATAAAATAAAAATTCATTTTCTTGGCAAACAAATCCTTTTTCTATTTTTCTAACCTCCAACTTGAGCTATTTTTCTTCCTTGCTACTAATTTTAAAATTCGCTGGTCTGTTTTCAGTTTCCAGCATGTGCCAAACTCATCTTTTATCACCTGTCCTTATACAACTGGACTCTTCTTATCCTTCAGTTTACAGGATTAACATCACTTCTTCATAGACATCTTATCTAAGTACCCCTATCACCTATTATTCTCAGTTACATCAAGCAACTTCCGTTTTAAACTTATTAAATTTGTGATTTTATTAACCATTATTTATTTGTGTATTCCTGTTTCTTCTGAAAATGAATAATACTAAGTCTTTAACAAGGATTTCCTGAGTGAATAAATGTACAATTTTTTTCTAGAGGAAAAAGCAAGCAGTATATTGCATATAATATATTAACACTTGTATTTATATGTTTAAAAATTCCACAAATGAAGAAACCAAACACTGGAAAGCCAAAATTAAAACTAATAAAATTATTTACTTATACAGGGAGGCAGGGAAAACAGGGAACTTTTTCCCAAAAATTTAAAAATTATACAATATTGAATTTGATGTTAAGTATACACTCATAGCATGTTTTGTGTAAAATAAATTTCCCCAGCTCTGTTCACTAAAAAGGCCAAGAAGCTATATCAACGTAATGTCTCTAAGCTCCCACATGCATATATCATGGTGTCTAAATATTATTATCATTAAAAGTAATCAGGGACTCTTGGAAAAAATAGTATGTTTCAGGTCTAAGGCAGGGGATGTACAAAAAGAACATAGAAGAGTTTGCTATGCTAGACAGAAAGGAAAGTATCAAAGACTAATGTGGTCATGTCAAAAAATCACAATTGACCATCTTAAGGAGATCCCACTGTCAAAGAATAGATCATTTAAGGACCATAAAAGTAATAACTGCAATTAGCTTAAACTATTAAATATATATTTTATATTCATGATAATAAAAACTGTTCTAAAAAGACAGGAAGTCAAAAAAGGGAAAACCTTCTTTATCAATTTTGAAGATATCAAGGACACCAATAATTTACTCAGAAAATCAGTAATAAAAGTCAAAACTAAACATTTTCTTTTCTTTCACTAGGAAATGTGCTTTAGATCATTAAATAATTCTGGTTAATAAAGAAAATTTCTTTATATATGAATTCCAGTTGATACATATGAAGGAAAGATAGAATTAGAAATTAATCCTTTTGCAACCACTGCTGTAATGATTATATCAAGCAAGAATCATTATTTGTTCTAGTTCTGTGAAAAATGTCATTGGTATTTTGACAGAGATTGCAGATTGCATTGAATCTGTAAACTGCCTTAGGTCTTTTGGTCATTTTAACAATACCAACTTCTTAAATCCATGAACATGGTATATCTTTCCATCTGTTTGTGTCCTCATCAATTTCTTTCCTGAGTGTCTTATAGTGTTCTGAGTACAGGTCTTTTAACTCCCTAGTTAGATTTATTCTTAGATTTTTTTCTTCTTGATGAAATTATAAATCAGACTGTTTCCTTAATTTCTCTTTCTGAGAGTTCATTGTTAGTATATAGAAGTACAACAGATTTCTATATATTAATTTTGCATCCTGCAACATTATCAAATTCATTGATGAGGTCTAATAGTTTTTGATAACATCTTTAGGATTTTCTCTGTATACTGGATGAAGGAAGTCAAAAGTTACAAACTTCTAGGTATAAGATAAATAAGTACTAGGGATGCAGTGTACAACATGATAAATATAATTAACGATATTGTATGTTATGTAAGAAAGTTGTTAAGAATGTAAACCCTAAGAGTTCACATCAGAAGAAAAATTTTTTCTATTTTTAATTTTGTGTCTGTATGACACATGGTCACTAAACTTATTGTGATAATCATTTCATAATGTATATAAGTCAAATCATTATGCTCTGCACCTTAAACATATGCAGTGCTGTATGTCAAATATATCTCAATAAAACTGGAAGGAAAAAAGGAATCTTTAAAGTATCTAAAAAATATTTTGTGAGAAGTTGATAGAGTGTAATTATTCTTAAAGAGCAGAAGTATCTCCCCAAGAGTTCTTTACTGATTTCAAGATGAAAAACAAACAAAAAATTTATGACTCTGTAATGGGGGGAACAAGTTATCACTTCCTGAAGTAACTGATCAAGCATTAATAATGGGTCCACCAGACATTATGTGTCTCCTGATAGGATGCACTATAAAATACAGAGCACCACCTAGAAAATGCTTATGCCAAAATGCTGAATGTAAATCTAATCAGTCTTTAGATCTTACTTCTAGTTTATAGGGAATTAGAGCAATAAAATTAAATGGCACTACAAAGAAGTAATGTGGGTCATTTTATTATAAGATAATTCACCAGGTTTTATCAACGAGTGAATGCCATTTAAAAGAGGAATTTTTCAATACTAAAAAAAATAACCAATTGCAGGATATAGACACTATAGCATAAAAAGATAATTTTGAGACAACTGAGAAAAAATGAAATATAGAATTTGTATTATGTTATATTAAGGACTGTTGTGGTTTCAAAACATAGCCTCAAATTTATTTGACACTCCTATCATAGAGAGTTAGAGTGGATGTTCCTGCTTCTGAATCTGGACAGGCTTCTTGATGCTTTGACTAAAAGAGTGCATCAAAAATAACTGTATGTGACTCCTGAAGTCAGGTAATAAAAAAGCCATGTGTTTCTGCCTGGAAATACTGGGTTAGTCACCCAAGAGAAATCAATCTCTATGTACGAAATCCAACTACCTGATGACTGTCATGCTAAAGGGTATATACATAAGTATTCCATTCCTCGAAGCAGATCATCCCTGCTAAGGCAAGAGACATAAGAATCAAACAGTCTTGAATCCTCTAAACTGGCCTTGTGTCTTCTACACACAAACTTTGTACCACTAAGTAATCTTATTGGAGCAAAAGAATCACCTTGCCCAGCACTGCCTAATTTCCTAACACAAAGATTCATGAACATAATAATTCTGCTGTTGTTTAATACTCCTAAATTTAGGGTAGATTTTTATGCAAAATAGATAACTGGAATGATTGTTATTAATTGTTTTAGTTGAGTAATGGTATTAGGGTTTTGAAAATTAATTTTTGTTGGAAATACAAAATAGTATGTTTAAGGGTAAACTATTTCAATATCCGGGATTTGGGCGAATGATGCGTATATGACAAAATAATTATAATTATTGATATTATGTTATATGTATATGAGAGTTTATTGCATCATACTCTATGGTTTTTATTTGAAAAGCTTTATATTTTTTAAAGGTGACCTACAAGGAAAAAATTTTTAAAATATATATCTAGTAACTTAAAGAAAAGCAGAGGAGGGAAGAACTAAGGCTCCTCATAATTTTAATCCAATCCTAGAAGAAAGCTAGAATTAGCATAGCACTTGAAAAAGAGTTAAAAGATAGACTTGGGAAGAACTAAAGATAGAATGAAAACTAGGAGATCAAAGAGAACCTCAAAAGACATGATAAAATCACTTTGTAATGTAATTATGTGTTTTATGTGGGTGTACTTCCCACTGGTTTGTAAAATCTTTTGAGCAAGGACATTATCTTCGCCTTTGTATTCCCAGTGGCTAGCATACTACCTATGTTCTGGGCACTGAGTAAATGTCATATAAAGGAAGAAAAAAGTTTGTGGGGATTGGAATTTAAAAACCCCTATGTATTAGTTAAAAAAAACTCAACATCCAATCCAAAGAGGAGGATGTATTGATTGAGGTTAAGGGTCTGCATTCAGGACTCTGTGCACTGGTCTGTCATGTTAGGGTGGATATTATGGATGTGCAAGGCATACATTCAAACTGCACAATGGATTATCGAAGGCGAGAAATGGAGAGAAAAAAATAAACACTGTAAATTAATTTTGCTTCACCTAAAACAAATATAAATGTTTTTAAGCACATATTAACTTCTCATTGTGTTAAAAAAAACTGATAGGAGGAGATAATTTTAGCTCCCTCTCAGAGAAAAATGCTATAGCAATAAAATAAACTTTAAAAGATGAATTATGATGATGGTAATCATCATCATCAGCAGCATTGCCTATTACTGAATATCAGCTACTTTACAATCATTATTGCTAATACATGCAGCATCATTGCGAGGGAAGTATTATTTTAATTTTAAAGATGAGGAAATTAAAGGTCAGAGATTTAAGTATCTTGCTAGAAATCTCACGTGTAATAAACACATTTGACGTGCGACAAGAATAGCAGAAATAACAACAGAAAACCAAACTCAGTTAATAATATCTCCATTTCTCCAAGAGAAAATTGAGATATGGTTTCATGTAATTCATGAGTGGCTAGAGTTTGAGTTCTTCCTAACTTCAAAATACTTGGCAATAAAGTCAAAAGTGTAAGCCAATCTGTAATACCAAGTTGAAGGATGCTAATTTAGATGCACATGCTATAGTTGTGAATATTTACCCCCAAATTCTGGGAAAAGTGGGTCAGAGACACTGATGGTATTTTTATACAAGGAAAAATAGAGGTTGTATAACGCAATGTGAAAGGTATTAGGTTTTCTGATCCTGCCATAGTAATAGCTGAAATTAATTTCTCAAAAGCTGAGGAATTTGGCAGAGATATTTAGAGGCTGAGAATATCCCTTTGAGAACAAGAAGAAATTAAAAAATATAAGAGGGATGATCAAGGATAGAGAATCCCTGCTCACCTTTTCAGATGTCACAAAGTGGTGGCTCTTATTTTAAAAATGATATGAAGAAAACTCCCCAGGGAAGGAATCAAGCCAATAGCTTTAAAGAGCAAATAGCTGCAGAAATCTTTCAAGGAGTACACAGACTGAGAAAGCCAGAGTGAGGATGTGGAAGCAGAGATCCACACAGAAATAACAGGCCTGTAAAGAGAGCCAGGGTGATGAGAGAAGAAAGAGAAAGCCAGACAAAAATAAAGACACTTCCCTCCCATAGACATCTGTGGAGGAAATAAGACAGAGTAGTGGAGAGTAAAAAGTCACAGGTTAAGTTGGCACTAATGAAAACAATGGCGATGCTTGTGTTCCCTAAATAATGGGACTGATCTTTATTAAAAAAACAAAAAACAAACAAAAAACCTTCAGAAACAAGAAAGAAGAAGGAATTTGAGCTGATTCAAGGTGCCAACAAAAAGTAAATAATTTATTGGAAACTATCACAGTTCAAGAAGAGAGTTCAAGGAAGAAAGTCCTCTAATGAACTATTGCTGTTAAATTAAGCACATTTGAGATATTATTTACTACAATATTTGAGAATGGTCATCCTGAGTACATCCTGAGTTAATTTTTTTTAAGAATTGAAAGATATGTATTAAAAATCAGAGACTATGAAACAAGACATTGATTTTTAGATTTTTTGTAACAGTGGGCACCATGGTAGAAGCGGAAAAGCTGTTGGGTTGAAGAATCTGAAGCGATATCAGGCTTTAAGAGGAAAGTGGGAAGAACATTAATTTTATTTCAATGAAGCAAATGTTTGATCAGGAACACAATAACAACACAAATAGTTTCTCTTTAAGACAATCTGTCTGATCATTGTTGAAATATGTGAAGACATTTCCCAGCAACACCATCAGCAGCCCATATGCAGCAGTGGGGGAATGTGTGTGAAGGGTGTGTAACTCAAGGTGCCAGAGAAATGAGATAAGACTGCTTTTCTAGCTTCTCTCTGTGTGTACGGTCTGAAGACTTTTTACAAGAAGATTTTTAGACATTTCCCTAAAATAGGCACATGAAAATGGGCTGCTAATATGTACTCTGAAATGAATATTATTTCATGCGGATGACAATGCTCTTCCAGTTACAGGAGAAGCACAGGAGGTAGACAAATATGAATAGCGTTCTCCAGAGAGCTGTAGGAAGTACGCTTAAACAGATCAAAGTAGCAAAACCATAAATGTGGTCCCACATGCAAACGTGGTGCTATAATATGTAACAATGTAGAGACTGACTCAAGAAGTATTGGTCTGCACTTTATGAAGAGGAATATGGTGCAAAATAAAATAAGACATGGAACAGAAAAGTAAGTGAAGAAATTAAGGGAACATTCACTATTAGAAAATGGGACAAGGCTGGGTAAACAGCTTCCAGTGACAGTTTTTTGTGCCTTAGTTCAATGTGGTCCCCCCACAGAGATGTGGCTCTTCTGCCAGGGGCTTTTTTCAGGTTCCACTGGAAACACAGGGACAATTTAAAAGAGGGCCACCTACCTGTGGAAAGGAGGACTCTACAATTTGTTATTGTGTCTGTATGTTTTAAAGTGAACTGTAATAATTTTTGGGGGGACAAACTTCAAATTTCACGAGCTCATGTGAAGGAATGAGGGAACGAGAGTGCTTTACTGAAGATAAAATTATTTTGAAGGAAGAAATTATGAAAGGGATATAGTGAAGTAGATGACAGCATAGAGTATAAAGCCTAAGACTTAAAAAAGGAAAATTAGGAAAGTATCGTACTTAGAGATACAGAATAATCAAAAGAAGGACTAGCCAGAAAAGTGGTGCTATACAGTATGAAGTTGTTGTTTATCTGTTATATATGTATTAGTATCTGCAAATCTCGTACTCCCAGTTCATCCCTTCCCACTCCCTTTCCCCTCCAGTAACCATAGTTTGTTTTCTATGTCTGTGAGTCTGTTTCTGTTTTGTAAATAAGTTTGTTTGTCTTTTTTTTTTTTTAGACTCCACATATAAGTCATAGCATATGGTATTTTTTTCTCTTTCTGGCTTACTTCACTTAGAGTGACAATCTCTAGGTTTGCAATTATTTTGAATGTGGATTATATAGATATGTCAGAGCTTTTCTTTCTTATTCCCAAAGTAGGACCTGAATAAATATAATGAATACAGGGAAGGAAAGCACCAACATTTGCAAGAGAATTGGAGACTGGGACTGTCATTGCCTGGGTTAACTTGTCCTATTTCAAAATTGTGCCTTAGGTTGTTGCCAGGGGAGAAAATGAGGAGAAAACAGCATCCTCCCAGAAGTTCTGGGCAGCTACTCGTAACACTCAAAATACAGGCTATTACAATTTTGACATTAATTTGACTCTAAGGTCATTTACATGGACTTCTTGGTGAGGCCTGTGTCCCTAACTACCATTTATAATAGGTATTCTATGGGAAGATGTCTTCCAATATCACATCAACAGGTAAATGCTTGCTTATTCCTGCTATTTTCAAACAGCAGTTGTAGTTACTAACGATACTACAGAGAAAAAAAATAAAGTTCCTTTCTATAAACAAGAAAAATTTTAAGCTGGCTTTGGAATAGACTGTTAATTATAATATAACACATACTAAGATATAATGTGAACTCACAGTGACAGAAAAGAGCAAAACAAGAGGGTAAAACACTTGTTTACACATCAAATCTCAGGATATCTCTTCACCAAAAGCTTGGGTCTTCCTGTGTGTACGTGTGGATTGAAAAAGAAGACAACATAGTAATTCAGGATATAACTATTTTTACTGGAAGAAGACATAGAAGTAATTTCTTTCCTCAGCATTAACAAAATAATGAATCACTTAAACAAGTATAATTCAGGATCATACTTAGATCATGTTCACATACATGTGCAGAGATTACCTATTTGCAAATAAGCCTAAAATTCTTTCAACACATACACAAAAATCCAATTTTAATTTTCTAACTGCTTTCTTTGCCATTTGCTCCAGTTGTTTTGACAAATGGTTCCTTTGTGAGTACTTCTAAAAAATGGATAGAAATGAGTGAATGATACTGGAAAGCAAGGACAAAAGTAAGTAATTATTTGAGAAGGTGGCCTTCAGGGTGAGTTAAATTGTCATCTACTATATATGGTAATAAAATTTTCAACATCCTTTTAGAAATAAAATTTTTCATTTTGTGAGGTATGATTCTCTTAAATTCTTATCCCTATAAAGGCTACATCTGTAAATAGGACGTGTATGCCAGCTTCAAACTAAGTCAGAGTTCTTTGTTTTCCAACCGCAGGTCATGATCTTGTGTGTGCGTGTGTGCATGGGACGGGGGAGGGTAAGAAAGGAAGAGGGAGAGAATATTTTGTTGTACTCTCCTAAACAATGAAGTGCATCTCTGACCCTTATTTGATTGCTACTTTATTTTCTTTCTTTCCAGTATAACATTACTTAATCGTTTCTTTTTTCTCTATGATATCTATATGCTAAAATATTTGCATGTTACTTCTTCATTTTTAAAGATGACAAAATAACTAAATCTGCAAGTCCTTGTAGCTCACACAGCAGCTGGCTTGTACGGCATCCAACAAATGAACCTACACACCTGTGAGTGCTTAATAGTCTCTTTTTTCCCCCTATATTTTAAAATCTTTTCATAATAAAATATTTGGTATTTGGGAATGCATTTTAAGCTTGCCACCAAAATCACTGAATTTATATCTATCATCTTTTATATATAATAAAGTAAGCTAGAATGTTTTATTGTCACAATTAAACTGGAAATCCCTCAGAAATAAAAATTTGAGATTTCCTTCTGCAAAATTGATTCATTAAAATTCTAGGCCTGAGTTTTCACGATTTAATTTCTTCATAGATAGACAAATAGATATTTATAACGATCCTCTACTTTCAACTTTGCTATCTAGGGGGAAAAGTTGCCAGGCAAGCAAGTAAGCCTATTGGTCAATCTAGCTTGATTGCTTTCCTCCAGCGATGGACAATTTTAATTTCCTATCACATTTATAGTCATCATATTTGAGAAAGGGCACAATAGGTTAATGAAATCACTATAATTTCATTCAAATGATATATATTTTAAAAGCTCAATTAAAGAAACAGATACTAGGGTACCACATTTTATTTTGCCTTATGGATACCATGGCTCTATAGCACCTGGGAAAGGCACTGAAAAAACACATTTCCCAATGCTAAAATGAATGTGAAGTCATTATCATCACTAAACCAATCCATGAAGTACATCTATTTTGTGAAAATAGATGATGCTATATTGAAACTTCATTTCTTCTTTCATCTATTCAATGCATGGTTTATCAAATTCTGTTCTTTTTAAGGTAGCATAGCAAAGTGATTTCTAAAGAGTACTCAGAAGTTAGACTGAGTTGGAATTTTAACTTCATTACTTATTACCTTTTAAGCAAGGTAATAAACCTCTCTAATCATCAGTCTCTTCATCTGTAAGATGGACAGATTAACTAGCCTTACTGTGATGGGGGAATGAGACAATAAATATAAAATCACAGTGACTGACATACAATAAGATGTTAATAAATTTTGTCTATTATTGTTATTGTTACTATTATTATGTCACATTATGGAACATTAAGAAATGATAATACACTCCCTTCCCCTCAATTTATTGGTGTCCAAGTGAGAAAGCAAAGATAATGTTAGTATGCTAATATTGTGCTAAGATCTAACCTAAATACTTTATCTATAGTAACTCATCTACACTGTCAATGACTATGTTAGGTAAGATTTTTGAGTATTCCCATTGTACACATAAGAAAATAAGGGCATCACAGGATAAGGGATTGCTGTAAGTTTACAGCTAATTAGAACTGAGTTGGGATATAAACTCAGGCAGTCTGGATCCAGAGTCATTATTTTTTGTTTATTTGTTTTCTTGACAGTATTACAATTGTATATACTTCCTATAAACCCTTAAATCTTTGGATAAGAAAAGAAGTTAGAAAAATATGAAATGCTTCAGAGTACTCCCTTCCTGGCCATGAAGTCTCAGGTAACAAACACAATTCCCTCTCACAGAACAAGGAGGAGTGGTTGTCCTCAAACACACTCAATGTTTTTCCCCAGTTATAACTCAGCAACCAGGACACCAGTCTCTGTTAACAAAATCTCCCCAAGTTTCAGTGTGCTAAGTAGTTTCTTCACATTGCACAATTATTGCAGCATCCCCTGCTAGGGACAAGAAAAATTCTTAAGGGCATTCAGCTATGACCTTTTCCCCAAATACTACCGCTGCTTCTGGAGCAAATGATCCATGTTCTCCACCTAAGTCATTTACCTCACATCTGCTCTGGGCCCAGCACCAGGCAAGATAATGAGAGAAATTCAATGCTACTGTCCTTGCTTTTTGAATGCTTACAACCTTTTAAACAAATATGCAACCATAATGCATGATCTTATTATGGAATCTTGGAAGAGGAATAACGTCTGTCTCCAAAACATTCATATACGTGTGTGTGTGTATATATATATACACACACACTGTATTGTATTTATATGTATATATGTATTTATATACATATAGATGACATTTGATTATCAATACAGTGAGAAACTCTATTTTAGAATTATTTTCTCCCCTCTACTCAATGACAAGAATCCGGGTATTTACTCATTTCTATGGCTGGGGTTGGAATATAATTCTTATTTCATCCTTACAGACACTACGCATTTTCTGGGGAATCCCAGGTTTATGGGGGTATATTTTGACCCTAAATTTTCTTCTCAACTGACAACACTTCTGCCACCAAATGCATGGATTTTCCACATATAGTAAATAATTCTCCAATTTTTTGCAGACACCAACAGGGTGTCTTACATTTTAATTCAATTCTGATACTAACTACCTGGAGTTAAAGCAGACCCCTCCGGTTAAGAGCTCAGTGTCCCATTTCAGATGTCAGTCAAGTAGCAGGTCCAGGTTACCCACACTTCTGTCTGAACTGGCTACAAATCATTAGTTCCCATGACACTCCCCTCAGGTTTGATAATTTGGTTTAATGGCTCACAGAACTCATGGAAACACTTTTTACTTAGTATTACCAGTTTATTATGAAGGATATAATAAAGGATATAAACAAACAGCCAGAAGAAGAGTATACAGGGTTAGGTCCAAAAAGAGTCCCCAAAGCAGTAATATCTATCCTTATAGAACTGGGGTACACCACTCTCCTGGCATGTGGATGTATTCATAAACCTGGAAGCTCTCTGAATCCCATAGTTTAGGGGTTTTTATGGAAGCTTCATCATATAGGCATGATCAATTATAAACTCAGTCTCCAGCCTCTCTCTCCTTCCTAGAGAGAGAATAAAGTGATGGAACTGATACTTCAAAGTTTCTATTCATGCTAAGTCATTAGCCCTTATTCTGGAACTATCCAGGAGTCCACCAAGGGTTTCCTAATTTGAACAAGACATTCCTATTGCCCTGGAAATTTCAAAGGATTTTGGAGTTTCGTGTAAGACTCTTCTCACCACATTACTCAGAAAATTACAAAGGTTTAGGAGGTCTCTGTCAGGAACTAGGGACAGAGATCAAATACGTATTTTTTATAATGTCATAGCCACTACATGTTGGTTAGGTATGGTAACCATGAAGGTGTCCTGCTCAGATATCACTTCAGGAGAACTTGCTGCAATGACTGTATTTAGCTGATAGCCTCCAGCTACCATACCTCAGATTAGTCACCATGTTCATGAGACTGAAATTCATGGGCTCCTCTCAGTCAATGACAGAGCCCAGGGAAATAAGAGAGTCACCTTGTCTATTTCTACTCCTTCCCCTACTTATCTCTCACAGTTGTTTGTATTATCTTTATATATTTCTAGGAGGATCCAAACTGACAGCAGACCTTGTGTTTACCTTCTGTCTTGTAAGAAACATAAAGTCTGGAAACCAAACTGGAAGCTCTCTCAAGTGGGCAAAAAAATAACTTTAGGGAACCACCTACATCGTTGACTTCTCATTTTCACTTAGTTTTTGACATAACTGTTGCTTATTTATCTATGATATTATGAATGATATTATAAATAACTATAGTTAAATATGTTACCAATTTTCAGTTTCTGTTTTGTTTTTGTTAGTATTTTTTGCATAGGAATGTTGGTGTGAGACTTAGCCTCCCTTCTTCGTAGATTGTTCATAACCACACCCTAGCTCTCACAATTCAATAAAATTCAAAAAGAAACACTATCTGATGATTAAAAACAAAAAAAAATGCAACTATTTTAAAGTGGTTGAGGACTTTTTACTGCACCTCATATCTTGATTTAAAAATCTCTCTGAAAGAATCCTCTCCCAAGGATCAAAGAATTCCCAAAGAGAAAAATGGGGAAAAGTCACAAAGCATAAAATCTACAAAGCACAGAAGAGTGACAATCCAAGAACCAACAAACAACAGAATAAGACTCACCAAGAATCCAGATACACACAATCCTAAAGTTAAACTTCAAGCAGAAGAAAAACAATCACACATTATATGGTATAATATGCCAGAAGGAATAAAGAACTAAGAAATTAGTTAATAAGTATACAAATCAAAACAAACATTATGACTGGAAAAAAATAGTAGTTATGAATTATGGTGTTAAAAGAAAGATTGAACTAAGTAGATGTCAATAGCATATAAATTGGAGAGAGTAATAGGTTTAGGAGGGTCAAAAACAAACCAAAAAATAGCAACCACATGTCAAAAGTTAGATTCTGAAGTAAAATACACCCTTTAAATCTACTAGGCAGGAGACTCCTGGAACTTTGGCTTGTCCCTCAGAGGCAAGATTATACCAAAGTAACCTAAATCATTATTAAATTATTTGTCAACTTGGTATTCAAATAAGAAAAAAGTGAAATTGGATCTCTCCCCAACATTACTCTATAAAGTAAAATCACTTCCAGGTGGAATAGGACAAATGTAAAAAATTGAATTATAAAACTTTTAGAAGTCATTTCAGGGGAATATATTTATAAACTGAACATAGCAAAAAAAAGTTGACACAAAACAAAAACAAACAAACAAAAGAAAACACTGAATATGTGATATGACTACATAAGTAAACAGTTGTTTATCAAAAGACCATAAAAAATGAAAATGATAATTTTTGATTAAGAAAAATTATTTTAATACATAAAAATGACAAATGAAGATAATTCAGAATATGTAATGAAAAATCTACAAAAAATAAGAGAAAGACAAAAAATTATAAAACAAACAATATACTCAAACTGCACTAATAGAAGAAATCTGAATCTTCATTAAAACAACAAAAATATGCTCAAATGTATTAGCAATGTGAAAATACAAACTAAAATCATAATGTAGTACTATTTTTACATATAACTACATCATTGTAAAAATTAATAGCCTTCAAATATCAAATATTGGTGATGATGTGAAATGACAGAACTTTTTATTGCTGGCAGGAGGGCAGGTAAATTAACACTTTGGAAAACTACTTGGCATTACAAAAATAAATTGATGACATGTCTGTTCAATGACTAGAAATTTAAATCCTCAATATTTATCTGGAAGATCCTCTTATATACCTACTCCAAGAGGCATATACATCTATACAGGGTAACACTGTATAGCTATATTGCTATGAATGAACTTCAACCACCTGCAGTAACATAGAGGGGAAAACCTTAAGTTGAAAAACTCAAGTTGAGCTAAAAAAGCAAGTCTTTGATAAATATATACAATTTAATTATATTTTAATAAATTTTAGAAGCATGTGAAATAAACAATGAACTGTTTAAAATCTCAAAATGAGTGATAATGTTTTTCTAAAGCATATGAAAAATAAATCTAAAAGTCATGATAGAGGTACCTCCTAAAAGAAAGGAGAAGGATAGGGGAAAAGTGGGTACAAAGAAGATGTTAAAGGCAATGAGACTACTTTGTCCATAAACAGGGTAACTTGTATGTAAGAGTTATTTATTATTTTTTGTGCTTTATACCTCTTTTTAATACATATGCTTTAAATAATAAAAATTATTTTTAAATTGACTGTTTTCAAGTGAAAATATAATTTTTAAATGGCCTAAATGAAAAAGGAAATCTATATAAATAACTACTCAAGGAATTTTATGTGAAGTATTATATAATGCAACTAGAATACATATGCATTTAACTTATACAAAATATCAATTTAAATATATCAGCTAATGAAATATTACATAGCTATGAGAATACATATATTTACTTGAAAACTAATTTATGCAGTTTCTGAAAATGCATTTTTTATTACATAATAAAAAGGAAGTGCAAGCCTCTTTAGATTTTAGCTTAAGAAATAAAAATTTTGGCTCATGCTTAGTTGGAATCCGATTAAAGGAGATTTCAAAGACATTCTGCTCCTTTCCATGTAAACTTTCCTAATACAGATATCCTTAGTAATTTATATACAGTTTAATGTACTGCCCATGCTTAGAATTTTCAAATAACCAATAACATCAAAAATTTAAATTATCACTGCTCTAAAAATTGATTCCTTTACTGACTGAACCCCAGAGTTGAATAAAAATCCCATTTGTAGACTTCTTTTTCCCCAGTATATCTCTTTCAGTGAATTAACCTCACTTGGAAATTGCTATTTTTCCTTCTCTTTTTAGAAATTAGGTTATAAGCTCCATGAGAATAGGGATCCTGTCTGTCCTATTCACCTATACCAGGGTCTATCATAGTGTCTGATAAGTACTAGATGCTTGATAAATACTTATTAAATTAACAAATGAAGATCATCACAAGTTAGTGAACAGAGGAGGGATAAAAATAAGAGACAACATTTTAAAAGCAATATATGCTCAGGAGTGGGTTTGCTATGATCCAGCAATCCCACTCCTGGGCATGTATCTGAAGGAAACTCTAATTCAAAAAGATAAATTCAATGTTCAGAGCAGCACTATTTACAACAGACAAGACATGGAAGCATTCTAAATGTCCATCAACAGATGACTGGATAAAGAAGATGTGGTATATTTATACAATGGAATACTCCTCAGCCATGAGAAAGAATAAAATAATGCCACAGGCAGCAACATGGATGGACCTAGAGATCATCACTCTAAGTGAAGCAAGCCAGAAAGAGAAAAATACCACATGATATCACTTACAGGTAGAAACTGAAAAAAAAAAAAAAAGAGACACAAGTGAATTTATTTATAAAGCAGAAACAGACTCATAGTCAGAAAACAAACATATGGTTACCAGAGGGGAAAGGGGAGAGTGGAGGGATAAATTGGGAGTTTGGTATTTTCAGGTACTAACTACTATATATAAAATAGATAAAAAACAAGGTCCTACTATGTACCAGAGAGAACTAAACTGAATATTTGTAATAGCCTATAATGAAAAAGAATATGCAAAGGAATATATATACACACATACACATATCTGAATCACTATGCTGTACACCAGAAATTAACACAAATTTTCTTTCTCCTACTTAAGGCTTAAGTGGGCACATCGTTCCAAGAAGATTCATTTAATTTTTATTAAGTTAAATTTTATTTTTTATTTGGTAATATATTTACATGGATCAAATTTAAGTAAAATATATACATGGAGAAAATTTGATTGTACCTGTTTCTCTTCCTACCAAATTTCTCCCATTCTATTTCCTAAAATAATTACTCTTCTAATATATTGTGTAGTCTTTCAGTGTTTCACTATGTAAAATAAGTGAGTATGAAAAAATATTTTTATTACCTTCCTTTTTTTAATTACATAAAATTTATACATGTTATAAACACTTCTCTACTTTTTACTTTCTTCTATTAAAAATATGTCCTGGAAAAGCATCTCATTTACCATTGCACCAAAAAGAATAAAATATGTAGGAATAAACCTACCCAAGGAGCCAGAGGACTTGTACTCCAAAAACTGTGAGACACTGATAAAAGAAATTGAAGACAACATGAACAGATGGAAAGATCTACTGTGTTCTTGGATTGTAATAATCAATATTGTTAAAATGGCCATACTATCTTTATATCCAATATAAAGATTCAATGCAATCCCTATTAAATTACCAATGACACTTTTCTCAGAGCTGGAATAAAAACTTTTAAATTTTGTTTGAAAACACAAAAGACCCCAAGTAGCCAAAACAGTCTTGAAAAGGGAAAATGGAGCTGTAGGAATCGTGATCCCTGACTTTAGACTATACTACAAAGCTACAGTAATCAAAATAGTATGGTACTGGCACAAAAACAGACACATAGGTAAATGAAACAGCATAGAAAGTCCAGAAATAAATCCACAAACTATGGTCAATTTATCAATGACAAAAGAGGCAAGAATATACAATGGAGAAAAGACTCTCCAACAAGTAGTGCTGGGAAAACTCAACAGCTACATAGAAATGTTTGAAATTAGAACATTCTCTAACACAACATACAAAAATAAACTCAAAATGGATTAAAGAACTAAATGTAAGACCAAATACTATAAAACTCCTAGAGGAAAACATAGGCAGAACACTCTTTGACCTACATCACAGCAATATTTTTTTGAACCAGCTCCTAGAGTAATGGAAATAAAAGCAAAAATAAACAAATGTAATCTAATTAAACTTAAAAGCTTTTGCAAAGCTAAGGTTACCATCAGCAAAACAAAGACAACTCACAGAATGGAAGAAAAATGATTGCAAATGATGTGATTGACAAGGGATTAATTTCCAAAATATACAAACAGCTCATACAACTTGAGAATCAAAAAACAAAAACAAAAACAAAAACAAAAACAAGCAACCCAATCAAAAAATAGGCAGAAGACTTAAATAGACATCTCTCCAAAGAAGACATCCAGAGGGACAACAAGCATATGAAAAGATACTCAACATCACTAATTGTCAGAGAAAGGCAAATCGAAACTACAATGAGATATCACCTCACACCTGTCAGAATGGCCACCATTAAAAAGTCCACAAAGTGATAAATGCTGGAGAGGGTGTGGAGAAAAGGGAACCCTCCTATACTGGTGGTGGGAATGTAAATTGGTGCAGCCACTATGGAGGACAGTATGGGGATTCCTCAAAAAACTAAAAGACAGACTTACATATGATCCAGCAATCCCACTCCTGGGCATATATCCAGAGGAAACTCTAATTCAAAAAGATACATGCACCCCAATGTTTACAGCAGCACCATTTACAATAGTCAAGACAGGGAAACAACCTAAATGTCCATAAACAGATGACTGGATCAAGAAGCTGTGAGATTTTTTATATATATATATATATATATACACACACACACACACACATACATATATACACACACACAATGGAATACTACTCAATAATAAAAAATAAAATAATACCATTTCCAGCAATGTGGATGGACCTGGAGATTGTCATTCTAAGTGAAGTAACTCAGAAAGAACATGGGAGTCATCTCTTTGAGACGTAAAGATCATGAGTGGTAGCACCCCTTCTCTCAGTTTCTGTGGGAAGGTAGCAGCCTGACTTTGGTAGGCATCTTGCTCCAAGTTACAAAACTACTTCCTATTGTAAAGAGATAAGAAGTTTATTTTTCCTTGGGATAAAACCAATAAGCTAACATAGACGGTCATTCTAATTACTAGGTTAAGTTAGGATGAACTACGTGTGACCAATGTGTTGTCCAGTCCTCTTCCTTGAGAACTAGTTATTATTTATCTTGAAAACATGTATGATGGGTTATATACACCATGCTATACAAGGGAGTGAGATTTCTTTCTGCCTTTGCAAAATCTTAGTGAACTGCCTGTGATTGCCCCTCATATTCTGGTTTACTGCTTATTTTATAATAAAAGTGTTTTCTTTCTCTACTACCATTGTGGAAAGGATTTCTGGGTTGGGAGTCGATTTTATTTTTAATTATATTTTCCCAACAGGTTCAACAGACAGGTATTTTTGTATCAATTCACCATTGTCTTGTCAAATTTTTCACTTAACTTGTCAAGGCAACCAACTGTCCTGTCTTTAAAGGGGTGTAGTTTTACCTGTTTGCTGATCTAAATCGTTGTGTTGTAAGAAGAGGCTAAATGAAGTTTGAAAATAAAACAGCTTTGAAAATATAAAATGCTGTAAGGATGTAAGTTTATTAATCTTCACTTTCATCAACATTTTGAAGGCATCACTTCAGAGACATTTGTAAGATTTATTATTATCAAATGCTTAGAATAGCATGGAATATACTGGAAAGATTTATATATACATAAATAAATTTAGCAAATTATGTTTACTACATAGTCCAGAAAAGTACTCTTATTAGCACTTCAGTTTAACATGAATGGAATTTGCATGAATAGATGAGGAGAAACATTGATTCCTTAGTAGCAGAGAAACACAGGGAGAAACATTAGTGATTTTGAGCAGCAAAAGGGCTTTGCATAAATTAATAAATAAGCTACTTGGTGATGGTAATTATAGCATTCACCTCTACCTTTGTAAGTTACAAATATATCTGGGAAAAGCACATAGACATGAGTTGGGGAAACAACATTAACATAACATATCACATAATAGATCTTAGTTGAAGGATTACACTCACTTTAAATAGGACAAGTAGAAAATTATGAATTCCATAACTCTAAAAGGTTTTTCTTTGCCCATTCGTTTTACTATCCTTGCTGAGTCCTAACTGTGACATAAAATGTTATTTCTTTTGTTGAATTTACTTTCTTCATTCTGTCACTCTTAAGCCAGCTTTAAGAAAACTGTTTCCAGTGATACAGGCATAGGAGCTATGGCAGAAAGTCACTCACTTGTACTATGAGCATTGTGCCAATCAAACGCCATTTAGATACTACCATCATTAGGCTCAACAATCAATGAAACAAACCCATCTAAAATAGAGGCACTTAAATACACATTGACAATGGAAAATTCTCTATTTAGATTACTTAATCCACAGCTTAAAGACTAAATCTGGCACTGAATTTAATACATCTAAACGGAGATGTGTGCCATTATCTTTATGCCTTTTCTGTTGTGTTTTTCCCGAGTGGCACATATACCTATTCTGCATTCTATCTTGGTAACTTTCTCTGACCTTTTCGTGCTTTCATTTCACTCCTTCTGACTTACAAATCCCTTTCAATCTATAGTAAATGCAATGGATAAATAGCACAATTTTAACTTCTCACCTCTTTATTTTAAATACACTCTTTCTGCAAACCACTGGTAGTATTTATAGCAACATACCAATATTCTACTTTTCCATAAGAGATAAGTCAATACTTTTGAAATTTTTAATCTTCTCCCATTCTGCACAAAGGACACTATTTTGGTTTCAACTGAGTAGGAAAAATTCTAAAGATAACAATGTACGTACAAATTTCTAAAAAGCTAAAAATCTCATTTACTATTTTTAAAATGTGGGTATGACAGTAATCACTTGTATTAGTGAAGAGACTTGAAATAATCAAATTATTGTTTAAAAGCTTTCCCTGATATTAAAAAAAAAAGTATTTCTTAAGCCTTCGTCCCTTAAAGATCCTACATGTGTTGTTTGACCAACTCCAGCAATAGATATTGACTAAAATAGATATTCAAATGAATTCTATTTAGCACAAATTCTTCTCTGTAAAGACACTTTGGATAAATGCTTTAATTAAAAAATAATATAATAACAATAAAAACTTTATAGTATAGAAATCTGCACATTAAAAATAAAACTTTATATATCAATTAATTTAGGAGGATTATATCAAATAAACTATAGATAATACACTGCATTTCAAATCCCTTCTCATTGAATGCCTGTTGAAAACATAAAGATACTTATGGATAAATGATAGGTTTCTGCTCGGTGCCAGTTTGCATTCTATGCTTCTCATATAAGTGCTGCTGATTTTTTTTCCTTAACTAAAGAAATAGGATCCCTTTGATGATACTTTATTGTATCAGGGCCCATATTTCACATTTCCTTTTTGCAAAATGCTTCTTCACACTTTGTGACTGCTAAACATTGAGATTTTTTAAAAATACTATGGGGCATTTACTCCCCACTCCTGATTTTTCTTTCAGTTGGAAAGACATCTATTCGCATAATTCTCCTTCTCACCCTCCCTCTTTATAGTGAGCAAACTGCAGGCAGAAATCTAGGTTCTATTTGCTTCTGCTGGAACTAGCCCTATTTGGTTCCAGTGCTGCTTGTCATAAGTCTGTCTAATTTTGTGCCTCAGTTTTGGGGAGCAGATACGCCCACATATGTATTTTTTAATAGCAACTCTATCAGGTCTCCATATGCCAAATACTTTATCTTATTTCTCAATTTGTTCAGTGTTTCGGCAGGAACAAGGGGTAATATTAAAGGCACCATCTCAATTTATCTGCTGGATTTTCATTTAATTTATACTGCCTGAGAAGTTCCTGCCTGTTGCCAACTACTTAATATGAGGAGTATATACTATCTATTTTTTTTTACAGTCCTAAAATTTTCTGTTTAGTTTTTCTTAATTTCAATTTTGGGGGTATACTGTGTTTTAATGTGGAGATAACTTAATAATAAACTTTTTTTTTCAAAAAATTGTGGTATTTTGTTATCTATTTTTGAACACAGATCTACTGGAGTTTACAGCCGAGGTTCTTACATTCTACATTCTATTTTCATTCAATTTGGCTCTACTTATTTGCTATTAAGCTGTGGATGAGTTTATTCCAACTAATCCAAAAGAAAAATGAAGTATCTTAAAGAACATAAAACAAATTAAAACTCACCTGCTTATGCAACTAAAATGATTTATAAAATCATACATTTAAAATAAAGATTAGTGTTTAAACATCATTTCATATCTTAATTTCTCTGCCAGCTTGGTGACTTCTGGTGTTAACATGCCATTATTATTAGGCTCGACTGCCTGCTGTGAGCCATGGTGGAGCACACAGAAAAATCTCACTACAGGCAAATGCAAACGCTGAGATTTTAATGGCTGTTAAGTAAATTTGAACTTAAAAATAAACAACAGGCCTAACAGAGGCTTAATTACAGTCAGATGCAGTGTTTAAAAAAAAAACAGACTTTATCTTCATACCTATCATGAAAACATATTTTCTTTTGAAGGAAAATCTTATTTGTATTTTAAAATAAGGGATCTGCTAAGCAGGCAAGTACTTCTCTATTTAATTATTGATTAGTTTCCTTTAGATAAAAGACCAGTCTTGCAGATGGGATAAATTTAGACCATCAAACTACAAAAATGTAGTATGCAACATATACTTCTCTTTGTCCTACACACTCACGTGTTTAGCTTCTTCTGATACTTAATTTAAAATATTGGTCAATTTAGAACTTTATTTGGTCTATGTTCTATTTGGCTTTTATCTTATTGCTAATCTTGTTAGCTTGTTTTTTTAGAATTGCAACTGCTGGATTTTTATTGATTATAATTTCATATTGATGTGTCTGGAGTACATCTACAAAGACACACACATACAAAAAAGCATAAAGACCTTGCCTTTCTCACATCACTAATCTAACTATCTATCTGTCTGTCTGTCTATCTATCTACCTATCTATCTGTCATCGGTTAATTGGTAAGAAAGTCACAGATTTGGCAGAAGAGAAATCTTAATAATCATTTCTTTCAATCCATCAGTTTACAGTTGGGAAAAAATGAGGCACGAAGAGATTAACAAACAAATGGTTAGTGATGTGACTACAGCTAAATGCAAGATTTCTTGATTCTAAGGATATGCAGCTATTACATTTTATTTACTACATGATGATCTCATGCCCAGATCAGAAATTGCTCACCCTACTGGAGCAATCTCTCTCCAAGAAGTGCTAGACAAAGCTAGAGCTTGGGAAAATATCTCACCCCTTGTTGTACTAGATAATTTTATTTGACTTTTCAGACATACTTTCCTTATTTTCTTCTTTTAAGAAAATCTTTCAAAAATTCAGTTATAAGATACATACATAAAAGAGAACAAATGAAAAGTTTCAGCTTGATGTGTATTTGCAAAGCTCTTATATCTGCATAGCCACCACCCAAATCAAGATACAGAACAGTACCAGCAGGCCAGAAGCTTTCCTTATAGCTCTTCCCAGTAATTATACCTCCCCAGGTAATCACGCTTCTGACTTTTATCACTACAGATTAATTTACCCTTTTTTGGATGTTACGTAAATGAAAACATACTACATGTTTTCTTTAGTGCTTGGCTTCTTTTACTGATCACTATTTGTGAGTTGCATCCATGCTACTGGAAGCTCTATTTCATTGTTATATTATATCACATCATATGAATATACCACAATTTATCCCTTTATTCCACTGTTGGTAGATATTTGGATTGTTTCTACTTTTGACTATTATAAATAGTGTTATTATTAATATTCTTGTATAGTCTTTTGGTACACGAAGTAACACATTTCTATATATCTAGAAATGAAAGAGTTTGGTCATAAGCAATGCTCAGTTTTTGGAGAATATACCAAAGTTCTATCAATTTACACTCTGGAGAATAACATATGACAGCTTAGATGGCTCTATATCTTCGCCAGTATCTGTCTGGTCATTTCAGTTTTGTTGTTGCTGTTGTTGTTTTTTAAATATTCCAGTAGGTGTGTGGAATGTTATTTTGTTTTAAATTTTCATTTCCTTAAGGACAAATCATGTTGAACACCCTTTTGTTCATTTTATATATATATATATACACACACACACATATATATATAAAATATATATACACACACATATATATATATAAAATATATATACACGCACATATATATATATATATATATATATATATATAAAATACACACACACACACACACACACACACACACACATTTTTTTAACCCCATCCAGATCTTTTCTTCATGCTTTCCCCTCCAGTTTTATGTCCCTGGAGGCTAACTTGTACTGACCACACCAATAGACTCCCTTCCCTTCTGGGATCCATCACTGGAAATCATTGCTAGTGGATGGAAGTCAGGCAAGGAGGGAATGGAATCAGACATTCATACTCTCTACTCCCTTCCTTTGGCTATGCTGTAAACTGTCTGTGTCTTTCCATAGAAAGGCCTCAGCTTCAGCAAGTCGGCATACCTCATAACTCTGTCTGTAATTTCCTGCTAACAAATCTGTCTTCCATCCTAAATACCTAAGGGTGGTATGGGAACTTTGCCAACCTTGGCATATTTCACTGTCTCTTACGGGTTTTTTTATCCTTCTGCAGAGTTATGTGTATAGTTCTTTTATTAAGCCCTCCTCTATTTATTCAAATTTGAATGTGTTATCTATTTCCTGCTGGAAATAAATATGATATGTATTGCTCTTTCTAACTAGTACTGAGCATGTTGGAAAGATGGTGTATGTAAGACGGACATTTGAAAATTAAATGAAGAAGATTTAGTGGAAAATACAGTGTTTTAGAGTAGACCTCTATCAAGACCTTAATAATAAATGTTTGCCAGTGTATAATTCATGTTTAAGCAAATAATAAGATACTCTATTACACTGGTATCTAAGGTTGAGTCTTTAGGCAGGTTCTGGTTGCTTTGAGAATGATTTAATCTATATTTGTAGAAACAAAACTGGAATTAATATATGTAGTGTGGTCTGGTCTCAAAAGAGTGTATACCAGATTTGCCTAAGGATTTTACCAAGTGTCTTAAGTTTTATTCATGATCTACTTATTTGTCCTAAGGTAGGGCATCTAACAAATAGAAACATTACCTTCTGATATGATGGTATTCCTCACCATCTCACATACTTTTAAGTTTTGTCTCAGACATTACTTTCCAACCTGAGTCAAGTAAATCTCTTCCTTTAAGGGGTTAGTAGCCTTCATAGTTACATCAAAAACCAAACTATTCAGAGAGAGGGGAGGACTTACAGAGACAGGAAATTGACAAATTCCCAGGATTAGTGAGGGTGATGCCTGGAATTTTAGCTCTAAATGTCTTTAAGCCTGGGGACTAATCTCAATTAAGTACTACTTAAGGAAGGGACCCATAGCTATGAAAAACATAGGCCTAACAGCAATACCAACTTAGAGCTAACTCAAGTTGAAGTATAACAAAGGAGTTTTACCATAGCATTAAATAGAACTGATACACAAGACAACAACTAAGGACAGTTCCATGGGATTATCAGTGCTTCATCTTCTAGTTTACTTCTCTCCCCACTGCAATTTGGTATCTTCCCCTAACAACTCCTCTGATAAATGCTCTAAAAGTCATATGTCATCTTGTAATGTTAAGCCTTCTCCAAACTTGTGCCACAATTAATAATTTAGGCCCCTCCTTCCCTCTTTAAACTCAATGAGATAATATCCAGTTCCTTAATTTGGTTCTCTTCTTTCTGGCCACTCCTTTTCTGCCCTCTGTCGTGATTTCCTTTTCACTACCTACCTCTTAAAAATTTGCATTTCACAGGGTTCAATTATTGGACCATTTCTCTGCTTATTCTACATGATTTTAGTGGGTTAACTTAATAGATACATAACAGTGATCCTTTATTTCAATTATTTCCAAACCTTAATTTATAATACCTCCCTATCATGTGGTATAGACCTGTATTCTAAAACAGCTTACTAGATCTATTTCATGTGAATGCCCCATAAAAGACTTGAGTTTCAACACATTATAGGTCAGAGCTGTTATCTTCCTCTCCAAAACTGCTCTTTCCTCTGTATTTCCTTTCAGTTAATAGAATCATGATTCAGTGAGTCATCCAAGCTAAGAAACCTCATTATGATCCTCAACTCATCCATTTATCTCATCTCTCACATTCAATCAGTCAGCACATCGTGTTAATTCCATCTCCTTAATATCTTTGGGATCTGTCTTCTACTTTTCATTCCCACAGCTACCTCTCTTGTTTGCAGGTTCATCATCCCTTTTTCGGTTCTGTAATGATGGCCTACTAATTTTCTTGACTCCTATGGTTGGCTCATGAATATCTTGACCTTCCATTATCTTTGGCATTGCTATAAATGTGTGCTTCTAAAACATAAATCAAATCATATACCACTCTTACTTTAAAAGCTCCAGTTACAGAATTAAATACACACTTATTAAGATCTAGCTTGAATGAACAAGAATTCTAATAGCAATATTTTCTTTGAAAAGGAAACAAAAAAATGGCTCTTCCCACAGAAAGACATAGAAAATGGATAAGAAGAAGCATTCTCATTAATTTTTAATGTCATGTTGAATTTTATGGTATTTAAAATCTTACATTATTTATATTTAAACTATAGTAGGATATAATACAAATTTATTATATTTATTGTTTAGTTTATAAAATTATTTCATAGTCACCTTTATATATACATGTATATTTAATTTATATATTATGTAAATACATATGCATATGTATATACTGCTTAAGCAATGATCTCTGAGAAACCATATTTATGAATTCATAAAAATTTATGAATTCATTAAAAATGAGTCTAAACTATCTAATTAGAAAGATTTATCTATTTTTTTTTTAGAAAGAAAGAACTCTTGGGGTACACTGAAAAAATGAAAATTGTTTCTAATCAGCACTTTTCCCCTTAATGAATAGGGCCAATGAGTTGGTATTAAAATGTGCATTTTTAAATAGGCTTCTGCAGACATGTGATATTACACACCTGCCCGATAGCTTTAAATTGCAAATGCAGCCTTTCTTTTTCTTTTTCTATTTTGTATATATTTATAGTAATTGATCAAATTGTTTTTCATATGTGATAAAATTTCTATCACTTTTTATTATTTAACATTTCCAGTGCTTTGCTTAATCACAATATGCTAGCTAACTTTAGATATTAATAAAATGTATCAAATAAAGAAAGCAGGTAATTTACAACCCATGAATTATTATTCCACTATGTCTCCAGAAAGATGCTCTGATTCTGAAAATGTGTTATTGCTAAGGGAGTTGCTTTTGCCCCTCTTTTCTTTCTGAAATGCTTCTAACTATTTTAGGTTTCTGATTTATGTTTAGAGAGAGACATAGGCTGAGTGTGTGGGCAATTGCGTCATTACTGATTAAAAGTATGAACAGTTTTGTTTACAATGATTCCCTTCTATTAAGGAGTAAAAGAGCAGCAAAATAAAAACTGTTCGTGTCTTGATAATTAATTATCAATGAGAAGAACAAGTACCTCATTGATAAAAGGAAAACTCTTTTGAAGTTGTAAAGAATTTTCCTGGAGTCTCAGTATTTTCTATCTATGCAAAATAGTCATCAGAGTGACAAGAAGTATAATGGAAGGATATTATTTGATAATTTATCTACGTGGAAATTGACACCAAGACTAGAAAGATCACTTCAGTATAATGGCTTAAATATAATCTAAAATCAATGCTGCAGTTTACCATAATCAATGAACAATGCTCTTTGGATAAGTGATTAAACTAGTAAGTTGGGTAGGGAGATACTTCTGATTTTGATGTTGTTACAGACAATACTTAGAGACTCAAAGAGTCTTCTTGTTTTTCAAGGATACAAAATGAAAGAACATACACCTAAGATTTTACAATCCAGGTCACTAAACTCCCATCTCTGTATTTTCTCTATCAAGGACCTGAATCTGGTAAAACCTAGTAAGATTTACCAATTTTAGAGCTTCAGTAATAAATGAGACAAAAAAAATCTTAATATCCTTACTTTGAAGAATTAACCTTGGGACATAACTGTACCTGCAGCCAGAGGGAAATACAATGCCTCATTTGGTATAGTCTATAGCCCCAGTAATATAGTCATTATCTGTGTTTGAGCTTAGTTTAAATCTTAGATAACACAAATGTTTGTCTGACATTCCCTAAATTCAGGAAGAGGTAATGTAGATTAGTGGGCAATAAATGGTCCTGGAACAACGGGATCCCTAACACAAAATACACAGAAAAATAATCTCAGATGGAATTTACGTTCATCAAAATACACTTATAAAATGTAAAAGTCTGTTAACAGTCCAAGAGAAGGATTTTATAACACATAAAACAAACATAGCATATATCAAGAATGTGTATTAAATAATTCCTATGAATCAATAAGATAAAGACATAGCAATAAAAATTGAGCAATAGAAATAATCAGGAATTTCACTGAAGAAGAAACACATTCAAATAAGATACAAATACCTTCATACTCTTTCTGAGATGTCAAAAACAAATGCCTTTTCCCAGATCTCCTTGATACAAATCTTCCAATCTGGTTTCTCCAAGTGCCACACCAACTAAACAAATAATTAGTCTGGATGGAGAAAGTAAAAAGATATGCATATTTGACAATATAGTCCACCCTCAGTATCTGAGGAGGCTTGGTTCCAGGATCACCCCTTCCAACGCCTCCTCCTCACTCCCCCAGCAGATACTAAAATCCCTGAATGCTCAAGTCCCTTACATAAAATGGCATAGTACAGTTGGCCCTCCACATTTGCGGATACAGGACCCACGGATACAGAGTATGGACTGCGTTTCATCAAACAAAGTATTTGTATAAATGCAGAAAAAGAATATACTACATAAATAGGGCCTATGTTGATGCATTACAATCCAAGAATCATATTAAAACAATTATATGAAATAATTTATAGTTATCATACAAATACAAGAAGTAAGATATAAATAAATTAGCATTTTCAATAGTTCTTATTTATGATAATACAATATCAACATAACCATAATTATAACTTAATATGTTAATGCAATCTAGATTTTGGGGTTTTAAAAAAATACTTATTTTAATTCTGTTTAAATGGTTGCTTATGGAGCAATTATATATTGTAATTAACTATTGGAAAAGTGTGCGTGTATGTGTGTGGTATGGTTTTTGACGTGGATAAAAATTCAGACTGGCATTTTTGTGGTGACTTTTAAAAATATAACTAAGAATGTACATGTGTTAACAAAACACCTGTTACACATATTCATTAAACAAATACATACTGAAAGGTGTCAGATATGCTTCTGCATGTTCAGGAAATAGCAGCGAACAAAACAAAGAAATTCCTTCCCTTGCGGATTTTAGATTTTATTTTCTAAAATTTTTCTAAAGCTGCATTTTCTTGCATTAAATATCAGTATTCCACAGAATTTAATAATTATGACTTACCAATCACTATAACTAAAACAGGAAACAGTACAGAAATGTTATTTTTTATTGTTAGCATTAACATTAAGAATGGCAATCAAAATTTGCTCTTGAAGAGTCACTTTCATACATGTTTCTCAAAGAACTATAACATTCTAATTAATTTTACAGCACGCAAGAGAGACAGATAAGTATTATTATTCTGATTTTACAAATGAGGGAACCATAACATAGAAGCTGAATTCACATTTTTCCTCCACACCTCAATAGAGCTCTTAAGAAACCACATAGCTATTGCAGGGTTTCAGCTCATGTATTGCTGTGTACCTCTGTAGCAGTTTTTTCATTACCCAAGATAGACATTGTTTGGGAAGTGATACAGAAGAAATCTTTATGAGGATTGGTTTTCTGAACAATATTATACAGTTGATGGGACTTACCCAGCAAACTGTATAGTTAAAGTGGACTGGCCCATATTTATTTATGCTACTTCTATATAGATCTAAAGTCACATATACATTCGGTTCAGAGAAAATGAGATCACTTGCCCCAGGCCTCTTGCTTCTATAATTTGGAAGATCCAAATCAAATATTAACTACAATTTCTTCAACACAACAAAAACTAATCCAATAAAAGAATAAACTAAACAAAACTTACTTCTTACAATAAACTGACAAATTAATCATTGCTGTATCTTAAAGAATGCTTTAGTGCTCAATTACTTTGTAGTATAAAAAAGTAACCAATTCTATTAGTCAGTGAGTAGTCAGGGATTTAAAAACAAACCAAAAACACTCCAGGTGGTTCAATACAGGGGATAATATAGCAACTATAATAACGATATTAGAATTGCTGAGTCCAAACAAATGGGGAGGTGAGGCAAGCAAAGATTAGCAAAATGCAAGAAACCACTAAACCTAGCTCTGGAGAGACTGAAGAAGCAGGTGGTACAGGAACCTGGGTTGCCAGAGTTGAGGAATGAAGCAGACACAGTCACCACTCTCTAGTAAACATTCAAATAGAATACAAATACCTTCATACTCTTTCTGAGATATCAAAAACAAATGCCTTTTCCCAGATCTCCTTGATACAAATCTTCCAATCTGGTTTCTCCAAGTCCCACACCAAGTAAACAAATAATTAGTCAATACCCATTAATCATTACCTTAGAATGTCTTTTGCCTACCATGCAGAATGAAGAACTAGTTGTATAGTTCAAAGTTCAGCTCACTGGGAGTGTTCCCTATTAGGGATACACTGATTGGATCACTACAATCACTTTTTAACTGTTTTGCTTGCTTGTTTGTTTGTTTCTACCACCACATGACAGCCAGAGTGAAACCTTAGAACATAAGGCCTATCATGACTTAAAATTCCAAAGAAGGTTCCATTCACTCAAAAGAAAGCCAAATTCCTGACCTGGTCAAAAGACCATTTGTGAGCTGGGTCTGCCCTAATTCTGTGAAGCCTTCCAGCATTACGGAAGTTAAACAGGCAAGAGGGATTTTATTCAAGACTATTGCAATAAGGGGAGAGAAACAGAACTTAATTCCACTGAAACAGAGTGCTAGAGAGTTTTTAAAAGCTGAGTTAGTTAGCTGGTAGGCATAGGTCACCTGTGTTAGTTAATTCACCTTACCAAAGGTGAATTCACCTATTCTTCTGTTTTCATGGTAGTAGGTAGTTTTTTTTCACAATTTGGAGCAATGTGCCCCCAAAATTAGGCTCCTACCCTTTCACAAAGACTGTGAGATAGGAGTCCTATCTATTTCAATGTATATTTCAAAAAGATGGTTCCCATGTCCTTGAGAACAAAATTTCTTGGGTTGTAAAATTGGAAAGAGTCTGGGAGAAAATTTACATACATTTCAAGAAGTAGAGAAAGAATTTACAATTATAAGTTTTCTAAAGTAAATGCTTTAAGAAAAAGGAGGTCAGGAACTTAGAGTCATAAAGAAGCCTGTCCAAGGTTTAGTCAAGCTGGGGGAAATAAGATCTTCTTGGTCAGTACTTAATCTTCACACACTCTCAAGCCTTAAAAACTTTAGCTTTCTTCTTCAAACACAAAAAGTACATTTCTGTTATATCATATACTTATATACTAGATGCTTTGTCTGGAATATTATTCTGCCAACTTATTACATGGATTGTTCTCTTAATTTTTTTTCTGATTTATGTTCACACGTCAGCTTAGAGAGGCCTTTCATGACTAAACTATTTAAAACATCAACCTTTCAAGCACTCTACTATATCCTGTACTGTGCTTCATTTTTCTTTCAAAAACTTAACAACAACTGATATATTATCTACAAGAACTTAGGTACTTAGCTTGAGTTATTTTTTTCACATATCCTCAGAACCAAGCATATCACAGGTGCTCATGGTACGTGCTGAATAAATTCTTACTGAATAAATGAATTAATAAATCAGTTACTAATTTTATTTCAGTTCTCAGATAAGGAAAGTGAGGCATAAACATTCTAAACTAAGTACTTTGAACCACAGAGTCACTAAACGTCAGAGTTATTTATTAATCTGTACAATCTCTGCCTGACTCTAAACCTGAATGCTTAATGACTGGTTAAAAATGGATTAAGAGGTGTAGTTTTTGAACAAATTCATTGTAATGCTTTCAATACATACAACCTAATGTGGTGAGTAGCCATTCAGCTTGAGTGTGATTTTTGGGTCATCTGAACAAGTTATCCATAGAATCTACCACTGTGTCTGGTCCCAAATAAAAACTATGTAAATAGTCATTAAATGAATGAGTAAATCAATGATTGGAGTTATATAGTCTGGATTCTTGTCAGTGCTTATGTAAACTGAGATATTTGGCTAATGCTTCTGCTAGATGGTTTCTATAGTAGTGATGGCTTGCTAGCCACCAGAATTCATAATCTCCCTTACATGTATGGAGAGTTGCTGTTGAGAAATAGCTACCTAACCACAGACAATAGTTCCCATTCTGTT
Source organism: Vicugna pacos (assembly GCF_048564905.1). Lineage (NCBI taxonomy): Eukaryota > Metazoa > Chordata > Mammalia > Artiodactyla > Camelidae > Vicugna > Vicugna pacos. The sequence continues at coordinate 92,349,162 of NC_132987.1, forward strand.
TGCAACAGGGCAAATGTGGTTGTAAGTGATATATACACACACACACACACACACACATACATACATACATACATAATCATATTGCCGTATATATATGGATATATATATCAGTTCAGGACTGAGGTTTAAAGAAGCAGTTGTGTCTTCTCCCCATTTCCTTTACCTTTCTACTGGGTGAATTTAGAGATCTCCGAGGCCCTAAGAAAGGGTACAGCCAAAAAATGAAAACCTAAATTATCATGTGGAAGAAAGTCACTCACTCACCAGCAATACCTGAACAATTATTTGAGTGTAAAATAACATTCCATGGTATACAGCTCCTTAAACAATTTATTTATTATAACACCTAGCAATAGCCTAAATATTTATAATCACCATTATTTACTCCAAATATAAAATTCCATTTCCTATATTTTACATCAAATAAGTAAACACATTTAAACATAATTTCCAAGATATAAGACAGATAAAGTAGTAATGTACTAATTATTTTCAGTTCTCAGTGCCACAGCCCTAATTCCAGTCCTAATTAGCTAACATCTTTAGTGACCATACAGTTTCCAAGTGGTCTTCCTTATTCAACTTTTTTCCTCCTTCAAAAGACCCTCATCAATATTGTTTCATAGTTATTTTTCAATCATGTACTGATCATTTTAAATGGATGAGAAATACCTAAGACTGGCTTTCAATTCTTTCCAAACATGAACTATCTAGAGTTGATCTTCTAGTGCTCTACAATGAAAATCTTCTACTTTAACCAGATCTTTCATCCACACCTCTTAAAGTCAGCTATGCTCACTCAAGTCCCTGTAACTTTACCATTCTCTTCACTGAGTTTCTTTTCATTGCTACTACCAATATTTTAAGATCTACACAGTACCATATTTTCTTTGAAGACTTCACCACACATTCAGTCTAATGTTGATTTAATCTTTTATACTTTGCATCTTAATATTTTATGTAAGGAAAGGAAAATGCTTAATTTTCATCCTACCATTTTGACTTAATCCTGCTTCTATCATTATGAGAGTCTTTCCTAATGATGTTATAAAAACAGATTCTGAATACAAAGAGGGGTTCAGGTTGAAATCATCAATTAGTCAGACTGGCATGAAAATTGAGATCCATTTGCCCATCTATATTTTGAACTGTAAGTTTATATCATTTAATTCTATTAAAATGTCTTTCTTATGTATATATAATATTCTACTATACTATAATATTATATTTGAAAAGGGGTTCCTATAATTGTGCTAAACACAGAGTTTTTTTTTTTTTGATTAATGATGGTCACTATTTTAAAAAATGCCCTCAATATCTGAAAAAAAAAAAGCCAAAAATAGAACCTAAGATTTCAAATATTCAAATGCATCTCTAACAGTATTATGTATGATGGTTATGGTGATAAAGAAACAAACCAGTCTGGTAGTATGGTTATTTTAAATGCTCTCTATTCTGCTTTGCAGCAGTAAAAATATAGAACATTTAAAATTTATATTTAGAGAAAATATATTTGTCAAAAAATTCAGTTAAAGTGTCACAGTGTAGAAAATATGTTCCTTTTATTTTGGTTCAATTTAGTACAAAATTATTAGAATAGTAATCAGAGCAGAGGAAAATTATGGGACCAGGGCAATATTGATTGATTGATTGACTGACTGATTGGTCTATTTATCTAGCTATTTAGCTACTTTAGAAAGCAAGGTAGGTGATCTCTAAATAAATTAAAGCAAAAATCAAGCATTATCATGCTTAAAAATGCTAATGGCAACAATAATGCTAAATAAAAATATTTTCCTCATAAACATAAAAAGAAGTAAATAAGAAAAGAAGTGATTTTCAAGCGTTTGGGACATTTTTTCATATATGTACATACAATATAAAGGTTAATACAAAGTTATATACTTCCTATTAATGGCATCATGACAAGGCAGCATTTCTTTCTACAAAATAGTCTTCAGTAACCAGAAAAAATAATTATTTGCCTATGATTTCTTTCTCAAATTTCTTAAAATTTATTTATTGGAGCAAGTGTAGCAATATTTCATACAGGAGTTTAAAATTATGGATAACCAATGTATATATGACAACAACTAAGCAATACAAAATTATTCATTATTATAGAAGTAATATATAAATTCAAGTCTACTTGCCTTCTACATTTTCCCAATATTTAAAATGTTGTTAAAAAACATTACAAGCATTTTTACATTCAAATATAAAGCTAAATAAGTAAGTTAGTTTACTAGGACAGTTCGAAATTTTTTGGTGTAACTTTTCAAATTTGGAATTAAACAAATAACTAGCTTCCATGATTTAAATAAAAAGCTATTCAGTGGTTGAGATATTTTTTTCTTCTAAACATTTGCAGAAATGCCAACAGCAGATAAACAAAGGTATAAATACAGTTTATTTAGTGTTTATCGTCTCAGTCAAGTTCAAGTGTTCTGTCAATTAGAAGTTAAGTTAATTCAAGACATCTGCATAATGTGTTCTTATCAGTGCTGTAAGAGGAATCAGGGTTGATAAATAGATTCAGGAATATAGTGGCAGGATAAAAATGAGTTATGCTACCAGGTGGCATGCAGAATGCTGGGTTTAAATTTGGAAATTCCAGAAGTGTTTTAGTTCTGCAGGTGACTATTATAAAACTTTTGGCATTAGAAGAGTCATTTGCAATAACAAGGCCTGAATCAGGCCTGTAACTTGAAATAAAGACATTATCTATAGTGAAAATGCTCATCTCTTTCTCACTGGCCTCCTTCAGACCCTCTCATTCACAGAGCTGTTGATTGGGAGGGGTAGGGTAAATCCTGTAAAATGTAACTAAGTCTTTCCAAGAAGCTTGGAGATTCCCATTGCTTGCAAGTTGTTCTAATTCCTAGATCGTCTGGCTCTGGCAGACAGCCAGAGCAGCTGGTTGAGGAAGCTGTAGCATAGCCACTTCCTCATCTGCTGCCCTTGTAGAGAACACACCTGGGCTATATACCTGGTCCTTGTGGGACTCTTTCTTGCTCAAGCACCTGGGCAACCACAAACCAGTCAATCTTAGCCTCTATTTCAAGGGCACAATGCTTTTTAGGACTTTGAAGAATTAATACTTCTCTGAAAATACTTTGTGATGAGGAAGTACCTCATTAAATCATGAGTGCTGAGCATAATTATGAGATGATCCACTTGGAAAGATGAAACCATTATACACATAGCTAGGAATAGGATCTATAGAGGGTAATACCTATTAGAGCACGCCTTAAGTGAGATTAGGGCATTCATCTGGAGGAATAAAGATCAGCACACCCTATTGACTTTTGCTCTCTGAATTTCATTAATTCTGAGGTCAGCAGCTACGCTATCTGGATACCCCTATTATGTTTTTGTGTCGTGGTTAAATCCCAGACAGTCAAGGAAAAGCTAATCTGAGACCAGTGTAGATATTACCCTTGCTTTCACCAGCCCTACTGTACTGGCCCAGAAAGCTTTTCTCCTAAAAAAAAATTAAAATAAAATATAAAACTTCAAGGTTGTCCCTGAAAGCAGGAATGGAGTATGTGATTCATTCTGTTAACTCTCATGATCCTTGTATCTTCTGCCTTCACAGAAGTTACATTTTATATCTTTATATCTATTAAATTTTACATCTTGTTTAGGGTAACATTCTGTGACTTGCTTTTTTTTTTTTCAGTCGACATTCTGCTTAAAAGTCTGTGTTTGTTTATATAGAGTCTAGTTCATTCCTTTTAAATTGTCTGTGGTATTCCACTGCATAAATAAACCCCAATTTATATATATATATTTCACTATGGATGGAGACATTTGGATTAGTTCCAATTTTTCACTCTTGCAAACAATATTTCCAGGTTCATTCCTGTGCATGTTTTCTTCTCTATAGGTGAGAGAATTTCAGTAGGGTATATAATGAAAGTGCAATGGCTATGTCACAGAATATGCATGTGTTCAATTATCCTAGGAAGACTGAGACGTCTATCCTATGTGGTGTTACCAATATACTCTTCAACAAAAGGGGTATGAGAGTTTTCTTTTTCCAACATTCTACAAATACCCGATATTGCCAGATTCATATTTATTTTGCTAATCACCTGAGTATGAAAAGAACCTCATTTTTCAAAATTTGCATTTCCTTACAGAAATACAAAATGATTGAGAATCTTTTCATATGTCTGTTGGCCACTGTATTTCCTTGTTTAGTAATTCCTCTTTATATTCTTTTCACATATTCCCTTTTCAGCTATTTGTCTTTTATTGCTGACTTGTAGCAGTCATTTATATTTTCTCAGTACTTTATATTTATTATAAATGTTGAAAATATCTCCTTCTAGTCTATGGCTAATACTTTAATTTTATTTAAAGTGTATTTGTTATACAGATGATTTTATTTAATATAATCATGTCAATCAACCTTTTAAGTTTTTCTTTGTGTTTTTGTATTTTACACAGTACTAGGGAATGAACTGTGTCCCCACAGAACTCATATGTTGAAGTCCTAACCCTAACTATATTTACAGAGAGAATTTAGGAGATAATTAAGTTTAAATGCACTCAGAAGAGTGGTGTATTTGTCTGTTCAGGCTGTCATAACAAAATGCCACAGACTGGGTGGCTTCAACAACATAAATGTATTTCTTAGAGTTATAGAGCCTGGGAAGTCCAAAATCAAGGTGCTGGCAAGACAGATTTCATCCTGAGGCCTCTTCTTTTGTCTTATGGTGGCCTCCATCTTCTTGTGTGTGTGCTCCTATGGCTTCTTGTGTGCACGCAGAGAGAAATTGGGCTATCTCTTGTCTCTTCCTTTAAGGACATTAATCCTATCAGATCAGGATCTCACTTCTATTACCTTATTTAACCTTAAGTACCTCCTTAAAGGTCCTATCTCCAAATATAGTCCAAATGGGAGTTGGAGTTTCAACATATCAATTTGGGGGGGACCCAAACATTCAGTTCATAACAGGTGACACCCTAATCTGGTAGGACTGGCGGCCTTATAAAAAGATAGGGGATCTCTTTTTACTCCTCCCAAAATAGTGTTAGGAGGAAAGGCCATGTGAGGACAAAGTGGTCATCTGCAATCCAGGAAGAGAGCTCTCAATAGAAATCAAATCTACAAATTTGATTTTGGACTTTTAGCCTTCAGAACTGTGAGAAAATAAATTTGTTGTTTAAATCACCCAGTCTATGGTATTTTGTTATGGCAGCCCAGGCTGACTAACACATATAGTAAATCCTTCCTTTTACCAAACTCATAAGAGATATTAGTTTAATTGCTTTTAATATCTGTAAAATCTTGCTTTTCACATGTAGGACATTTGGCCAATAATTTATATATATACATATATAAAACTGTCTCAAAGATATTTATAATCTAGATGACCATATCATCACTGATTTGTAATGTTTCATCAATTTCATATCATGATATCATGATATATAAGACAGGGTCTATTCCTAGTATATATTTTGGATCATGGATCATCTATCCATGTATCAATGCCTTAAATGCTACCCTAGTAATTTTAAGTCTTAATATCTTGTAGGGCAAGAACCCCCCAATTTTTTGTTATTTTTGATCTTCACGTATTTGGTCATTTTTAGATTTTTGAAAGATTATTGCTTCTCTGACTTTGATGTGCATGTAAACCATTGGTGGTCTGGATGATCCCATTAGGTCTAGGATAGGGCCTATGACTTTACATTTTCTCTAAAGCTTGTCAATTTTCATGGTGAGCAGGAGAATATCTGAAATAGTCTGTCAAATTTCAATTTTTAAATAATTGAAAAAGGCGAAATGATTCATAAAATAATTCGGTAAAAATTAATTTTGTTTAAAAATATTTTTGAGTCCTCCCATAAAGGAATGTGGTACTTTTTTTTTTCAGATTTTTTTTTGTATCCTTCAATAATGTGTTTTAACTTTCTTCATAAAGGGACATCCTTTGTTAAGAGTTTTACCCAGATACAATATACTTTACATGGCCTTTGAAAATTAAATTCTTTTCCCTTATTCTAATACTTAAATTGAAAAACTGGTAGAATATATAAATGCTACTTATTTTTGTATGCTGATCTCACATGTATAAATCCCAGTGAACTCTCTCATTATTTCTAGTATTGAGATAGATGAAAATTTCTTTCCTTGCAATAAGCTGGCTTGCATTTTTTTTATTAGAGTTATGCTGACCATATAGAGTGATTATTTTCTTCTATTTCCTACAAATTGGGGATTACCTGTTTTTGACAAATTGGTAAAACTTGTCTAGATCTCGCATCTTCCCTGTCCCTATCCCCTTTGAGTAGGAATGGGGTCATCAGAAAGTTTTGATGCTGATATTTAACTTTTAAGATGATAGAATTTGTCATTTCTTTTTTTTCTTAATTTCGATGTGTTTGTGTATTTTTTTTTTTGTAGAACAACTTGTCTCAAAGTGTGCTCCAGGACCCCCTGTGATTCCTGCAGAAACTTTTGAGAGGTCTGTGAGGTAAAAAAATATTTTCATAATTACATAGCACTAAAATATTATTTATCTTTTTTCATTCTTTATATTTCACGAGTGTACAGTGGAGTTTTTCAAGGTTTCAGAGATGAAGCTGTGATACTTTAGCAAACTTACTGTGATAGTAAACCCAATTTTAAAGATACATGGACAGTTTCTTATTACTTTTTTGTTTGTTTTAGAAAAGTATAGCTACTTTTTCATAAAATATGTCTATATTTATAAACATGTAATGTGTATGTATTACTGTTACATTATAAAATAAATTTATACATAGATGTTTTAAAATTTTTGTTTTCATTTTAAAACTATAAATTTTGATAGAAATAGCCTGCACAATAAAAGTTCTTTGGGATCCTCAATAATTTTAAGAGTGCAGAATTCCTAAAATTTTGAAAACTGCTATTGTTGAAAATTATTTATTTTGTCTGTAATTTAAAGTTAACTAACATAAAAGTGTTCATTATTTACTTATCTTTCTGAATGCCCTTTTTTTTTTACTGGGTTTGATTTGAGAAGTTTATTTTATTAGAGTTTTCAAATAATCATCTTTTAGTTTTATTGCTCTCTCTTTTGGTTGTTGTCTGTTTTACTAATACATGCTTTTTGATTCATTTTCTTTTTCTTTATGTTTCTTTTTGGTTTACTTTTGTGTTAACCTAGCTTCATGAGTATCGATTAAATCATCCATCTTTTCTCTTTCTTTTAAAGAAATTCCATACAATTTGGTAAGCCAAATTGGTTTTTAACTACCATTTCTACACAATTCCAAAGAGCTACAAGTACTGAGAGAAGAGTTTTGTGTTGCAATAATTTCCATAATTTCATTTGCCCTTGTCAATTTGATTTTATTGATGAAAGACATTCCATTACAACTGGTGACAGTAGAGGGATTAGAAATAAGTTTTAAAGAAATCTTCAGGAAAATGAGACTAGTCAAGTTATAACCTCACCAGAAAATAAAATATTTTATTGTTTATGTCATGATACTTTTCCTAATGAAATCAGCATTGTCATTAGCTTTTCTATTCATCAAGTTCATCATAGGCAACCAGAAATGTACTAGCAGCTTGCTATATATCTTCAGAGAAGAATCACTTTTAGTTTGAAATCTTCTGTTATAGCCAAACTTCAAAAAGGGCCTACAGTGACCTCCAACTCCTAAATTTTAAGCCATTTTGTAAATTTCATCCTCTTGAATATGTCTTGGGTCTACTGAACTACTTCTAATCATTATAATATAAGAAAGTTAATGAAATGTCACTTTCATGATTTTTCAATGATTATTACAAAAAAGATAGAAGACTTCAATCTTGCTAGCTGACTTTCTTGCTGGCTTTGGTTGAGAAAGTTGCTGTGTTGGAGAAGCCCCTGTGGTAATGTACTGAGGGCAGTCTTTGACAGGAGCTAGCAGGGAACTCTGATCCTCCATTTAATAACATCCCTTGAAGAACTAAGCCTTCCCAATAATCACTTAAGTGAGGCTGGATGTAGATCTGTCCCCAGAGGCCTTGAGATGACTCCCTAGTCCTGGGCAGAAGTTTCACTGCAGCCTTTTGAGAGACCCTGAGTTAGAAGACTCTGCTGAGGAGTATTCAGATTTCTGATTCACAGAACCTATGAAATGAAATAACTGTGTTGCTTTTAGCTACTGAATTTTAGGGTAATTTGTTATTTATCAATAGATAAGGAAAAGAACTTCAATGACTTTTAACTGAAGTATTACATTGTTTCCTTATGAGTGCTACAGCCTTTGCCAGATTATATTATCTCCCCAGAACACTCAAGTTGAAATCCTAGAGGGCAAAGATCAACATTCTAAAAGCACATTCCTAAATCTAGTAGAATCTTTATTTTAACTTGGCTCCATTCTCCTTTCTTTTTGGAACAAGAGTTACACACAAATGTGTCTAGGTTCTATATGTAAATATCATGCTAACGATGAGAATGGGACAAAAAGTGAATGCCTATGATGCCATATTTTCTTTCAAAAATTCATAATATGGAGAATAAACATGAGTTTTATGTAGTTACTTGACTCGCTTATTTCTGTTTTTGTGGTATTTGAGAAATTTTTGCTTCAATTTTTCTTTATCAGCTTTATCCTGGTTATTTTTCTGTGTCATTACTTCCTGGGAATGTTTCAAGCCACAAAGGGAAAAAAAACTTTAAAAATGTCTAAAAAGTAGTTTCCACCAAGATTTCCACTTTATACATTATTTAAGCATTTCTCTTCTGGCTTCAATTAGCTGATTGTGCCCTTTAAAATCATAGTTTTAAAAATGATGGTCCTGTATCTAACAATTTGTGATTAATTTTTCTCCACGACAGAAACTGAAGCCTGAAACTACTCCCTGTGGTTCCCTTTATTCATTACTCAATGCTTCTGTCAGTGAATGGTACACAGAATCGAAATTTTTCTAAGCTAACTTAACCTGACTCAGCAGGGCCTGGGGAATCTAGCCAAGAGGGATAAAAGGGATAAAGCAATAGATGTCATACGCCTATGGGCAAACACCTGCATGAATATCTTTTCTTAACTGACTTTTTGTCCGGTCCAGTTAAAACACTGAAATTCATTTGCATGTGAAATCACAATCTAAGAAGCAAAGAGCAGGAAGACCTACTCTTATTTGATTTTAAATCAATAATACAGGTAAGCCCTCTGGGCTAGAAAAAAATGTAAGACGCACTAAGGAGAGGCCAGCTGCAAGTTACAATTTAGTTTTTTTTTTTTCCTTTTTGGTGTGAGGGGCACATGTATTTGGAACTTAGGGGAAGATCTTGGAGACGTTGTTTTACTAGTTTCCCTAATACGATTTGAATTCATTAGTAAATCTACATATTTATTTTGTCTTCAGTACAAAATTAGGGGATCATATGATTCCAGGTTGTTTGCCCAAATAGCAACCCTACATAAGCCTTAAACCTTGTCTCTCTTGTTTTTCTCCTTTTAATGCCTTCTATCTTCAGTTTATGCTTTCTGCCACAGGTGGCGGCAGAGTCTCATGGGTCCAGGATAGTGAGCATGCTGATGTGAGATCCAAATTGATCAACTCAGCTCAAACGTTTTTAAAATCAATTTTTATTTAATTTAACTTTTAAACTAGGTTTTCTAATCATGAAAATAATACAGAATATGGTATAAATATCAATATAGAGTAGCAAATAGTGATAAGTAGAAGTTGCTTCACTGTGGCACTAATAACTTCACAAGATAATTCACAGGATATAATGTTTAAATTATTTTCTTAGTATTTCCAGATAATACCTATGTATATATCAGAATGTTTCAAAAATAATAGAAGTTTTATTGGGACATTGTTGTGCAACTTGATTTTTAAAATTAACAGCATATCCTTCTATATTCTTTCAATTATGTTTTAAACGGTTATTTCTTATCACATAGCTGTCCATTATGTATGTAACCAATCCTTTGTTCTTTTAATTTTCTTTTTTCTTTTTTTCATCTTTCTTGTTTTGCTTTTATTTTTTTTACTATTTAAAGGAATATGCAATGAGTATCACTTCACATATATCTTTGTGTCCGTGTTTCAATTTATAGGTAGAATAAATTCTCAAAAGTAGAAATGCTATTTCTTATGGTATGTGCTTTTAAAGTTTTCATAAAAGGAAGAGGTTGAATGAATTTAAACTTTAACCAATATGTTTCATAATGCTCAATTCTCCCAGGGCACTCTCAACATTGTTTATAAATCTTAGGTAATTTGATAAACTAAAAAAAGTATGTCTCTTTGCTGTTTTAATTTTCATTTTCTAAACATGAGTGAAATTGAGTGTATTTTCCTATACTAACTAGCTATTTGTATTTTTTTTGAACTATAAGTCTATGTTTGTATAACTCAGGCTTTACCATGATAAACCCATTGTTTTCTGACAAAATACATTTATTTCTTCCTTATGTTATAAAAGTATGTGGGTCTATACTGACTTTGCTGGGCTGAGCTCTGAGTTTACTCATTTTGAAACCCAGGTTGCAGGCATGGTCTATCTAGAATGTGCAGTTCTCACTGTAGGGGAGCTGAGCAGGAAGGCCCCTGTCAAGAAACCCAATAAAATCTAAAGCTTCTGTTCAGATGTGGGAACATCTAAGGTGTGACAAAATATACCCTTATATTCCATTGACAAAGTGGGTGACAAGTCAAGACCAAATTCAATAGGGTATGGGCACATGAAAAGAACATGGAGAGAAAACAATATTGTAATCACATAATACAATATTACATTATGTTCTTTACTTATTTTCTATTGGTTTAATTTTATTACTTATTTATTCATAAAAATCTTCACATATTGAAGAATACATTCTTTTATCTTATTTATCATAAATATTTTCCTATAAATTTTCACTAACATGTGGCTTTTATATATTATTTTATATATATATAAATATTATATATATAATATATAAATAATATTTATATATATTTATATACATTATTATAAATATATTTATATATATTATATATATTATATATTATTTATATATTTTTATACATATATAAAAATAATACATATATATATTTTATATATATATATAATTTTAAGATATGAATCTTTATTAATATTTACCTGTATGGCCTCTTACATCATGTTAGAAAGAATATGAAGGAATATGACTCCTTGACTATGAAAAACAACTAAGTAACAAACTGCTAAGTAAAACATGTACTCACAAAATATACATCTTGATTACAAGTTATAGAGACTTTCTTTTTTCCCTAAAGCATGCATTTTAAAAGAGGTAATGTTTATATTTCTCCTTTATCCAAACAATGTATTTAAGAGGGAAGGAGTCTTTCTTATCCTCATTTTTCAAAGATGATTTGATCAGTCTTTTAATAAGTGTTCTTCTCTAGATGTTTAGATATGTTCTCTGTGTCTATATATTTATTATTTGTGTACATATGTCATAAAGTTCAAGAACCTAAATCACTTCACATGAATCATTTTCAACAAATCTCTGTCACCTAATTTGTAGTACTTTGATACAAAAGCCCTAGAAAATTAATATAAGCATTCAATGGGTAAGAAATAGTCATTTTATCAAATGAAGCTGGACAACTGGATAGTCACATGCCAAAGAAAGAAGTTGAATCCTTACCTCACACTACATATAATAATTAACTCAAAGTGCATCAAAGACCTAAATGTAAGAGCTTAAATTATCAAACACTTACAAGAAAACAGAGGGAAAATCTTCAAATTTGACAGAATTCTTAGATATGACACCAAAAGTATGAACATGTATGTAAATTTAGACTGATAAAAGCCAAAACAGAAAGAACAGTTTCCATTTTGTTCTCATTTATTTAGAAACATAGGATTCTATTCCATTAATGCAAGGCTAGAAATTTTCTTTCCATACATGATTATCATCCTTTTATGGAAAACTACTACAGAAAGCCCCTTGTATTTTCTGAAGAATAGCACATGGATTCAAGATTCCCTCAAAGCCTACATTTGGTCACTTTTTCAAGCCCTGTATGTTCCCATTTCATAAGCTAAAATAAAGTGTCTTCAGTTATAATATGGTCAATTTATTACCATAAATAGAAACAAATTTATTTATTGATTGCTATCTTTAACAATATGAGATCTATGTATATATTTTTAAGTTGACAACTTATCACTTCTTTCAAGTTATTTTTACTCTTTTGTACTGATACTATTTTTGCAAAATTTCTTGAGGACATATTAAATGTATTGTCAATTACAGTAGTGAAATAAGCAATTTTGAGGAGATGGAATCATGATGGTGGAGTAGGAAGACCCTGAGCTCACCTCCTCCCATGGACACCCCATAGCTAAAATTAGGTATAAAATAACTCTCTTCAAGAACAACCTGAACACTAGCAGAGAATCTCTCCCACAATTAAATATGTAAAGAAAAAACTACACCAAGATGGGTAGGAGGGGAAGAGAAGTAATCTAGTGAGGTCCCACACCCTTGGTGGTGATTGAAAAGAGGAAAGTGATGTCACAAACTTGGAGGTCCTAAGGAGCAAGGGATTCAAGTCTCACATTGTGCACACCAGCACTCTCTGGGGACGAGCACTGGAAAGATGAGCCCCCTTAACTGGTTTGGAAAACCTGCAAGGATTAGGACCAGGAGAAGTAGAGGGTTGTAGGCAACTGATACTTTACACTTCAAGGGAGCATACACAAGCTTACTCTTAGTTCCAGCACAGAGGTAGCAGATTCAAAAGCAACTGCTGCGCTAGCAGATCTGTGAAGGCCACTCTAGTACAGCCCTCAGCCGGCATCTGGCTCTGGCTCCAACCCACCACCAAGGCAGTAGCCACAAGTGTGTCCTGGGAGAAGTCCCAGCTGGCACCTGGCTCAAGATCTAGCACCTCTGGAGCAAGTCCCACCCTGCCAAGGTGGCAGTCTCCAGTACAATCGGAAAGAAGCCCTAGTTTGTCCCGAGTTCCAGCTCTATCTCCTCCATTTCTAGCACACTCCTGCCAAGGCAGTGGCCTGCAGTGAACTCCAGATAAGTTGATGCCGGGCTTTGACTTCAGCCTCTGCCCCACCTCCACATCAAGGCATGTCCTGGGAAAAGCCTTGGCCTATGCTCGGCTATAGCTCCAGCTCTCTTGCCAAAGGCACTGGGCACACACAGTCTGCATAGTGATGCTCCTACATAAGTAAATGCCTTCAAGACTAGGGGAGGTAACTGTTTTACCTAATTCAAAGACACAAACACAGAGGAAAACAAAATGAGAAGACAGAGGAATATGTTCCAAATGAAAGAACAAGATAAAGGTACAGCAAAAATCTCTAATGAAACAGATATAAGTAATTTTCCTAATAAAAAGTTCAAAGCAACAACCATAAAAATGGTTACTGAAATCAGGAGTATAAACACAGTGAAAACTTCAATGAAGAATTAGAAAATGTAAAAAAGAACCAATCACAGCTGAAGAATGTATTAATTGAAATAAAAAATACACTAGAGAAAATAAGCAGCAGATAAGGTAATACAGAACACGTAAACAACCTGGCAGACAGAATAGTGGAAATCACTCAATCAGAACAGCATTTTAAAATGAAGATAGTTTAAGGAAACTCTGAGACAAAATCAAACATACTAACGTTTGCATTATAAGCATGTCAGAAAGAGAACAGAGAAAGAAAGGGGCAACAAAGATATTTGATTAAATAATTGCTGAAAACTTCCATCACTTGTGGAAGAAAACAGATATACAGGTCCAAGAAGCACAGAAGGTCCCAATCAAGATGAACTGAAAATATCCATGCCAAGAGATATCATAATTAAAATGACAAAGTTAAAGATACAGAGATAATTTTAAAGGCAGCAAGAGAAAAAAAGAATTACATGTAAGAAAACCCCCATAGGGCTATTGGCTGATTTTTCAGCAGAAACTTTGCAGGGCAGAAGGAGTGACATTATACATTTATAGTGCTAAAAGGGAAAAAAAAAAAACAACCAAAGATACTCTACTCAGTAAGGTTATCACTCAGAATCAAACGAGAGATAAGGAGTTTCCCAGACAAGCAAAATCTAAGAGTTCATCAACACTAAACTGGCCTTACAAGAAATGTTAAAAGGTCTTCTCTTTAAGTAAAAAAGAAAAAGCTATAAAAATAAAAGAAAATATAGGAAGAAAAAATATTGCAATGATAAAAGCAGATATATAGTGGATCAGTGGATCAACCACTTAAGTTAGTATAAAGATTAAAAGACAAAAGTCATAAAAGCAACTATAACTACAAGTAGTAGTTAAGTGATGAAAAAGATGTAAAATATGATATCAAGAACATAAAAGTGAGGGGGAGTAAAAAAGGTAGAGCTTTTAAAGTGCATTTGAACATAAACAATTATTTGTCTAAAACAAATAGATATTATATATAGGTTGATATATATTAACTTTGTGGTAACCACAAACCAAAAACCTATCATAGGCATATAAAAAACAAAGAGAAAAAAACCCCAAACATAATACTAAAAAATAATCAAACTCCAAAGGAAGAAACTAAAAGAATAGAGAAGAACTATAAGAACAACCAAAAAAAGTAACAGAATGACAAAAAGTACATACCTATCAATAATCACTATAAATGTAAATGATTAAATGGATCAAGTAAAGGATATAGGGTGGCTGAATGGATTTTAAAAAAAGATGCACCTATCTGCTGCCTATAAGGAGCTCACTTCAGAGCTAAAGATACACACAGCCTAAAATTTAAGGGATGGAACAAGACATTCTATAAAATGAAAACAAAAAGAAAGCTGGGAAAGCAATACCCATATCAGACAAAGCAGATTTTTAAAACAAAGACTATAACAAAAGACAAGGAAGGGCACTCTATAATGATAAAAGGGTCAATTCAGGAAGAGGATATGACATTTATGCATATGACAAAGAAGCATCTAAATATATAAAACAAATATTAATAGACATTAACAGGAAAACTGGTGGTAATATAATAAGAATAGGAGAAATTAATACACCCACTTATAGCAATGAGTAGAACATACAGACAGAAAATCAATAAGGAAGAAATGGCCTTAAACAATACAGTGATCTAGATGGACTTAGATACCTTTAGAACACTCCATCCAAAACCAGCAAAATACATATTCTTTTCAAGTGCACATGGAAAATTCTCCAGGATAGATCACATGTTAGGTCACAAAGCAAGTATCAGTAAATTTAAGACTGAAATCATATCAAGCATCTTTTCTGACCATAAAGGTATGAAACTAGAAATCAATTTCAGGAAAAAGGGGGGAAAACAAATGAATGGAGACAAAGCAACCTACTACTGAAAAACTAATGGGTTGAGGAAATCAAAAGATACCTTCAGGTGAGTGAAAAGATAAACACAACTTTCCAAAATGTATGGGAGATAGAAAAAGCACTTCTAAGATGGAAGTTTATAGCCACACAGTCTTATTCCAGGAAAAAGAGTCTCAAATAAACAACCTGAATTACACATAAAGGAATTAAAAAAAGAAGAATCAACCAGGCCCAAAGTTAGTAGAAGAAAGGAAATAATATAGATCAGAGCAGAGATAAAAGAGACTAAAAAAGGAAAGAAAAAGAAAAGATCAGTAAAACAAAGAGCTATTTTTAAAAAGAATAAACAAAATTGATAAACCTTTAGCCAGACTCTAGAGAAAAACAGAGAGAACACAATTAAATAAAATTAGAAATGAAAGAGAAGTTATAGTCTATACTACATACGTACAAAAAGTCATAAGAGAATACTATAAACAATTAAATGCCAAAAAACTGGACAATCTAGAAAAAAGGCATAAATTCCTAGAAACATAAAATACTCCAAGACTAAACCAGGAAGAAATAGAAAATCTGAACATACTACTACAAGTAATGAAATGTAATGTGTAATCAAAAAACTCTCAAGAAACAAAATTCCAGGAGCAGACAGTTTCACAGAGGAATTCTGCCAAACATTGAAATAAGAATTAATACCTATACTTCTCAGACTATTCCAAAAATGGAAGAGGAGGAAACACTTTTAAACTCATTCTGTAAGTTCTGCATTAACCTGATACCATAAACAAAGCACAAAAAAAAGAAAAGAAAGAAAGAAAGAAAGAAAATCACAAGCCAATATCCCTGATAAATTTAGATGCAAAAATTTCAACAAAATATTAGCAAATCAAATTCAACAATAAATTAAAAGGATCACACATCTTAATCAAGTGGGATTTAGTCTAGGATGCAGGGATGGGTCAATATCCACAAATAAATCAACATGATTATTTGCATTAATAAAATAAAGGATAGAAATCACATGATCATCTCAATAGATGCAGAAAAAGCATTTGACAAAATTCGACATCCATTCATGATAAAAACTCCCAAAAAGAAGCATATAGAGGAAACATACCTCAAAATAATATAGACCATTTATGACAACCCCCCCCCTCCTCCGCTAACAACATACTCAATGGTTAAAACTGAAAGCATTTCCTCTAAGATCAGGAACAAAACAAGCATGCACCTTCTCACAACTTTTAATATTGGAAATCCTAGCTGCAGCAATTAGCAAGAAAAGAAGATAAAAGGCATCCAAATTGGAAAGGAAGAAGCAAAGCTGTCATTATTTGCAGATGACATGTAGCATATGTAGACAATCCTAAAGACTTCACCAATAAACTATGAGAACTAGTAAATGAATTCTGTAAAGTTGCAGGATATAAATTAACATCCAGAAATATATTGCATTTCTATACTTCAATAATGAACTATTAGACAGAAATCAAGAAAACAATCCCATTTACAATCACATAAAAAGAGTAAAATACCTAGGAATAAATTTAACCAAGGAGGTGAAAGACTTGTACTCTGAAAACTATAAGACATTGATAAAAGAATCTGAAGATGATGCAAATAAATGAAAAGGCATACCATGCTCATGAATTGGAAGAATTAGCATTGCTATCATGACCATAGTACCCAAAGAAATCCACAGATTCAATTCAATCCCTATCAAAATACTCATGACACATTTCACAGAATTAGAACAAATAATTCTAAAATTTGTATGGAACCACAAAAGACCTTGAACTGCCAAAGCAATTTTGTGAAAAAAGATCAAAGCTAGGGGTATCATGCTCCCTGATTTCAAACTGTACTACAAAGCTGTAGTAATCAAGACAGTATGATACTGGTACAGGAACAGATACCTAGGTTAATGGAGCCAAATAGAGAGCCCAGAAATAATCTCACACACTTATGGTCAGTTAATCTACCACAAAGAAGACAAGAATATACAATGAAGAAAAGACAGTCTCTTCAATAAGTGTTACTGGGAAAACTGGACAGCTACATGTGAAAGAATGAAACTATGCAATTTTCTCATACTATATAGAAAAATAAACCCCAAAGAGTTAGAGACTTAAATGTAAAACCTGCAAACATAAAGCTAAATGAAAACATAGGCAGTATGCTTTTTTAAAATTTCATCTTAGCAATATGTTTTCGCATCTGTCATCTCAGGCCAGGGCAATAAAAGTAAAAATAAACAAATCGGGCTGTATCAAAATAAAAAGCTTTTGTACAGCAAAGGAAATCTCAAAAAATAAAAAGTTCACCTACTGAATGGGAGAAGATATTTATAAATAATATATCTTATAAGGGGTTATTATCTAAAATAAAGGACTCATACAGCTTAATATAAGAAAAAACAATTCAATTAAAAATGGGCAGGGGACCTGAATAGGCATTTTTACAAAGAACATATACAGATGGCCAGCAGGCACAGGAGAAGATAGATGCTCAACATTACTCATCACTAGGAAAATGCAAGTCAAAACCACCATGAGATATCACTTCACACCTGTCAGAATGGCTATGATCAAAAAGACAAGAAACAAATGTTGGCAAGGATGTAGAGGAAAGGGAACCCTAGTGCACTATTGGAATGTAAATTGGTAGAGCCACTATGGAAAACATTAGAGTATTTCTCAAAAAATTAATTAGAATTATCATAAGATCCAGAAAATCTTGGGTGTCTACCCAAAGAAAATGAAAACGCTAAGCAAAAAAGATACATGCACGCCAATGTTCACTGTAGCATTATTTACAAAAGCCAAGATATAGAAGCAACATAAGTGTTCACTGACAGATAAAGAGATAAAAATTATGTGGTATATGTATACAATGGATTATTACTCAGCCATAAGAAAGAATGAAATCTTGACATTGGACACAACATAATGGACCTGAAGTGTATTATGCTAAGTAAAATAAATCAGACAGAGAAGACAAATATTGTATAAAAATAACTTAAATGTGGAATCTAAAAAGCAAATGAACAAATAAAACAACCAGGGACTCACAGATATAGAGAACAAACCAGTGCTTGCTAGAGGAAAAGAGAGTAGGGAATGAAGTTAGAGAAGGTGATTAAAATGTTCAATCTACTGGTTATAAGATAAATGAGTCACAGAGATGTACAAACCAGAGAATATAATCAATAATATTATAATAACTTTGTAGAGTATATAATCTGTAAAAATATCAAATCAATATGTTGGACACTCAAAAGTAATATAGTATTGTAAGTCAACTATGCTTTAATAAAAATAAACAATTTTTAATAAATAGCACTGTATCTTCATTACTTTTTTGAAAATTTCTGCTACATATGCCTGGCCACTTACAGTTGCTGATGACTGAGCAGTTATTAAAAATTCTCAAAAGAAATTTTACTGTGTTTGTAGGGAATGTGTTGTTTTACTTCTGGCTGTTGCGGTCTATTTTCTTGGTACAGGGACCCATTTATATTTGTTAATGACATTCTTGTGATGTTTGTGTACCTTATAAAGATTGGGATCTAAGTTGTCTATCCTGCTTATTTACCACTTAATGCCCTGCAATTCAATGAAGTAGGAGCCCTCTCCCACCCTTCTCTCGTTCTATTTAAGAATCCAAAATGTGAATCAGGAAGTACATATACTGGGAGAAAACAACAGAGTACACTGGAGAGTAAATTAAAGACTAGAGTGAGTAGTTTAATGTCTGTTCCATCAGTGTGGGCCAAGCAGACAACTGACGAGTAACATCAATTATTTTAGCTAATCTTATTTCTTCAAAGTGACAAAACAAAATGGTTTAAAAGGCAATCTGATTTTTTTCACAAAACAATTTTTAACAGACAAATTATTTAGTCATGGGGTCATTTATCTAAGAAAACCTATGCATGGAATTATATTTCATTTGGCCTTGAAATATGTTTATCTGACTGACAGACTTGAGCTAAATCAGTATCTTATGTTAAGCTGGATTTTTTCTTGGCACAAAAAATAAATAAAGTTGAAAATACTTAGTGGGGAAGGATTTCTTTTATACTATCTGGATATTTATTATCCTTTCCAAAAACAAAAATCAAAGAACAACCCACACTTCCTGGGGAAGAGGTTGTACAGGTAGGTCCATTTATGACTGTTAAGAAATTATAAGACAAATGTCCAAGTCAGCATTAAGAGGGAACTTGAAATGGGAATATGTTCTACTTTTTGGTGAAAAAGCAGTCATTATCTGTGATGCAAAAATTCCATAATAATTACTTTACTGGGCATTTGAGATGTGCTTGATTCTTTTTATTTAAGTTAAGTGATAGCCAGCAAAATCTACTATGTATATAATTTTTATTAATTTATACTTAGCTTATATTTCCACATTAAAAGATAGAATTCTTTCCATTGTTTGCCATATTTCTATAAATTATAAGATAAATTTATTGAAATTTATTAAATTTACTTAGTAAGCTCCAAAAATAACATTTTTTGCAATGGTAGAGATGGTGACAAGGACTTCAAAATTCTCTGCTATCCCCCTTTAACTAGTTATAAAATAGCCTGTTCCTAAGATTAATTTGAACATTCTGTGACTTATAAAATAACTGACTGTGCAACCAACTTTTTAAAGGTCACAGAGAATTGAAGAGGGGTAGATGGGTAAGATGGTTAAATGACTTTTTTTTTTTTTTTTTTTAGGTATGAGGTTTTTCTCTAAAGCCTTAGAGAAACCTTTGGCCCAGAAAGTAGTTGAGTAGGGATTAAGTTCTTGCAGGAAAAAAAAAAAGTTTGTTCCCTGAAGGTATTATAAGGATCCTAGCTGTTGGGGTACATACTCCCTGGTTTTGATTGGCAGTGAAATGTCAAAGCTTAAAATCCTAAACCACTAAATTGCCTGCCTTAATCAGGCAACCTTGTCTACTCACATTGTTCTGTATCGGCCAAGAGCTGCTTATCTGAGTTTCTTTCTTTCTTTTGGCTGGGTAGACACCTCTTTCTGTCCCTTCAATTGTACAGTTTTTTTTTTCCCCCAAAGAGAGTCTTTTTTTCCTATGATACTTCTTTATAAAACTTTTACTTATAAAACTCTCATAGAGAATGACAAAAAGAATATGACCACTGAATTTATCAAACAGGAGTATAACTTAACTTTATGTATCTAGATTTTGCAGAGGAGATGTGTTTAGATATGTAATAATTTAATAGTGACTATTATTAATAATAATAGCATATATAATATAAAATATAGTAATTTCATGTATACATATGATATAGATGTCTATATTTATATAAATACATGCATATATACAGAGAGAATTTGGAGCAATCTAGGTGGGCTCCGAACGCTATTTCCATTGGATATATTTTTTTATTAGACTTATTTTTTTCAGTAGGCAAATATGTCTTACACTTTTAAAATTTTTGGCCATTATAGGCTACAGTTACAGGCTACAATGACTATACAATTTTCTCAGGCTCTTTGCCTGTTCTGAAATAGCCAACCTCAACATATACTCTATCTCAAACTCCTACTACATTAACTATTTGCCAAGCTCTGCTTCACCTGGCCAGACTGTGAGCAACTACATAAAATCCTGTAGTTCATGGATTTTAGTTTAAGAGTTTTGATTTCTGTGTCATTTAGTACAGGTCAGCAATGGGCCCATCAAACACTTTGGCTCCTTCAAAATTAGCAAATTGACTCCTATGCCCTAAATACCAATTAATTCCAGGTATGATAAAATTATGTCCCACCAATCTTGATTGAGGATCTTTCAAATTCTATTTCTACGAATTTACCACTCATGTTTTAATGATGAA
Organism: Vicugna pacos; assembly: GCF_048564905.1. NCBI lineage: Eukaryota > Metazoa > Chordata > Mammalia > Artiodactyla > Camelidae > Vicugna > Vicugna pacos. Next base: position 92,370,309 of record NC_132987.1, read on the forward strand.
ATTTGGACAAATCCTCAAATTCTTTATTTGTGTAACATTTTTATTTCTTGCTCTTATAAATTTTATCATAATCTACTACACCCAAGGCCTGGTTGAATATATATTCCATTTTCTTGTCATTCAATAGTCAACTGGGGAGGAACTTCTGGCTTTCTTATTCATCTAGGAAGTTCTTCAGTCAAGGATGACACTGCATTTCTAAAAAAGTTGCACAGTGGCACTTTGGGGATTGGCCTATTTCTTGTTTTTCAATTAATCTGTAGTATCCTCACAGCAAATAGGAACAACCCAGTCCTTTCTGATCAGTGCTCTAACTTTCACATAGGAGATATGGTCAAGCTATAATTCAACTAATCTGTAATTCTGTAAACTGCAAAGTCAGTATCTGGGTTTGGTCTTCAGTGATTTCTGTTCTCAGCAATTCTGTTCTCAGTGACTTCTTCAATAGCTCACAAATCCCTGCATATTATACCTCTCATGAGGAGATAACTTAGGAATTTTATTTGTCTTTTATTTAATTTAATTTATCAAATGCTGTATAAAGTATCCACCTCACCCACACAGAGGAATTTTACCTTCTCCATAGTAGAGGGAATCTAGTACCCTCAGTTTCATTCTAACTCAGATAGTTGTTTGCCTTCTCAGAACCCATTCCCCTGTACTTCTTTTCCTAAAACAACCAACAATTTAATTTCCCATTATGTCCTCGCATTACACAGAAGATGACTCCATTCCAATTCTAGATAAGGTCCCTGATTTTACTTACGCAATCAGTACACTTCATCTTTCTAGCCACAGTCACGGGTAGATACATGACCTAGTTTGTCCATTTAGACTGAATACAAAGATTAATTTTGGAATAATGGGAAAGTGATATACTCACATAAAGGTTAAATTGTTTGCTCCTATTTTTTTGTAAATGAGAGAAGCCAGAGTAAGAAAAGGGCTTCATATAGGATAGGACTAAGAAGAAGTCTCAGACAAATGGTACCTGGAGCTCAATCACACTATGCATGAAGACTGGTTTGCCATTTTTAATCCTTACAGTTATATTCCACACCCCTCAACCCCTGACCCCCAAAAAGACAAATTATTAAGGCAATCAGAATTGGGATTTCTGTTACTTAAGAGAACAAAGACTTCTACTGTTATATCCTCAATGAGAATGTGGTTCTAAGTGATCATAAGCAATAACTTCATCTGCTAGTTTATCACTGAATATTATGGACAACTAGAAACTTATCCTATAATATGAATGGAGATCTTATTTTCTTTCATTAAGGCTTAGCCTAATGAACAAGTCTAAATACTCCATATTTTAAAAAACAATTTTAAACTCATTTACTATATTATTAGTCAGGACTGCAAGTAAAACTGTTCTAAGCAAAAAGAGGAAGTTGTAAGCACATTTTATGACACTTCATAATAATAGAACTGGTTCTAGGCATAAATAGGTGTCAAGTCCAAATGATGTCTTTAGGACTTTCTCTGTCTCCATCTCTCTTCCTCACCTCCACCATCTCTCAATTTTCCACCTCTCTTCATTTGATTTTCTTGTAACCAGGCTTTACACTTGACTCAGTTAGATGGTGACTAGTCCAATTGTGTTTATTGTCAGTTCCTCTAGCCAGGAAGCTGAATTGTCTGGATTGAATGGGTTTTGGACACATGTGCACAAATGAACAATAGATTGGGGGAAAGTTGCACCAAAACCACATACATTAAAATTTGGGAAGAAATAGTTTACTAAAGGAAATCTGCTTGGTGATACCTTAAATTTAAATTCTCACTGTGTAGTAAACTTTCTGTGTATATGGTTTTTATTATATTCTAGAAGAAAAAGAATAGATAACTATTACAACTTTCTTCTACTCTTTTTTTCTGGTCCTCAAAGGAGAATTGCCTGCATAGTAATTCTGCAAGAAACACTGTAATCTTAGGTGAGGCTTAGGAATTGACAAACTGTATTCTAAGATGAGTTCCCTGGCAAAGATACATGCACCCCAGTGTATGTAGCAGCACTATTTACAATAGCCAAGACATGAAAATAACCTAAATGTTCATTGACAGATAGGATAAAGAAGTTATGGTATATATATTCAATGGAATACTTAGCCATAAAAATTAATTAAATAATGTCATTTGCAGCAATATGGATGGACCTAGAGGTTATCGTACTAAGATTATCGTGAGACAGAGAAAGACAAATATTATAAGATATCACTTATATGTGGAATCTGAAAAATATGAGACAAATGAATTTATTTATAAAACAGAAAGATACTCTCAGACATAGGAAACAAACTTAATGGTTGCCAAAGGTTGCCGGGAGGGATAAATTAGGAATTTGGGATGATCAGATACAAACTACTGCATATAAGATATATAAACAACAAGGACCTACTGTATAGCAGAGGGAACAATATTCAATATCTTATAATAACTTATAATGAAAAAGACTGTGTGTATATATATGTATGTATGACTGAATCGTTATGCTATACACCGAAAACTAACAGAGCATTGTAAATCAACTATACTTCAATTAAAAAAAAAAAAAAAGACGAGTTCACTGGTAGCCAGTTATTAATTTGGAAACTTTGCATTGCCACACCTTCCACTGTAGGGAGTCTGAAGGATTTGGTTCTGATTAAGGACAAAGATATGACCACAAGGTGGCAGGAGCACACACAAACTGTATTTCAGTGCCTCTGGCAGATTTCATGCTGGGCAATTCCCCCACAGCATGAGCCCATCTAGAGGCTATGGCGAGGGGATCACTATTAAGAAGAGGAGGAAGCCAAAGCAACTTCTGGGAAAGAGGTTTAAAGTGGGAGCTTACACGTCTAGGTGATGTCACTCAGAAGCATCTTGGGGACTTTATAGGTAAGAGAATTCCAAAGGGAAGTAGTAGCTTGATGTCTTTATGGCTCTGGAATTAATCTTACTATATCTAGCAAATGTTGGGCATAGTTTCACGAGTTATGCAAAGCAGGCTGGCACTAAATGGCTAAAAATATACTTATTTGGGCTATGTTTAAAATAATTGGGTGTGTAAAAATTTTCATTTGTTATCACTGGGTTTTTCAGCTAACAAGCTTTTGCATGCCATGAAGTAAACAACCTGGGAGCCAATATACAGAGGACATCTTTGGCTCATTTATAGAACACCCACCAAATGCCATTATGAGGAGAGTGTTTTTTTGGATTACAAAAATCAAGATGGAATTTTTAGATCATACCAGATATTTCATTAAAACACTTGGAGACAATACTTTTTCAGCTCCTTCTACTGTATTCTGGGTAGTTGCTTGTTCTTACTGATTTCTTTATTTTCAAAAATCCCCTCCAATCATTTCTCTGTTAAAAATGTATGCCTTTTTGTATTTCTGTTTTATTGCTGTTGTTGTTTTAGCCTAGGCATTGAGGAGAGTAAAAGACAAACATAAAATCATAATCTACTAATCTACTAATGTGAATAAAAACTCAATTTTTCAATAAATATTTATTAAATTCCTACCTGTGCAAAGAAGTAATCAAAATCCATTAAAACCCTTGATCTCATGGACATGCCATACTAGTGGATTCCAAATGTTTAGCCTGGATTTAAACATAGGAATCAGAATACCTCTAAATCTTGATTATACTTATTGAATGAACAGAGGTATTTTTTTCTGTATATCTTCTAGTATATTTCAAGTCAACAAGGAACTTATCAATTAGATTAAAATATAGTTCATAAGTCCTATGCAGTTTTTTAAAATTCTATTTTTTATTGAAGTTTAGTTGATTTAAAATGTTAGTTTCAGGTCTACAGCAAAGTGATTCAGTTGCACATATACATACATATATAATTTTTTCAGATTCTTTTCCATTATACCTTATTATAAGAAATTGAATATAGGTCCCTGTGCTATACAGTAGGTCTATGTTATTTATTTTATATATAGTAATGTGTGACTCTTCATCTCAGACTCCTAATTTATCCCTCCTCTCCCTTTTCTCCTTTGGTAACCATAGTTTGTTTTCCATGTCTGTGAGTCTATTTCTATTTTATAAATAAGTTCATTTGTAACAGTCTTTTTTAGATTCCACATATAAATGATATCACATGATATTTGTCTTTCTCTGCCTGACTTGTATCACTTAATATGAAAATCTCTACGTCAATCCATGCTGCTGCAAATGGCATTATTAAACTATTTTTTATGGCTGAATAATATTCCATTATATGTATAAACCACATCTTCTTTATCCAGTCATCTGTTGATGGACATTTAGGTTGTTTGCATTTCTTAGCTACTGTAAATAGTGATGCCATGAACACTAGGATGTATACGTCTTTTCAAATTATAGTTTTCCCTGGATATATGCCCAAGAGTAGGGCGGCTGGATCATATAGTGAGTCAATTTTTAGTTTTTTAAGAAACTCCCATACTGTCCTCCATACTGACTGCACCATTTACATTCCCACCAACAGTGTGGGAGGGGTCCCTTTTCTCCAAATCCTCTCCAGCATTTGTTATTTGTAGACTTTTTAATGATGGTCATTCTGAGTAGTGTGAGGTGATAACTCATTGTAGTTTTGCATTTCTCTAATAATTAGCAATATTGAGTATCTTTTCATGTGCCTGTTAGTCATCTGTATGTGTCCTTTGGAGAAATATCTATTTAGGTCTTTGGCTCATTTTTTATTGAGTTGCTTATTTTTTTATTTATATTAAACTGTATGAACTGTTTTTATATTTTGGAAATTAGTCCCTTGTCAGTTGCATCATTTGCAAATATTTTCTCCAATTCCATAGGTTATCTTTTTGTTTTGTTTATGGTTTCATTTGCTCTACAAAAACTTTTAAGTTTAATTAAGTCCCATTTATTTATTTTTGCTTTTATTTCCATGACCCTAGGAAGCAGATCCAAAAAAATATTGCTGTGATTTACGGCAAAGAGTGTTCTGCCTGTGTTTTCCTCCAGGAATTTTAGTGTATCTGGTTTAACATTTAGGTTTTTAATTCATTTTGAGTTTATTTTTGTATATGGAGTTAGAGAATGTTCTAATTTCATTCTTTTACATGTCGTTGTCCAGTTTTCCCAGCACCACTTACTGAATACACTATCTTTTCTCCATTGTATATTCTTGCCTTATTTGTTGTAAATTAATTAACCATAGGTGCATGGGTTTATTTCTGGACTTTCTATCCTGTTCCATTGATTTATGGGTCTGTTTTTGTGCCAGTACCATATTGTTTTGATAACTGTGCTTTGTGGTATTGTCTGAAATCAGGGAGTGTGATTTCTCCAGCCTTCTCAAGATCGTTTTGGCACTTGGGGTCTTTTGTGTTTCCATACAAATTTAAAAAAATTTTATTTCAGTTCTGTGAAAGATGTCATTGGTAATTTGAGAGGGATTGCATTGAATCTGTATATTGCCTTGGGTATTATATCCATTTTAACAATATTGAGTCTTCCAAACCAAGATCACTGTGTATCTTTCCATCTGTTTTTATTTTCAATTTCTTTCATCAGTGTCTTATAGTTTTCAGAATATAGGTCCTTTGCATCCTTAGGTAGGTTTATTCCTAGGTATTTTATTCTTTTTGATGTGATGGTAACCTAGATTGTTTCCATAATTTCTTTTTTGGATATTCTGCTGTTAGTGTATATATAAATACAACTGATTTCTGTATATTAATTTTGTACCATTCAACTTTACCGAATTCACTGATGAACTCTAGTCATTTTTTGGTAGTGCCTTTAGGATTTCTTTTATGTATAGTATCATGTCATCTACCAACAGTAACAGTTTTACTCTTCTTTTCCAATTTGTATTCTTTCATTCCTTTTTCTTCTCTGATTGCTGTGGCTAGGAATTTCAAAACTATATTGAATAAAAGTGGTAAGAGTGGGCATTCTTGTCTTGTTCTTGATCTTAGAGGAAATGCTTTCAGCATTTCACCATTGAGTATGATGCTAGCTGTGGGTTTGTCATATATGGCCTTTATTATGTTGAGGTATGTTCCCTCTATGCCCACTTTTGGAGAGTTTTTAATCATAAATAGATGTTGAATTTTATCAAAAGCTTTTTCTGTATCTATTGAGATGATCATATAGTTTTTATTCTTTAATTTGTTAATGTGGTGTATCACATTGATTGATAAGCAGATATTCAGAAAAATCCTTGCATCCCTGGGATAAATCCTACTTGATTATAATGTATGATCCTTTTAATGTATTGTTGGAGTTGATTTGCTAGTATTTTGTTGAGATTTTTGCAACCATATTCATAAGTGATATTGGCCTGTAATTTTCTTTTTTTGTGGTATCTTTGTCTGGTTTTGGTGTTAAGGTGATGGTGGCCTAATAGAATGAGTTCGGAAGTGTTCCTTCCTCTGCATTTTTTGGAATAGTTTCACAAGAATAGGCACTAACTCTTTTCTAAATGTTTTGTAGAATTTCCCTGTGAAGCCATCTGGTCCTGGACTTTTGTTTGTTGAGTTTTTAAATTACTGATTCAATTTTAGTGCTGGTAATTGGTCTGCTTATGTTTTCTATTTCTTGCTGGTTCAGTCTTAGCAAATTGTACCTTTCTAAGAAACTGTCCATTTCTTCTAGATTGTCCATTTTGTTGGCATATAGTTGCCTCTTATGATCCTTTGTATTTTTGTGGTGTCAGTTGTAACTTCTCCTTTTTCATTTCTCATTTTGTTGATTTGGGCCCTCTCCCCTTTTTTCTTGATGAGTCTGGCTAAAGACTTATCAATTTTGTTTATCTTCTCAAAGAACAAACTTTTAGTTTCATTGATTTTTTAAAATTGTTTTTTACTCTCTATTTCATTTATTTCTGGTCTAATCATTATGATTCCTTTCCTTCTACTAACTTTGAGTTTTGTTTGTTCTTCTTTCTCTAAGTGCTTTAGGTGCAAGGTTAAGTTCTTTATTTGAGATTGTTCTTGTTTACAGAGGTAAGATTTTACTGCTATAAATTTCCCTTTTAGAACTGCTTTTGCTGCTTCCCAGAGATTTTGGGTCATCGTGTTTTCATTTTCATTTGTCTCTGGGTGTTTTTAGATTTCTTCTTTAATTTCTTCAGTGATCCATTGGTTGTTTAGTAGCATATTGTTTAGCCTCCACTTGTTTGTGGTTTTTGCAGTTTTTCTTCCTTGTAGTTGATTTCTAATCTCATCTATACATGGGCTTTGTTTTTGTATCCATTCAACTAGTCTATGTCCTTTGGTTGGAGCATTTAATACATTTACATTTAAGGTAATTATCGATATATATGTTCTTATTGCCATTTTATTAATTGTTTTGGATTTGTTTTTGTAGCTCTTTTTTTCCCTTTTTTCTTTTATTCTCTTCTCTTGTGATTTAATGACTCTCTTCAGCATTATGTTTGGATTCCTCTTACTTTTTTTTGTCTATTTATCTATTATAGATTTTTTTTGTTTGCGATTACTATGAGGTTTTGGTATAGAAGTCTATATATACACATGATTGTTCTAAGCTGCTGATCTATTAATTTCAAATGCACTTTAGATACCTTGCAATCATACTCTCCTCCCCTCATGATTTCTGGTTTTGATATCATATTTAAGACCTAATTGTTTTGTGTATCCTTTCACTGCTTATTGTAGATATAGATGATTTTACTACTTTGGTCTTTTAATTTCCCTATTAGTTTGTGTGTGATGATTCCCTTCCTTTCCTATATGTTTACCTTTACAAGTGAGATTTTCCACTTGGTAATTTTATTGTTTCCGGTTGTGGCATTTTCTTTTCTACCTAGAGAGGTTCCTTTAGCATTTGTTGTAAAGCTGGTTTGGTAGTGCTAAATTCTCTTAGCTTTTGCTTACCTGTAAAGCTTTTTATTTCTCCATCAAATCTGAAAAAGAGCCTTGCTATGTACAGTATTATTGGTTGTAGGATTTTCCCTTTCATCACTTTACATATATTCTGCCACTCACTTCTAGACTGCAGAGTTTCTGCTGAAGAACCAGCAGATAACCTTATGGAGGTTCCTTGTGTGTTATCTGTTGCTTTTGTCTTATTGCTTTTAATATTTTCTCCTTATATTTAATTTCTTTCAATTTGATTATTGTGTGCTTTGGCATGCTTCTCTTAGGGTTAATCTGGTATGGGGCTCTCTGGAGGACTAAATCCTTCTTAGACTTGGGTGACTATTTCCTTTCCCAAGTTAGGAAAGTTTTCAGCTATTATCTCTTCAAATATTTTCTCAGGTTCTTTCTCTCTGTCTTCTCTTTCTGAGACCCCTATAAAATGAATATTAGTGCACTTCATGTTTTCCTAAAGATCCCTTAAACTATCCTCATTTCTTTTCATTCTTTTTTTTTTCCTGTTCTACAGTAGTGATTTCCTCTATTCTGTCTCTGTCTCACTGATTCATTTTTTTGCCATTTATTCTTGGTTCCTTCTGATGTATTATTCATTTCACTAGCTGTGTTCTTCAACTCTATTTGGCTGTTCTTTATATTTTCTAACTCTGTGCTAAAAACTTCTAACTTCTTGTTCTGTGCGTCCATTCTCCTCTCAACTTCTCTGATCATCTTCACAATTATTACTGTGAACTCTTTATTGGGTAGATTGCCTATCTCCTCATGACTTAGTTCTTCTTGTGGGATTTTATCTTGTTTCTTTGCTTGGAAAATATTCCTCTGCTGCCTCACTTTGTCTAAGTTTCTATTTGTATTTTTATGTATGTGGCAGGTTAATTACGTTTCCTGACCTTGGAGAAGTGGCCTGTGTAGGTAACATCCTATGCATCCCAGCAGTGCATTCCCCTCTTGTCACCCAAGGGCTTGGGGCCACCTGGTCCCAGGGTAGAGTCTGGCCTATGTTTGTTACCTAACCAGGTTCATTTGCCTGATGCACATCAAGCCCAATACTGAGGTGCTGAAGTTTATAGCTGAGAAGCAGTTTACTCTCAAAGAGGTCAAGCAAGGAGATAGAAGGACAACTCTCTTATCCACCTCCCAGAAAGTAAGAGACTTGAAATATTTATGGGATAAAGAAGCTGGGTGGTCTTAGGTGTGGAGAAAGGGGATTGGAGGTAAAGAAAAGTGAGGTAATCAACTTGCTCTGTAGATTTATCTGGGTTACATGCTTCTTTATGGTATCTGTGTTCAAAAATGGAGGAACTGCTGTGAGGGTGGAGCTTCTGGCCTTCTGACATCAAAAGTTTACCTTTCAAACACCAGCAAAGGCCCAGTTTTGAGGATAGTGGTCCCAACCAGTCTTGACCAGCTTGAGCTGGGCAGGAGACATCTCCAGGTTTCTGGAGAACAACTTAAGACTTCCCCTGGCCCCACATTACTATAGTGACCCATATACCAGAAACATTATCTATAGGGGTGGTTAAGAAGTCTGGTGTGAAGCTTGGAGGGTATAAAACTAAAGAAAGTAAAAAACAGCTAAAGTAGGTTTAATTAGTAAAGGTAGGTTACAAGCGGAGGGGGTTTAAACAAGGTGTTTCTATCTGCTATTCTGTAAGACTTCTATTAAGATGCCAACTTCTGTTGACCCATGGATTTCTGCTAAGGTGCCAGCTTGTTAACCCTATGGGGTATGATTCCACTTTCATATCTAACTCTTCAAGGTAATGAACTTCTTTGTAAGTATCTTTTGGCTGCATCATTAATTCCTACATGAACAGAAGTCATTTAGCGGTTGGAGAATTTGGCCAGACAGTTTAAGTATCATAATATACTATTGAGAGTGTAAACACAAAGAAAGATTTTAATTCAGTTTTAACTCTGACACGGTGGTTCTCTAATCTCTTAAGAGTTATGAGATTTGGTGGTTAGAAAGTTGTTAGTGATTTTGAGAGTGAAGTTTGAGTAATATACATTGTTGATATCAGAAGCCAGAGAACAAAAGGTTAGGGATAGACATTATTTCTAGAGCGATCTTTGACAAAGAAACTGGTTAATCTCTGATGATTTTGAACAGCCATGTTTAATGGAATAGGAAAAGATAAGGTCTTTATTATGTGTCAAAGCCATAAATAAATACAGGGTGAGTTGCTGTAATCCATTTATTTGAAGGCCTTTGACATTCTAGTGGCATTACTCATTTATCCAACTCAAAAATCAGGCAGTGAACCACATTTTAACTTGGAGTATTTTTTTTAAGTGGACTTTTTTATTTCCTAATTCTTAGACTGAAGCTGTAAAAAACACTCATTAGAAAGTGTATTTATATGATTTTATTTACTTAAAATGTTTGGTAGGTAATGTATTAGTTTGGGAGCCCAGCTCCTGTACAGTTTTGTGAATTGTAGAGTCAAAAAAGAAATACAGCTTGGTTAAGTTGGCATAGTAAACAATTTCCTTGTAAATAATTTTTCTACCTGATTTTATTTTAATATTTGTCTCTAATTTGTGTTAATTTGCCAAGTCAGAAGTACAGATAGAAAACTTGATCAGGAAGTGAGAGATACTAGCCAAACGGATTTGACTTTTTATAATATAGGTGAGTTTGCCACTGTCAACCCAAGAAAGATACACAACCTAAAAGTTGTGAGTTAAGTTTTATTCAGGGATCTTACTGAGGACTACAGCCTGGGAGACACCTCTCAGATAGTTCTGAGGAACTGCTCCAAAGAGGTAAGGGAGGAGCCAAGATACACAGGAGGTTTTGGCTGAAAAAAAATATGTAGTTGAACATCAAAATGATTACTGCTGAACACAAAGAACAGACATCTCAAGTTAAAGATTTTAGTGTTTTTCTATGTATAGAAAGATGCAAGAATCTGGGTTCATTGAAATTATTCCTTAGATATGCATCTTAACTATCTAGGGTCAGTATCTAAAGCACAGAAATCTTCCTGTTTTCCATTCAGAATTTCCCTCAGGTTGCACTGTCAGTGAATGACTGCAGTGGCTAATTTCTTGCTCTTTGTAGAAGTGGACTGGTGGGCAACATTCTTTGTTTACTGGAATGGCAGGCAACATTTCCTATCCACATCATTTGTAAAAAGTATTTTGGAATCTATTTTGGATCAATATTTTGATCAATCACTTCCCTTGTCCACTATTTACATTTTTAAATCACTTTAGGACTTTAGAGAACCACTGTAGAAACATGATTTAAAGCATTTTCTTTAAACTTCAGAAAATGGAACAGATAATGTTTTATTTTAGGTTATTTATATCAGGTTATATAAATACCTAAGCCTAGTTATAATCTTGATTTTTTTTAATCTTGATGCTCTTATTATGCTATTATCAAGGTTATTGATAGTAAATTTCTTAATGTATGTAAGGAAAGAAAATTATAATCACTTAATAGATGTCTTCAACAATATAGTTTAGAATCATAATGACTTAGTTTGGGTTCCCTGGAAAAAGGGCCTGAGAAGGGAATTTTTGTTTGTGTGATTTTAAAAGGAAGCAAGGTAGAAGAGGGGAAAAACAAACAAACAAAAACAACTAAAGGTGTGATTTCAGAAATTTGCTACAGGGTGATCCCACAGGACAATCTGGGACATAAATCCCATCATAATCGATGTCCTATTTTAAGGCAAAGAGGCCTGTATGTTGTACCCCGTGTCAGTCACTGGTAGCTGAGGTGTGGAGAAGAGGAAGCTCACAGCCACCTAAGAAGGTGAGGTCTGTTTCCATTCCATGAGCTACTTTTCTCTCCATACAAAGAGGATATGATTACACTGGGTCCACCTGGATAATCCCCATTTCAAGATCCTTAACCACATCTGTGAAGATGTAAAAGGTAACAGATATAAAAGGTAACCTTAACTAGATCTAAGCATTAGGATATAGACTCTGTTTTGGATACCATTATTCACCTTCTCATATTGCCCCAAACCAACCTACATTCTACTCAAACAAGGGTGCCATAGTAGTACTGTAGATGCCGGGTTTGAAGATCAGTTCATATCTTGTTTTCAAAACACTTTGAAATATCTGGATATCTGTCTTTATTCCATGTGTGGTTATCTGAATAAATGAGCATAGGTTTTCTTGCATACCTGGATAATTGCTTCTCGCCTTGTTATGGTATTGTAAAGTCCTTTCTCATAGAGATCCAACTTTTCCTTTAGTCCATGAGCTCTGGGTATGATAATTAGCTTAGTGCTGGAAACTGAGTAATTGCCTGTAAATTTCCATTGTGGCTTACCTCAGTTTTCTGATGTTTTATCTTTTTATCTCTTTAATTATATTAAACAACATCTTCCTTGGCTCTCTGTCCACTTAACTTGCCTCTAAAAACACAATGTTCTGTATCTTCTCCATAGACCTCAATGGGTCAGGCCCCTTGCCTACCATTTCAACCCAAATGTCCTTTCCTGCAATTATCAAATTAGTATTTACTATAAATGGTAAATTAGCATCTCACATTAAATGCCTAGGGTACATCTTGTGTAACACCATCTCAAGACCCAGAGTCCCAGAACTTTCCTATCAGTATCCTGATTTTGCATAGGAAATTCGCTCAAGGTGCAAAATGCATTCTCTGAAGTTTTGGCACATTTAGAATTAAGTTTTGTGCCTGATCTTAAGTTATGCCTGACCTTCAGAGACAGGAGGTCTCTGAAGAATTTTTTTTAAGTACTACCAATAACTCACACATGTTGCTTTAAATTGTCGATGAACAGATTTGAACTACATTGTCTCTTTTAAAAGCATCAATGGTGCTCAGCAACAGCCACTCAATGCCACAGTACTTATACTTATTTCCCCCAAATCCCTCAAACGCTCCACATACTGCACAAGTTATTACTTTCCCCTCCACTTATATCACATCCTAGTTTATCGCAGAGAAAGTTTTAGCAACCTCACTATTACAACATGCCAGAGACTACCAATGCTGACTTACCACAAATAGAATTCCTTTTATCATCCAGGTAGTGAATAATCTGACTAAAGAATCCAATTCTAAAGTCAGCTTCCTCAGACAACTTCTAGCATCACTGTTTTAGGGCAGGGTTTCCTAAAAGCAGAGTCCATAATGGAAGATCATCTTCAAATGAATAATTGAAATGCCCTCAAAGGGAAATGAGGGAAGTGGGATAGAGTAGAGTAGAAAACCTAGCTCAAATTCCTGTTTCAGCTAAAGAACCAGCAGCAGCCTGATTCCAGGAGGAAGTTCTGTAATACAAATTGCACCAAATAATTATTCTACCAGTTGTGTAATTTCTTTATCAGTTAGCCATTAGTTAAACTGGAGGAGAAGAGGAGGGAAAGACATTTCTTCTAGAGGAGATGGCTCTAGTTTGGCTGAGGGCATTTCTCTGGAGAAGCTAGAAGCTGCAAGCCATTACTAGTCAAGATTCTAGTCAAGCTCTTGGGGAATGGGTATGCTGGTAAAGAGGATCTTGGTGGGGCACCAACATCATTCTCTACATAAAATATCATATTCATGGATTAATCTTTACTTTGAATCTCTTAGATCTGCATAACTACAGCAAAAGATTTCCTACGTGATCTTGTTTGGTTTCCGTTGTTCAGATAGAATATACACACTATAAACTGTCAGATGATTGTCAATCTTCACCTTTACTTTGGACTGTAAAGTCCTACATGTACTTTATTCGTATTATACTGTGTGAAATGAAGATGTGGCCATTATCCTGTTGTTTGGATCATCCAGGGTAGATAACTTGGGCCCCTAATTGACTTTTCTTTTCTTACCTGGATGAATCAATTTATGTGTTTAAATTGATAAAAGCCAGCTTTCAGTTCTAGTATATTGGTCTGTAACTGACTATGATTGGTTTTTCTGCAGGACACCAAACACTTTAGATGAAAAGCTAGAAATCAGGTGGTTCAGATGAAGAGTGTGGCACCTCAGTGACCATATAAGACTAATCAAGTTATTTCAGCTAACTTTTCCAAGTTGTGATGAGTAATAAAATTATGTCTTCATTTAATTTCTGTAGTTCTGTTCCCTTAAAGGTGGTTGATCTTATTTAATAGTATTTCTCTCATCCAGGGACATGTGATTGCCTTTTTTGCTTCTGGGGAATGGTGGGATAGATGTCAGTTCAGTACTGAAATCATATTAAAGCTGCATTTTCTTTTCTTTAATTTTAAAATTTAATTTAGGATTACATACTTTGCTTAAATTTTTTTACTTTAAAATATGGAGAGTTGGATCACTGATCCAAATTACCATTTTCAAATAATTTTAGTATGTAATTATCTTAGACTGTAAGGAAAATTATATATTAATTCATAGAGCCAAGGCATTCCAAGAGGGCACTGGGACACAATGTCTCCATGTTCCTATTTAATAGATTAATGTATTTAAATTTATGTCTAGTGTTTGAGGAAAGCAAATATGTGTTCCTTACATTTTCATTTAGGAGATCAGAATTTTATTTAAGGAGAACATCTCTTTAGCACTTTTGAAGGCTTTTTACTTTCTAGGTGATAATAGGTTAATTTGTTCATTAAAAACTTGAAGCATTTATTGTGAGGCATTTAGTGAAAGAAATTATTGGAAGTCTAACCTCTTTCCTTCTGGATATTAGACTTAATATCACCTAATAAAGTCATTTGTAATCTTCCAAAGACCTTAGAAAATATCTTGATTTGCTTTTATTTCTAAGTTGAAACTCTGTCTAAAATTCCCAGAGAAAAAAAATAAATATTTTTATAAGGAAGTATTTATATGCAGCTTAATACTACTTAAAAAAATTAAAGGTTTTATCTGAGAGAAAAAAATGCTTTTTATATTTTTGCCTAACTGTTTCAAAGACTTAGGCCTCATCTACTCTGCATAGCAACATACATTTATCACAGCAATCTTTGAGAAAATAATTCTTTCAATGGAAACTTACTATGCAAGTGTTATACAATCAATTGTGTCCCCACAGAATTTATATACTGAAGCAGTAAACACCAATATGACTGTATTTGTAGATAAGTCTTTTAGGGAGGTAATTAAGATTAAATGAGGTCATAAAGGTTGGTCTATAATTCAACAGAACTGGTAACCTTATAAGAAAGAGAAACACCAAAAGTCTCTCTCTTTCTGTGTGCACAGGGCAAAGGCCATTTGAGGATACAAGAAAGCAGCTGTCTATAAGCCAGGAAGAGAATTCTCTCTAGGAACCAAATTTGCCAACACCATGATATTGGACTTTTAGCCTCCAGAACTGAGAAAATAAATACATTTCTATTGGTTAAACAACCTAGCCTGTGGTATCTTGTTATGTCAGCCTGAGAAGACTAATACTACAAGCAATTGGTAACATCTCAATGACTCACTCAGTCTTACTATATGTTAGATAATTTTCTTCTTCAGGTTTGTTATCTATTGGTAGAAAATATCCAATTCAGAGTAAAAATGGTGATTAACTTGTACTTAATGTCATCTTGAAGACACCAACAGAGATAGCTGATCTATTAATTTTGGCATGTAAAATGTACTTCTATAATTATTGATTACTTTGTAGGTAGAAATAATTCCACATGCATTGATTTTCTTTTCTCTCTGTAAAGATAAGGTATTTTATAATTAAAATATGCAAACAATATTTACAGAATATATTCTCTATATCACAAATACTCCGTACATGTTTGGAACATTTATACCAGTGAGACTGGCAAATGTTACAAATTTGGGTTTTTTCCTCCACTATAGTAGGAATCAGTTATCAAACATTTACCAGCATATCACTGATTAATATGTATTCAAAAGTAAGCCAGAACCTATGAGAGAGTACAAGAAAGCATATGACCTGGCTCTTACTATTGAGTTTTTAAGTTAGAAAAGGACATGAAGCTCATACACTTGACAAGGATATTACACAATTATTATCATGTGTTTATACATTCATAGTCATTCTGTCATTATTTTTAGGAAATTTTATTATGAAATATATCATAGTACATATGGGTTTATAAAACTATGTACAATTTTAAAAATTATATATAAAGATCTGTAAACACCACAGAATGTAAGAAAGAAAACAGTCATTACCTCAGAAATCTTCCAAGTATCCCTGAACTTTTTTGTAAGTGTAATATTGAAAAGATCCTCAAGGACTTTAGGAGGTATTTTGGATATTAAAGACCAAACTCTAGTTAGAGGCCCTCCCATCACATCCAATTCCCTCCTAGCAAATCCCTGTCTTAAATAATCACTTTTATAGTACATTCTCTCATGATTTTTTTCTCTTAATTAACATTATGCCTGGCCATTCTTCCATGTTGTTGCCTGTAGCTGTGTTTCATTCATTAGTATGTAATAATGCTTTACTTTAGTTAATTGTTTCATTCT
Organism: Vicugna pacos; assembly: GCF_048564905.1. Lineage (NCBI taxonomy): Eukaryota > Metazoa > Chordata > Mammalia > Artiodactyla > Camelidae > Vicugna > Vicugna pacos. The sequence continues at coordinate 92,386,572 of NC_132987.1, forward strand.
TTTTTTTTTAAATTGAAATATAGTTCACATGCCATAAGATTCACCCTTTTAAAGTATACAGTTATATGTTTTTTAGTATATTCACAAAGTTGTGCAGTCATCACCATTATCCAACTCCAGAACATCTTCATCAACCCCTGAAAGAATCCCCTCATCCATAGATAGTCACAACCCAATGCCTTCCCACTCTCACCCCTCTCCAAACCCTGACAATCACTAATCTACTCTCTCTGGATTTGCCTATTCTAAACATTTAATGTAAATAGAATTATGCAATATGTGGCTTTTTGTATCTGGTTTCTTTCACTTAGAATATTTTCTCAAAGTTTACTGATACTGTGGTATGTATAAGTACTTCATTCCTTTTTATTGCCAAAAATATTTGATGGAATGTCTATACTACTTTTACTTTCCATGTATCATTTGAGGAAATTTGGATCATTTCACTTTTTTACCACTATGAATAATGCTGCTATGAACAGCTGCATATAATTTTTAGGGGGATATGTGTTTTCATTTTTCTTAGATATGTATCTATGAGAGGAATTGCTGGGTGATATGATGAAGTTACATTTAAGTTTTGTAGAAACTGCCAAAGTTTTCTCTTTTTTTTTCTTCTTCTGTATTTACTTTTTTGTAAGTTTTGTTTTGAAAATTACCTCCTGTTCCTGACATTATTAAAATTTTTTCCAGTTTTAGTGGGAAATGACAAAGCTTTCCAAATCAGCTGTATCATTTTCCATTCCCACCAGCAATGCGTGAGGGTTCCAGTTTCTGTGCATCCTTGCCAACACTTGTTGCAGTGCATTTTTTAATAACAGCTATCTTTGGAGTGTGAAGCGGTATTTCACTGTGGTTTTGATTTTCATTATTAATGATGTTGAGCTTCTATTCATGTGCTCATTGGCCATTTACATACCTTATTTGGAGCAACGTATATTCAAATCCACTGTCCATTTTAAATTCAGTTTTCCTTTGATTAAGTTGTAAGGGTTCTTTACATATTCTGTATATTAGTCCATTACCAAACATATGATTTGCAAATATATTCTCCCATTCTGTGGAGTCTTTTTTCCACTTTTTTGATAGCACATTTTGAAGCAAAAAGTTTATCACTTGATGAAGTGCAACTTTATCTAGTGTTTTCTTTTGTTTTTGTTTGTGATGTTATATCTAAGAAACTGTTGCCTAACCCACAGTCATGTAGAGTTTGCCTATGTTTTTTCCTAAGGGTTTTATAGTTTTAACCCTTACATTTGGAAATAAGATCAACTTTGTGTTACTTTTTGTATGGGGTCTGAGGTTTATATTCATTTTTTTGAAGGTGGATATCCAGTTGTCCCAGAATCATTGTTGATAAGACAGTTGTTTCCACTAATTATCTGGGCACCTTTATTGAAAAATAGACCATAAAGGTAAGAGTTTATTTCTGAACTCTCAGTTCTGTTCAATAATCTGTATACCTGTTCTCATGCCAGTACTACATTGTCTAGATTACTATATTGTTATGTAAGTTTTGAAATCTTCTTTGTTTGTTAAGTGTTTTGGCTTTGTGGCCCTTGCATTTCTTTCTGAATCTTAGGACCAGTTTGTCAGTTTCTGCCCTCAAAAAATGCATTTGGAGTTTTCATATGAATTATATTGAATCTGCAGATCAATATTAAATTTTTAAATCTAGGAACATGGCTTTCCATTGATTTAGTTTTTTTTCTTTCAACAATATTTTGTAGACTTTGGTGTATAAATCTTGTACATCTCTTGTTATATTTGATCTTAAGTACTTTATTTTTGATGTTATTTTAAGTGGAATTGTTTCTTAATTTTATTTTCAGATTGCTTATTGCTAGTGTGTAGATTTTTTACAATACTTTTAAATCTTACAACATTAATGAATTTGTTTGATCTAATATTCTGCAGTTTCTTTAAGGATTTTCTTTATACTAAGATAATATCACCTACGTCCAGTTTTAATTTTACTTTTTCCTTTCCTACTGGAAAACTTTACATTCATTTTCTTGCGTGACTGTCATGGCTAGTACCTCCAGTATAGTGTTTAATAGATATATTGAGAGTAGACATTTTTGCCTTGTTCCGGGTCTTAGGAGAAAGTGTTCAGTTTTTACCAGTAAGTATAATGTCAGTGCTATATTTTTCATATCTTCCATTTATCAGGTTGAAGAAGTTTCATTGTACTAGTTTGTTGAGTTTTTTATTATGAAAGGATTTTAAATTTTGTCTAGATTTTTCTGTGTTTAATGAAATGATAGTGGGTTTTTTTTGTCATTTATTATATTGATATGTTGTGCTATAGTGATTTACTTTTTGTTGAACTAAGCTTACTCTCCTGAAATAAATCTCACTTGATATGGTTATACTACTTTTAAAAAATATATATAGCTGGATTTTGTTTGCTATCACTTTGTTTAGACTCTTGTGTCTATATTCATTAGGGATATTGTTCTGTAATTTTTTTCCCTGTGGAGTCTTTACCTGGACTTAGTAGCAGGGTAATATTGGCATCATAGAACAAATTGAGAAGTTTCTTCCTCTTATATTTTCTGAAAGAGTTTGTGAAGATTTGATAGTAACTCTCCTTTAAACATTTAGTGGAATTTGCCAGTACAGTCATCTGAGTTTGGGCATCCTTTGTGAAATGTTTGTATACATTTTTATTCACTAGCTCAATATTCTTGCTTTTATATATTTATTTGGATTTTATATTTCTTCATGAGTCACATTGTAATTTGTGTCTTTGTAGGAATTTGTCCATTTCACATAGATTACCTATTTTGTGGCTATACCATTGTTTGTAGTATAAACTTATAGTACTTTTTAATTCTTTAAGTTCAGTAGTAATGTCCTATCTTTCATTCCCGATATTAGTAATTTAAGAACCTCTTCTGAATATAAAGAGGGAGGAGATCAAGATGGTGGAGTAGGAGGACATAGAACTCAACTCCCCCCAGGAACACATCAAATATACACTATGTGTGGAACAGTTCTCACTGAAAACTAACTGGAAAATGACAGAAAGACACCTTTACAACGAAGGCTGTAAGAAAGATCCATATGGAAATGGGTAGAAAGGAAAAAGAACTAATCAGGTCAGTACCTGTGCCTAAGGGAGGGGACTCAGAGAAAAACAGAGGTAAAAGGGGCTGGAAAATGAGCAGTTTGAGCCACATATTAAATTGATTCCTAAGAATTTTTGTACTATTGTAAATGATGGCTTTTGTAACTTTACTATCCATTTTTTGTCATTGGTGTATGCAAATATACTTATTTTTCTATATTTTTATCTTACAATATTACACTTATTAATTCTAGTAGTTGCTTGAGGACTACTTTGGATTTTTTTATTCACACCTTGTCATCTCTCAAAAAAGTTATCTTACTTCTTCTTTTACAATATTTAATATTCTTGTTTCCTTTTCTTCCTCTAGTGCTCCAGCTAGAATCTTCAATACAATGTCACATACAAATAGTTTTATAGGACATCTTTGCTATATACCCTATATTTTTCTTTCTTATAATGTGCTGTATCATTGGTAATTTTTAAGTGCATTATTGTGATATATCTCAATTGCTTATGATGCATTTTTCTTATTCTACATTGCTGAACTCACTTTGCTGATACTCGTTAAAGAATTTTTGCATCATGCACATGAATGATATCAATTTATGTTTTTCTTTTTGTTGTATAGCTGTCAGGTTTTAGTATCAGGGCTGTGCAAGCCTCCCAAACCAAGCTGAGAACTACTCCTTCTTCCTATATTTTCTGAAAGAGTTGATGTAAGACTGCATCATTGATACTATTCCTTAAGTACTATACATAACTCACCAGTGATGTCATCTGCTTCTGGAGATTTCTTTGTGGAAAGGTTTGCATATATATATAAAACTGTTGTATACATAAAACTTCTTCAGTTCATTAGCTGTTTATACAAATCTAGGTCAGTAGTAATTTTCTCTCAGCATATTGAAAATACAAGTCCACTAACTCTTCACTTTTATTATTTGTATTTGTAAATCAATTATCAGTGTAAAAATCACTAATTTGAAGGTAGTAAGAGTTTTTTAGCCAACCAAGGAAAAAAATCTTTCTCTATATTTTGGTATTCTACATGTGAGCATATGACAGTTTTTATTTATTCTGCCTGAGGTTCCTACAGCTTCTTATGGATTAGTGGAGCTCATCATTTTGGGCAAATTTCCAGCCATTATATCATCACATATTTTTGTTTTATATTCTTCTTTTTTATAGATTTCTGGTTATGTTGAACTTCTAATTCTATATTTGTTATATGCTGCAAGAAACAGAATAACGGTCATTGAAACCCCCAGTACCTGTGAATATGTTCTCTCTCATGACAAAACAGACTTGGCAGATGTAATTAAGTTTAAGGTTTTGAAATCAGAAGACTATCCTGGATTAAGTGTGGATTCTATTTAATTACATGGGTTCCTGAAACTGAAAGACAACAAGATAAAGAATGTCAGAGAAATAACAATTTGAGAAGGCTTGACCCACAGGTGCCTGCTTTGAAGATGCAGGAAGGGGACAACAAACCAAGGAATATGGTAGCATCTAGCAGATGTAAGTAACTCTCAGTTTATAGCCAGCAGGAAACCAGGGACCTTATCCCATAACAAGGAACTGAATTTTTAAAAAAACCCAAATGAGCTGAATAGCTTATTCTTTACAATCTCCAGAAATGATTGCAGGCTGCCTATACTTTGATTTTAAACCAACACCTTTACTGAACTTCCCACCTACAGAACTGAAAAATAAAATTTGTGCTATGTAAGCTGTTTAATTTGTGGTAATCCGTTATGGCAGTAACAGAAAACTAATGTATGTGTTAATAGCTATTTTTAAATTTTATAATTATAATCTTTATATGTTGAACTGGAGAAACTTTCATCTGATTTAGCTGTCAGTTCACCAATTCTCTTTTCAGCTATGTCTACGTTTGTTAAAGCTATTCATATTGTTATTGTTTGCTATTATTGTTATTATTACTTTTTCCCTAGAAGTCTGAGTTGATTTATTTGAATCGGACTTTCACATTCTAATAAATGTTTACAATTATTTTTATATTTGTTCCTTGCAACACAGTAAACAAATTTATAATCTCTTCTGGAAAGTCTAATATTGAACGTTATACAGGTCTATTTCTATTACATGTTTTTTCTTCAGATTCTTTCTCATGATTCCATGGTTACATGTTTGCTTTTTGAATGTAACTTAATTATTTTCCTTATGAAACACTTTCTTCTTGGTTGAAGGTACTTCTGCCTACTTCTGAAAGGCACTTGGTTGTAATGCTAAACAGGAATAATTTCAAATTAAATTTGCACCTTGAATTTTGTTTTGTTTTGTTTTTGACCATGATGATGGTGTGACTTTATAGATCCACAATATAATGGAAGACTATACTATATTTATTTAAATTGTACAAAATTGTGTAATTTATATACATTTTTGCCCCATTTCATATTTAGTGTCAAAGAAATTCTCTGCTGTTACTGTGCCATGTAAGTAAGGCATATTTATTTCTGATTCACAAACTGTTGGTGCAGACTTTGGGTTCTGCATTTTATCATAGGAGAGTTTGATACATTACTCTACAACTTGCATAAGCCTTCAGTTTTTCTTTTTCTCTATAAGACCTAAATATTCTTTGAAAACTATAGTTCAAATTTTCATAGTTTGGTAGATGCCATTTGGGCAAAAGTACCTTCAGTGACCAACTTATATCTCTGGATTCCAGACTTCATTCAGAATCTGACCTGATATTTCTTTACTATCTTCCAAATCTTCCATCATTTTAACAAGAAGGTTTCATTTGTTTTTCAGTATTTTTGGTTATTTTCAGTTGGAAGGTATGTCTGAATACCTAACTTGTCATAATCTTGGACATAATTAATTTATTAAACAAATATTTACTGAGGATTTATCATACTTCTGATATTTCAGTGTGAATAAAACAAAGTTTTGACCACTTGGAACTTATATTTCTATAACAAAACACATAAAAATGTAAGTTAGATAAATATTATAAAATAAAGAATGAAAGGAAAGCTTGAGATCATCTAGATCAATATCCTTACGCAGGAGACTGTGAGGTGGTGTTGATCATGCAGATTGTAAATTGCAAACTCAAGACTATCAGTTACCCTCAGTCTCAGATCAAGGTTCTCTCAGTCTACCATATTGATTTACTTCCATTTTTTTGTTTGTCATTGTTTCTAATAGCAGGATTCTGTTTCACCCTGTGGATCAAGCTGGTTGTAAGTTTAAGTTCTTTAAGGGTTCCTTAAGAATTCTCTAAGGAAAACTTTTGTATGAGCTTTTAAAATATAAACTGCCAAAGATATATGTGTTATAAATATTTGAGTACTACAATAGTAGTAGGCCCACTTACATCTGCTTGATAAATTCTATTCAACTAGAGTAATATAAGAAAAGTTGTGTAATTTTACATAAAAAGTCAAAGGAGAAAACGAATATTAGTTTAGAGATCTAGTCAGTGCTACAGACACAAACTGTAACAGGAAAGAGAAAGCTCACAAGAAATGAAGAAACCTTCTCTACAAATTATTAGTGAGTATTCAAAAGTATGGGGACAGTTACAAATTAAAAATCAAAATTTTTTTTAACCCTTGATGAGTCACCCATTGATTCCCTAATGAACGCTACCTAATGATGAACCGATGCCATTTGGGTCAGAATTTCTTTTTAGACAATTTTTAGCGAGATTATCTGTTTTTTCTATAAGCATTTTTCGACCTTTCTGGCTATAGATTTTTTACAACTGCTGTTCCCAGCCAAACATTTGACATTTTACCACAGAACATTAAATTACCACACTTCCCACCCACATAAATGTTCTTCTTTCACATTTCTCTTTAGAACCTTTGTTCTCACAAAACTTACTACTTTGGGAAAGCCTTTCCATATAAGCACTGAGCAGAGGTAAGAATTCTGTATTTTTCTAATTATTACCTAAAAATAGTCCAACTTTATAATGCTGATTTTATCTGCTTTTTTTGACTTCTTGCTTGTCTGGCTGTGAAAGAAATGTTTCTTTCACTTATTGAATAAATATACAGTAAAAAAAAAACTAGATACTACTTAAGTCTTAATAATAATTCCTATCTTCTATTTTGAGTGTTTTATGACTACCAATCACAGTTCTAAGTAATTTTCTTGTAGAGCTCATTTAATTTTCACAATGACATTCTGAAATATGTACTACTGTTCCTCCAATTTTACAGATAAAAAAGCTGAGATTCACTAAAGTGAAGTAATCTGCTCATGGGCACACAGGCATAAATGGCAGAGCCAAGATCTGAACCAATGCAGTCCTGCTCCACAGACCATGCTTCGGTGTTTGCTCTTTGGCCTTCCATTTACTGTATTTACTAGGGTCAACCAAGATCTTCATATAGATAAGTTTACAGTATTTTATTTTATTATAAGAGCCATAATTTATCTTGTATTCTTATTTTCTGATTTTGGAAATTCCTTTAAATTTTGTACTTTAAGATGTAGGTTTTTGTAAGATAAATATTGTGTGTGTATTATACCTATTTTCCATTATACACCATACAATATACATAAACATAATACACAGTTACATACATATATATATATGTTATAGTTAGAAAATTTCATGATTGTACTGTTTATAAAATTTTTCTTTTTTAACTTTCTCTTCTTATTTCATAAAATTAAAGCAACATTCTATAACATTAAATGTTATGAAAACCAGAAACACAGTTTAAAAGACTGCTTAACAATTCATCACATACTTGTCTTATATAACCATTAATTCACTGTTATCCACTTTCATTTCTTCATTTCACTATGATTAAAAAATACTTCAATGTTTATGTTCAGTCATGATTCATTTTCTACCTAGACCTCTTCAGAAACCAAAACTTATTTTCCTTTGCTTCTAAGGATCCACTACTACAAAATCTCTTGAAATATTTTCCACAAGATATAGGAGATATTTATCTGCAAGCAGAAAAGAGAACGGGTACGGTGTATTACACTCTCATAAAGTACAGGGGGCTAGAGTACAGAAGTCCAATTTCCTTCCATTTAGTTGAGACAATCTTTATTCATGCTCTAGATTCTAGTCTAAAATAGCCCGTGGGATTAATTTAAATCTTGTGTGTTGCCTGAATCTTGTCTTGCTTGATTTATTTCCCCTTCCCTATCCTATGAATCCACTTCCTTACTGGTTTTTCATGGGAGCACTTTCTCAATCATTTGCAGATGAATTCTCAGATTAAGAGCTGGCCTTGAGAAAAGCTTATATAAGATAGAATATCTTTATATGCAAATATGCACATAACTCATCATATTCTTAACATATCTTCTTAGTTTTGGAATGACTAATGTCAAACAGTGTGAACATTTATATGGCTTTGACATTTGTACTAATATTCATTCTTCCCAGTTATCAAAGTGCCAATACAACAGCACTTTCTACAGTAATTTGCTACAATATGGACTGTATCATTTTAGCTTATGTCTAACATCAATGGAGTATGTCCTCTCTTTTTTTATTGATCATTTTCATGAGATTATGAGGAATAGATAGATACCAATGTTCATGTTATTATTTCATTTGTAATTCCAAAGATTCATGATCAACACTAAATTTAATTTAGATTGGTTCTACATGTATTTCAATTGTAAGTAAACATTTTAGTTTAAATCAGACACACATCTCTCTGTATGGGTCTGTGATAATTAATGTTTTCTTTTATCAGTTCCCCTTTGTTTTGTTAATAACCTTGGAAATTTGAAAGAACTATTTTGTCTGTATAGATACCTTTTGTGTTCCACAAATGTTTATTGATTACCTTCTACTTGCTAGAATTGGTTCCAAGAAATGGTAAATGAGACAGATATGCATCCTACCAACATTCTGATAGTGGGTACAGATAATCACTCAGGCAAATAAAAGACATTGTGAGAAGTACTTTAGTGAGGAAAGTACTAGTTTGCTTCAGAGAGCACTTTGGACAAGATTTCAGAAATCAGAAAAGTCATCCTTTTCAAAAGATGTCACACTGAGTGAAGAATTGGAATTAGTCAGCTGGAAATAGGCATGGACCAAGAAGATACATGAAGAGTGTTTCAGGAAAACTACAAGTTTAGAGTAAAGTAGAATATGTGCTTTTGTGGAAGTGAACCAGTTTGCTATTGTTAGAGATAGTGTTTGAAGTCAGCTGATGAGGAGTCTTGCAGGACAAATTAAGAAGTTTAAAATTACACAAAAAGGCATGGGAATTCACTGATAAATTGTGTACATGGAGAAAAGCATCAGGTTCTATGTTAGATATACAACTCAGTGTGGTACATGGAGAATTGATTAGAGGAGTGCTAAGTTGGAAGAAGGAAGTAAAGAGTTAAGAAGTAGTTGCAATTATCTAGGTGAGAAATAATCTGCTGTAAATTATTGCTAGTTGCAGTTTAGATACAAAGAAATGATTAGAAATAAAATGCACTTGGATGTAAAATCCAGGAAATTTGTGATTGAATATATACAGGGAAAATGGGAGAGGAAAGAGTAAGAATGATAAGAAGATTTTTGTGTTTGGTGATTTTGGTGGGAAATTTGTATTATTTGTAATTGGTGGGAAATTTGTATTATTTTTCAAGACAGGGAACAGAATAAAGAAAAGATCTGAAACTGAATAAAACCTTCATTTTTGGAAATGCTGAGTCTGAGATGAGAGTGGTAGAGTCAAAGATACTTGACGTATAGCTGAAATGTGGATTATGTTCCAACATTCAGTCAGTTCTAGGATGGAGGTCCAGATTTGGGAGCCATCAACAACATTCAGATGACACTTGACAAAATGAATGAGGGTGAGAAAGCCTAGAAAGCATGACTAGAATGAGAAAAAAAAAAGGAGGTTAAGATAGAAATTTGGATGATACTTATTTAAAAGTTAGTTTAAAAAATACTGTGGAGGAACCTCAATAGTGTTTCCATAGTGGCTGCACCAATTTATATTCCCACCAATGTTGAAGGAAGGTTCCCATTTTTCTATACCCTCTCCAAGATTTATTATGTGTAGATTTTTTGATGATAGCAATTGTGACTTATGTCAGGTGATTTCAACTGGCATTTCTCTAATAATTAGAGATGATGAGCATCTTGTATCTTTTCATGTGCCTGTTGGCCATCTGTATGTCTTCTTTGGAGAAATATCTGTTTAGGTCTTCTGACCATTTTTTGATTGTTTTTGTTTTGGTATTGAGCTGTATGAGCTGTTCGTATACTTTTGATATTAACCTCTTATCACATCATATGTGAATATTCTCTCCCATTCTGTAGATTTATTTCATTGTGTTGATGATTTCCTTTGCTGTGCAAAAGCTTTTAAGTTTGATTAAGCCCTTTGTTTATTTTTGGTTTTATTTTATTTTATTTTTTTTTTGCCTTGGTAGAATGATCTAAGAAAATACTACTATGATTTATATCTGAGAATGGTTTGCCTATGTCCTTTCCTAGGAGTTTTATGGTGTCATGTCTTATATTTAGGTCTTTAAACCATTTTGGGTTTATTTTTGTGTATAGTGTGAATGAGTGTTCTGATTTCATTGATTTGCATGTAGCTATCCAGCTTTCCCAAAACCACTTGTCAAAGAGACTCTTCTCCATTGTATATTCTTACCCCCTTTGTTGTAAATTAATTGACCATAGGTGTCAGGGTTTATTTCTGGGCTATTCTGCTCCATTGATCGATCGATCGATCTATCTATCTATCTATCTATCTATCTATCTATCTGTCTGTCTGTTTTGTCCCAATACCACACTGTTTTGATTCCTGTAGCTCTATAATATTGTTTGAAGACTTGGAGAGTTATTCCTCCAGCTTTGTTCTTTTCCTTCAGTACTGCTTTGGCAATTCTGGGTCTTTTGTGGTTCTCCATAAATTTTAGGATTATTTCTTCTAGTTGTATGAAAAATGTCATGGGCAACTTGATAGGAATAGCATTAAATCTTTAGATTATTTTGGATAGTATGGCAATTTCAACAATATTAATTTTTCCAATCCAAGAGCATGGAGTATCTTTCCATTTCTTTGAATCTTCTTCAATTTATTTTATCAATGTTTTATAGTTCTCAGCATACAGATCTTTTACTTCCTTGGTTAAGTTTATTCCTAGATTTTCTTTTGACACCATTTTAAATGGTATTTTTTTTGTATTTTCTCTTTATGGTATTTCATCATTAGTATTAAAAAAAACTAGTGCAGCAACTATGGAAAACAGTATGGAAGTTGCTTAAAAAACTAAAAACAGAGCTACCATATGATCAATCCAGCAGTCCCACTCCTGGGCATATATACAGAAAAGACAAAAACTCAAATTTGAAAAGATAAATGAACCCCAATGTTCACAGCAGCCCTATTTACAATAGCCAAAACATATAAACAACAGATGATTGACCTAGGAAGATGTCATACACACATATATATGTATACATACACACACACACACACACACACACACACACACACACACACACAATGGGATATTACTGAGTCATAAAAAATGAAATGTTGTCATTTCCAGCAACATAGATGGACCTAGAGAATATCATACTAAGTGAAGTAAATCAGAAAACAACACAAATATTATATGATATCACTTATATATGGAATCTAAAAAATAATACAAATGAATCTATATACAAAACAGAAAGAGACTTGCAGAAATAGAAGACAAACTTATGGTTACCAAAGGGTTAAGGTAGGGGTGAGGGATAAATTAGGAGTATAGGATTAACAGATACAAACTACTATACATAAAATAGATAAGCAACAAGGTTTTAATGTATAACACAGGGAACTATATTCAATATCTTGTAATAACCTATAATGAAAAATAATCTGAAAAAATATATAACTGAACCACTTTGCTGTATATCTGAAACTGACACAATACTTTAAATCAACTATACTTCAATAAAAAATAAATACTGCAAAGGAGAGGCCAGAGGTGAAGAAAATTTTCTAACAAGATGAAGCAATTAATGGAGAGATCAGATAAAATAGGGACAGATGATTGTCCCTGGGTTATCAGCAAAGATTGGTGACAATGGAGAGAGTTATTTAGTAAAGCTATGGAGACTGTAGCTAGATTGAAGTTAGTTGAGCTATAAATGGGCAGTAGAGAAGTGGAGACAGTGAGTATACACAACCATTTTTTAGAAAGATGACTTTGTATGAGAAGAGAGATGTAATCTGAAGTACAAGCAGAGGGATAAATCTAGGAAATGAGGAAGAACTCCCTTTCCATTAAACCGAAGAGAAAGAGGAAAGTGTAGGTAGAAATGCAAAGAAAACTCATAAATTGGTGATACAAACTGAAGGTCCATTTTATGGGTTGCCTTTATTCAATGAATTGCATATTAAGGTCATTTGCTGACAGGGATTAAAAGGATGAGAGGGAATAAGACTTGAAGATGCCACTGAGAAAAGTTAGAGAGAACTATACATACTGTTGTTGCAAATCCATTTAAATTTTATTTTGGATTCTATTCAATAGTTATTTGAAGAAATATAATATGCTTTATTTTTTAAGACTTTGTTTTAGAGCAGTTTTAGGTTTACAACAAAATCGAGAGGGAGGTACAAAGATTTCCCATATATCTCCTGCCTAAGCATATGTATAGTTTCTCCATTGTAAACACCACTCACCATAATGGTAAATTTTTTTTCCAAATATGAACCCACATTGACACATCATAATCACGTAAAGTCCACAGTTTACCCTAGGGTTCATTCTTGATATACATTCTATAGATTTGAACAAACATATGATATATACCCATCATTATAATATCTTACCGAGTATTTTCACTGTCATAAAATCCTCTGTGCTTCCCTATTCATCTCTTTTCCTCTTTCTCACCCCTAGAAAACATTGATTTTTTAATTGCATAGTTTTGCCTTTTCCAGAGTGCCATATAGTTGGAATTAAATAGTGTATAGTCTTTTCAGATTGGTTTCTTTCATTTATTAATATGCATTTAGGTTTCCTCCATACCTTTTCACAGCCTGTTAGCTCATTTCATTTTGGTGCAGAATAATGTTCCACTGCTTGGATGTACCACAGTTTATTTACCAATTCAAACAATAAAAGACATCTTGGTTGCTTCCAAGTTTTGGCATTTATGAATAAAGCTGCTGTAAACATCTGTGTATAGGTTTTTATGCGGAAATATGTTTTAAACTCTTTTGGGAAAATATCAAGGAGCATGATTGCTGGATGAGATGGTAACCATATGTTTAGTTTTGTTAAGAAGCCACCAAACTGTCTTCCAAATTAGCTGTACTATTTTGCCTTCCCACCAGCAATGTATGCAAATTCCTGTTGCTCTACATCCGCACCAGTATTTGGTGTTATCAGTGTTTTAGATTTTGGCCAATCTAATATGTGTGTAGTGGTATCTTACAGTTGTTTTAATTTGCATTTCCCTGATGATGTATGAGGTGGAACATATTTTCATGTGCTTATTTGCCATCTACGTATCTTCTTTGGTGAGGTGTCTGTTAAGATCTTTGATTAATTTTAAAAATCAAGTTGTTTTCTTATTGCAAAATTTATTTTATATAGTAAAAGATCACAATATGTTGAGTTAACGCAAATAAAAATCAAAGTGAAGATACCTAAATTTTATGGCTGCCAAATCGCAGTATATAATTTCCCATAATTTTTTTTTACAATTCTAGAACTGGATTATTAGTTTACAAAGTATTTTCAGTTATTTCATTTGACCCTTACAAGAGCTTTGGGGCACCTATAAGGAAAATATTTTGCTTTGATTATACAGGTAAGAAAGAAAAATTTAGCAACTGTATGTCTGCCCTTTTCATTGTCACTCGGCAGAGTCAAGACCCTAATTAATGTCTTCTTTCAATTTATATTCTGTTTTTTCTTACAGTAAACTTATATTCATGTATTTTATTAGAAGTTGAAAAGGGAGAGCATTGAGGAATCATAGAAAAGGTGCCATCAATTAGAATTATATCTTATAATCTATACAGGTAACTTGTCTTAACGTTAAGACCACAGCTCTAATCTTAGTTTTGTTTCTCTCTGGCTATAAAGATTTTATTCAGTCATTAAACCTCTTTAGGCCTCCAGTTTCCTCAATTAGGCAATGCAAGGGTTTGTTTTGGCAACCTCTAAGAGAATATCCAACTCTGAAATTCATGCAACTCTCTGAATTTTGACAAATTAATGTTCCTTAGGTTCATTTAAAAGATTTCCTTCATGGATATTGTCTCTCAGTTTAAATTTAATATATAAATCTTAGCAGTTACTCTGGTTTCCAAAAGAATGAGGTGTGCTCAAACAATATATATGCACAATTGTGCTTCTATAGTGAGGATAATTCAGTCGTACAATAGCCACTTCCCATGACTTATGAACAACAAGATATGAAGAACATCTGTTTCACCCATTCTACAGCCTATGTGCCCCTCTTGGTTAAAAAGAGTTGACAGAGAATGTTTATTATTTAACTTAGAGTTGGAGAAGGCAATGGAATGAGATTATATTCATAAGGAAAACCTATATATATAGGTTTATATATATAGGTTTATAGGCTACCATTCTGACCCCATATATATATAGAGAGAAACAGGATTTTTCCCAGGATAAATATTAGATGAGATAGAACCTAATTAGGGTCAGACTCTGTCCTCTTGAACAATGGAAGCAGCTGAAAGGTAAGCAGCTACATGTTATCAACCTAAGGTGATAAATATTTTGTGTAATATAGAGAGCAGGATAAGCAGAACTGGCACTTAGATAAAGAAAAAAATAGATGTACAAAGAGAAAAAAGCGTTATGAAAAAGTAGGTAAAGTAGGAATGTTTTGTGTATTAGGATAATTACTCAAAATATAAATTAAAGTATAAATGTAGTTATAATTTATATAAAGTAATTGTTGTAGCTGCAGCTGATGTCCTGTCCATATCCACTTTACTGGCTGGTATGTCCATCAACCTAGCTGTGAGGGGCTGTATTAACAGCTGACACTTGGGGTAGATGTTATACTCTTCACCCCAGTGCAGTCAGTGACTCACTGACATGGGGCACTATGGCCTACTTGCTTTGCCACAAGAGGATGACTCTGCAATGTGATTTATGCTCCAAAGCATGCTCATGAATCAAAGCAATGCTAGAATTTATATGAGACTATGCTCTTGCTCAGCTCCTTCCCTGAGCACCTAGATTCCCTTGACACTCTAGGCTTCTAGATGTGGCCCACTTCCTCATGTTAGAGGGTAGCAGCCCCCTCCTCATCTTCCTTTTCCTTACTTGTAGTTCTTTCAGAGGTCTCAAATCAGTGAGGTGCCTTAAGACTAATACTTTCCTAGTCAAGATCTGTTCCAGCTTCTTGCACAGACAACCAAAAAAGATAACTAGGGTCAAATTTCAGCATGGACTAATTGGTGAAATGCTTAGAGAGAAGAGAAGTCAAGAAGGATTTTAGGATGAAGGATTATAAACTATGAAACTTACTATGTTTTATTGATGATAACTGGGGGAATATGCCTGGGAGAGCATGCTGATGGCATAGGCTAGGGCTTAAGGTAGGAGATTCTGGCCAATAAATGTGATCACTGACTCCCAAAACAGGAAAGGCCAGGTGGCAATACTTAACAATCAGATGAAAGATAGGCATAATCATCCTAATGGCCATCAATTTCTGCATGTCAGCCATGGTGATATGACTGGTAGGGACCCATAACAATGGATAATCAATTATAGTTTGTTATAAGAGAAGAACTGCCAGACAAAATACAGAAAAATGCAGTTACATTTAAATTTCAGATGAACAATGCTTATTTTTTAAGTATATCTCCAAGATTACATGCAACATGTTTATACTAAAAGCATTTTCATTATGTATCTGAAATTCAAATTTAACTGGTGTCCTGTGTTTTTATTTGCTATATCTGGCATACTTATTTTAGTTATAAGATGGCCAACCCACAAGAGTACTTCCTAATATATATAATTAAAGGTTTTTCAAGACTGGATGAGCAAAAGGCTTAGGTCAGCCAATCTCTATGGAAAGGTCATTTACACTTTCCCAGTTTCCAGACTTAAGCAAGTGTTCACCTCTGGAATTCATTAGCTAATGGAGTGATTGTGGTCCCCTTGAGAAAGGACCAGTATATATAGTAATGATTCTCCCAGTTGCTCTCCAAAGAGACTTATGTCCATTTATTCACATAATCATTCACTGAGGAAAAGAGAAAGCCTAGACCTTTCATAGGCTTTTGAATACAGACTCTGAATTTAAATCAAAGATGAAATTATGACGTCATTGTGGTATACCTCCTAGAGTATCAATGCATGAGAAATGGATAATAAATTGAGTCCTGTCCCAGGTCTGTCTTACAGCAGGTCCACTAGTTCATGGGCTCATCTGTAGTCATTTTTGACTTCCCTCTAAGTGCCATTTTTATTGCATCCTACAGTGTTTATATGATATTGTATTCTTGTTCTGATGCCTCAAAGTGGAGGTCTGTGTCAATCCAAGCTACCCACTTAGACAGGAAGCACTAATTGTAAAGGGAGGGCAATCAAAAATGAAAGATAGGGAAGCAGATTATGAGTATCACTCAAAGCCTCTAAACCAATTGCATTAAAGGGTAACAGTTTGCCCCACCATTCATTCTCTTTCAAGTTTTCCCAGAAACTATGATCAACAATCATCCTTGAAATGCTACATCTTCTTGAAGTGAGTTTAATTTGTGAAGCAAGTAGATTCATCTGTGTAGGGGCAGGGGCTGACTGGAATAGATGCTGTTGCCATTAATCAATTGCCATACCTTTTCTTCCTAGTTGCTGTGAGTTCTGAGGCATGCTGCAGTTAATGGTATATACCTGGAACCTTTTATAGAAGACTGGATTTGGCCATATACTTTGCACAGTCTAATTAAACATAAATATGTGAGACCCTTTGTTCAAAAAGCAGGAAAAAATGGCGTTAAAGGAACTAACCTATAAAGCCTTCTCATGAAAGCTTTTTATCATCTTTCCCTTGACTTGTCCTCAAGGTTTCTATTTGAAATGCAAAATTTTAAAAAAATTTATAGATCAAGATGGCAGAGGAGAAGGATGTGGAGCTCAGCTCCCCCCACAAATACATCAAAAATGTATCTACATCTGGAACAATTCTCAGTGAATACCAACTGAAAGCTGGCAGAAGATCTCATACAACCAAAGCTGCAATAACAATCCCCATGAAACTGGGTAGGTCTATAAGGAAATAAAAAGGGAATTGAGATGGAACCTGCACCCCAGGGAGGGAGCCATGAAAGAGGCAATGTTCCCTCACCTTCAGAACCTCCATCACCTGCTGGGAGGTCCACTGTGACAGATAAGGGTCTGCAAGGGCCTAGCATTTGCCTGAGAGGACTACACACATGCTGGTTTGCTGCCAAGCAGGATATAGGGACTGGCACTGATGGCTGCCAAGTCACCACACTTTCCACCCAACTGGTGTGTGCAGCAGCTGGGTGCTGAAACTCAGACTTCAGCATACGACTTGGAGAGAGGACTTAGTTTGGCTGGGCAGAGATAGCTC
The DNA here is from genome assembly GCF_048564905.1 of Vicugna pacos. NCBI lineage: Eukaryota > Metazoa > Chordata > Mammalia > Artiodactyla > Camelidae > Vicugna > Vicugna pacos. The sequence continues at coordinate 92,404,223 of NC_132987.1, forward strand.
ACAGGACCTGCAGTGTGATGAAGGCTGCAACTGGGGTTGCCCACAGGACAGAGCATGGATCTGCCTTTGGAGCCCCATTATCAACACAGAGGGTGGGGTGCGGGTGGGTCCACCATAGAAGTCACACTGTCAGAATGCTCACTGACATGCCAGCTATTGGTCCGTGCTCCAAAAGCTTTCAACTTCCACTGGCTTTGGGAGCTAGCGTTCTGTGAGCATGCACCTGCCAAGGGCAGGAGTGACATCTAAGCCCATGCCTCCACAGTAATGCAAACGCTCTGCAGGCTTTGAGATCTCACAGATTCAGTGGAATTTGAGAGCTCACACATTGTGAATGCACACACACACAAATAGCAGGCAGGGCTGATGCAGGATTATTGGTGCCCCTGCAGCAGAGAAGAGTCTGATTTTGTGAGCATGCACACCAGGAGCTACATCACAGAATCATGTATTCCGGAAGACAGCTCCTATAGAGCAAAACACAGCAGCTCCTTTCCCAGAGGCAGTGCTCCAGTTCTGCCTACCTCACATTCCAGCTTAGAACCAGATATGGGGGCTTTTACTCCAACAACTGGGGAGCAGACTCTGGACAGTGACAACCACAGAGCAGAGTAGGCCCCAACCAACATCCAGGGCAGGCTGTGGTTACTATCAAGGGAACAAAGGCCAACACACTCTGAGGAAAGACATAGCAGGTATTTACACCAAATACAGCCCTCGTACTGAAAATACCAGACACACACAGTCTACACAGAGAAGCTTCCACAAAAAAAACAAAACAAAACAGTGTTTCAATACCATAGTAAATAACTGTTTCTTCTAAATTCATAGAGTTAGAGAAATACAGGTAAAATAAAAAATTAAAAGAACCACTTCCAATTAAAAAAACAAGAGAAATCCCCCGAAAGAACAAATAATAAAACAGACTTTGACAATCTACCAGAACTTGAGTTCAAAAAGGAGGTAATAAAAATGCTAAAGGAACTAAGAAAGATTATCAATAAAAATATAGATCACTGTAACAATGAATTAGAAAACAAAGAGGAGCCAATCTAAATTAAGCAACTCAATTGCTGAGATAAAAACCAAACTAAAAGCAATAAATACCAAACTAAGTAATGCAGAAGAACCAATAAGTGATCTGGAAGACAAAATAATGACATCATCCAATGAGAACAGCAGACAGAAAGACAAACAAACAAACAAAAAAAAACACACACATAAGACCTATGGGATAATATAGAGTGTCTGATCTACTCATAATAGGGATACCCAGAGGAGAAGAAAGACAAAAAGGGATCTGAAATTTATTGAAGAAATTATGGTTTAAAATTACTCAAACATAAAGAAGGAAACAATATATCTAGGTACAAGAAGCACAGAAAGTCCCAAATAAGATGAATACAAACAGATCCAAACCAAGACATGACAATTAAAATGGTAAAAGTTAAAGTGAAAATTCTAAAGGTAGCAAGAGAAAAACAGGCAGTTATAGCCCATAAGGCTATCAGCTGATTTCTCTACAGACACTCTACAGGAAAGAAGGCAGTGAAAAGATATATTCAAAGTCTTGAAATGCTAAAATCTATAATCTAGGATAATCTACCCAGCAAGATTATCATTTAGAATGGAAAGAGAGATAAAGAATTTCTTAGACAAGCATAACCTAAAAGAATACAGCAATACCAAATCTATCCTAAGAGAAATATTAAAAGGTCTTCTATAAACAGAAAAGAAGCAAGCATCTACAGGAAAGGGAAAATAACAATAGGAAAGGCAAATATATAAAAGGATTGAAGATCACTTAAATAAACCAATACATAGATTAAAACACAATCAAAAAGAATTCTGTAAAGATGAGTGTAATTACAAGGGATAGCAAGATGGAAATGAAGATGAAGATGGAAAATAAGACATTAGAATTACAAAATGTGGGAGAGGGGAATAAGAAAATAAAGATCTTTTAGAATACACATGAGCTTACATGATTATCAATCTAAAACAAGTAGATACGGTTATGGGTAAACATACTTGAAAACCAGGTTAATTACAAGTGAAAAACACAACAGACTCACAAAAACAAAAAAGAAAGGCAATCAAGGGAAATACAAAAGAAACACATCAAACCACAAAGGGAAAAACAAAAAGAAGAATAAAAGAACAAAGAAGAAATACAAAATCAACTGGAAAACAAGGTTTAAAATGGTAACAAACACATATACTTATCAATAATTCCTTTAAATGTCAATGGTCTAAACGCTTTAATCAAAAAATATAGAATAGCAGATTGGATAATAAAAAAAAAAAACCCCTACAATTTGCTGCCTACAAGAGGCAAAAGTTCCCTGTGCTATACCTTACAGCAAAAGACATTCATAAATTGAAAGTGAGGGGATGGAAAAAGATATTTAATACAAATGGAATCAACAAGAAAACAGGGGTAGCAATACTCATATCAGCCAAAATAGACTTTAAGACAAAACCATAAAGAAAGGCAAAGAAGGACACTATATAATGATAAAAGGATCAACCAAGAAAAAGGTATTACATTCATTAACATATATGCACCCAATACAGCAGCACCTAAACACATAAAACAAATACTAAAATACATAAAAGGAGAAATTGATGTGAATACAGTAATAGTAGGAGATTTTAAAACCACATTGATGTCAATGGACAGATCTTCCAGAGAGAAAATTAATAAGGCATCAGAGGCTCTAAATGACACAATAGAATAGAGTTAATTAATATCTATAGAATACTACGTTCAACAACAACAGCAACAAAAAAACCCAGAATATACTCTTATAAAGTGTGCGTGAAACAGTCTCTAAGATAGACCATAAAAAAAAAAAAAGGCACAAAACAAGGCTCAACAAATTTAGAGGACAGAAATTTTTCAAGCATCTTATCTGACTACAACAGCATGAAACTAGAAATTGGACTCAGGGAAAAAATGAGAGAAAAAAAAGATTTCATGGAGACTAAACAGCATGCTACTAAACGTCCACGATGACAAAGATGATTCAACATATTCATGTCAACAAAAGAAAAGACAAAACCACATGATCATCTCAAAAGATGCAGAAAAAGCATTTGATAAAATTCAACAATCATTCATGATAAAAAACTCTCATCAAAATGGGTACAGAAGGAACATATCTCAAACATTTAATAATAGTTTTTATAAAAGTCATTTAGAACAAGCCCACAGCCAATATAATACTCAAAGGTGAAAAGCTGAAGACTTTCTACTAAATTCTGGAACAAGACAAGGAAGGATGCCCACTCTTACCACTTCTGTTCAACACTGGAAGTCCTAGCCACAGGGTCACACAAGAAAAAGAAATAAATGTATCTAAATTGGGAGGGAAGGGATAAAATTGACATTGTATGCAGAGATTATGATACTCTATATAGAAAATCATATAGCTCAGGATTCTTAGATACTAACCACTATATATAAAATAGATAAACAACAAGGTCCTACTGTATAGCACTGGGAACTATATTCAATGCCTTGTAATGGCTTATAATGAAAAAGAATATGAAAAGGAATATATATATATATATATACACTATATATGTACAAATGAATCACTATGCTGTATACCAGAAATTAGCATAATATTGTAAACTGACTATAATCCAATAAAAACAAACAGAAAACACTGATAAAGGAAATGGAAGATGATACAAAGAAATGAAAAGATATCACTTGCTCTTGAATTGAAAATTTTTGTATTGTTTAAGTGGCCATAGTGCCCCAAATAATCCACAGATTTAATGTGATTCTTATCAAATTACTCAGGACATTTTTCACAGAGCTAGAACAAATTGTCCTAAAATTTATACAGAATCACAAAAACCCATAATTGCCAAAGAAATTCTGAGGAAAAAGAACAAAGCTGGAGGCATAACCCTCTCAGATTTTAGACAATACTATAAAGTTGTAGTAATCAAAACAGTGTGATATTGGCACAAAAACAGACATATAGATCAGTGGAATAGAATAGAGAGCCCAGAAATAAAGCCACACACCTACAGTCAATTAATATTTGACAAAAGAGGCAACGATACATAATGCAGAAAAGACAGTTTCTTCAGCAAGTGGTGTTGAGAAAGCTGGACAGCTACAGGCAAATAAATGAATCTAGAACATTCCCTCACACCATACTCAAAAATAAACTCAAAATGACTTAAAGAATTAAATATAATACATGACACCATAAAACTCTTAGAAAAGAATAAAGGCAAAATATGCTTGGACATAAACTGTAGTAATATTTTCTTAGATCAGTCTTTCAAGGCAAAAAAAAAAAGCTAAAAGCAAAAATAAACAAATGGGACCTAACCAAACTTAAAATGTTTTGCACAGTGAAGGAAATCATCAACAAAACAGAAAGACAACCTACTGACTGGAAAAATATACTTGCAAATGATGTGACTGACTAGGCTTAATTTCCAAAATATACAGACAGCTCATACAACTCAACACTAAAAAACCCAACAAACACAATAAAAAAATGATCATCTCAAAAAAAGATTCAGAAAAGGCATCTGAGGATCTAAATAGACATTTCTCTAAAGAAAACATACAGATGGCCAACAGGCACTTGAAAAGATGCTCAGTATCACTAATTATTAGAGAAATGCAAATAAAAACCACAATGAGGTATCACCTCACACTGATAAGAATGGCCATCATCAAAAAGTCTACAAATATAAATGCTGGAGAGGGTGTGAAGAAAATGGAATCCTCCTACTCCCTTAGTTGGCATGTAAATTTGTGTACTCACTATGGAAACTGGAATGGAGTTTCCTTAAAACACGAAAAATAGAGTTACCATATGATACGGAAATCTCATTCCTGGGCATATAGCTGGAAAACATAAAAACCCTAATTGGAAAGGTACATGTACCTCAAAGCTCATAGCAGTGCTATTCACAATAGACAAGATGTGGAAGTAACCTAAATGACCTTGAACAGATGAACGGATAAAGAAGAGGTGGTATATTTATACAGTGGACCACCACTCATCCATAAAAGAATAAAATAATGCCATTTGCAGCACCATGGATGGAGCTGAAGATCATTATTCTTAGTGAAGTAAGCCAGAAAGAGAAAGAAAAATACCATATGATTATCACTTATACGTGTAAATGGAAAAAAAAACACAAATGAACTTATTTACAAAACAGAAACAGATTCACAGACACAGAAAACAAACTTATGGTTACCGGGGGGGGAAAGGGGTCGGAAGGGATAAATTGGCAGTTTGAGATTTGCAGATACTAATTACTATATACAAAATAGATAAGCAACAAGTTTATACTGTATAGCATAGGGAACCATATTCAGTATCTTGTAATAACCTATAATGAAAAAGGAGACAAAAAGGAATATATGTATGTATATGTATGACTAAAACATTATGCTATATACCAGAAATTGATGCAACATTGTAAACTGACTATAATTCAATTAAAAAAAAGAAGAGGTTGTGTATATTTTATATATATATACACAATGGAATATTATTCAGCATAAAAATAATGAAATAATGCCCTTTGTATCACATGGATGAATCTAGAGATTATTATAGTAGTTGAGGTATGTCAGACAGAGGGAAACAAATATTATACAATATCACTTACATGTGGAATCTCAAATAACAATACAAATCAACTTATTTACAAAATAGAAACAGACTCACAGACATAGAAAACAAATTTATGATTACCAAAATGAAAAAGGGAGAGAGAGGGATAAATTAGGAATATGGGGTTAACAGATAAACACCACTATACATGAGATGGATGAACATCAAGGATTTATTCTATAACACAGGGAACTGTATTCAATATCTTGTAATAGCCCTAATGGAAAAGAAACTGAAGCTGTACTCCAAAACTAGCACAATATTGTAAATCAACTTTAGTTAAATAAAAAAATTTAAATATAAAATTATTTGCATGATTATTATCATTCATTTTTATGTTGTACATTGCCAGTTTTGAATGTAAATATTAGAGCATTTAAATTATTTGTAGAATCACCAAAATTACCCAATTCAAATTTCATAACACATACATGCATATGTATTTCATTCTTACCAGAAAATTGGAAATGCATAAAACTAGTTCAACTGCTTAATATTACTTTTTGATTTGCTCACATTCTACCAACACTCTACCTTTTTCATGAATAAGGAAGAACTAAAAGATAGAGGACTATTGGTGGCCCTTTCTCTCTTCTTCCTTCTTTCTTCATATTCAGAGTAATAGATGGTTAGTACAGGGAAGGAGCACGAATAAAAAAGGATACAATAGGATTTCTTCCTCATTTGTGTTTCTGAGAACACAGTTGCCTTTCTTCATCTAAAGCAAGTTCTGGTTGACTCTCACTAAATCTACATGTCATGTTTCCAGTCAAATTGCACACTTGTGGGATATTATGAATGCTATGTGCATTTGGGGAAGGAAGAAGTGACAGATACGTATTACATGCAATTACTCTGTTCACTCACATATTCAATTGTCTCTTTGGAGTTCACAAGTTCAAAAACAATATTACTAAAAATCTTAATACAGAGACAGGGTATCACTGATGCAAGTGTAGGGTCTTTCTGAGCAGACTCCTATGAGATCACACTGGTTATACCCCCATGAAGCCAGTCTGGTTCTGGCTGAGGGACAGCTCAACTGATGAGAGCAACTAGATGAGACCACCTGTCAAATTATCCCTCTCAACTGCAGGGAGTAGACAGTGAGTTATTCATGGAGCATATAAAGCTGGTTGCTTTGCGTTAAGGCAGGCCTACTCTGGTTGGTTTTAGGATTTTGAGCCCTCTTACCTTTCCCTTGGACCTGTCCAAGATTGACTACCTGAAATCACATTCTTCTTGGCCTCTTCCCCTTTTCCTATTCTTTCCTCACTTTCAGGTTTATCCTGAAAAACATGTGAATTTGTCTCTGGTTCTGTTTCTAGAGGACATACCCTAAGACAGCATTTGTTTTCTATATCCAAAATATTAATACTATCTTATTTGAAATCTCATAATTCATGTTAATTTGTAAACCCAGGAAAGATTCTGTTGTATGTATATTGAATTTGTAGTTTTGAGATTAAAATAGGATTGGTTTCTCCTCCTTTGCAGGAGCAAATGTCTACTGGAATGACAATGTTTTGAGTTCCTAGATATGAGCATGCCCTTCAGAATAAAGAGAAGGCACTTTTGCAGTAGGTGCTAAGAGGAATAGTTACTGGGAACATAATTATAATTCAACAAAGATTTAGGTAATTATTGTTGTAGAAATTACTTTTCTCCTGTTGACTAAGGCAATCTTTAATGATTCCCTATAACTACCAGGGTATGACTTGCCATATATAATGGTCATGAAGCATGAAGAAATAATTTATCTGGAGGTAAGAGAGAGTGAGAAAGAAAGAGAACATAACTAAGCTATTTCTGTGTAAATAGGTCATGTAAAGACCCAGATGGCCCCTACTTTCTGAAATAACAGGAATAAACTAGATGAGGAACTGTACCTTTCTTCTCTCATCAGTCTAATCTTTCATCCAACTAGTTTCCACATCCTAAAAACATTTGCATTTGGCTTTTTAAAAAACATCTAAGTTAAAGTCATTTTAGTTTCAATTGTATGAAGGTAATGCTTTGAAAGAGGGTTTCTTATTATCTTTCATACATGTATTTCAAAGGAATAAAATAGTGGCTTCTAATACTATCTGAAATATATCACCTTAGTCATATGAAGGAACCAAAAACTTTTATGTAGTTTTTATCTAACTATTAATTTCAGCATGAAAATTAAAATGTGCTCTAGCTGTTGCTTCTCTAATCCACTAGGATGAGTTTATAGATGTAGAATAGGGCTTGGAAGATAACAATAGCTTTAGCCAAGTTTGTTGCTCTGCTTGACTCAAAATCCTCATATGCTGACAGTAGCTCCTCCACCTAATATGACCTCTTAGAATATCTCAGGGTGACAGTGGTTCCAACTCCTCTGCTCAAAGGTCACTTCTCTCCAGTCTTGTAGTGTGGCAATATGATTGGGAAGCATGATTCTTTCTTTTGCTTCAGCCTCTTTCATTTTCCAGAATGCTACATTGTAAAAGCATCTGTGCTCAGCTCTACTTTTTTTTTTTCTCAATCCTGTGTTCTTGAATTCTAATTATCCTTACAAAATATATCAACTGGTTTCATTTTTCATCCAGTACATGAGGGCATGCTGATGTACTACAGTTTGGAAGCCATCCATTAGTGCAATTTTCCCTTGTTAATAAGCTTTCTTCAACTAACCCTTTTTCAGAACTCCCACTGAATATATACTTCGTTCTCACAATGTGGTTCTTAATACATTTTTCTCTTCATTTCTTTTTTCTAGGCTTTCCTTCCAACAAATCTTTTATGCTACTAGTAGTATTTAAGTGTTTCCCTTGTTTTATATCCTTGCCAACAATTAATATTACCAGATTTTATAAGTTTGGACCATATATGATGTGTAAAATGGTATCTCACTGTGATTTTAATTAGCATTTCATTAATTGCTAAATGAGTTAGGCATCTTTTCCTATGTATATTGGCCATTGTGTTTTCTCTTCTGTGAAATGTCTTCTACTCACATTTCAAAAAGGCTGTCTTTTTTTAAATGTTAATCTAGATAACTTTCTCCTTTTTACTCATGTCTTTCAAACATTTTCCCCTAGTTTTTGTTTTGTTTTACTCTACAGTGTTTTGTTATTTTTGTTTGTTTGTTTTAATGGACTAAATTTCTTATTTTAATATAGTTATGTTCACTAATCTTTTCTTTTTTGGCTAATACTTGTGTTTTCTTTTTAAATAAAACTCTGCACCTGGAGGATATAAAGATCTATCCTATATTTCCTTCTAATGTGTATACAATTTTACCTTTTATATTTAAGTTCTTCATCTCTATGGAATGTATTTAGTATATCATGAAGTAGGAATCCAACTGCATATTATCACTTTCACAAAATTGTATAAATCAGGATTTCTTTGTCAGCATACTATGTTAAGAAGAAAGAGAGATAATAAAGTGAATTGTGTGCATCCAAAAATCTTCAGTGGGTTGGTAGGCTCTAGGCTGGGCTTCAGTAATGATTCTCAACAAACCAATGCATAAATGGTTAACTGAGGAAATAGCTACCTCTGGCTACAATCAGGAAGTGATAGAATAAGAAGCTTCTGTGACAACTGTTGGCTCCAAAACAGTACCACCTTTGTTGCACTCTAGGAATAAGGTGGCTGTCCCATAAGCTGTTTGTTCCACAGACATACTATCATATTGGATGCCTTGAATGCAGATATTTTCTCTGTACTTCATTTAGTTCTGAATTTAAATCTCATGTCAACCAACTGTTTGGTAAAAATGAACCATATGAAGACCCTAGCTGTAAGAGTTTATGAAGCTTGGTATTTAGCTTCCTAGATGCCATAGTTCAGAAAGGTACACAGAGGCAATAAGGACAGCTATTGAACTAGTCAATCTACTATATTCAAGTTGGCAATTAAATATCTTAATTCCATTTATTGAATTGTCTAGTATTTTCCCAGTGGATTGTAATGCTACTTTGATCATACTTCAAATTTCCATATATGAATGGTTATATGTGGACTTTCCATTTCATGATTAAATTTATCCTTGCATCAAACCATAGTGTTTTAATCAGTACAGATCTATTATATATGGCTTTGATACCAAGTAGATCAAACCTCACTCTTATCCCAACACATATACTTAATTTATTCTCTTCAGGAATCACTTAACTATTCTTGAGTTTTCCACTTATAGATGAAGTGTAGAATCAACTTTTCAAGGTCTTGAAAAAACTGAACTTGCACTGAATTGAATGGGTATTAATATCAGGCATTTTATTGTATCTTTTGAAATGATTATATGGTTTTCTCCTTTAATTGATTAATCTGATGATATTCATCAACAGATTTTTTAATATAAACTATTGTTATATTCATACAAACCTTTATAAGATTGAAATAATTTGTTCCTTGAATTTTTTATAAAATTCTCCTATAAAACATTTGCTATAAGGCAAAGGTGAGGTTATTTTGAAAATGTAATCAAGGTCCCTAATCAGTTGACTTTGAATTAATCAAAAGGAAGATCTTCCTGGGTAGGCCTGACCTAATCAGTTAAACCCTCTAACAGAAGGTCTAGATTGAAGCAATAGACTCTTTCTCTTCACTGCTCTTTGAGAAAGCTAGCTGCAGTAAACTCTACAGCAACAAGAAAATGTACCAAGAACCACCTGAGCTCATAAGATCACAAAACTCAGGTGAGACCACTGCCCCTGATGACACCCAGATTGTAGCCTTATTAGACCTGAAACAGGATCCAGATAAGCAGTGCCCAAACTCCTGATCCCCAAAAGCTGGGAGATAATGAATGATTGTTATTTAACCAACTAAGTTTATAGTAATTTGTTACACAGTATAGAAAACTAATACAGTATCATTTATTTGAAGCTATTTCTTTTCATCTTGATGATTTAACATCTATGTTTATTCCTAAGGGTTTTAAAATTTATTATTATCCTTAGATTTTAGTGAGTCTCTTTTAAATATTATTTGATTTTCCTTTTTTATTCTATTCTTACATTGTCTGTCTTAACTAAATTCTGTATATTTACATTTATTTTGATATCTTAATCATTTAGATTTTTAAAATACAATCTTTTACTTTCTCTTTCTTCTGCTTTATCAGTGCTCTCTGTCTCCATTTCCTGCTCTTTATTTTTTATTTTATTGTTTTAACAGACTATTTTTACAACAGTTGTAGATTCAAAGAAAAAATAAGTGGAAAATATGGAGGGTTCCCATATACAGCCTGTTCCCTCCCCACAGTCTCCTTCACTTTATATTTGTTATAATTGATGAATTTACATTGAGATGTAATTATCACCCATAGTCCACAGTTTACATTAAAGTTTACTCTTAACACTACATATTCTATGAGTTTGGGTAAATTTACAATGACATGTATCTACTGTTTCATACAGAACAGTTTCACTGACCTAAAAAGAATCCTGTGTGCTCTGTCTGTTCATCTCTAGATCCACTACAACACTTGATCTTTTTACTATCTCTATAGTTTTACCTTTTCCAATATGTTTTATAGTTGGAATCATACAGTATGTTGCCTTTTCAGATTGGACACTTTTATTAGTAATAAGTATTTAAATTTCCTCCATATCTTTTCATTGTTTAATAGCAACTTTCTTTTTAGCACTGACTAATATTCCATTGACTGGATGTACCACAATATATTTATCTGTTCACCTACTGAAGAACATGTTGGTTACTTCCAAGTTTTAGCAAAGTTGAATAAAGCTGCTATGAACATCTGTTTGTGGGTTTCTGTGTGGATGAGTTTTCAACTCCTTTGGGTAAATACCAAGGAATGAAATTGCTGATTGTATGTTAAAAGTATATTTAGCTTGGTAGGAAACTGCCAATCTGTCTTTCAAAGTGGCTATACCATTTTACATTCCCACCAGCTATGAATAAGAGTTCCTGTTGCTAGCATTTGGTGTGGTCAGTGTTCTGGATTTTGGGTATTCTAATAATTGTGGAGAGGTAACTCATTTTTTAAAATTTGTGTTTCTCTAATCACATATGATATAGAACATCTTTTCACATACTTATTTGCTGTGTATCTTCTTTGGTGAGGTGTCTGTTCATGTCCTTTGCTCATTTTTTAATCATGTTCATTTTCTTATTGAGTTTTAAGAGTTCTTTATATACTTTTAGATAACAGTCCATATCAGGTGTGTCTTTTGCAAATATTTTCTCCCAGTCTGTGACTTCTCTTCTTATTTTCATTCCCATTTCAGTGTCTTTCATAGAGCATGCATTTTAATTTTAATCAAGTCCAGTTTATCAATTCTTTCTTTCATGGATTCTGCCTTTCGTGTTAGATGTAAAAAGTCATCCCCATACTCAAGGTCAAGTAGATTTTATGTTATCTTCTCAGAGTCTTATAGTTTTACATTTACATCTAGGATGCATTTTGAATTCATTTTTGTGAAGAGTATAAGGTTTGTGTCTAGATTTATTTTTTGGCATATGAATTTTCAATATTTCAAGCATCATATTTTGAAAAGACTATTTTTTCCTCCATGTTATTGCTATTGTTCCTTTGTCAATTATTGGTAGATTATATTCATGCTGGTCTATTTCTGGGTTCTTTGTTCTGTTGATCTATTTGTCTCTTCTTTCATCAATATCACATTGTTTTGATTACTGTAGCTTTATAGTAAGTCTTAAAAGTGGGTTGTTTCAGTCCTCTGACTTTGTTCTCCTTTAACATTGTTTTGGCTACTCCAAGTCTTTTGCTTACTCTTTATTTTTAATGCTTTTTTATTTTTAGTTTTTCCTTATCTGTTACCCAAATTTTGGGTTGAAAATAATATACTACTACTCTAAATTCTGCTTGCTTAATTTCCTTTTTATATCAGTTACACTTGAAATTTTACCATAGTTGAAAATGTATACATATTGATAATTCAAACTCTTTCAGTTGTTAATTTTTTTATTTCATCAATCTCCTTAATTACATGCTATTTTTGTCCAGTATTTTAGTTCATGGAACACTTTTGCCTAGTTTTATATTTTATTTATTATTTGCTACTCTAAATGTCTAGTTTTTCACATCTTCCCTCTTTTTTTTTTTAGTTCTCATTGGAGTACATACTTTAGAAATTTCTTTCATGAAATTCAGATGGTAGTAAACTATAACTTTTACCTGTTTTGTATGTGTTTGTTTTTTCCTCATTCTTAAAAGAATTTTGGGGTAAATATTTCTGTAAGATAAATTTGCAGGTTAAGAAGTCATAAACATAAGTGTCATTTGGTGATAATGCATCAGAAAGATAGTCACTCTTGGGTACTTTTACATAGTGTTCTAAGCCGTTGAATCAAAGACGAAACTCTTAGATCCGGATGGAGAGGAAAGACTCTGAAAACTATTCCCCCAACTCATGTTCTATTAATGAAATCCTCTTTAAAACAGAAGGCTTAACCTTTTTGTGGAAAATGCATGAATTCATCACCTTTGCCTGCACCCTAGACATACTCCTTAGGATATTGCCTCAGAGAAATTATTTCTGATATTATTGAGTAAAAGTAGTATAGAAAGCTGACTTTTTTAAGTCAGGTAGAGGAGGTTTTGAAACATATTTGATTATATATCTAAGAAGTTGTTTGAGTTCTAAATATCATAGTCTGAGAAAAGACACAGGTTGATAGAATCAAGGCAATGGCAAGATTTCTAAACATTTGAGTAAGTAGTAAATTGGGAAAGATGGGTAACTTTAGTCAATATAATAAAACTTGTGACAATTAGAAAAATGTTTTCTATATACAAAAATTGTTTACATCCAGTTTAGTCATTTTATGTGTGTGTGAGATCCATCTCTTACTGAATCTATAACTATAAATGATATAGTTATTGGTTATATTAAAAATGGATAGCAAATTAAGACAAGGCATCTAATAACTGAAAAGGAAATAGGGCTAAAAGAAGAGTCTCTAGGAGAGGAGTTGAGGTTGGGAAGGGAATTGTGTTGGTGGAAACTAAATTTCTGTGTCTTGGTTTTAAGGCACACTCTTTATTGGAGGCCTTCCAGACAACAATGTAGGTGTTTACAGGAAGAATGCTTTTCAGTTAAAAGTTGTTCCTACAAGTGTTGATGACAAAGAAACCTTAAACTATGTGGGTTGTGCATCTATTTGGATTTGATTTAGAACCTGGTAACAACTAGATTCAAGAGTATTTTTCAGGGTTCAAGTCAAAGAATCAGATCAATGGTAGGCATTGGAGCATTTGGAGTTGTAAGTGAAACCTGATCTCTGAGGAACATGCAGACAGAGATTGTTGAATATAAAGCAATACCAAGTAGAAAATGAATCAGTGTAGGGAAAGGAATCATGATATAGGAAAAATCATTATGTTCTTTGGAGGCAAAGTTACCTGGACATCAAAGCTTGAACTACTTTTTCATTACTTTGGGAAATAAACCACTTTCCTTTTTGTGTCTTATGTCTTACATAAAACTGAACACGCAAACCAGCAATTACAGAATCTACCTTGTAAAGTTTTATGAGGACTATAGATCATAGAAGAACAATATACTTGGCACATAATGACTTAAAAATTGTAGTTTTTTTCCTTATCCATACTCCATGTTGATATTAGAAAGCCATAGTACTTATGATGAATAATGTAGTCTAAGAGACAATTCTGTCTCTCTGTCTTTGTCTTTCTTTTTCTATCTGTCACATCTATCTACATCGTATACATATATTCATAGGAACATTTTTATTGTGATAATTTTCTCAAGTCCTCTACAGCAAATGGATTTTTATTTTTCAGGAAGAATGTGAATCTCTTCTAAATAGTATCTAACATGTTTTGAAAACCTAGTCTATAATATATAGTGTATTTTTATTCCTGAGAACTGTCCATAAACTTGTTATCCTATTGTGTGTGTGTGTATGTATGTATATGTGTGTGTGTGTGTGTGTGTGTGTGTGTGTATATATGTATAATTTATTTATGTAAAGCAAACCATGAAGTGCCCAGTATATTTAGATTTGTGAACCAAATACATTATTGAACATAACCCCAGGGAAAGCACAAATGATCAAATACCTACAGTTATATGCTGGTTTTCAGTTATAAATTCTAGTGACTTAATGCTCAGACTTGTTGGCTACCTTTTTAATTCATCTAATGAAGTAAAATAGAGTAAGAAGTCTTTGCTACTTCAATTTGTTAGACAATTTTTCAAATTCAAATTCTCTTTTCAAAGGGAAACGATATTGTAATTGAACACTAACTTTACTCATTATACAAAAGCATGCTGTGGTGTCATTTCAAAACTTGCTTTTGATTTTCACACAGTTGGGAATTTATTAAGAAAAGAGAAAAATGAGAGGTAAGAAGAACAGAGAAGCTAGATTTTGTGAGTAATAATTAGTCATTCATGTAATATACAGAAGTCAAAAGTACTTGTAGAAAAATTATAAAGATTATTTTGTCTCTGTTTATTTAGTTGCATTTATAAAAGAAGGTTTAAGTTATTAAGGTAAGTGAAAAATCATGAATGAAAGTTCCCAGCAAGATAATTCATAGAATTAATATCATGTCATGTATAAGTAAGCATCATTAGTACATTTTATGTGTAACATGATTTTCCACAAATTACAAAATAGCCTCTCACTTTCAGAGCTTTTGTTATTAATAACTATTTGATATTATTTTTAATGTAATAGCATTTAATGCTATTTATGTAATGCTATTTACTCAATGTATTAAAATATCTTGTTTATAATTTAAAAATGTAAATTTTCAAATAATGATGATGGTTACCTTGCTCATGTATTTATACTTTAAGCACTTATGTGCCTAGTATTGGACTAGGCACCAAGAAACTCTCAGTTTAGTGTTTTTTATGAATATGTATATATAGATCTATAAATATGAATATGTGTATATATATGTTTATGTATATGTATCTACATTTGTATATGTATATCTATATATATATCTACAAACCTAAATCTACAAACCAAGCCTGACATATTATTTGGCTAGATGGTAGATGTGGTAGATTGCATTGTTGGTTCTAAGCCTTCACTTCACACTCTTGACACAAGTGAATGGTAAGCAGAAAGACTTTCTTGCCCTTTATCTTGGCTTAGCTATATGACTTGATTTTGGTCTACTAGATAGAAGAAGACTAAACATAAGTGGAGACTTGAAATGTGCATACATGTCTGAACTGTCCTGTTGAGCTCCTGACATCACTGTAAGAAAGATCACACTCCATGTCTGTCCCGTTAACTTAGACCCTGGTATAAGACACACGGAACATAAATGAACCTGAGCTGTAGTGTTAAGCTGACCAGGTTCAGTCAAGCCCTACCAAAATAAGCCAAATCCCACCTGACATCTGTATCTTTGGCTGAGAAAAAACAGACATTTGTTGTTGTAAGTCACTAAATATTTCTGTGTTTTTTATACATATTTATTGTGAAAAGGGATTATATACAGTTTGGGTATTGAAATTGAAAGAAAAACAGGAAAATCTTAGTATATAGCAAATATTCTCAACTGGTGAAATTCTTGCCCCAAAGAGGACATTTGGCAACATCTAAAGACATTTTCACTCAACACAAATTGAGAGGTTAGCTATTGGCATCTAGCCCAGAATGTCAGTAGTGCCCAGTATGACCATCTTTGGTTTATAAATTTGGATAAGGTATTGAAATAAATCAAATATGCAAGAAAAATGTTTAGTTTTAAAGGGCATGGATATGAATTATTGATCAAATGTCCACCAAAAACCCCAAGAAATTAGGCACTAAATTGTCATATATCACTTAGAATATTATGCCTTGGGATGCTTTCCAGATTACAGTATTGTTTGTAATTCCAAACTACTTTGCACATTGTTATCAGTCTAATCTTTTATAAGTAATAAAAGTATACACTTTTATAGATAATTTTTATAACTTTTAAAATCTTTCATATTTTGGCCAAGTTGACTAGCTTTTAGAATTTCTGCTTCAAGAAACTCAGGCCCACTGTTTCACACAAATACTACCTTTTCATATAGCATTTCTTTTCATTGAATATTTACACATTTATTCTCACACTGAATCTATTTTTTTAATACTGGTTCAAGTTGAACTCTCTAGGCAAAGTAATTTATTTTCTTCAAAGGGAAGGCATAAAGCACATGTATATGTGTGTGTGTGTGTGTGTAAAGTAAGTGTATAAGAATATGTGTATAATATATGTATATAAGTGCATGTGAGTTTATTTGGATGTTGGACCTGGTTTTAGGACTGCACTGAAGTATCCTTATTATTCTGACAGATCTAATTTATTATTTGCTTCTCTCTGAATTTGGTACACATAAGAAAGAAAAAATCTGGTACTTAAATATATTAAAATCACAAACCCTGAATAGAAGAAATCTATGGACACCGTATAGTGATGTGTATATAAAGATTAAATGCAGCACTTTACAGAGTCAAATTTTGGAAAGATAATTAGAATGATCTAAGCTTGTAATTAGTTTACTTTAAAACATATATATATATACACATATATATATATTTATAAAGTATATACATATATACTTTAAAACATATGTGTGTATATATATTTATGTGTGTATATATATGTGTGTATACACACACACATATAAACTAAGTAAAATGACATAGTTTTGATGGGGAGGGAGGCTTTAAGTTTGCATTTTGAGTCGAATTTCTTCTACTGTAGCACTTATTGTAAGTATATGTTTATTTACTTGTCCCTCCCCCCCTTGTGTGTGATAACCTGTATAACTACTGTGTATATGTGTGTTTATTCTAAGTATTTATATCCATAATAAGTTATAAAGCCTGGACAACTGTAAGTGCACAGGTGTGCTGTTGAATAAAAGAATGAATGCATGTTATAGCTATATTCTTATACTCCATGCTTTTAAACAAAATCTTTAAAAAAGATGCTTAGGAGGCAGTATGTTTAAATAAGGCATACAACTAATCAATATAATAATTTTGTTAAGATGCACAGTGCAGATTCACATTTATCTATTTATTGCAGTGTCTTATAGAATGTCTTAAATGACTGCATGTGTACTTCTGCTTAGGCATTTACTGCTTGGGACCATTGCAAGTCTTTGAAGGTTATCATCTCAAAAGACACAGCATTTCACAAAATTCAACATCCATTCATGATAAAACTCTCATCAAAGTAGGTAAAGAGAGAACATATCTCAAAATAGTAAAAGGCCATTTATGCCAAACCCACAGTTAACATTAAATTCAACAGCGAAATGTATATTAGGTCTTTTTCTTTCTTTTCTTCTTTTGCTTTCTTCTCTTGTGATTTGGTGACTCTCTTTAGTGCTATGTTAGATTACTTTTTCTTTTTTTGTGTGTACATTATTATAGATTTTTGGTTTTCAATTATCATAAGGTTTTGGTATAACATTCTGTATATATACATGATTGGTTTAAGTTGCTGATTTCTTAGTTTCAAACACATTTTAAGTGCCCTGCATTTGTACTATCCTCCCCTTATGATTACTGGTTTTGATATCATATTTTACACTTGTTTTGTGTCCTCTTAACTGCTTACTGTGGATACAGATGATTTTACTACCTTTGTCTTTTATCCTTCCTCCTAGATTGTGTGAGAATGATTTCTTACATTTACTGTATGTTGCCCTTACCACTGAGTTTTTCCATTTTGTAATTTTCTTGTTTTAAGCTATGGCCTTTTCTTTCCACCTAGAGAAGTTCCTTTAGCATTTGGTGTAAAGCTGGTTTGGAGATGCTGAATTCTTTCAGCTTTGTTTATAAAGCTTTTGATTTCTTGCTGGATAGAGGATTCCTTGTTGCAGGTATTTCCCTTTCATCACTTTAAATATATCCTGCCATTCCCTTCTGGCTTACAGAGTTTCTGCTGAAAAATTAGCTGACAGTCCAATGGGAATTCCCTGGTATGTTACTTGTTGCTTTTCCCTTGATGCTTCTCTATTTTTAACATTTAATAGTTATAGTATGTCTTGGTGTGCTCCTCTTTGGATTAATCCTGTATGGGACTCTGTACTTCCTGGACTTGGGTGACTGTTTCCTTCCCCAGGTTAGGTTAAGTTTTCAGTTATTATCTCTTCAAATATCTTCTTGGGCCCTTTCTCTCTTCTCCTTCTGGG
The DNA here is from genome assembly GCF_048564905.1 of Vicugna pacos. Taxonomy (NCBI): domain Eukaryota; kingdom Metazoa; phylum Chordata; class Mammalia; order Artiodactyla; family Camelidae; genus Vicugna; species Vicugna pacos. The sequence goes on from NC_132987.1 coordinate 92,423,025, forward strand.
ACCCCTAAAATGTGAATGTTGGTATGCTTTATATTGTCCCAGAAGTCCCTTAAACTGTCTTCATTTCTTTTCATTCTTTTTTTTTTTTTCTGTTCTGTTGCGGTGATATCCACTACTCTGTCTCCCAGCTCACTTATTTGTTCTTCTGCCTCATTTAGTCTACTATTGTATTGCTTCCTTCTAGTATATTTTTCATTTCAGTTATTGTATTCATCTCTGTTCTTTTTTTTTCTTATCTCTTTGAAAAAAAGCTTCTATCTTCTCTGTCTGTTCATCCATTCTCTTCCTGAGACCTTTGATCATCCTCATGATGATTACTCTGAACTCTTTCGCAGGTATATTGCCTATCTCCACATCATTTAGTTCTTCTGGGATTTTATATTGCTCCTTTGTCTGGAAGGTATTCCTTTGCCACCTCGTTTTGTTTACATTTCTATTTGTATTTTTATGTATGTGGCAGGTTAGTTACGTTTCTCGACCTTGGAGAAGTGGCCCTCTGTAGGAGACATCCTATATATTCCAGCAGTGCACCCAGGGGCCTGTGGCCAGCTCGTCCCAAGGTAGATTCTGGCCTTTGTTTGTGGAGTTGTTTTTTCAGTTGCTAGATCAAAGTTTTCCAGTTTCTGAGGTCTGTCCCCTGGTGAGTGAGGCTGGTCTAGAGGCTTATGCAGGCTTTCTAGCAGGAGGGGATGGTGCCTGTCCACTGGTGGTGAAACAGGGTCTTAGCCCTCTGGTGGGCAGGGCTATGTCTAGGGCCATGTCTAGAGGCAGCTATCAGATCAGAGATTCTTTAGGTAGTCTGTCTGCTGCTAGGTGGGGATAAGTCCCCACCTAGTTAGCTGTTTGACCTGAGGCGTCCCAGCACTGGAGCCCAAAGGCTGTTGAATGGGGTCAAGTCTTGGTGCTAATGTCCAAGCAAGATGTCAGCTTCGTGGAAGGAGAGTTCATTCAGATGAACACCCCCAAATGTCTGCCACTGTATCTATATCCTCAGGCTGAGCCACAGCCGCCCTATGCCTCCTGAGGAGAGCCCTCCCCCCCAGACTAGCAGGTAGGTCTGACCCGGGCTCCTATGAAATTACTGGTTTTGCCCTTGGTCTTATTGAGTGTGAGATTTTCTATGTGACCTTTAAGCACAAAGTCTCTGTTTCCCCCATTCCCATGGAGCTCCTGTAATTAAGTCCTGCTGACCTTCAAAGCCCAACACTGGAGGCTCCTCTTCCTAGTGCCAGACCCATGGGCTGGGGAGCCTGACGTGGGACTGACTCTCATTCCCGTGGGAGAACCTCTGCAATACAGTTATTCTCCAGTCTGTGGGTCACACACAGTGGGGGTGCTAAGGGACCTGATTATATTGCAAGTCTTCTGCTCCTACTAGTCTCGTCATCATTTCTTCTTTAAGTTTTAGCTATAAAATATCTTTTCTGGTAGTCTCAAGTCTTCCTTCCTTCCTTCCTTCCTTCCTTCCTTCTTTCCTTTCTCTCTCTCTCTCTCTCTCTCTCTCTTTCTTTCTCTCTCTCTCTCTCTTTCCCTTTCTTTCTTTCTCTCTCTCTTTCTTTCCCATTTCTTTCTTTCTTTCTTTCTTTCTTTCTTTCTTTCTTTCTTTCTTTCTTTCTTTCTTTCTTTCTTTCTTTCTTTCTTTCTTTCTTTCTTTCTCTCCTTCCTTCCTTCCTTCTTTCCTTCTTTCATCAATAGCTGTTCTGCAGTTAGTTGTGATCTTGGTATGTCTGTGAGAGGAGTTGATCTCCAGCTCTTTTTACTCTGCCATTTTGGCCACTAGTCTGTTATAAGTTTTAATGGAGTAAGTCTATTAAAAAAAAAACAAAACTGAATTATTTGAAGCTAATATGATATTGTAAATCCACTATACTTCATTAAAAATAAAATAAAATACTGTAGGAATTCTCTAACATTTTAGCATGAAGAATTCATCCTGAGAAGCATGGATTTTTATGTGTGTGATATCCAGATCATCTAGCCAGCATAGAGATTTTTTCCATGTCCCTAAATTATTCAATTTAATGGAATTTTTTCAAAAGCTCTCTTAACAAAAAATTAACTTGTGATGCTACAGGTAGCTTACATAATAACTTGAAAAAATATATATATATTCAATATTTTATATATATATTCTTGGGGGTGTACCTTTTACTTTTTAAAAACAGAAATATTTTCTGGGCTAACAAATTTTATACCAAATTACACTAAATTTTTTAATGATAAAGTTTAGATACTGGCTTATATTCTCTAAGTTCTTAGATAACTCAAGCAAAAAAGTGAGGATATCCAAGCTTATTATAATCAATAGAAGAATCAAGAGTTCCTCAAACCTGAGAAAATTCTATAGTTTAGAGGGAAATTGGGATGTCCAATAGAATACAGGAACAAACCAGATTTAAACTACTAAAAAAAGTTTTGAATTAAAAATTAAGTTGCTAAATTGGGTTTCAAATTGCTTGTTAGCATAAAACTGCAATATATCTTAATATATCTTATCATTCAGTATATCATAACAATCCTTTAGAATTCAAATCAGCTGGATGAAACATTGCTTGTTTTATTCTAAAGATTAGTGGCAAACAGAATTTGAAATAAAATCAACTTGCTTAGAATGTATGTACTCTATGTATGTTTATCTGTATGTTTTTCCTACATATCTTCAAGAAAATGGAATTTAAAGATACATTGTTGGCAATGAGTGCCTACCCTATTGCTCCCCAGCTACACTGGCCTAAGTCTTCATAAGATTCTAAGAATTACAGAACTAAATTTCCTACCTTCAGAAAGGGGCCTTTAATACAAAAGATATGTTTGTAAAACTGCTTTCATTATCTACAAACATCATAAAGAAAAGTAACACTTCTACATAAGCACAGAAATACATCATCAGAAGTTAGAGGAAGAATGCATTTTCTATCCAACTTTAACTGATGAGAATAAATAACTAGGAAAAATGTTACAGAGAATAAAATACCAACAAAAGTCTCCAGAAGTGACATGGGGAAAAAAGGGGCTCATCATTCTAAATTCTGTTAGAGAGCACTAGAATAAATCAGGGGAATCACACATTATGTGGTAACTTTTACAATTTTATGCTTCTTTACACTTTTTATTAATTGAGTGACAATTTCTATTTGCTGTGGAGCACTGGGAAATTCTGACAAACAGTGAAGTATTCTGCCTCTCAAAAGAGTACTTTCCTTAAAAATAAGTAGAAATAAAAATGAACAGCCTATTGCTAGGCTATTATATCCAGAAACAAAATTTTTTAAAAATATATTATTCTGAATATTTCTTTTAATTTAGAATCATTAAAAATTGGTAAGTAGATTACAACTTATGATCTGAGGAAGTGGCTGCTAAACGTATATACTTCTTGACAATCTGACCTAAATGGCAGCATGATAACATGAGCCAGTGCATAGAGTCAAAAAAGGGTTTAAATAAATAACACATATTCTGGTGAGCAAATACAACTGTGGTGACGTTTGTAAGTATATCTTCTATGAAGCAGCATCCAGTTAGGGTAATAATATATCTGGCTACAAGTGAACATTAGTATACAATTTATACTGTATGTTTAATTCCTAAACATTTTAATCTTTGTGTACTTTTTGACTTGACATCATCAAGTTTTACAAAATATTATGTATTTTGAGTTTTGGGCTATCAACCTGTGTTCTATAAGAAAAAGTGGAAAAATCAGAATGGATTTAAAATATCTCAGTATACTTATACCTTACGTTGCTATCAGAGGATTGGCAACATACGATGTGGAGGATAAATCTGTCTTTGGTAAATTTGATTCCAAAATTAAAGTATTATTTAACTCTCAGGTTTTCTTAAATCATTGCTGGGCAAACTAAGTCCAATGGGCCAGACCTGGTCTACTGCTTGTTTTTATGAAAAAAAGTCACTGGAAAACAGTCAAGTCATCTGTCATTACTTTTGCATACAATGACATAGCTGAGTACTTAAGTCAGTATATTAGTCTGTTCGGGCTGCCAAAACAGATTGGGTTGCTACAGACTGGGTAGCTTATAAAAAAAAAGAAATTTATTCTCACAGTCCAAGACACTGGAAATCTAAGATCTAGGTGCCAGCATTGTCAGATGAGGGACCTCTTCCAGGTCACTAACTTTTCCTTTATCTTCATGTGGTGCAAGGGACTAGGAAGCACTCTATGATCTCTTTTATATTAACCAACTCCCAAAGTCCTCAGCTCTTAATACTAATATACTTAGCATTGGGATTTAAACAAATGAATTTTAGGGGAAAACATTCAGACCTTTAGGAGGGATAGACCATATGGTCCACAGAGCTGAAAATATTTACTATATGGCCCATTGGAAAAAAAAAGTGTTTTGATCCCTACTCTAAAGCATCAAAAGGCAAGCATTAGTTCTTTGATACCCGTTTTTTATTGTAGAAATTTATAATTACTTTTGAATATTACACTTTAGCAAATTGTGTTTTTTAGAATGTTGGAAGGTTATTTGAGATGTAGATTTTTCTACCTCGTCTACTAGGTCAACTTTTGTAACCAACATAAAAATTTAGAAAATAAGTTCAATGAGAAAAAGTCAGTAAATAATGTTTGGAACAGAATAGAGGAGATACATAAGGATTATGAGGAGATACATTAAGGATTATGCAATCACATAATTACTCCATAGTTTCTAACGTCTAGTATGTTGACATTATCAATACTATTGAGCACCAGAGCTCACTGGTCAGTCTAATTTTCCTGGTAAGACAAAAAAGAAGTATGAGATAACCCAAATGTAATCAATCCAGGTAGAAATGAACTCTTGTACTTTCTTTGAGTTATGAGGCCAGCAGATAACCTAATGAGGACTCTTATCCAATCAGTGGTCTTACTAATGACTAATTTCTAGGTATTTTTCTTCTAAAATCTTTCTTAGAGGTACCCTGGATGTATTATGTTGTGTTAGGAGCCATGCCACTCTGTATGCTCTACTCATAGCTGACCCACCTGAGTTATATCTCCTGAGACTGCTGTAGTTGTGTTTTCACAGCATTTTTTTTTTTGTATTTCCTTTAGTCTTCTAGGTCAGAGTGATTTATGCACAGTGTTGTTTCTCCTCTTGCTCCTGCTGTCATCTTCTGTCTTAATGGCACACTTATGAGGATGGATGCTATTATTAGTCTCACTTGCTTACATTGTGTGGAGCCATTATAATCTCAATGGAAGAAGGAAAACAGAATGATTCAATTATAATGGCTTTAGTGGAAGAAGCTCATGTATCATAATGTTTCTTTATTTTCATTTATTTTTATCTTAACATTTGACTTTTAAAACTTTTAATCAAATTTGAAAAAAAATAATGAAATTTTCTTTTTGTAATTCTCAATGATTTTTGAAGTGTGTAGTTCTTACATATGTATACTTGCCATACATATATATACTTGCCATACAAAGAATATTAGAGTTTCTACCTTTAGGTCAGAATCCCAATCAGATACCCCAACCTTATATCCACAATTACTTAAATGAATAAACCCAATCTGAAAATATGAATATTTTTATATAAAGAAGGCACTGAAAAATATGTGGCTCTTCATTATGATAAAAAAATTTTACAATGGGGTGTTCCTTAGAGTCCTCTTTTGAAAAAAAATTTTGTCAATATAAAATTTGTCTATTCCTTAAAAATTTAGGTGTACCACACTCTGGTCTCTTCATTACCTTAGGACTATCTTGAAATAGTCTGATTAAGCAGACATCTTTGAAAGTATTTATAAACTTGAGTTCCTCCCCAATTTTGAAATAGGTCCAGATTTGACTGTAAGTTAAAGAGTTTCAATCCTACATTTTTAGCTTGTCAAGAAATTAAAATGTTTTACTGCTATCACACAGGATTCTGGGCCAGAGAGTTTTTTCAATTTATTCACACTATTATTTTTCCACTTGCAAAGATATGAGAGCAGTGAAAATATTCCTGCAACAATCAAACTGTCAGTGTGATTTTCTGCTGATGAGCATAGGTTACCATTGACACCTTCATACCACCACTTCTAGATTTGAGTCGGCTTAGTAGCATAAAATTATTATAGTTGTTCCATTGCCACAAGAAGGTATACATTTTTTCCATTTGCCACAATAGCTCCATCTCAATACATGGAAGCTCAGTGTATCTAATTTTAAGGGACTGAGAAAAGACTCTATGTATGCTTTAAGTAATGCATGGTCTTCCTTGTGCTATGGAGAGGCACTGGACAGTAAAGGCTAAACTGTTTTGCATAAATATTAAATTTCTGCTTTAACAAAATCTTTCTCTCATTACCTTGTAGTAACTCAGTACATGTTAGCTAGACAAATTAAGAAACACTTAACTCTGTAGTGATAGCATCTTTAATGGCTTTTCATGGGGATTTTCTAAACAAATATATAAGGCTAAAGAATTGAGTATCATAAATAGAAATATAATCTTCTTAGAACACACTAAAATTAATAATTCCTATGATAACTAACTCAAGAATCCAAATTTTCTGAATGGTAATTCACAGGTTGAAATCATGACATTGGGTATTATCTATTTCACAGGCGATCATTAACCTGTGTCTTAAAAGTCAATCAACCTCCTTGTTGACTATACACAAAGTTAAACCAATCAATAGTCCTTAACAGTCCTAGTTCTTCTGCAGATTGCCCTGGAGATGTTTTCCAAGGAAATGGCTGAAAAAAGAGTTTCTTTAAAAGACTTATTCTTATTTGCAACCTTGCATAGTTATCGCTAGTGAAAAACATTTAAGCATAGGTGATACAGTATTATAGGTTCTTGGCAAAAGTAAGCAATCCATAAATATTACCTATTTTGTTACTACTACTAACAGCATATCGTTAACACAAAAAAGACCACTTGAAAGAAGATTTATATTAAAAAATAACCAGTGTCATATGCTTTGTGTAAATTTTAAATTAGAATGAGAGAACAATTTCACATTACATCCTGACTGACAGATTTCCTTTTAGATGTTTCAGATCAGGGAAAGGAGGTAAATCTAAAGATTTATGCTTTTAAATGCATATATTGTATAAAGCATAATAATTGAATATAATCTCATTACTTTAATTTAAACTGTAAGGTAAAATTAAAACAATAATGTCTGCCTAAGTAAGAGTCAGAATGTGATCATAATGCAAAGTGAGAAGAAATTTCTGGTCTTCTCCTGTTCATCTTTGTAACTCTCTCCTGACTCTTAGCATGTTCAGACCCAGCAATCAGTCTTGGCTCTCACTTCTGTGGAGAAATATTAAGCTCTCAGTGATAGATTGGGTTTGGGGTACAAATATGAGCCCTACTTAAGAAAAAGGACCTAATGAAGCAAGTAAAAAAACTCAGAAGACACAGAAGAATGAATATGGAAGAGCACCTATTCTGGCAGGGATGAGGAAATTCTGATCAGGGTATTTTCTACAGATTCTTAAACTCTATTTTGTAGGTTACTGTCACTGTGTATACTCAAAGTAACTCAGGTTAAAGTATTGCTGATTTTAATCCTGGGCTCTTGAGTTTTTAAGCTGCCTTCATATGTAATTTTCATAGTATAAGAAGTACAATTAAATGTTCAACCTTTGATTGTACTTCCTGTATGTAAACTAGATCTTAAATTTAATCTTCTAATTTTATACATTTTTAATCCTATCTCTATTATGAAAATATGTAACAATACAAAATTTAAGAGACTTTTCATGAATTTTTTTTAACACCATAAAATTTTTATTTTCAAAGGAGATTTTATCCCTCACAGAATTGCATGTACCTTGATAGCTTAAAGCAATATTCACACTACAGTACAATGTTCAATAACTAATACCTTGGTATGGTCTCACAGCCCATGGAGTAGGTTTGGGTGAGGGAATAGAAGAAAATTGAAGAAATACAGCACTATCTGAAAGGGATCTATATATTTTTTAGTTCATCCTTCAATTGGGATGTCAAATAATTCAAATCACTATTAAGAAAACATAAACTGAAAGTGTACCACAGCCAGATGTTAGTTGTGGTAAACTCAATTTGTTGAAGGGGGTACAATATTCCACTCTGATGCTAAAGAAAATCAGGTCTAGGATTCATTTTTATTTCTTGTTAATCAATGAAATAATCTATGTGACCCATTAAATGATACATTTCCCATAAGACTATGATTGTTTCCTCTACCTACATGCATCCCCTCTGTACTTGAATCTAAATAGTAGAAGCAGCAGGAGTCCAAGAAAACTGTAGTCAAGGATGTGCTTTAAGAAAAATCAATGTACTACTTTGACTGATCAGGTCAATCAAAACACCTTGGAATACTGAAACATCCTAAAACAACTGCAGAGTTACTGGTGGTCTGGGGGCTATGATTGCCAAAACGTGTTAACTGTTGTTAATTTTATATTTCTTGCAAAGAAAGAGAAGAGAGAATTTGGCTAAGCTTTAACGCTCAATCACAAATTAAGATGTGGTATTTTAACCGGTAACTGAACTCAGAAGCCATTTGACCTTTTATAATCCACCATATTGCTCTTCAGTTTGTACTCAGACTATGAAGCTCTTCATGTTTAATTTTATTTTTCTTCATTTTAATAGCTAAATTTCTTTTTTTAATTAAAGTATAGTCAGTTTACAATGTTGTGTCAATTTCTGGTGTACAGCATAATAGTTCAGTCATACATATACATACATACATTCTTTTTCATTATAGGTTACTATAAGATACTGAATATAGTTCCCAGTGCTATACAGTAAAAACTTGTTTATCTCTTTTATATATAGTAGTTAATATCAGCAAATCTCCAACTCTCAATTTATTCCTTCCCATTCTCTCCCACCTTGGTAACCATAAGTTTGTTTTCTATGTCTGTGAGTCTGTTTCTGTTTTCTAAATAAGTTCATCTGTTGTCTTTTTTTTTTCAGATTTCACATATAAGTGGTATCATACAGTATTTTTCTTTCTCTTTCTGGCTTACTTCACTTAGAATGACAATCTCCAGGTCCACCATGTTGCTGCAAATGGCATTATTTTATTCTTTTTTATAGCAGAGTAGTATTCCATGGTATAAATATACCTCACCTTTATCGAGTCATCTGTTGATGGACATTTAGGTTGATTCCATGTCTTGGCTATTGTAAATAATGCTGCTATGAACACTGGAGTGCATGTATCTTTTTAAATTAAAGTTCCCTCTGGATATATGCCCAGCAGTGGGACTGCTGGATCATACAGTAAGTTTATTTTTAGTTTTTTGAGGAATCTTCATATTGCTTTCCATAATTGCTGCACCAAACTACATTTCCACCAACAGTCTAGGAGGATTCCCTTTTCTCCACACCCTCTTCAGCATTTATCATTTGTAGACTTTCTAATGATGGCCATTCTGATTGGTGTGAGGTGATACCGCATGATAGTTTTGATTTGCATTTCTCTGATAATTAGCGATACTAAGCATTTTTTCATGTGTCTATTGGCCATTTGTACGTCTTCATTGGAGAACTGCTTATTTAGGTCTTCTCTCCATTTTTGGATTGGGTTGTTTTATTATTAAGTTGTATGAGCTGTTTATATATTCTGGAAGTTAAGCTCTTGTCCGTCTCATCTATTGCAAATATTTTCTCCCATTCCATAGGTTGTCTTTTTGTTTTGCTTATGATCTCCTTTGCTGTGTAAAAGCTTATAAGTTTAATTAGGTCCCATTTGTTTAAATTTCTTTATACACATTTAATTCAATGGGAATCTTGTCAGAGAGAGAAAGCAATTAAATAATCACCAGTTGATTGTCATTCAATTCAGACATATCGATAGTGCAATAGATCTGATAAACTTCCATTGTGATAAATATTCAAACGATCATGTGAATTGTATCAGATTTAAACTGATTCTGGTTAGATGCTTAACTCTTTATAGTCTTCTTTTTAAAAACAATTTATTGACATATAGCTGATTTCCAATGTGTTAGTTTCAGATGTACAGCAAAGTGATTCAGGTATATATATATATACACACACACAACATACACATATTCTTTTTTCAGATTCTTTTCCATTATAGGTTATTACAAGACATTGAATATAGTTCACCATGCTATATTTTTTGTCCCTTTATTTATTTTACATACAGTAGTGTGTAAATATTAATCCCAAACTCCTAATTCATTCCCCCCCCCGGAACCCTTTTCCCCTTCAGTAATCAGTTTTTTTTCTATGTCTTTGAGTCTATTTCTGGTTTGTAAAGTTAATTTGTATCATTTTTCTTTAGATTCCAAGTATAAGGCTTTGTCTTTCTCTATCTAATTTACTTCATTTAATATGATAATCTCTAGGATCATCCAAATTGCTGCAAATGACATTATTTCATTCTTTTTTATGCCTGAGTAATATTCCATTATATATATATATACACACACATACGCACACACCACAACTTCTTTATCCATTCATCTGCTGATGGGCATTTAGGTTGCTTCCATGTCTTGGCTATTATAAATAGTGGTTCTATGAACTTTGGGGGTGCATGTATCTTTTTAAGTAGAAATTTTCTTCAGATAGATGCCCAGGAGTGGGATTTTTGGATCATATGGTACATCTATTTTCAGTTTTGTAAGGCACTTCCATACTGTTCTCCATAGTGACTGCATCAATTTATATTCCTATAAACAGTGTAGGAGGGTTCCTTTTTCTCCACACTCTCTCCATCATTTATTATTTGTAGACTTTTTAGTGATAACCATTCTGATCATTATGGTCCTCTTGATTTCTTTTTCTAGAGCTGACAACTGTTAAGTTTCCAAATTAGTAGACATGTTCTGAAAATTAATTTACTTTTTAGGGGAAGAAGACAGCTCAATTTTTGAGCTCCAGTGATAATTTTAGAAGCAAGAGCAAGATAAAATTATACTTGATTATACATTATGCATATTATTAAAAATGCATATTTCTAAATATTTATCTGTAAAACTTGGATGTTCTAGTCATTACTACTAATAGTGAGATGATAAAATGGTATGTGGTCTTCATCCAAAACAATGGTGACATAGCACAGCTCTTTCAAAGATCCTTTTGCTTACTAAAGGGCTAGCAGTCAGTTTAGTAAATGGGGTGATTTACCAGTGATTTTTCTCATCTTATCCTCTTTGAAACCCAGAACCTACATGAGCACAGAGAAAGGTATTTTCAACTATTAAATAAGAAATAGGCAAACCTGAAGCTTGTTACAGAAGTAGAGAAAGTACACCTAACAAGAATGGATAATTGTTAAAATATTCTCTTTGCTGACTTTCCCCAATCACTCTCCTTGAAAGAATGTGTACGTTATATCCAAAATGAGCTTAAATCATGTAAATCAGAAGCTAATTGCTAGTACACTGTTTAATCAAAGATTTGAACTAAACAGTTTTTATTCTTCATTTAAACTTTAACTGACAAAGAGACTCATATTATTGATAAATATAGGGAACTCACAATGTGGTAGAGACAATGCTATGTCTTTACTAAATCACTACATTTTACTTCTAAAAAAACAGAGAGACCATATTTTCCATGCTTGCATCTATGTAGAGCCATAGGACAAATTCTAATCAATAGAATATGTGCAGGAGTGATTTGCATTTCATTTCTCATCACTCTTCAGAAATCTGAAGGCAAAGAATGCAGTGGAGTACTCTGAGGTCCTTGGATGCTAAACACCTTCAAGCCTAACGACTGAGTCAATATATGGTTCTTCATGACTATTACAGAACCATAGAATGTATTCATTCCAATGTATCATTCCTTATAAGTAGTTTATATTTAATTAAGATATTTAATTAATCAAAAATAAATAAAGAAGAACTCCATATGCACTTACATAAAACATAGAACTAATATGATATGCTTATGTACACTTTATACATTCTTGAGCAACCAAAATCTTTAGGTACCCATTTGTTGTACTACAATCATCAATGAAGGAGCATGAACTATTCTTGTTATTTATTTATTACTTACTGTCAGAAGTTGTCTTAGGGATAGAATATTCAGACCTTACAACCTTTCACTTATCAAACTTGCTCAATATATTAAATGTCTGATTTTTGTTCTTTGAGTTCCACAGCCAGTCCACAGACTATAATTAGGAAGGGACAATTGGTACTCTGTCCTAGTTCACCCAAATTTAGAGAGTGCAAACACGAAAATAATAATTTTAAAGAGTTAGCACCTACTTAGCAAGAATGATTAGCTAAAATAGGAAGTTACCAGATGGCACACATGGTTAATAACATCCATCTGTGAGCCACATCATGAATAACAGAGTTGACTTGAGGGCACATTTAGTGCTGCTTACACCAAATATTAAAATAAATTGTTACACCTCTATTGAGCTATGCTTTATATGGAGTGTATTGCACACTTGTTTCTTAAGCCTAACCTTAGCAGAATATACATTTTTGTTCTTGGAGGAAGGAGGAACAAAATATTCTAAGATTTGGGGGGCAGAGAAACTATCTTTTCACAACCCCTGTTGGTCCTACTTTTAACTCTTTCCCATGATACTATTAAATAAAGACAAATAATTTCCAATACTTTTTACCAGGAAGAGGTACAGCTGGATGAATACAAAAATGAAAAGATAGACATAGAGAAATAGCATATATATATATATATCTGTAACATTTTCCAAGACAGTGTGATGAGTTAAAGCTAACTTTTAAATGCATTTTACAATATAATATAATGGATTAACATGCAATTAATCTGGTGTAAACTGGCAGGAAAATATAATTTGTGCCATTATCCAAATGCAAAAGGTTTGGAGACCATGGAATTTTAAGTTCATATACACTTCATAATAGAGACGCGTATTTATTTTTATCCTGCTGATGATCTAAGCAATATCTTCTGATATTAGAGCTCACTTGATTATTTTCCTACCATAAAACACACTATAAGTGATGAAATGTGAAGGGTACCTAGGTGAGCTGCCAGAGGCCTTCTAGAGGTTTCCAGACTATCTTGAATTTGTGGGGGGAAAAAAAATCAACATAGCCTTGTTTTCAACTACAGAGTATCACCACTACCATAACAAATGCAGGGATTGAATGTGCACGCAGGTGGGTAACTTTTAGCAGTTTAGACGGCTTGGGCATATACTTTAAGTCAAATTTAAGAAACTGTAAAAGAAGCAATTAAAAAAAGCCATAAAGTACTCATCAGACTTAGATAAAATTAAAAATATTTAGTAACGCATATGTAGTAAAATAATGTTTTGTGGTAATATTTATCCTTTAGTTCTATAGTACAATTCTATAGTACAAGGGGAAAAGTAGTCTCTTTTTTTTTTTTAATTGAAGTCTAGTTGGTTTACAATGCTGCGTTAATTTCTGGTGTTGTTCCTCTCCTTTTTAAAACAAATATGAGTCACTGTTCATTTGTGATTTCAAGAAGCAATTTCTATTTTTTTCTTGTAAAATATGAGATTTATATTTTAATAACAGCATGGAAGAATGTCCTGAGTTAATCTAAGGTACTTATTACACAAAAAGAAAACACTGGATCTTAGATAAAATAAATGTAAGTATATCTGGGAGTGAGTGACTGAGTGTGTGTGTGTGTTTAAATTCATTATACTTCCAGTTTGGTAAAAATTATTTCCATAGCTCCCCCTGCCCCCTTTCATCTCTCTCTCTCTCTCTATTTAATTTTGCCCTATCTTTGTCATTCCACCATAAAAGGATATATAATTTGTATATATTTATTACAAATATTTGGTGGCATATATGCTGTTGCAACTTCAGCATAGGTGGGTGGAAATGCACCAAAATGTCTTCATATGTCTTCAAAAGATATTTGTAATTGTCCCATTTGGTAAGGCTAGAAAATCATAGAGGAGCAACACTAAGAGAGGTTTAGATCTGATTGTCTTTATAGGCAGACAGGGGTACTTTATTTCCTAAAACATTAAGAGAGAGGAGAAAGCGAAAGCAAGAAAGCAAGCTAAAGTATCCATTTAATCTGAAAGAAACTCTTTAATGGACATTATAGTCAAATGAACATCATAGTCAAATTTAAGGTAGAAGGGAGGATAAAATGTTTCTTTTATTCTGTAACTTATTTTACAAGTTAGGATGATATAGGCTAAAAACAATCCCAACATCTCAGTCACTTAGTGCAACAAAAGTGTATCTCTCACTTCTGTATGACTTGCTATTGCTCTTGTTGACTTTGCAGGGCACTGCATTCAAAGCATGCTTTCATGATGACTAAGAAAGAAAAAGAGAAAACTGTGGAATTAAGCACCAGCTTTGAAACATTTACTCTGAAATAATACACACGACTTTGTTCCTTATACAAATTGCACCAAAAGCTTTTCTTATTAAAGTAATAATTAAAAAAAACTCCTTTGCAGAAGCCTAAACCTAACCTCTGTGTGTGTATGTATACATATATATACATATAAACATACATATACATATACATATGTGTGGATGTGTGTGTGTGTGTGTATATATACAATATTACATTTTTGTTTCAAGGCTGTTGCCGTGGAGCAGTAAGAGGGAGTGGGAAAGGCACATGGACCATATATTCCAAGGACAGGGGAGCGGGTGTTGAGCCTCCAATTACCTGGGTTCAGCTTGCAGGTCAATTGGTGGTCATACCTTTACGTTGGCCTATTGCAACAGTATTTACATATATATATACACACACATAAATATAAACTATTGTATATATATAGGTATATAACCTCTGTGTGTGTATATATACAAATTATATACATTACATATAAATTTTATATTCTTTTATATATATGTTATACACACACACACACACACACATATATGTATAATTTTCCATGTAGATTTATTTATCTCTGAATTGGAATTAAAAATGTTTTCTACTGTTTCTGGACTGATAGGAGCAGGGGACTCACAGAATATATTCTTAAACATGTAATCTTTCAGTGTAATGGAAATGTAATCTATAATTATTTTCATCACTTTCTTCCATATGTCAACCTATAATAATCTCACTCCTGAATCCTAGTGATACAAGACCTCATTCCATTGTTTTTTCACTCCCCATTGATTGGTCTTCTCTGACATTTGATACATTTGACCATGATTTCTTCCCAAATCTTCCTCTTCTCTTAATTTCTTTGACCCTGGCATTTCTGTTTTTCCTTCTTTCTCTGCACTTCCCTTCCCTGACTACGCTGCTACTTAGGATTTGCTCTACTGCAGAATTACTCTAAGTCTCATTCTTTTCTCATTGATCATATTTTCCCTCAATATTATTTGTCCAAAGCTCTTTTGAATGGTGGGATTTAGGGAAACCAGGACCCAACTATGGCTACAATGGGGACTTCAGGTCTGGAAGGAGTTGGGATGATGCTTATCTGAAGAAAAAGGGAAGGAGAATATCGATCCCAGAAAATGCCGTTGGTATGAGAAACCAAAGTCCAAAAACTAAGGCCAATTGGTCATACAGAGAAATATTCAGTGGATCTTAAGCAACATGCAGGTCTGGTAAGATTGAATTTCAGGTATAAACAAAGGGTTTGTAGAGTCAGATGATGATAATTATAACAGCAGCTAATGTTTATTTAGAGCTTATTCTATTAGGGACACTTACAAGCAATTTACATATTCAGGTTCACAGTTGATTCCTCTGAAACCTTTTGGACCAACTTGTTTTGTGTTTTAGCTTATTTCAAATTTTAGAAAGCTAGTATACTATATTAATGGTAGTACTTCCAAATCAAACATGAGTGTCCCCACTATGTGTGATACAAAAGGATTATACATAGCCTATCTACAGGTAAGGTCAAATTTTGCCATCAAATGACGTGACAATAAAGTTTCAGAGAATAAACAAATAAAAACAAAACTTTCAGTTTTCAGAACTCTGTGGATTTCAGAATTGTAGAAAAGATATCTGTGTCTAAAAAAACCTCACTCAACCACAGTAACATTATTAAATCACTATTATTATTCACATTTACAGACTGTAAAACTGGAATGTAAGTAATCCAATAATACATAAGCAGTATATGACAAAGCAAGTGTTTGAACCCAAGTCTCTTTGTAGTCCATTCATTTCATTATCCCCTGACTGTAGTGCCTCAGTGAGGATATTCTGAGAAACACAAGCACTCTTTGAGACAAATCTCAGTAAATTATATTGAAAAAACCTCTTATTGCACACATTTCAACAATATTTATATACCTATGACTTCCAAATCAATCTCTAGAACTTGTGTCTCTCTGGATGTCTCCAGACCCATACTGCTAACTACCTAGGTCTATATCTGTCTGCATTACCCTTCAGGCTCCTGTAAGCCCGTATGTTCAAAATTCTACTGGGACTTTTGCTGCCAGTTGAGGACATCCTTCTTTTGCCTGTACCTTACTTAACATATTTTCCATTTTTAAATCTAAGATTTCCTTTTGATTGTTCCTTCTAATAAAGATCTTTATTGTTTCTTGCTTGGGTTATTTCAGTTAAGAGTGTATCTGCTTCAAGTCTTTCTCTCTTTGAGGAGTGTACTTCTGGGAAGCATTGGACATCTCCCACAGAAGGCCACCTCTCCAAGGTCAAGAAATGTTAACTAAATTACCTAAAAATAAAATAGGAAGACAGACCATATGAGGTGGCAAACGAATATCTCCCAGGCCAAGGCACAAGATAAATTCCCAGAAGAGGAAATAAGTGATGAGGAGATAGGCAATTTATCTGAGAAAGAGTTCAAAGTAACGATGGAGAAGATGTTCAGAGAACTCAAGAGGAGTACAGATGTACAGAGTGAAGTTTTTAGCAAAGTGTTGGAAAATATAAAGAATAGCCAAACAGAGTTGAAGAATAAAATCACTGAAATGAATAACACACTAGAAGGAACCAAGAATAGACTAAATGAGGCAGAAGAACAGATCAGTGAGCTGTAAGACAAATTAATGGAAATCACTACTGCAGAAAAAAGAATGAAAAGAAATGAAGATAATTTAAGAGAACTCTGGGACAACGTGATTGCACTAATATTCGCATTATAGGGGTCCCAGAAAGAGAAGAGAGAGAGGAAGGACCTGAGAAAATTTTTGGAGAGATAATCACTGAAAACTTCCCCATCTCGGGAGAGGAAACAGGTCACCCAAGTCCAGGAAGCATAGAGAGTACCATAAAGGATCAACCCAAAGAGGAACACACTGAGTCACATAGTCATCAAGTTGAGAAAAATTAAGGATAAGGAGAAAATATTAAAATTATCAAGAGAAAAGCAACAAATAACATATAAGGGAACTCCCATAAGGTTATCAGCTAATTTTTCAGCAGAAATTCTACAGGCCAGAAGGGAGTGGCATGACATATTTAAAGTGATGAAAGGGGAAAACTTACAACCAAGAATAGTCTATCCAGCAAGGCTCTTGTTCATATTTGAAGGAGAAATAAAAAGCTTCACAGATAAACAAAAGATAAAAGATTTCAGCACCACCAAACCAGCTTTACAACAAATATGAAAGGATCTTCTGTAGTTATCAAACCATAAGAAAAGAGAACAAAAGAAGAAAGAGAGAGAGAGAAAAAAAGAAAAAGACCTACAAAAGATTGCTTTGGCCATTTGGGATCTTTTGTTGTTCCTTATAAATTTTGGAATTGTTTGTTCTAGTTCTGTGAGGAACGTCATGAGTATATTGAATGGGGTTGCATTGGATCTGTGGATTGCTTTGGGTAGTGTGGCCATTTTGATAGTGTTGATTCTTCTAATCCAAGAGCACAAGAGATCTTTCCATTTCTTTATGTCATTTCGGTTTTTGGAGTGTAGGTAACCTCCTTAGTTAAGTTTATTTCTAGGGATTTTGTTGTTTTTGATGCAATGCAGATGTTTATACCAGTTATAAAATTCTGGTTTTTCAAGTGAAAAAAAAAGTGAATGAAGGGCCACAAATGGCAAAATATCCTTCTTTCTTATGGGTGAGTTGTATTCCATTATATCTATATATCTATATATCTATATCTATATCTGCTGCATCTTTATCTATTCAATTATTGATGTGCACTTAGGATGCTTCTATATCTTGGCAATTATAAATAATGTTGCTGTTAATAGCTGGGTATATGTATCTTTTTGAATTAATTCTTATCTTGTGGTTGGCTTTATTTCTTTGATAACTATGTAAGTTTAAAAAGCCAAAGCTCTAATCATTCTTAGAAACAATGAACAGTACACAGATGTAAATTTTAAAAATGTGCAGTGAAAGAAAAAAAGAAATGAGTTATCAAGCCATGAAAGATATGGAAGAAACTTAAAAGACACATTACTAAATGAAAGAAACCAGTCTGAAAAAGTTACAAATTACACGATTCTAATCAAATGACATTCTGGGAAAGGCAAAGCTACAGAAACAATAAAAAATTTGTGGTTTCCAGAGGTTTGGGGAAAGGGAGGGAGGAAGGAATGAATAGATGAAGCACAAGGGATTTTTAGAGCAATGAAATTACTCTGTATGAAACTACAGTGGTGGCTACATGTCATTATGCATTTGTCAAGACCCACATAATGTACAGTATCAAGAGTGAACCCTAATGTAAACTATGGACTTTGGTTGATAATAATGTGTCCAGGTTGGTTCATCGATTGTACCAAATATGCCACACTGATGAGGGATGTTGAGGGTAGGGGAGAATATATGTGTGGATGGGGAGGGCTATGTGCAAATTCTCTATATTTTCTGCTCAATTCTGCTGTGAACCTGAAATTGCTCTAAAAAAATAAAGTCTACTAGTAAAAAAGTCTTTCCCTCTTTAATTGTTACAAAGATTATGTTTAAAACTATTTATACCATTTCTCTACAATAATTATATATCAATTCATTAACATGCCATAAAATGGCTTTCTAGATCTGATTCGTTTTACCATTCTATTTATACCTAATACTATTCCCACAATCTCCTATATAATCCAGTCATATTGAGCTTCCAATAACTTTTTGTTGCCTGTGCTCTTTTGTGCCCAGGCATGTTAACATTATAGTCCTTACTGTCTAGATTTTCTCTCCCTCTGTTCTTTCTGATAAGCCCATTTCTCAAAACCCAGATCATACATTACTTCCCATGTAGCCTCATATATTACTGAGACAGATAACTGTTCTCACTTTTAGGCTCATATGGCACTTTATTCAATGTTTGAGACAATAATTATCACTGCATTTTATTTATTCAAGTGTCCTTGTCACTCACTAATTTGAGTTTCTAGATGACAATAAAAAAGCCCTTCATAATCTTTACTCATAGAGTGTTAAATATATAGTGCATGTTTGCTAAATAGATGGATTCAAATTCTAATTTAGGCTATTGTGAATGATATCAATAATAAGCCACAATCTACTCTTAATTATTTCTGATCATTCAAAAAATAAAGAAAAATAAAAAAGCAAGAGTTAATCCCAATAGATTTTGGATCACTGTGACTTTTAGACAACTCTTAAAAATTCAAAGGAAAGTGATCCTCTGTGCCTGTCTGCTCCTATTCTGTTTTCTATTTTTATCAGCATGAAAACTATCTAGATATGAGGGTAATGGACAGTTCAACATGGAATTATCTAGAGTTACAGTGTGTTGCATAAAATATTTTTTTTAATTTGTGAAACTGAAAGTGGTAGATTTGCTATTAATAATCTAAAGCAGGGCATTTTAATGCTTTGTGGGTAAAAAAGTGGCCATACTTTGAATTTATGTTAATTAGCTTCATGAGAATTTAAGATGCATAAGATAAGATGAGGCAGTCTACTTTTGCTTATCACACCATGAAGAAAGTGATGCTTCTTTACTATTTCTGGATCATTCGATCATTTTCAACTTCTATTATTATGTTAAAATGAAAACCATCAGCATAGGCTCAAAGAGCATAACTACTAAAACACAGAAGGAAATAAAAGAAAATGAAGTAGAACAACATTAAATATTTAATTTTATTGACTAATATTTCAATTGGGGAGGGTTACTTATAATTAAAAAGTATTCAAAACTTGAAGTTTTACCCTGGAAATTGGGTTATTCTGTTATATAAGAAAGAATGACATTAAATTTTAAGGAGATTAATGTATTAATGTATATGACATAAAGTTTATTACATAATAACTTTAGGTTCTGTTAGAAGCTGACGCCAGGATGGAATTAAATGTGCAATCTGCAGAGATCAAGATGGTGAAACAGAAGGTGGAGAAAGAGCTCACCTCCTCCCACGAATACACCAAACATACATCTACATGTGGAATAGTTCTCACAGAATACCCACTAAATGGTGGCAGAAAATCTCATACAACCAAAGCTGCAAGAAATATCACCAAGTAAGTGTGTAGGACAAAAGAAAGAAAAAAAAAGGAAGTAGGATGGGACTAGTGGCCCTGGGAGGAAATTGTGAAAGAGAAAAGGTTCTGTTATGCTGGGAATTCCCTTCACAAGCTATAAGATCAGTTGGGACAGATAGGGACCTTCAAAGGCTCAGAGGAGTGTGCTGTAGCAGGCTTGCAGCAGGCAGGATACAGTGAGACCAGCACAGATTATCCTGGACACCTTGCTTCACTCTCAACTTTGAGATGTGTGTTTGCTGGTGCACATAGGGGCTAGGTGCTGAAACTCAGGCTTCACTTGACAGGCCCAGGGAGAGGACTGGGGTTTGCTGCATGGAGACCACCTGAAGGACATCGAGTGTGGTCCAGGCTACAACTGGGGCTGTGTGCAAGACTGAGTCTGATCCGCCATAAGAAGCCCCATTCTTGGTTTGCTCACAGTGGATGCAGCACTGCCTCTAAGAGCACCAGCAGGCTCCATGCAGAGGTGGGAATGAAATCTGAGCAAACCTGCCATGGATGCATGACTTCTGAAACTAGGATGAAATCTGAACTGATTCTCAGTGGCTGTGTCACTTGGTGGATTTATGCCTCTAGCAGCTTTGTGAGCTCAGTTCCTTCAGAACATCCCAGAAGATGACTGGTGCTCCCACAGCTGGGCTGGGTCTAATGTTAGTAGCAAAAAGCTTTGTGGGCACATGTATGTGTAGGCAGGGCTGGAGGCTAGACTGATATCTGCAGCTCCCACAGCAGATCCAGGTGCTCAGCTTCAGTGGGTCCAGGTACCAAACTACAAAAGACCTGCAATGGCACCTTTGTAAGCAAAAAGCCTAAGGGACATCCTTGTAGATTGCCAGCATTCCCACAGTTGAGGCAGGCCCAGGGAAGCAGCAACAACAGTGTACTTTGTGAGCATGCACAATGGGTGACAGAAGTCACTTCTTGGTGAACAATTCATGTGTAGGAAAACTCAGTGGCTCCTCTCCCAGCAGGAACACTTCAGACTCATTTACCTCATACCACAGGTTGGAACCAGACCCAGGGGCTTCTATCCCAACAACTGGGGAGCAGACTCTGCCCCTGACTAGGCAGTGACAAAAAGAGCAAAGAGGAGACCCTGCCCAACATTCAGGGCAGGCTTGGGTCACCACAACATCAAACACATTCTCCATTAAGGGGATAATGGTCAGCGACACCGAGGAAAGACACGGCAGGCATTCATACCAAATACAGCCCTTACACCAAAAATATTAGACTCACGCAGGCTACACCAGGGTGCTCCCACATAATAATCAATATCACAGTAGATAACTATTTCTCCTAAATTAATAGAGTCAGACAAGTATAAGTAAAGTGAAGAAGCAGATGACCTCCTCCCAATTAAAAGAACAAGAGAATTCTCCTGAAAGAACAATGAAACATATCTCTCCATAGACTAGACCCCAAGTTCAAAAAGGAGCTAATAAAAATACTGAAGGAATTAAGAAAGGCTATGAATATAAACATAGATAACTGTAATGAGAAACTAGAAACTATGAAGAGGAGTCAATCAAAATTAGAAAATTAATTTGTCCAGATGAAAATTTAGTTAAAGGTCATAAAAAGAA
This sequence comes from Vicugna pacos, assembly GCF_048564905.1. Lineage (NCBI taxonomy): Eukaryota > Metazoa > Chordata > Mammalia > Artiodactyla > Camelidae > Vicugna > Vicugna pacos. The sequence goes on from NC_132987.1 coordinate 92,444,961, forward strand.
AATTGAATAATGCAGGAGAATGAATTAGTGATCTGGAAGACACATTAATGGAGATGACTCAAACAACACAGCAGACAAAAAGACAAATGAAAAAAAAATGAAAGCAATATATGAGATCTATGGGATAACATAAAGTAACCCAATCTGTGCATGATGGGGATCTCAGAAAGAGAAGAGAAAAGGGGAACAGAAATGTATGTAAAGAAAATATGACTAAGAACTTTAAAACCTAAATAAAGAAACAGATATTCAGATACAGGAAGTACAGAGGGTACCAAATAAGATAAACACAAACAGATACACATCAAGATATATCATAATTAAAATGGCAAAAGTTAAAGACAAAGAGACAATTCTAAAGGCAGCAAGAAAAAAACAGATACAGTTATAAGGGAATCCCCATAAGGCTATCAGCTGACTTCTCTACAGAAACCCTGCAGGCAAAAAGGCAGTGGAGAGATATATTCAAAGTCCTAAAAGGCAAAAGCCTGCAACCTGGGATAATCTACCCACCAAGATTATCATTTAGAATAGAAGGAGAGATAAAGAATTTCTCAGACAAACAAAAACTAAAAGAATACAGCAATACCAAACCTATTCTAAGAGAAATATTGAAAGCTTTCACAGCAAAAGGATAAACATGAAATGGAAAACAGGATATCAAAATCACAAAATGTAGGGGAGTGGAGTAAGAAAATACAGATCTTTCAGAATGTGCTTGAGCTTAACATGACTACCAATTTAAAGCAAGTAGATATAGTCATGGGTAAACATACTTGAAAACCAGGTTAATCACAAGTGAAAAACATACAATAGACTCACAAAAAACAAAATGAAAACAAAAAAAGGAACTGAAGCATATACAAAAGGAAACCATCAAACCACAAAGGGAAAACCAAAAGAAGAAAGGTACAAAGAAGAAATACAAAATCAACTGGAAACAAGGTTTAAAATGGCAATAAATACATACTTATGAAAAATTACTTTAAATGTTAATGGACTAAATGCTCCAATCAAAAGACAGAGAGTGTCAGATTAGATAATTAAAAAAAACCCCTATAATATGCTGCCAACAAGAGACCCACTTTAAGACAAAAGATAGGCATAGATTGAAAGTGAGGGGATGGAAAAAGATATTTCCTGCAATTACAAAGAATAAGAAAACAGGTGTAGTAATATTCATACTAGGGCACAAAACAAGCCTCAACAAATTTATGAGGATAGAAATTTCTCAAGCATCTTCTCTGACCACAACAGCATGAAACTAGAAATCGACCAAAGAAATAAAAATGAGGAAAAAAATGATTATGTGGAGACTAAACAACATGCTACTAAAAACTAATGGGTCAACAAAAATGAAATCAAAGAGCAAATCAAGAAGTATCCTGAGACAAACAACAATAAAAACAGAACCACACAAAGTTTATGTGATGAAGCAAAAGCAGTCCTCACAGGGAAGTTCACAGTAATACAGGCCTTTCTCAAACAATAAGAAAAATTTCAAATAAACAATCTAAGGCACCATCTGAAATAATTAGAATAAGAACAAATAAAACCTGAACTCAGCAGAAGGAAGGAAATAATAAACATGAGAAAGAAAATAAATAGAGATAAGAAAAGAAGTGAGAAAAAAAAATAAAACCAAGAGATGGTTTTTTTGAAAGGATAAACAAAAATCAAAAAAACCTCTAGCTACACTCTCCAAGGAGAAAAGAGAGATGACCCAAATAAAGAAAATAAGAAGTAAAAGAAGAAATAACAACTGATACTGCAGAAATACAAAAAATCATAGGAACTTGCTATGAACAGTTATATGCCAACAAATTAGATAACCTAGAAGAAATGGACAAGTTTCTAGAAACACACAGCCTGCCAAAAATGAATCAAGAATAAACAGATAATTGATAATTTGAAACAGACTGATCACTAGAAGTGAAAGAATCTGTAACAACAACAACAACAACAACAACACTCCCTGAAAACAGAAGTCCAGGACTGGGTGACTTTACTGGGGAATTCTACCATAGAAAGAACTACTACCTTTCCTTCTCAAAGTCTTCCAAAAAATTGAAAAAGAAGAAACACTACTAAAGTCATTTTAGAAATCCGTCTTCACCCTGATACCAAAACCAGAGACACCATCAAAAAAGAAAATTATAGGCCAATATCTTTGATGAATATAGATGCAAAAATTCTCAACAAAAATGTTAGCAAATTGAATCCAACTACCCTTAAGAAGGATCATACACCATGATCAAGTTTGATTCATTCCTGGGTCCCAAGGACAATTCATCATAAACAAATCAATCAATGTGATGACAACACATCCAAAAAAGAAAAGACCACAAACCACACGATTATTTCAATAGATGCAGAATGAGCATTGGATAAAATTCAAGATCCATTCATGATAAAATCTTTTACCAAAGTGGATATAGAGGGAACGTATCTCAACATAAAAAAAGCCATGTATGAAAAACTCAAAGCCATTATAATACTAAGTGGTGAAAAACTAAAAGCCTTTCCACTAAATTCTGGCACAAGACAAGTATGCCCATGTTTACCACTTCTATTCAACATAAATTGAAAGTCCTAGGCAATGCATCAAACAAGAAAAATAAATAAAAGGTATCCAAGTTGGAAGAGAAGAAAAAAATTGTCAGTGTTCACAGATGACATGATACTATATACAGAAACCCTAAAGACTTCACACAATAACTAGTAGAACTAATAAATGAGTTCAGCAAAGTAGCAGGATATAAGATCAATAGACAGAAATCTGTGGCATTTCTTTACAGTAACAATGAAATATAAAAAAGAGGAAGTTAAAAAAAGTTTAAAATTGCATCAAAAATGTAAAAAACCTAGGAGTAAATCTCACCAAGGATGTGAAAGAACTATAAGCTGTGAACCATAAAACATTAATAAAGGAATCGAAAATGATACAAAAAAATGGAAAGATATCTGCCGCTCTTGAATTGGAAGAATTTACTTGTAAAATGGCCATATTTCCCAAAGCAATCTATAGATTTAATGCAGTTCCTATCAAATTACCCATGATAATACCAAACCAGGCAAAGACACTACAAAAAAAGAGAATTATAGGCCAATATCACTGATGAATATAGATGCCAAAATCCTCACCAAAATATTAGCAAATAGAATGCAACAACATATAAAAAAGATTGTACATCATGACCAAGTGGGGTTCATCCCAGGGACACAAGGCTGGTTCAACATACGCAAATCAATCAATGTAATACATCACATCAACAAGAGAAAGGACAAAAACCACATGATCATCTCAATAGATGCAGAAAAAACATTTGATAAAATTCAACACCCATTTATGATAAAAACTCTCACCAAAGTGGGTATAGAGGGAACATATCTCAACATAATAAAAGCTATATATGACAAACCTACAGCCAGCATAGTACTCAATGGTGAAAAACTCAAAAGCTTCCCACTAAAATCTGGGACAAGACAAGGATGCCCACTATCACCACTCCTATTCAATATAGTCTTGGAAGTCCTAGCCACAGCAGTCAGGCAAGAGAGAGAAATAAAAGGGATCCAAAGTGGAAAAGAAGAGGTAAAAGTGTCACTACATGCTGATGACATGTTACTATATATAGAAAACCCTAAAAGGTCCACACAAAAACTACTAGAGCTGAACAAGGAATTCAGCAAGGTAGCAGGTTACAAGATTAACGTTCAAAAATCAGTTGCATTTCTTTACACTAACAATGAATCAACAAAAAAAGGAAGTAAAGAAGCAATCCCCTTTAAAATAGCACCCAAAGTAATAAAATATCTAGGAATAAATCTAACCAAGGAGGTGAAAGAATTATACACAGAAAACTATAAGCCAATGATAAAGGAAATTAAAGAAGACTTTAAGAAATGGAAAGATATTCCATGCTCTTGGATTGGAAGAATCAATATTGTTAAAATGGTCACACTGCCCAAGGCAATCTACAGATTTAATGCAATCTCTATCAAATTACCCAGGACATATTTCACAGAACTAGAACAAATCATAATACAATTTATATAGAACCATCAAAGACCTAGAATTGCCAAAGCATTACTGAAGTGAAAGAAAGAGGCTGGAGGAATAACTCTCCCAGACTTCAGACAATACTATAGAGCTGCAGTCACCAAGACAGCATGGTATTGGTACAAAAACAGACATATAGACCAATGGAACAGAATAGAGAGCCCAGAAATGAACCCACAAACTTTTGGTCAACTAATCTTCGACAAAGGAGGCAAGAATATACAATGGAATAAAGAGTCTCCTCAGCAAATGGTGTTGGGAAAACTGGACAGCAGCATGTAAAGCAATGAAGGTAGAACACTCCCTTACACCATACACAAAAATCAACTCAAAATGGATCAAAGACTTAAACATAAGACAAGATACAGTAAGCCTCCTAGAAGAAAATATAGGCAAAACATTATCTGACATACATCTCAAAAATGTTCTCCTAGAACAGTCTATTCAAGCAATAGAAAGAAAAGCAAGAATAAACAAATCGGACCTAATGAAACTTACAAGCTTCTGTACAGCAAAGGAAACCATAAGTGAAACAAAAAGACAACCTATGGAATGGGAGAAAATTTTTGCAAATGAAACCAACAAAGCCTTGATCTTCAGAAATATAAGCAGCTCATACAACTTAATAAGAAACAACTAAACAACCCAATCCAAAAATGGGCAGAAGACCTAAACAAGCAATTCTCCAAGGAAGACATACAAATGATCAAAAGGCACATGAAAAAATGCTCAATATCACTAATTATCAGAGAAATGCAAATCAAAACTACAATGAGGTATCACCTCACACCAGTCAGAATGGCCATAATTCAAAAATCCACAAATGACAAATGCTGGAGAGGCTGTGGAGAAAGGGGAATCCTCCTACACTACTGGTGGGAATGCAGTTTGGTGCAGCCAGTGTGGAAAACAGCATGGAGATTCCTCAAAAGACTAGGAATAGACTTACTGTATGACCCAGGAATCCCGCTGCTGGGCATATATCCAGAAGGAACCCTACTTTAGGATGACACCTGCACCCCAATGTTCATAGGAGCACTATTTACAATAGCTAAGACATGGAGACAGCCTAAATGTCCATCAATGGATGACTGGATAAAGAAGTGGTATATTTATACAATGGAATACTACTCAGCCATAAAATCTGACAACATAATGCCATTTGCAGCAACATGGATGCTCCCGGAGAATGTCATTCTAAGTGAAGTAAGCCAGAAAGAGAAAGAAAAATACCATTTGAGATCGCTCATATGTGGAATCTAAAAAACAAAACAAAACAAAACAAAACACTACAAACAAAGCATAAATACAGAACAGAAATAGACTCACAGACATAGAATACAAACTTGTGGTTGCCAAGGGGGCAGAGAGTGGGAAGGGATAGACTAGGATTTCAAAATTGTAGAATAGATAAACAAAATTATACTGTATAGTGCAGGGAAATATATACAAGATCTTATGGTAGCTCACGGAGAAAAAAATGTGACAATGAATATTATATGTTCATGTATAACTGAAAAATTGTGCTCTACACTGGAATTTGATACAACATTGTAAAATGATTATAAATCAATAAAAATGTTTAAAAAAAACTAAAAAAAAAAAAATTACCCGTGACAGAGCTAGAACCAATAGCCCTAAAATTTATCTGGAACTACAAAAGGCCCAGGATTGCCAAAGCAATTCTGAGGAAAAAGAACAAAGCTGGAGGCATAACCCTTTCAGACTTTAGACAATACTACAATACTACAGTAATCAAAACAGTGTGGTACTGGCACAAAAACAGACACATAGATCAATGGAACAGAATAGAGAACACAGAAATAAAGCCACACACCTACAGTCAGTTAATCTTCGACAAAGGAAGCAATACTGTACAATGCAGAAAAGACAGTCTCTTCAGCAAGTGGAAAGCTGAAAGCTGGACAGGCTCATGTAAATCAATTAAGTTAGTACACCCCTTACAACACACACAAAAATAAACTCAAAATGACTTACAGACTTAAATATAAGACTTGACATCATAAAACTCCTAGAAAAGAACATAAATTGCAGTGATTTTTTTGAAATCAGTCTCCCAAGACAAAATACGAGCAGAGATAAATAAATGAGACCTAATCAAACTTATAAGGTTTTGTACAGCAAAGGAAATCATAAAGATAGTGAAAAGACAACCTACTGACTGGGAAAAAATATTTGCAAACAATATAACTAACAAGAGCTTAATTTCCAATACACACAGACTGCTCATACAACACAATACCCACCCCCCCCAAAAAATTAACAAATGGGCAGAAGACCTAAATAAGTATTTCTCCAAAGAAGACTTACAGATGGCCAAAAGTCATATGAAAAGATGCTCAACATCCCTAATTATTAGAGAAATCCAAATCAAAACCACAATGACCTCACACCAATCAGAAATGTCTATCATCAAAAAGTTTATAAATAATAAATCACAATAACCAAGACATGGAAGAAATCTAAATGTCCAGGGACAAATGAATGGATAAGAAGATGTGATATATATATATGCACACACACACAAGTACACACACACACACACACACAATGGAAAATTACTCAGCCATGGAAAACAATAAAATAATGCCATTTGCAGCAACATAGGTGAAGCTAGAGATTATATTAAGTGAAGTGAGTCAGACAGAGAAAGACATATATCACATGATATCATTTATATGTGGAATCTAAAAAATGATACAAATAAACTTATTTACAAAACAGAAACAAACTCACAGATATATAAAACAAACAATACCAAAGGGGAAAGGGGTGGGGAAGGGTAAATTAGGAGTTTGGACTATACACTACTATATGTAAAATTGATAAACAACTACTGTGTAACAGGGAACTATATTCAATATCTTTTAATAAACTATAATGAAAAATAATCTGAAAAAGGATATATATACAACACTGTAAATCAACTCTACTTCAATAAAAAAGCATGTGCAACCACTCTATTTTGGCAAATACCTATGTGATAAGGTATTAGGAGGGAGCCTGAAAAGTTGGGGAGAACTATCAGATCATGCTGCAAGTCTATCCCAAATAAAGGATAGAAAGTGAGAAGACTCAATAGAAACATTCTAGATCGCTGTACAATTTGAAGAAGGTTCAACAGGGCCATCTGGAGTCCATGAGCCAAGGTCAGCCATCAAAGAATTAAGTCTCTCAGTAACGGGCATGCTTACTCTCTTCACTGCATTTAGACACTGGGTGAGATCAGCCTGTGCTCTCCCTATTTGGAGGACTGTGAGGTATATTCTCTTCTCCTTTGCAACATCTTTCTCACTTCGGTTTCTCTGAGATACCATACATTGTATTGGAACAACAGAACTGGTAGTTAGATGTTCTGAATTCTACATTCCTAAGTTTGTCAACTTGGGGATATCAGTTTCTTTATAAAAAGTTCAGATTAGAAATTATCTAAGGCATTCATTTTTTAAAACATGTAACTTTGCTGCCCAGTTGACAGAGCAATGCCTGGTCATGGAGAAATTTTACTCTGAAAGTTTGCATTTAGAATCATACTTAAGTTTGGGTTTTCTAGTAGATGATCTAGGATACTGGTTAATCATCACCCTTTCCTGATCTCCACTTTCCGTCCTCCTCCTGCAGAGACTGTAGAGATTAATACTCTCTATCTCAGGGTCCTTTGCAAGCAGGGGTGCTACATGATACATTTCTGAAAAATGAAATGTAAAGGCATATCTTTTGGGAAAAAAAAAGAGTTAGGACTGGTTTTGTTTCCCAATAAAAAGAAACATGTTTCTGAGCACCGCCTCTTCTTCTTCCTTTCTGCATTGAATGTGGAAGTTATATATCAAACTGCAATTTCTAAGTTCAAACTATAGTGGTAAGTATGTTAAGAAAAGTTACCATGCAAAGGACAGTGTAATGAAAGATAAACCACTGAGCAGCCTGATACAAATCCAAATATTTAGCGTTTATAGTATCAAACACTTCCCTCTATGAATTTCATCTCTGGAGTGATTTGACTTGTTTGTTCTCGACATAACCACTTGATAGTTCTATAATTTTTTAATTGTTATTTACCACATTCAAAGTTACTTCTATGGTATCTCATTCCTTCAACAAATAAATACATGTATTTTGAGTACAATGGCTAGCTAGTGTGATACATAAACACATACTAGAGTATTAAAGAATGATAAAGAGTTAATGTAATATATTTGTACTTCAGAGGGCCTTCTGGAGGATCAGTGCCTTACCTTTAAAATTGTTTTTAAAGTAGGAAGGCATCATTTAAAAAATTCTTTACCTCCTACCAGGATGCATTTATATACTCTGCATTTACTAAGGGCTTATCCAAGAATCAATAAATATTTATCAGATTTCTGAGACTTCTATAATTAAATAGTTTACTTACATGAGTTTTGTTTGGGTTGAATGCATGGAGTCAGAAATATGTTTTTTAGGGGGCTAGAAAGGAAGCAAAAAAATTTCAGAAGTTGTAAGTGTTATGTTGGAAGTTATTTCTCTGATAGAAAGACTTCTTTTATTTTTAACTCCAATTTAGGATATTTTTATTTAAAATTTTTAAGGCTAACAAAGGACCAATTTACACCATCTGTTTCAGTTTCACTGTGATACAGATTTTCTCTCTATTTTTTTTTCCCTCTTTAAATAGACATTCTGTTTGGCACCTTGTGCTTAAGTACATGTCTTTGAGTAAAAAATGTAGTTTGTCTGACTTCCTGTCAAGCCAATATTTATTCACAAATATCTGTTTTGTTGCTTTCTCACATAAAATCATATAGCACTTTTCCCATGTGAAGAGTTGGCTAGTTGGTAGTAGTGTGAGCTGCCAGCTGGAGCTTTTACAGTTTTAGCATGCCAGCTGCTTTCATGATGGACAAGTTGTTCCCTGTCTTTAGTTTCACTTTTTTATTTTAATGGGAGTGCATTCCTTTTGCTTTAATTATGAGAGGAGAGGGTATTGCCTCTTATATTCTACATGTACACATTTGATTGCTCAGTTAAAAATAATAATAACATTTCTTTTGAAACTATTATCCTGGAACTGTTCTTGAGACAGAGGCCAGCCAGATACCTCCATGCATCTCTTTGTAAGGTATCTTTCAAATATCTTAGAAGAGTTCTTTGGAAGTTCCTAAGATGCACATACAAAGATGACAGACATGGAACAGTTGCTGGACTGGTAGACTAGGATATTCTACTTGAATAGTTGTTGGAAGGGTAGACCAGGGTATTTTACCCATAAAAGTATATTTTGTGAGAAGTTTTTGCTGCACAACTCTAACAATTTTTGTCTGTCCCTGCTGCAGCTTTAGGAAAGTGAGGTTAAGACCTGCCTATCCTGACTCAGCCTTGGACTATTTTGCAATGAGTAAGAGTATCATAAGATTATTTTCTCTAAGTTTTTTGACTATATTTTTGAAATATGAATGGTGAGCAAGAAAAACCTCAGTGTACTGAAAATGCACTATTTTTTCTTGGCTATTTATAAAATTATTTCATTTAGAGAAGAATGCTTCTGTTTATGTCATTCCCTTCATAGATAATTTTTCAACCTAGTGTCAACTGGGACATAAAGTAATTTCAGCAATGATTAAATAGAAAATTCTTAGTCTTCAAATTCACCATATAAATATCTAATACCTTAAGTTTAAAATTGTATCTATTAACAATAATATTTCTATTCACTTGCAAGTTTAAACAAACTAAAAAACCCTAAATCAGATTATATACACAGCCTAGAGTTTGGAAATAAAGATATTACTGAGTAGCAAATTGAAAATTGAAAAAAAAGTTTCCAAAATCTTGTTATGATCGGAGTAAGAAGGACACAAAAAAGAAATAAATATCTATTTTTATTAAAATGTGATTATCAATTATTTCTTTCTCTAAACAATTCTACATAGTGAGCTTAAAAAGAAACTGAAGAACACTTTTTTTCCTCTTAAGTGAAGTTTTTAGCCAAAGAATTTACCAAGGGAAATAGTACTCACACAGTAATTTGTTCATTCATTCACTCATTCAAAAACACTGCTATGCACGTCAGCTATGTACATATCATCAAACCAGCTTTACTCAAAGGTTTGAACTGTCACTTAAACTGTGTTAACCAGAAAATTGGATAAGTAGTTGGGGTGGTAATTTGGTGGTGGTGGGGGTGATATTGTAGATCTGATTTTATCTTATGTATATCTCAGCTAATGAAATTAAAAGTTGATAACCTTTACGCTGCTTTTTAAAAAACGAGATTAACATGACACTACTTTGAAAGTTTCTAAAGATTGTAAGAATTGAGTAAATGAAAATAAAAAGGAAATTTATATCTAACAAAAGTTTATTCTGTCTTTAGAAATCTTAAAATGTGGGATTATTTGTGAAATTGCATTGAATTTAGATGTATGTGAATCTAGATTGTTTAGATTTATTTTGCTATGAAGAAAAACATGTTTTGTAAATTATCCATAGATGCAATGCCAATCTACGACTGTTAAAGTTATTTATTTCTTATATATACAAACATGTATGTATGTGTAATATAATCGCACTTGCCTTTTCATTACTTGGAATTTAATAAGGAGCTTATTTATGGAGTATTTTTCTTGAACTAATTAAGGGAGTACAACTGAGTATATTTAAAAATTGTTATCTATATGTGTGAAAGTATCTATCTATACATAGATTTAGATTAGATATGCAGTCTTTATGTTACCTTCATTTTTGATCCATAATGTACAAATATTATTCCCAAATTAAAAAATCAAGGCTTTAAGAACTATTATCAAATTATTTCAGGAACATTTAAATTTATGTTGCCAGCTATTATAATTCTAATTATAATTTTGAATGTTTAGACCTGTACTAAAAATTGCAGAATATTTATTCCTAAGACAAAAATGACATTTGCTATTGATTTATTAACAAAATGAACACTGAGAAATAAGTAAATGTGTAGAAGTCTTGTTTCCTGCTGACCCAGCATTTGCTGTCAACATTAATCCAAACTCTATTCTTATAAAAAACTTGCATAAACAAACAAAATCACAACTCTTGTATCGTAGTTCAAAATTTATATATGTCTGGTTTAAATATATTTTCAAATTTGTAACTGCTACTGGGTATGAAATGCAGAACCCACACGAGGCTAGGGAAATACTTTCTCTTAATTCATCTTTTTGAAATTGTTTATATTTTAATCAATAGATCCTGTTAAATAAGTTGTTCTAATATAGAACACTTTTTGAAAGACATATAAATTAATTTCAAAGATTTTACATATATATATAATTTACATATATATATTTTAAATGAATTTTCACGAAAATAAAATGTGTTTGTGGTGAAAAATAAAATTGTACAGAGAATCTCATGAGAAAAAGCTGTGTTCTCTCAACCGTATCTTTCCTACCTCTGCTCACTCCTATGGAGTAAATTATTTGATATCTTATTTTAGTTCTTCTGGTGATTGCCTGCATAACTCTTGAAAATATGCCTTGTTGTTCCTTGCTGATATATCAAATTGGAATAGTATGTGTTTATGTCTTGATTTATCTTTTACCACATCTTTTCTTTTCAGCTTTCATATATATATTTTGAGTTTTCCATTTGCAAAGATTTTAACTTCAATTAATTAAGCTTCTTTGCCTTGTTTCATATATGTTTGACAACATTTTCTGTCTTCACTTTATAAGAAAATATGTTAGAATATCCTTTCCTTAACCTTCCCTAACAATTTCAGGCCTAACCTTCACTTTATACTTTGTCTTGCAGCTAAAATAAAGACTTCTTGTATATTCTTATTGATTATTACACTGGAAAGCTAGCATATTATGACTATTTCAATAATGTTCAAATTGGTGCTATTTCACTACGACTACATTTCCTTCTCACCTATACATTGCCTTAAACCTGAGTCACTCTAAGTGAATATTTCTAGTATTTAGAATTAAATGTATTCAATTTTAAGCTCATTATTTGCTGAAAAAAAACATGTTATAGTTTCTTTTTTAACATATTTGAATTAAACATTATGTTGTTCATTTTTATTTCGTTTGAGTTTTTAGCTTAGGAGTGAGTGTGTGTGTGTGTGTATTAATTATCACATCCTCAAGTCAGTTAACCTTTCTGTACTGCCAAGCATCCTAGATCTTGTCTCACAGAACCCTCCATTGTCCTGATATTCATTAATTTAACCAATGTTTTTAGCACCTATTAGGTGTCAGATATTTTAGGCATTAATAGCTGGATGTTCCCCAGGCCTTCGTTTTGGGATCTATTTTTTACTGCTTTTATATGCTACAGTCTATGTTTTTCAAGATTATGTGCCTTTCCACTTCTTGATTTTTGTTTCACTTTGCTGGAGAATATCCTGAATTAAAGTTGGGTGTACCAGAGGTAACTTTTTTAAGTCCATAAATATTTGAATGCGGCTTTATTCTGACCTCACAAACTGATTTGTATGCATGTCTTCTAAACTCTGAATTTTCCTTCAGAAGTACCGACATTTTTCTATTGTTTTCTTCCATCAATATTTCTGATGATTGATCAGACAGTATTTTATAGTGGGCATATTTTCTCCCACTTAGAAGTATCTAGGATCCTTTATTTAGCCATTGATTTCAGAAATTTTATGAGACTAAAACTTTTATCCCTTTTCTGCTTTTGAAATTGTTGTCTAGTACCTATCAATTTCTAGAAATATCAATGTCTAATAATTATGAATTACTTCCTTTCCATCTTTCTTTCTGCTCTTTCATTCTGGGACTTTTATCATATTTTTAATTCCAAGTATTTATTCTTGTTGTCTGATATTTATTCCTCTTTATTAAGATAATAATATTTTATGTATGCTTTATAATGTCCAAAGTGCTGCAAATAATACGCAGAATTTAAAATATGTTTTTTCTAGTCTCCTTAATGGTCTGTTTCCCCAGAGGTCAGTATTTTTACTTGATTTTGATCTTTTTATTCCATGCCACTGATTCTTTATGTAGACCAGCTTATTGATTCTCTGTTCATACTAAGACAGTAGGCTTGAACAGCTGCCATGTGCTTCCTTTCATTTGTCCAAGTAAATCTTTTTCCTAGACAATCCTAGAAGCAGTTAGTGAAGATTCCCTATGGGAGAAATTGATGAGATTTCATGGAGCATGATTAAGATTTAATCAGAAAAAGCAAGGTTAAAAGACTAATAGAATAGCCACAGGAGCAAGAAAAAAATGATGTTTTGTAGAAAACAACAGTACATTCATATTTACTGAACAGAGGCAGAGGTGACATAGGTTTTGAAGCTGGCATCAAGAGCAACATCAAGTCATGGGGTCACTGTCTTGTTTGAGCAGATTGGAAAGAGAGAGTCTGGTTAGAAAACCCTATAATATTTCAGATGGAAATTAAGATGGATCTGAACTAGAGAAGAATTATAGAGAAAAAATAAGAAGAATTACTGAACTAGGCAACTGGTAGTGTGTGATGAAAACTAAAAATGAAAAAAATACACAAAGCATGCAGAAAAGAAAATAATTTGACTAACAGGAAAGAAAAGTGGGTCAGTAATGTAGCATGGGCATTTAGTACACAGTTTTACTACCGATGATTGTAGTCCATTCATAAAAAGTATTGACTGAGGATAAAAGATCACTGATTCAGATTTGAACATGTTGCATATGAAGGAGCACTGATGCATTCAGGTGGGATATATAACAAATAATACATTCTAGAAATCTGAAGTTTACTAAAATAGCTAAGGTTTAAATTACAGAGTGGGGAGTCAATTCCACATAGGTGGTAATCAAAAGCACAATAATATTTGAGAAAATAAAGTAAGAACCAAAAAATGTGAAATAATCTGAAGGAGACATCCTGAAAAAAACTCCAAATATTAAAAAGGCTGTTAAAGAAAGGCATCAGAATATTGAAACATGATTATCAGAAAGTAGGGAGTCATAGAATAGGCATGAGTTCATGGCAACTGAGGGGGAAAACAATTTCAGATGGAGTGTGTGGTGAACATTTTCTGACAGTAGGGTTGTGTACCAGTGGTCTCTTTTGCTTGGGAGTTTTGCTTACCTACTCCATTCAGGCTATCTCCTGATTACCCTTCAAGCCAAAACTTGAGTATAATCTCAGAGAGGCCTTACCAGACTACTCAGGCCAGTGTAAGTCCCCATTATTATTCTTTTCATAATAACTGGTTCTTTTATTTAAGTAAGTTTTCAAATTACAATGGTTCTCATATATATATATATATTTACTTGTTTGTTCATTCTTGTATATTTATTCAATATTTTTCTCTCTAGATTAAAAAGTCATGGAGAAAGGAGAGTTCTTTATTTTATTCATCACTATATATAATAAACGTAACTCAATTTCTGACACATAGTAGTTGCTCAGTAAATATTTACTGAATGAAAGAATGGAATTATAGTAGAGAAGGAGAGAAGATGAGAAAGAAAAGATTTCCACTGGATTTGAAAAATGGGAGATTATTAGATAACAGATTAAGAGAACTGCAGGTGGACTAGGAATAATAATGGGAAGAAATAAAGTGTTTACTGTGTTTCAGGTACTGGGTAAATTACTTTTCACGCATTCTCTCATTTAATCAAGACAGCACTATAAGGTTATTATTCTTTCTACCTCAATTCTAACATTAGGCAGCAAAGGGTTCAAATTTCGTCAGTTAAAAGCCTTGAAGCTAGGAATCAAATCCATGTCATCCCTGTAAATACCATACTTTTAATATGCCCTGATTTCAGTGGGTTGGGAAATAAATGGGAAATAGTAGAGAGAGTAAGAATATACTCTCCTTTTGAGAGTCTTAAGGAGAGAATAAACAAATGTATTGAGGATATTTGTAAAGAGTACACATTTATATGCTAAGACTAAGAGGTGCTTAAGTTCTTGTCAGTAGATGTTGAAACAAGAAAGGTCAATTAATGATGTAAAATTTGGAGGCTTCAGCTGGCTATGTAATGATAAGTAAAGGCAGCACTAAAATGCCTTTAGACTGTAAAAGGGAAACATATTAGGAGTGGACATAATAAATTTATAGTTGGTAAGGGGCACAAAGTTGAAAGACCAAAGATTTCTGGGAACTTTTTTGATTTTAATGTTGGGACTGAAGCTCATTCTGGCTAATCAATGCACCTGAGATAAATAAAATTAACTTCAAAAGAGTTAATAGTTGTTTTTATAAGCGGCCCATGACATACTATTTAGATATCACATTGCCCATAGAGGATCTTGTGATTGATAGCATTAAGATATTAGAATTATTTGAGATTCAGACTACTCTAAAGGGTGGTGTTACTCCCAATCTGTGTGCTACATAAAAGCAAAAAAACAGAAAAAAAAAGAATTCTAGCATACGTTCAGTTAATTAACATTAAAATTCTAATACAACATTTACACAGTACTTTAAAGTTGCTTCAAAACTAAGTTTGAAGAGTTTTTGTGGTTGAAATGTAAACAAACAGTAAATCAACATTTTATTCCATTTCTTTTTGCACACATTGTGTGTTCTCAGCTCCGCAGAAGTTACTTGTGTGTGTGTGTGTGTGTGTGTGTGTGTGTGTATAAATGTAATATAGGTATGATCCTTGTCTTACAAGGCTAATGATATATCTTCACTGATAGAAGAAAACATGAAGTAATTAGAGAATATTCATGAGATAAACTGTGAAGCTGAATTACGTATACAACAGAAAAAAAAGAAAGGAAAGGTCAGTCAGTGTCAGCTCACGTAATCAAAAGAAGGCTACAATGAAAGAGACAGAACTTATTCTGGGTCTTAGGAAATAAGTAAGATTTAGATGAACAGAAAGCTGCTGAGTGAAAACCACAATAGGATAATACCTGGAACAAAGGGTTGAAGGTGATAAAGGGCAAGGGTCTTGAAGGTTGTAAATGCTTCTGCAGGTAGGTGAAGTCATCAGACCATAATCAAAAGCAATTGCACAAAAATCTCTGCAAGAAAGAACTAGAGGCATTGTGGCAGATATTCTGACTGCTTGCAAAGTTAAGAGCAGCAGATCGACCAGATGGGAATGCAGAAACCAGAGATGGAGTGGATCTTTTTAAAAATAGGCATAAGCTACCCATTAAATTGGAAAGCAGAGCCCAAGATGGTGACAGGTTTTGAAAAGAATGGGCAGAAAGAAACATAAGCCACAATTTTGTTTTTCAGAGCCACACTTGCACAAATGGAAAATATCTTCAAATATGAAAGATGAGAGTGTGGAGAGCAAAACTCAGAGACTTTTATTTTCCCATTTGAGTTTTCTCTATATTTCTGTACTTCAAGACTTATGCTGAACCTCATTTATTACATCACATAGTATCCTCTTATATTTGATTATATGTTTAATTTCTCTAATGAGTTAAAATGGAAAAAGTCAGCTTAGGGTAATAAATAGACAAATCAGCAATAAATAGTATTTATGAGAAAGTAGTGATTATTTAAGGGGACTGAACATCTAAAAATGTACATCTACTCTGATTATTTTAAAGTTTATTGTAGTAATTGTTATTTTGTACCACTTGATACTTTTCTTACAGCTTAGATATGACTTATTTCTCTGAAACACTTTAATAATTTGGATGATCCCTTTCATGTATGGTTGGATTTTAAAATAGATTATGAATAATTTTGTTGGTACATCAGTTAGATATATTAGATAACATGTTCATCTACTTTATGTAATTGATAAGTCACCATGAAGTCTATTGAGAAGTTTAAACTTTTAATATATTCTGGCACAACAGATATGAATGAATGATTGAATGAAAAGTACACAGATTAATGGATAAATCAATTCTTATAGCACATATTTTTAAGAGGTTATCTAAAAATCTAATGCTGATAGAACGTAAGAAAACTAATTTTTTGCTAATCATTTTTCTTCTCTCCAAATGGGATAAAATGTACCATAAAAATTTACGAGAATATAAATTTATTATTTATTATAGTGGTCTTAATAAGCCCTAATTTATTTAATTAATTAATTTATTTATTGAAGTATAGTCAGTTACAATGTGTCAATTTCAGATGTATAGCATCATGTTTCAGTCATACATATACATACATATATTCGTTTTCATATTCTTTTTCATTATACATTATTACAAGATACTAAATATAGTTCCCTTTGCTATATGGAAGAAATTTGTTTTTTTTTATCTATTTTATATATAGTAGTTAGTATTTGCAAATCTCCAGCTCTCAATTTATCCCTTCCCACCTCTGATAACCATGTTTGTTTACTCTATGTCTGTAAGTCTGTTTCTATTTTGTAAATAAGTTCATTTGCACTTTTTTTTTTTTTTAGATTCCACATATAGTGATATCCTATGGAATTTTTATTTCTCTTTCAGGCTTACATCACTCAGAATGACAATCTCCAGATCCATCCATGTTGCTATAAATGGCATTATTTTATTCTTTTTTTATGGCTGAGTAGTACTCCATGGTATAAATATACCACAACTTCTTTATCCAGTCATCTGTTGATGGACATTTAGGTTGCTTTCATGTCTTGGCTATTGTATATAGTGTTGTTATGAACATTGGGGTGCACGTATCTTTTTGAATTTGAGTTCCCTTCAGATATATGGCCAGGAATGGGATCGTTGGAGCATACGGTAAGTCTAGTTTTAGATTTTTGAGGAATCTCCATACTGTTTTCCATAATGGCTGCACCAAACTGCTTTCCCATCAACAGTGTAGGAGGGTTCCCTTTCTCTACACTCTCTAGTAGTTATCAAAACATTGATTAAGGAAATTAAAGATGACTTAAAGAAATGGAAAGATAATCCATGTTCTTGTACTAGAAGAATTAATACTGTTAAAATTGCCATACTACCCAAAGTAACCTATAGATTTAATGTAATCCCTATCACATTTTTTACAGAACTAGAACAAATAATCCTAAAATTTATATGGAATCACAAAAGACCCAGAATTGCCAAAGCAATACTGAAGAGAAAGTATAAAGCTAGAGTAATAACCCTCCCAGACATCAGACAATACTACAAAGCTACAGTAATCAAAGCAGAGTTGTATTAGCACAAAAACAGACATATGGATCAATGAAACAGAACAGAGAGCCCAGAAATGAAACTGCAGACTTACAGTCAATCAATCTTTGACAAAGGAGGCAAGAATATACAATGGAAAAAAGTCAGCCTCTACAGTAGGTGTTGCTGGGAAAACTGGACAGCCACATGTAAATCAATGAAGTTAGAATACTCCCTCACACCATTCAAAAAAATGAGCCTTAACTTAAATAAATGTTAGTCTAGAAAAATGAGTTGTCAAAACTTTTCTTTATGCCACAGTAATAAGAAATTTTATTTTCATTTGGTCCTTCCTCACTTCCCAGAATAACATGAGTAAAATTAAAATGAAACAATTAAATATATCATAGTATATAGAATTAGTAAAGAGTATAGTTAGAAAACAATTGCCACTTCAACTTAGCATATATTGGGGGCAATACAGCAAGAAAAATCAAGAGTGATGATGAACTATAATTGCCTCTCTTCTCAGATGATATGAGAACATCCCAGAAATTCCAAAATAATCTATAGGCTAATTATTAGAATATTAAGAACAAATTTTACAAAAGTGATAGATTTAAAGTCTAAAAATATCCAATCATACTTTTATTTATAGGAAAAAAAAAAGTAAAATATACCATTCACAGTAGCATCAAGATTTTCAGTTACCTATGATATAATCTAACAAACAACACACAAAAATTTTACGTCAGAAAACATTCATAATATTACTGAGAAACAGCAAAGAAGACCTAAATAAATGGAAGGACTTACTCCTTTTTTTGATTAGAAGATACAATTTTCAAAATATGTCAGTACTGTCTACAAATATCTATTTAAACCAATTAGATTCTTTTTAAAATATAACTTTTTTTTTCTTTCTTTTTTTTCCCCAGGGGAATTGAAAGACTGGTTTCTCAGTTGTAAAGAAAATCAGAGAGGCAAGTGTAGCCAAGACAATTTTAAGGAAGAACAAAAAATGGAGACTTAACCTATCATGATATTATCAAGTAACAGTATTTAAGACCACATGATAATGCTGCAAGTAGAGATTATTTGAGAAACAAATTACATAGTAACTTGATTTATAACAATGATGACACTATAGTGCAGAAAAGAAGTGGCAGATTTTTCAAAATGGTCAACTGAATAACGATACTGAAAAAAATGAGCTTTGTCCTGCCATCATATACAAAAAGAAATTTCAGATAGACTGTATATCTACATGTCAAAGGTAAAACAGTAAATCTCAGGATAAATGTGAGCAAATATTCATGACATGGGAGCTGGCAAAGATTTTTTAAAATAAGATATACTAGGGATTAAACATAAGGGAAATACTGATAAATTTGACTTTGTTAAATTTAAGAACATCTGTTCATTAAAAGGCATCAAAATGAGAGTGGAAATTCAAGCCAGAGTGAGAAAAGATTTTTGCCATAATGTTATCTGACAAAGTATTCCTATATAAAATACACAAAGAACTTTAAAAATTCAATAACATAAAAGAGACACATCCCAAAACAGAAAAGAACAAAATACTTGAACAGGTACTTTATAAAAGCAATAATTCTTATTATCAATAAACTTATAACAAAGTGCTCAACTTCATTAGTAATCATGGAAATAAAGTTAATATCACAATTAGAATTCACTTCCTCCACTAGAATGACTAATTATGAAAAATACAAAAAAATAGCATGTTGATGAAGACAGAAACAACTGAAACTAGCACACTGGTACTGTGGTATATTAACAGGAATGTAATTGACTCCAATCACTTTGGGAAACTGAGTTTACAAAGCTGAATATAACATTAACTTATGAAGATCTTATATGTGCACTGAACATAAATGTGCATATATGTGTGCCTAAAAAGGATATATTTAGCAGCACTATTCTTGGCCAAATAATTGGAAACAATCCAAAAACTCATCAACTATAAATTAATAAATACTGAAAAAACAATTCAATAAAAAACACTATACAATAATAAAAAAATCTAAATTTTTCTAGACATAACATGGATAAATCTTACAAGTATAATGGTGAGTAAAAGAAGCCACAGATGTAAAATAAACCCACACATACGTTTAATTTCAAACCATGAAACTAATTTATTAGACAAAACTAACAGAAACCAAGATGGTAGTGGTTAATTTTACAAGGTGGTATCATTGGAAGTTCTGGTGATAATCTAATTCTTAATACTGGTGCTGGTTATTTAGTAAAAATTCATCAAATTGTAAAATTTAGGGTCTCTGCACTCTTCCTTATGTTACATATACTTATATATAAAATACGCATAATCTGTGTATTAGTTTCCTAGAGTTGTAACAAATTACCATAAATTGGGAAGGTTAAAACAACAGAAATTTATTCTTTCACAGTTCAGGACACTAGAATTCCAAAATCATGGTGTTGGCAGGATTGGTTCATTTTATAGGTTCTAAAAAGAGCCTGTTCCATGCCTCTCTCCTGGGTTCCAGTGGCTGGAATTTGGCATTTCTTGTATATATATCACTCCAATCTTTTGCTCTATCTTCACATGGCCTTCTTCTCTATATCTCTGTGTGTCCTATTCTGTTTCTTGTAAGTACACTTACTGGAATTAGAGACTGCCTTAACTCCAGTATGAAATCATCTTGATCCCTACCTTAATTACATCAGCAAAAATCATATTTCCCAATAAGGCCAGATTCTGATGTTCTGAGTCTATATAAATTTGGGGGAAACTACTCAACCTGTTACAGTTATGCTTCAATAAAGCGTTTACAGAAAAAATATATATATATACTATAAAAATAATATTAGGTTAATCAAATGTTTAATGGTTACTCATGGGAGTATAATAGTTTTATCTGAGTTGATTCCATGAGATACTGGAATAGTACCCTGGGTTCTTTTTTAGCATCAATAAAAATTATATAAACAAAGAATCTTATAAAACATAAATATTCTTGTAAAAAATGCTTCTATCATTGTAGAGAATATATGAATTTCTTTCCATCATTTGTGCTAGACGTTTATTTTCCTTTGCCTTTAATAGAACTGATTTATAATTTTAAATCTGACAAAATGGAAAACCAAAACAAAACTGATTTTGTGGATACTGATTAAATAACTACATTTATAAGCTTAAAATGAGTGACCATAGGCTGAATGTACTATTAGTATATTGTTAATATTTCTATACCTTAATATGCTATAGAACTGAGTGTAATCTTTAAAGTTGAAATTTGAAAACCAAAAAGGCTTTATTTCTTATATTGGCACATAACTTAAAAAAAGAAAACCTCAATGCATATCAGATTAAAGATATTAATCACATGAATGTATAATTATAGCTTTCTTACTTATAAAAACTGATTTTTTAAATTCTAGAGATAGTTTTGGACTTAGTCCTCACCTTTACACAAAACAATTCCTTTCTATTTTATATGCAATATGTTCATCATGATTTTCTATGTGGCATATTAGAATAAAGAATTCTATCTCTATTTAATCCATACAGCTTTTAAAACTAAATCTGAATTTCTAAATTAAGAAAGGAGTGCTTTAGCACTGCTTGTTTATATGCATACCAAAATACCTTATCTTGGTTTTATGATGTTGTTTGTAAACTCTGGAGACACTAATGCTAATTTCATCTTTGTTACGTTCTTGGATAATCTGTTCTGAGGCTTTGTGTATTGCTGACATACAATGTTCAGATTTTATTTTTCCTTAGTGAAGCCTGTTGTTTAGCTTTGCTATCACTAAAGCTTGTTATCGTTTATCCTGCTCACTCAGCTGCAAGGTTCAATCCCTGTCCATCATGCTTTCTAATGCCCAATGTCTGTACTTTCTTGTAACTTTTTGTTTTTGTTTATTGGTATGAGATTTTTTTCCCCTTTGGGAAGATGATAGCTGGTCTTACGGTAGGAAACATTTAAAGATATTCTTTCATTTTCAAAATATAATTTAGCCTATATATATATGTAGAGAGAGAGGAAAAAGAAAGCAATTTTTTTAGTAATAATATGTTCGAAATAGTAAATTAATTAGAAAAAGCAATGGAAAATAAATTTAGGTAGTATAGAGTTATAGTCTCAGGGCAACCAACATAAAGTGTTTTTTTTTTTTAAAAAAAAACACTGGCCTTTCAAATTATCTAGCAGAAGTATCGAACATAAAGCTGTTTCAGAAAATCTTTACCCCCAGTGGTATGAGGACCAGTTAATAATGTTTTAGGAATTAGGACTACAGACTTTCTTTCATCCCAAAATGTATGGATTAACAAAAATTATTTGATAAAACAACATGCTTCAGATACAGAAAAATCTCCCATTCTATACCACTTATCTGTAATGCAGCAAGTAATAAAAGACAGTTGTAAGATGTGAGGCAGATGTTATAGGTGTCTGGTTCCATATCACCTTAGCACTCACCATTCCAGGCTTTCAGAAGTCTTGTTACTGCATGCACCAGCAATTCTCTACCTGATGACTTTCCAGCAAGCATTTAGCTTGAAAGCAGGTTAGAAATACTGAGCAAGCAGGCACTCAGGGATCAGCCCTCAATCTATTGACAGACCAGAAGAAATATGGGAGCTTCTTAACCTCAGGGATGGGATACAACATATGTACATACGTTCTGTGCCAGGGCTACACACTGCACTGGCAGCATCAGCATCAGCTAGGGGATGGTTAGAAGTTCCAGGGGCCAATCCAAGACCTAATGAATCAGAATCTCTGGGAAATGAGCTTCAGAAACTGCTTTAACTAGATCCTTAAATAGTCCTTATACCTGCTAAAATTTGAGAAGCATTATTTTACACCAGGAGTCAGAAAACTTTTTCTGCAAAGGGGCATATATTAGTTTCTTGTTGCTGCTGTAGAAAATTACCCAAATTTAAACAGCTTAAAAACAACACAGTTTTATTCTTTCACAGTTCTGGAGGTCAGAAGTCCAACAACAGGCTCACCAGGCTAACGTCAGTAGAATCGGTCCCCTCTGGAAGTTCTCTAGAGAATCTGTTTGTCTTTGCCAGCTTCACAGGCTATGTGTTCTCCTTGACCTGTGGTTTCCTTCTCTATATTCAAAACCATCAGTGTAGTGTCATTATATCTCCTTCACTGACTGTATCTGCTGTCACACTGCCTTCCTCTGTCTGACTTTTTCGCATCCCCCTTATTAAGGACCCTTGTGATTACACTGGACACATAGTATAATCATGATAATCCCTATAGCTCAAGAACCTTAAATTAATCACATTTGTAAGGTCCCTTTGCTAGGTAAGGTAGTATATTCACAGTCTCTGGGGATTATGACATAGGCCTCTTTGGAGGGGCATTATTCAGCTTTCTTTAGGCTAGACAGTAAATGCTTTGAGTACTGCCTGTCAAGAGGCAAAATTGGGGATATTATGTACATACTTATGTAACAAAAGAAAACTCCTGCGTTGCCTCATTTTGCTGGGATAGGCCATCCCAGATGGCAGGCCTACTTTGGCTCTGCTGGAGAGATTCTCCAAGGGAGAACAGCTGGCTCGAGAGGGGTACCCGGTATTAGGAAATGTTAGCTCTGCCCTTATTAGTTTCATTCTCTATCCCAAGAATACTTGGGAATAATCCACTTCTCACCTCCTGGAGTTTTGGAAACTCAATTTGGGAAGCTGGACAGAAATGAGATGACTTTCTGAGTCCCTGACACCCAGTCTAAGATTCCAAAGCTTGGTGCCCAAAAATGCCAGCAGAGGGGTGCCCAGTGTGAAGGTGGCATAGGCCCTGTGCAGCAATAAGGTGCAGCCACTGGCTGAGGAGGCAAATGCTAGGAACAAAGGGAGAAACAGGGGCCAAAAGGGACATCTAGAATTGGTCTCCATGGCTCCCAGTGCTACTCTGCTATAGTAGTGCCCCTGCAGGGGGTACAAATACAGGTGGTATGCCAGGTTTGACCCAAGGGCTGTAGTTTGCTGACTCTACAATACACCATCTCCTAGAAGTCATAATGGAATGGAGGTCCAGTTGCCCACAGATGTGACAGGCTCATATATGTATCCTCTATTTAGTTCCTTTCCTTTCCTATCTCACTGTCTCTTCTCCTTCCTAAATGCTTCCTGAAATATCTCCCCAAGTATAATACTTGCACTTAAATCCTTTCTTCAGGAGTGCTGCTCAGATAACACGACTAATACATGTTATGACTAGAGATGGTAGAATTTTTTAAAGTCAATTCTACCTGTCAAATGTATACCAATTATAAAACTGATTTCACATGTAATACCAGATTTTTTGATGGAAATATATAATTTTTAAAAAATACCTATATTATCCCACTTGTTTTCCCATTTGTTTGTTTATTGTCATGGTACTATGTATAGATGGGAGAATATAGATATATTAACAAAGCAAAATCCATGGAGACCTTTAAATGAAGCAACCAATAGAAGGGCAAAGAATCCATGTATATCAGAAAACTAACGATAACCAAAAGATCATTCTGCACTGTGATTTGTTTCTTGACCTCTAATACTTGAAAACCATTCTTCAAGAATAAAGAGCTAATCATGTTTTGTCTACTTGGCAAGTTATTTTCTAAGTCTATTAGTAGCCAGTGCTTTGCTGAAGGTCTGAATATGTCTCTCTAGAACAAAGTCAAAGCACAAGTCTGAAATCAGAAAAAATTTTGTTTTCAATTGGATAAATGGAAGGACCATCTTAAATCTAACTTTACATTTATAAAAAAGTATTTTTCCTGTCCTAAGGCAAAATAAGTATAAGATTTCAGATATGGAATATTCAAAAAGGTAATTCATATATTTTAGTTATGACTTAACCTGTTTTGGTTAGAAAATAAAATCCAAACTTTTAATTTAACACTAAAGACACTGTATTTTTTTTTCAAAAATAATGTGGCTAATGCAACAAGAAATCACATTTTACAAGTAACTAATCAAGCTAACAGTTTTCACAACATATCCTCTTCTAATATCACAATCAGGAAGAAACATTTCCTGTAGTGCCATTGTCACCAGCCAGATTCCAATTTAACTATAATAACATTAGTGAGTAACAGGGCATGGAAATGAGTTCTACAAACTAGCAGCATAAGGAAAAGATAGCCACACTCTATTTAGAATGTGATCACCACCATCTTAAGTGCCTCTGTGATTGCTCAATTTCTCAGGTAAAAATAAACTTCGAACATGTTTGAACAATTAACATTTAAAATGAAAAATTCAAGTGTATATAGCGTCAGAGTTTGAGAGAAGTATACGATAACTCATGTTTCCTTTACCCACATCCCCTCCTGCACATATAACTAAAAACATATGAGTAAGACCTATTGACTCAATTAATAGTTAATTTCATATGGAATAAATTTCATATAGACTAAAATACCTATTTATCCAATTTAAGCTAGTCTATTATCACAGATTTTCAGTATACTTTATTATATTCAGATATAGATGTAGATTAAGGTTAAATAAAGATTTGGATTTAGATAGAAATCTACAATATAGGGATTTATACAGGCATGAACAAAGATATAATGGTAAAAGTGCCAACTGAAAAAAGGCTCTTGTCATCTACCCCTATAAGGATTAAATCATGAGCTGCTATAGCTGCTGACCTTCAACATACTCTGAAAGGAGTTCAGGGTGGAGACCAGTAAAAAGGCACTCTGTTCTCCGGGAAAACTGCGGAACAAGCCTTCAGATAGACATTTTCAGGGGAAGATTTTATAAGCCCAAATTGTTGTACCTCCTCATATCTAGAAAAGCACTAAAACCTTAACAGTGAAGGTTTTACTCCTCATGAAGAGCAGCAAGCCTCTGACAAAATGTGAATCTGCCCCTTCACCAAAATAATATATAATACTGACATTCCCCCCCCTACTTCTTTAGAGAAATTCCTCAGAGCTATCTGAAATGCTGTCTCCCAGGCTCTAGTCCTCATTCTGCCCCCAGTAAAACTTAACTCACTACTCTCACGTTGTGCATTTTTTTTCAGTCAACAGAACTGAATGTATTTATTAACTGCAGTAACTTTTGGACATGTGACAACTAGGTAATTCCCAACTGGGAAAAACTTTTACTATCTTTCCAACCTGTACATTCCGATAGAGGTAGCTTTAATAGCGTATCAACTGATAAAACATATTTGACTATTTAAAAAATAAGTGTAATAGTGTCTCTATAAAACAAACCATAAAAATTGAAGTGCACTAAATCTTGACCTGTGATAAGTTATAAATTAAAGATTAACATATCCGTGTCTCTCAATGGAGCAGGAGTCGCAATTCAGAAAATTTACAGGTGTGTCAGATATTTGCATTTTCAAAAAAGATCATGAGTAAGAAAATAATTGAGAAACACTGCTCTGCTCTAATGATTTTATACCAGAGGAATTTTTAATTTTCAAAAGGGATCAAATAATGTCACTTGTTCCAAAAGTATGATTGCCTTGGCATGTTGACGAAATGTCTGGTAGTTTCTCTGAGATTTAGAAGTATTATATAATGGCATGTGTCTTCTACAATATACAGTACACTTTGGTGAGCATGTATTGTATTTGTTGCTTTCACAATAACACTTCAAATTACATAACAAAAGCTAACTATACAATGGGTACAGATTGATAATTTTTTTAGACCTCACTTCTTAACATAATGTCTATCAGTACTTCAGTTTCTCTAGCATTTTGCATATTGAAATTCTAATTAGAGAAAGCATAAACTGTCTTATTGTAAAAGATGATTTTATTCTCTATATTGTTTAAAATGGGAGTTTTGAAAATATTTATTGAAGTATAGCTGATCTACAATGCTGTTTCAGGTGTACAGCAAAGTGATTCAGTTATATATCTATCTCTATATATACTTACATATAATATATAGATTATTTTTCAGATTATTTTCTATTATAGGTTATTACAAGATTTTGAATATAGTTATCTGTGTTACATAGTAGAACTTTGTTGTTTTTCTATTTTATATACAGTAGTGTGTATCTGTTAATCCCAAACTCCTAATTTATCCCTCCCCCACTTTCTGCTTTGGTAATCATAAATTTATTTTCTATGTCTGTGTGTATATTTCTGTTTCATAAATAAGTTCATTCTTTTTTTTTAGATTCTACTTATAAGTGATATCATATGATATTTGTCTTTCTCTGTCTGACTTATTTCACTCAATATAATTTCTAGGTCCATCCATGTTGCTGCAAATGGCATTATTCCATTACTTTTTATGGCTGAGTAATATTCCATTCTGTATATATACCACATTTTCTTACCTATTTATTTGCCCATGAACATTTAGGCTGCTTCCATATCTCGGCTATGGTAAATTGTGCTGCTATGAACATTGGGTTGCATGTATCTTTTTGAATTAGAGTTTTCATCTTTTCTGGTTATTATGTCCAGGTATGAGAATGTTGGATCATACAGTAGGTCTATTTTTATTTTTTAAAGGAAACTCCATACTGTGCTCCATAGTGGCTGCACCAATTTACATTCCCACCAATAGTGTAGGATGGTTCCATTTTCTCCACACCCTCTCGAGCATTTATTATTTCTAAACTTTTTGATGATAGCCATTTCAATTGATGTGAGGTGATAACCTCATTGTAGTTTTGCATTTCTCTAAAAATTAGCAATGTTTAGCATCGTTTCATGTGCCTGTTGGCCATCTGTATGTCTTCTTTAGAGAAATGTCTGTTTGGGTCTTCTGACTATTTTTTGATTAGGCTGCTTGTTTTTTTGATATTGAGCTGTACTGTTTACATATTTGAAAAGCAATCCTTTGTCAGTTGCATTGTTTGCAAATATTTTCTCCCATTCCATGGGTTTTCTTTTCAAATCCTATGGCAGTATATATTTAACTCTTTAAGGTTTATATCATCTTACTCTGTTTCTATTTTTCCATGTATTCTCTGTACTATTTCATACACAGTAGTTAATATTTGCAAATCTTGAATTCCCAATTTATCCCTTCCCATATCCTTCACCAAAAATTGTAGTAAATACATATAAAATTTACTATTTTAACCATTTTTAAGTATTCAGTTCAGCAGTGTTAAGTACATACATATTCTTGTGCAACTTGTTACAAAAGTATCCCACCATCCAACTTCAGAACTCTTTCATACTTCAAAAATGAATGTCTGTACCAACTAAACTATAATTCCACATATCCTTTCCCCAGCCCTTAGCAATCACAATTCTTTCTGTCTGTTTCTATGATTTTTGACTACTTTAAGTACCTAATATAGGTAAAATTATACAATATTTGTCTATCTGTGACTGACATTTCACTTAGCATGTCTTCAAGCGTCATCTATGATGCCCCATATGTCAAAATTTTTTTTCTTTTTAAATAATATTCCATTATGTATGTGTGCATATATATATACACACACACACACACATTTTGCTTATCCACTCAACTATCAGTGCACACCTCGTTTGCTTCCACATTTTAGCTATTGTGCATTATACCACTATGGATATTGTTATACAAATATAATTTTGAGACCCTGCTTTCAATGTACCCAGAAGTGGTATTGCTGAATCATATGCTAATTATATTTTTAATTTTTTGAGGAAACACCTACTGTTTTGTTGTTGTTCTTTTTTCTCAAGATTGTTTTACCTCTTCAGGGTCTTTTGTAGTTGCATACAAATTTTAGGAATATTTGTTCTAGTTCTGTGAATAGTATCACGGGTATTTTGTTAGGCATTGCATTAAATCTGTAGATTGCTTTGGGTAGGTATGGATATTTTAACAATATTAATTCTTCCAATCTATGAACGTGGTATATCTTTCAATTTATTTGTATTATCTTCAACTTTTCCTTATCAAAACTTTATAGCTTTCAGAATATAGGTCTTTCACCTCTTTGACTATATTTATTCCTAGGTGTTTTGTGTTTGTTTTTTTGATACAATTGTAAATGAGTTTTTTTTTAATTTTTCTTTCTGATACTTCATTATTAGTGTATAGAAATACAACAGATTTCTGTATATTAATCCTGTACCTTGCAACTTCATTGAATCCACTCATTAGTTCTCATACTTTTCTGGTGAAGTCTTTAGGGTTTTACATGTATAGGACCTTAAAATAGTGACAGTTTTACTTCTTTTCTGATTTGAATACATTTAATTTCTTTTTCTTGTGTGACTTCTATGGCTAGTACTTTCAATACTGTATTAAATAGAAATGGGAATAGTGGGCATCATTGTCTCACTCATGATCTTAGAGGAAAAGCTTTGGCTTTTCACTACTGTGTTATTATTTTAGCTGTGAGGTTATCATAAATGGTATTTATTATGTTGAGACATGTCTCTTTTATACCAATTTTGATGAGAATTTTTATCATGAATAGATGCTGAATTCTGTTAAATGCTTTTCCTATACCTATTGAGATGACCATGTTATTTTTCCCATTCCTTTCATTAATGTGATGTATCACATAAACTGACTTGTGGATATTTAACCATTCTTGCATCCCTGGAATAAATTCTACTTGATCATGATGCATGATACTTTTTACATATTGTGAAAATCAGTTTGCAAATATTTTGTTGAGAATTTTTGCATCTATGTTCATTAGGGATATTGGCCTATAATTTTATTTACTCTTTTTAATTCTTTGTCTGGTTTTGATACCAAAGTCATGTTGACCACATAGAATAAGTTTGAAAATGTTCTCTTCTCTTCAATTTTTGGAGTAGTTTGAGAAAAATAGGTATTAATTTTTAAGTAAATGGTAGAATTCTCCTGTGAAGCTGTCAGGCCCTGATCCTTTGGGGTTTTTTTGTTTGTTTGTTTTTTGTTTTTTAAATAACTGATTGAATTTCATAACTGGTAATTGGTCTGTTTATGCTATTTCCCTCTCGCCTACAAAGTTTCTGCTGAAAAATCAACTGATAGTTTATAGGGCATTTTCTTATAAGTGGCTCTGTTTTTCTCTTGCTGTTTTCTTAAGTTCTTTTTTTTATTTTTAATTTTTGCCATTTTAGCTATGATATGTATTGGTGTTGTTCTCTTTGGCTTCACCTTTTGGGGACTCTCTGTGCTTTCTACACCTGGATATCTATTTTCTTCTTCAGGTTAGGGAAATTTTCAGCCATAATTTCATCAAATATCTTTTCTGCCTCTTTCTCTCTCTCTCCTCCTTCTGGGATCTCAATAACACAATTTTAGTATGCTTGATAGTGTCCCAGAGATCCCTTAAACTATCTTCATTTTTTTTTCTTTTTGCTGCTCTTACTGGGTGATTTCCAGTATTCTATCTTTCAGGTTATTTATGTGTTCTTTTATATCACCTAATCTGCTGTTAATTCTTTTTAGTGTATTTTTCATTTCAGTTATTGTATTTTTCAGCTATCATTGGTTCTTTTTTAATATTTTACAGTTCTCTGTTAAAGTTCTCACTGCATTCCTTTATCCTTGTCCTCTGTTTGTGTCTATGAAATTAGGTGAAACAGTTACGTATCCCATTCTTGATAGTGCATACTTGCGTGGGAATGTCCGTATTCAGTCTGTGAGTACACAGAGGCTTTGGTGGATCTGAAGTGAGTACAAGCCATGTCTTTTCCTGGGGTGTTCTGGTGGCCACCTTCTTGTGTGGAGTTGTCTGTATTTCCCATTTTTAAATATTTCATAGACAGATTCCTACTTAAAGATTATATTCTTGTATCAGTATACTAAAATCATCTTCATTAATAGATAAGTGTTGTATTGGTGGGAGCAATGAATTTTCTTAACAATAGAGCAGAAAATGAGAAAGAATTCCAGTTAAGGTAAAGTTGTAAGGAATTTATCTGCCATTTTCATTCCTAGGCATTTCATGGTAAGATTCTTGGTTTAAAAATACCACCTTTTGTTAGTATAGTGATATGCAATTTTTTAAAAGATTAAGAAAGTTCTTTTTTCTTTTGTTTTTCAGAATACCTTTCATTTGTTTACTACCTCATCTCAAATATCAACTTAACCCCTCCATTAACCTTCTTTTTCTGCAGAGCAATGTTTCTCCAGAATTTCCATCTCCAATCCCACTAACTTCCAAGTTTCATCCATGGAGCACGTGATATGTATTAACCAATTTCCAGACTTTTCTTTACTGACTTAGTTCTTAATGTTGGATGTGCTCTTTCTGGGAGCATTTATTTCTGTGCTTTGACTTTAGTTTCTATACACCTCCTCTCTTCATGGAGTTTCCAGCCTCCTATAGTGAGCTGAATAGTGCCCCCATATACAAATACATATACACTGTTCCAAAATACTTAGAACCAGTGAAAGGGACATGTTAAATAGGGCCTTTGTAGATATAATCAAGTTAAGATGAGGAAATACTGGAGTAAGATGTGCCCTAGATGCATCCTTATAAGAAGAAGGAGATACAGACACAGACCTACAGGGAAGAACACTGTGTGACGACAGAGGCAGAGAATGGGATGATGTACCCACAAGTTAAATGATACAAAAAGTGGCCAGCAACCACTGGAAGCTAGGAAAGAGCATGGAAAATATTCTCTGTCAGAGACTCCAGTAGAAACTAATCTTGTCAGTACCTTAATTTTGAACTTCAGGCCATGTGAGTTGTGAGAGAATAAATCCGGTGTTTTAAGCCAAATAATTTGTGGTAATTTCCTATAGCAGTCCTAGAAAATTAATAAAATTCCCTTCCCTCGTTTTTATGTCCATCAGCTTGCAGCTGAAGCTGAAGCTGAAGCTGCAGCTTCAGTTGGAGATCTATTAGAATATGCTATTTATTCACAAATTAAAATAGTTCATGTATCCTCTATCTCCCAGTAATGATAAAAGTTTAAGTCATGCAAAATTATATAATGTAACGGTATTTAGATAAAGTATGAAGAGGTTTACATCCATATGGACACAATAATCCTTGGGTCCTTGCTTTCTGTTGCCCTTTTAATATGTGCCTAAAGATAATTCCGGAAAAGGAAGGATTTCCTGGGGAAAGGAGCCAAAAGCTAAAGAGGTGAAGAGATTCGGGAGCTATTTCTAAAGAGTAGAAATAGCTTACCACATAGAGAACATCAATGGCCTGTTCGTTTTAGGAAGAGCATCAAGGATTAAGAAGAAAACTACAGAAACTCCCAGATGAGAAACCACATGTCTGTTTCCATTTCAGCACAGGAGAAGAGAACCCAGAATAGGAAGAAGAGGAAGAGTAAAAGAGCTGCAGCCTCACTTCTATTCTTGGGATAGCTATCTGGCTACTTTGGGGAAAAATAAGGAGATGAACTTTAAAATGGATATTGAACTGAAGCTTTAAAGTTGGCCAAATTTTTGTCTATAATTGACATGACCAGAAAGTTAGAAATGTGCCCAAGAAATGTGCAATTGTGGAACTGAAAGGTTGATTTTTAAAGTATGGTTGAAGGCAGTGTGTGGATACAAATAAAATAGGCACAATTAATCCTTGTTAGTGGTGGATAGTTATGTTCTACAAAGTCACCATAAACCCTGAAATAGTGAATATGGAACCACTATTCCTAGGGAAACAAGGGTTAGAGACCTGA
Organism: Vicugna pacos; assembly: GCF_048564905.1. Classification (NCBI taxonomy): domain Eukaryota; kingdom Metazoa; phylum Chordata; class Mammalia; order Artiodactyla; family Camelidae; genus Vicugna; species Vicugna pacos. The sequence continues at coordinate 92,477,640 of NC_132987.1, forward strand.
GAATCTCTGATTCCATTTTATTAACTGATCAATATATAACCCTGTTTTATGTGTTTCTGTTTAAAGACACTGAAATTAATATATACTGTTAATTCATTAGCCTTGATCTAATGGCAAATAGCACTATAACTCTTGCCTGCATGCAGCTTATCTAACATATGTATTTCCTTTGTAAAGTGCTTTTTATACTTTTGCACTTAGGAATACTAGGCAGCACTTCAATATTACATTAGGAGATTACTTTAAGCAGCAAAATCAACAACAAAAAGCATAAATAAGTTAAAAAAAAGTGGCACCAAATAGACTGAGGTGTATGATAGGAGGAAGAATGATTGGTTTGAGGCTATTTCATTTGTACATAAGAATTGCTGAATGTAAGAATTTGTCACATAATGTAATGATGCAAGACTTCTAAGAAGTGTTGTGAAAGAAGAACAAACAAGGTATTTTTGCAGTTGAAGTAGGGAGTTCTAATCTGGAGTTTGAGAAGAGTAACACTGAAAAATAATATTTAATCAATTTTGAACAAATAATAAACATATATAGTTCCAAAATTTAAAATTCACAAGAGGGTATAGATCAAAAGATGTCCCTTTTACTTAACTCCTCCAACTACTCAGAAATTCTTATTGTATGACAAATATTGTTATGCAGAGAGAAGGAATCTAGAAGGACATGGCATTTGAAAGGGGCTTGAGTGGGTGTTCTGGATTTGGAGAGATGGAGATGGATTTATCAGTATATTTGTAGAGACATTATGAGAAAATCTTGCTTGAAAAAAGTCATGGAGAGAAACTGTGAGAAGGCCTGGAATAAGAAGAAAATAGTCCACTACAGATTTAGTGAGAAGTTCTAAGTTACATGATTGTAACATAATTCTTTTTTGAATCACGAGTTAAACATGCCAAGGAGTATAAAGTATATCAGTTGATCTCAGAAGTGTATTCTTAATTTTCCTTTACTGTTAGAAGTGTTCCTTAATATCCAATGAAAATTTTCATCTATTAATTTTATCCCCGTGATTTATTTTAGTAGGAAGAGGATTATGAAAGACTACAAGAAAACCAAATCAAACAGTAAAAAGAAATTAATAAAATACAATCTTGTTTGAATTTAACAGTTATTTCTGGTAGTTTCAAAAGCCTTTGGGGTTTTAAACAAACTAAACTGAAATAGTTCTTCAGTCCCATGAAGCAGGGGCTGGCATTATAATCTCTATATTACAGCTGGGAACCTTGAGGCACAAAGCCATTTAAGTGATATGTCCAAGGTCACTGAGCAAGTCACTGGTGAGGCCAAAAATAGAATCCCAATTCTTCAGCTAGTTCTTTGTTCAGGAGACCATATTGGTTCTTTTTATTACACTGAGGATAAAATTTAGCTTTATATCTGAGGCTTTTTTTTTCTTATATGCCAACCTAAAAATCAACATTTAAAAAGACCATTGAATTGATATTAAATCAAATCATATTTCATGCTTGAGATTTTCAAGTTACACTTAGAAAAGTGTTTTCTTGTTGTTTAAGAGGAAAATATCCATAGGTAGTTTTTCACTGCTATCATCTCAATTCATAAAACTTTTCTTCCTCCCCTAAATATTTAATGGCTCTATTTAACAATGAATATGTTCTGGTTTCTGCACAAGGAAATGCAAGCCATAGTAATTGGCTTTGCCTTCAGACAGCTGAATCAGCAAGAAATCAGGCAGCCTATAGAAACCTTTTTATTTGCTATCAGGTTTTCAGAGTTTCAAGCCATTGAAATGTATTGAAAAAATCGGGAGGCAACTAAACCATGCAAATTAACCTTACATCTGCTTTATATGACTCTTGAACTTCCAGATTTGTAATTCCTTATCTGTGGCTGCTCAAACAATTTTCTGGTTCATAATGCTGTTGGTGCAACGGTAGGAAAGGAAAGTGGATTAGTCTCTGGTACATATTTGTTTAAAAGTACCTGTATTTTTCCCGACATGAAAAGAATCTTTTTCCCCTCTTGTGGGAATCCTTGAGAGCTAGAAATTCTACTTTTTGAGCTTCATATCTATCCATATGGATTTTGTGGAAAATTATTTTATAAAGTTCAAAGTTGTTAAATACTTTTAAAGAAATATATGCTCACATACACTAAAGAGGACTATAGATATACTTATCTCTACATGTATATGCACACACATATAAGAACTCACATGTATATATGTTCAGATGTACTATATACCATTTTATAATTATAAGCAATTACAATGTAATGATATATATAACATTTATTAAGCAATTACCTTGTGCCAGGCACTCTGTGTAGGTCTTTACATATAACATTTCATTTATTTTCATCACAACATTATGAAGTCTCTATTATGATTATTTCAATTTATTTATTGAGGAAACTGAGACACTAAGACCATTAAGTCAACTGCCCAAATTTATACAGCTTTTAAGTGGGAGAGTAGGGTTATAAATTCAAGCTATCTAGTTTTCCTACATTATGTGTGAACAGATGTTATTTGTGGACATATGAGTACAATAAAAATGTAAAGCCTACAGGTTCAGTTAAAACTTACTGAATTCATAAACTGAGATCCAGAGAAGAAATGTCTTTCATAGGCTGTACAGCTAGCCAGTTTCCAAACCTAGAGTACAACTCAGGCAGCATTCCTCTATAGCTTTAATAGTTGGCAACATTAAATGATATCCTAAATTGCAAACTGAGTAGGGTAGGAACTATCTTTAATGGTAATTATGCAATAGGTACCCACTTTTTTTCTAGTGACATTTTTCCAGTTGTGATAATTTTTTTAAAATAGGTTGATAACATATTTTTTATTTGTTTAATTTTCTGTCGGTGTTTACAAAACAGTTTGCTTTTTACCGCACATAGAGGCTCCCATACAGCTTCATGGTTGGTGCTGAACAACTCTTCTCCACTCCCATCCATTATTCAAACTACTTCTCTCTACATGTTGTGGAAATACCTTTTGCCAAGACACTTAGAACTCCAAAATACTACCTTCAATGAAACATTTTTACCTTAGAGGTATGTGTTGCTGGGTTTGACACTCTTCTCTCTTCCCTTCTGTCTTTGAGTTTGACCCCCATGCTACTCTGGTCTCACTTGTAACTTTTTAACTCTGCTTCTTCTCATTTCTCTGTGAGCAATTCTTTAACAAATGTTGATGCTTTTCAATATTCAGTCTGTAGAATCTTACTTTTCTTACCATATATACACCCTATGGGTGAAGGTGATGACATCTCCTACAAGTTTTTATTTAATAACTCAGTATGTGTATGTGAGCATGTGTACATGAATATAAGAGAGAGAGGGCCAGTGAGCATGAGATACCATTTATCTACTGTATTTTCCCAACTATCCATGATTCAAGGTATGAAACACTTAAATATGACTGTAAGAGGTCATATTTAAGTGACACCTTAGCTGAGAAGGATCCAGTCATGTGAATGTATCTGGCATACATTTTTTTTAAAGCTTTATTTCTTAATAACCATCCTTAAGTGGTACCATGGTAAAAATTCCTGCTAGGAGTGCACCAGAAGACCAGATTAAAAATCTCTGGTCTGTCAGTTTTTAGACTGATCTCACTTTCCCATTTAAGACTTTGACTTGCTACAAGTTAAAGCTCAGTTTCAAACTCAACAGTATGTTCTCCCTCACTGTTTCCACCTCTAGCATAGACTAGACTTACCTTGGGCTATGGAAAATTGGAGTTAAGCAGAGAAAATTATGGTCTGTCCTTTATGTACTTCCCTTTACTACTTCTTTAGATACTAGTTCCTCTGTTTTGTTAAGGCAGGAGGAGAAAAAAGGAAAGATGTCCAATATTTCCTTACTGCCTTGGAAGGATTATAGCCTTTCCTTGCTTGGATATAACTATTTCCATTCCTTATCTATAGCTCCAACACACCTTGATAGCAACGTGTTCATTGGTGTACAGCTCCCTTAGACATTTTTTCATTTTTAGGTTTGGCCTCACCTCTTAGCTGGCCTTAAGCTGATGACCTTTACGTTGCATTCTTCTAATCACTGCCCCTTTTTGCCCCTTTACTCACTAAACCACACAGGCAAATGGCAAGACTGTATCTCACAGCTGAATCTATCCTTGTAGGTCTGGTGAGCCCCTGCAGAATGCTTCTCTATATACTTAGAGGGAAGGTTCCCGGCTCCCTCCCGCGTGTGTGCGCGCGCTCTCTCCGCCTTTTGCCCTTCTTCCTATTCGCTTTTCTTCTGTTCAGTTAGCACAAGAGCATATCAGTAAGTCCTCCTACTAAGCAAGCACAAAGAATAAAAAGTGTTTCCCCTTCTTGAAGGCTTTACTAATTTTTAGAAAGAAATCTCATAGATCTACTTTCCGTATCTTCAAAGTGGGAAAGGCTCACTTTCCATGAACAGGAATCTCTCCAAAATATCATAGTCATATTTGCCAATTTTCTTTCTATAGTAATTGGTAGGGATAAATAGGGTTGACACATATCCATTCTCTAACTTCTACCCCTCAATAATTCCAACTTCTGTTGGCTCTCTGAATTTAGAGTGTGAAGTACTTAAGGCAGTCTATTCTCAGCTTAAGCCACAATTATAGAACAACAGAAGAAATCATCAACGTCTTGTTATATTATGATCAGTTAGAAGATAATTCATAAGAGAGAAATTAGTAGCTGAAAAGGCCCTGAAAGTAAGGAACTCGTGGCATTTTAACAAACACTCCGACTTCATTTTTGACATTTAACTGCTGACAGCTTTCAAACTCAATGACTTCTCCCCTCTTCTGCCCCACACCTGACAAAGCTTATAAGAAAGACTAGGTGTTCCCCCCTTGGCAAGAGCAGGGAATCCAAACGGTGCAAACCCTAGTCCACTCACAGGAATCCTCGCTTCAAAGATACCCTCTAATCACAATAAAAGCCAAACTAGTCTTTTTTTGTCTCTCCCTCAAGCTGCCGCTTTTGGACCTGTTTGGGAGATGTCTCTGCTTTCGAAAGAAAGTTTCATTATGTGAGTAAAACCTTTTCATACCCTCTTAATATTTTTGTAAGAAATCATTTTTATCAAGGTATAATTGGGACGCAACATTATGTTAGTTTTAGGTGCAAAATATAATGATACGATATTTGTATACAATGCAAAATGATCACAATACACACCCCCAATTATATGACCCAGAGGAAGAAAAACCTGTACCTGAAGCCGATCCAGAGAACAATCCTTACAATGGGACGTTTTGTGGAGCCCATCTAGGATGCGCCTTGCAGGAACATCACGGGCCTAGGTGTGGCCCAGTTCCTGGTGAATACAGGCACCAATACCACTTACGAGTATGCCTTCGCAGTTGCATAAGTTCAGCGTGAGCCCCGGTTGTCAGGCTCATCCTGGAGGCCAAGTACCTGGCTGACCTGCTCAAGCTGGTGGAGGGTCTGAAGCAGCTTGCCAAGTCGGACCCCATGGTGTAGTGCATCATAGAGCAATCAAGGGAGTACATCATCCCAGGGGTCAGTGAAGTGCACCCAGAGATCCGCTTGAAGGAGGACCATGCCTGCATTCCCATCAAGAAATAGCACCCAGTTGTCTTGTACAGCATGAGACTCTCAGTGAGGAGTTTAACGTGCTCTGCTTGTCCAGGTCCCCCAACAAGCACAACCGGCTGTACAAAAGGTGTGGCCCTTCCCCAACGGCCTGGCCAAAGACATCGAACAGGATGACGCGTCCACCCACTGGGAGCTCAAGCAGTGAACCCGCCACCTGGCAGAGGAGTACGAGTGTGACTCGGCTGAGGTTCGAAAGACAAGGTCCTTTGGCCTGGGCGGCAGGCACCTGCCTCCAAGTCCTCACCGAGGCTGTGCAGTACCTCAAGGAGATCAAGGACAATGTAGCGCCGGCTTCCAGAGGGCCAGCAAGGAGGGGGCTGCTGTGTGAGGAGAATGACCTGCGTGACGTGAATCACCGGCGTGACGTGCGCTTTGACGTCACGACACGACGCTGCACGCAGACGTTATCGAGCGCGGGGGCTGCTGGGTCATCGTCAGGGCGGGACGGCTGACAGCCCAGGCCTAGCTCACGGAGCCTGTTCAGCTGTGGAGAATCCCGGTATGGAAGAAGCAGTCGGTGGCGTCTACTGGGGCCTGAATAAGAAGCAGGGCCACGTCTTTGAAGACTCCCAGGTGGCTGGAAACCTGGTGTTTGTGGTGAAGGTCCACCTGCCTGAAAACGAAGTCCTTTGGCTCCGCTGCCAGTGCGAGGTTCCACTCCGGCTGGCAGCCGGGCTGTACCCCAGTGCGTGTTTGACCAGCGGCGGATCCTGCCTGGAAACCCCTTGGATAGCCCCATCCGCCCCAGCCAAAGGCCGGAATGAAGATATCCCAGCCCTGGCCGACTTCCTGGACGAACTGTAGGTGGGACTTGGCTTAGTACAGGCTTCCAGCTGCTGTATCTACCCCAGCAACAAGCCTTCACATTCTCCTCACGTCACCTCCAGACAGTCCAGACACAGTGATGCTACGTCTGACAAGTTTCTGGAGCCCGCTCCGTGCCATTACTCGACATGAACACTTGATGCCATTTCTTTTGATACTCATTTCCAGAAATCAGAGGCAACAGAAATACCCTCGCTGCAGGTACTTAATTTGGCCTGTGGAAGTGGGGGAGGGGATGGGATACTCAATTTGACTTTCATTTCTTAACGGGGAAACTCAGGTGCCTCCAAATTTTTAAAAACAAACGAATTAAAAGGTTTAATTGGGTAAATGGACCATAACGGCTTTTCTCCCAAAAGGGGGAAGAAACAAAAGGGTAGACATTCTCTTTGGACAGAAACAAGGTAGGAAATCTTGTTCAGTGTTGCAATGAGCACCTCCAGCTGCATTAGTGCTATTAGAGCAATTATTTGATATGGTAATGACTGTGAAACAAACAAAAACCCCTCTTAATTGAGTGTAGTATGATCAGTCTTAATATCCTAACCAAAGTTTAGGAGGAGGGCCCATCCCATCTCTGTGGGATGAATAAATTGATTGGCTCTGTGAGGAGGATGGCCAGACAGTGACCACCACCTCAGGAAGATCTCGCTTCTAATGCTTTTGCTTGCTGACTGGTTTTATTGCCTGCTGAGAAGCATGCACTTTTAGCTGCTGCCTGCTGGCTAGTTTGTGCTTTGAGTTATGTTGCTTTGCACTGCATTTACTGAGCCCTCAAAGTCTCTTTTATAGATCTAACTAATCTAAGTTGGAAGTTTTGCTAATTGTCATTAAAAATGTTAGTATGGAATTGGGGGACTCCTTAAAATGGCTGTAGTTCATGTGTCTTGGCCTGGGACTGTCTGTGTGTCTCGGGTTGAATCATGTGTCTCGATTCTAACATAAGCCATAACTGACTATAGCTCGTAACTGAATTACCTTGTGACCATGACTGTGTGTCTCAACCTGTCACTTGCCCTCATCCTACTGAGTGCTTAAGAGAAAGACTGACAACCTGTGCAATGTACAGGCCCATCAGGGGTTGCTCATGTGGAGGAAGATTAGTCACTATGTAGCATGCTGAGGGCTACCCTCCTAAAACAGATGAGTCGCTACAACTCTTAAAAATACCTTTGCCTGTGTTGCAAAATATTCTTATATTCCAGGATATAGGGGAAAATACCCATGGTACCCCTCCTGGAACACAGCTAAGGAGGTATAAACCTGATCTCAGTTGAGGATCCTTAATCCCAATAAAGCTGCTATTGCCATGGGAAAGTAACCTTACGCTACTGCTTTTCGACTTTCTGGAGGGAGAAACTTAAAAATATGAGCAGAACGTAGAGAACTCCCTTGAAATGTATCTAGTAAACAAACAAAAATCAGAAACAGAGGCCCATGATTTACTAAAATTTAAGTTCAAACTTTATTGGAAATCTAAAATTTACTAAAAGAATTTTGACAACAAATAAGAGTGCTAATTAAATTTTATGTCTCTGCAACATAGGTCTGAATTAACCGTAACATTTGAACAAATGCACCAATTAAACACATTTTTTTGCCCTTTATCAATCCTGAAGCCCAAATTTCACTTATTACTGGGGATACTACTAAATTTAAATAAGGTATCCGTTTACTCTTAGAGAAGGTAAAAAACATAAATAGAAGGAATAAGAAGTACGCTTCCCCTTAACCATCAGAACTAACACTTTAATTCCCCATGGTCAGAGCACCCATTATCCTAAAATATTGTGGCATGGGCATGGGCACTCTGAACCAACCAGTGATAAGTTAAAATTAAATGAAGTCTTTGGCAGTCACAATCAGAGTTATGAAATGGGACCCCATCAATCTTACTCTTCAGTTTCTCTACATTTGAATAATTCTTCATTTGGATGAGGCTTGGGTTTGGTGAGAATATTTGAGGCAGCTAGTGGTATCTGTTGTAGATAGGAAGAAGCAGGAGGGTGAGAATTCCTAGGAATATCAGAGAAGAATGCCTTGTTTGAATTTATCTTTACAAATGGTAATTCCTGAATGAGAGGTCCTGGGCTCTTCTATCTTTTCCCTACTCTGCCCAAAGGCAGATGGTAGCATTTGAGGGAAGCATTGGATTGGATAGCATTATATTTTTGTTCACTTGTCCTGTCTGTGATCAACCTCTGTTTATTCTAACCATTTGAAATTCAGCTTGATGAATTTAAAGAGAAAAACATTTACTAAAACAAAACAACACAGTGCTGAAAACTAAGTACAAAAAAAATAGCTTCCAGTAGAGTAAGATTGAGGTAAGTTATCTTCTTATATAAAATAGCACATTTTCATTGAACTGGTTGTCTATTTCAAGGTTCTGGGAATTAAGATATTAAATGATCCTTCCTGAGTCACTGCTTTTTGTTTCAGTAAGTAGTAGAACAAATTAAAAAAAACATGCTTTTAGTTTTATAAATAATATTTCTCAAATAGAAAATCTTACTAATTTTTTTTGTGTTCTTAATGGAACATATGGACATGGTTTGGTTGTCAGTTACTCAAAAATATTTAATTAGTGTCTACTACATTACTCTTTCAGCAAAAAAAAAAGTTTGTGAGGTTAGATAGGAAGGAATATTTAGGAAAATAAAAAACATGAGGGATGAACTATGATCTATATTCTCAAAATACTTTTAAGCTGTCTCCCTATTTCCCCAGAGACACTGGGCATATACAAATGGTAGCTTGTGTACCTTTCTCATAGCTATCAAGTTTTAATAAAATTGATGATTTATTATGTTTTTGTCATAAGCTTGTGAACATATTAAAAGACAGATACCATTGATTTCTTCTCTGTCTTCAGTGCCAACCTTGTGTTGCTAAATGATGGAATCAGTAGATTTGATAAAATAAGTGTTTAGTTAATATGAGCCAATAGGAACTAACAGCCTATAAAATGGAAATATAGAAGTGTGTTAAAAAAAAAAGAAAATGAAAATAGTTTACAAAGATTTTTGTTAAAAACCATTAAATTTGTCTTCTCTGATAATGTATAAATATATCTAGTTCATTTTGAATTGAAGAAGCCCCAGTCCTTTCATAGGTGAGACATCACCTTTGAACTAGGCCTTGGAGGAGAGCTGGTGTTTGAGAAAAAATAAGATGACATTAGTACCCATAAGTTCAGCACAGAGGGTCATGTGGCTGGAATTTATTTAATCTGAAGATAATGACTTCACTTTTTAAAGAATAACAATATCTTTTGAGCCTAGATATGATAACCAAAATTACTTTAAAATTTCAATTGTATGTCCTCACAAGAGTACCTTGCAATCCACAGTTTATCCTATTGTCCTTGTGTGTTGTTTTTAAAATACACTGTCATTTTATCAGTTGTTTATATTGATGTGCTAAAATCAATGACAGTTACCTTTACCTCATCTCTAGATATAATTTGTTTTCAAAATCTATCAATTCTTCTCTTTCAGTAGCTGGTGCTCACTCACTATTTCAGCATAGTGTTAACCATGGCCAGACTAAGACACTACTTGAAGTAGTGCTTCTCATAGCTAATTGTGCATGTAAATGATCTGCAAATCTTGGTAACATGCAGCTTTCAGTTCAGCAGTTCTGAGGGGATCCTAGAATTCTTCATTTCTAAGATACCTGCAGCTGTCTTGGTGATTCTGAGACTTGGCCACATGTTGAAAAGTAAGGGTTTAGCAGTCTTACTAATACAACCCCCCACTGCCACCCATATGTCACTCCAAGTTAAAAAAAAAATTAAATAAAATAAACAAATCCATGAAGTTAGTATAAGGGCATAGAATAAAATTTAAAAAATATATTTTCTTGGATATTGCCAAATTCAAATTCTAATTTGTACTTGTTCTGCCTGTTGAGTAGTTTAAGTTGTTTATCACTTCATGTGTCTCTTTGTAAGAGCACCTTATTTGGTATTCAGTCTCTATCAGTCCTACAAGATTTTCCTAAAAGCTATGTGACCAATATTATGTAAGTGAACATGAATCAAATGCTAATTAAAAAATACAAAACTTAAAATCTTTACTTCCTTTTTGTTGCAAAGTTAATTAGACTGATAATCAAATCTCTCCATCAACTGACTTCATCTGAAGTAACTAATATTATCTTATTTTCTTACTTGAACATTTTCTTTCATCTAAGTTTTACTTCTGAAAAGATGTAAAATTCATTATGTGCTCATTTATTCACTCATTCATGTACCAGCAAAATACACTGACTCTTGGCTTTTGTTGTGTGTTATTTTAGGCTCTTGGGCTATACTGGTATACCCAGGACAGAAACAGTTCTTATTCCCCTGGTATTCAAAGTTCAGCAGAAGAACTGAAATATTTTTAAAATTTACACAGATAAATTATTAGTTGTGATTTTGTTTTGCAGAATTCAATGAGATTTAAATGAGTAGAAGCTACTGTAATCAGGACTAATGTATGTTTCAGTGAAGGCTTTCCTGAAGGAGACATTAAATTAAAATTGGAACAGTGATCAGGATTTAGGCAAGTGAAAGATGAATAGAATTTATGCCACAGTCTGGAGATGAGAATGTTTTTATTCTAAGCCTTTAATCATACTCTGTTACCAGGAGGAGGAAATAAAAGTTACATTGGTTCTTAGTCACCTCAAATAAAAGAATTTCTAATGGAAGAAAGAGAGTGTGATATAAACAGAAGATTTTATTAGTGAAGTAAAAAGGTAGTAAAATATAGTACATGCCTGAGAATTGGGGCAGGGCCAATCTAAGAGAGGAAAAATGCCTCTGCTCCTTTGTTTTTCCTGTTCTTGTATCCTGGCTTAGGGGGTGTTTTCATGATTGGTTATTGATGCATTACTCTCTCTGAGTGCTCAGGCTGATTGACAGCTCATGTTCCTTGTTCTCAGGCACGCACGTCTCTTTTAGGCATGTTTTTTTACCCATGATGCACACAGAGAAACCTACAGGAAGGGGCTCAAACTGTAATGTTAATTACATTATAACGAACATTGGGTCAAGTTAAGCCAGGTCCTTCTCTCTGCTGCGCAGCCACAGCATTCGATTCTAGCTGGCTTCTTTGCTGGCCTTCATTTAGAGAAAGTAAAAGTTTTTGGAACCCCTTACCTTGAGTATAGGCATACTGTTTATTTTCTGGGTTGCTCCCTCCCCCTTCCTCTCCCCTTACCTGGAGCCCATTTCTATCTAACTGCCTAAAATGTCCACTTCCTGGAATGCTCTCATTCTGCTCCTCTGTACTAATTCTTCTCATCCTCCAAGTCCCCATCACCTAGAACCTAATCATAGTGGGTAATATTTATTGAATGCTTATCATTTGCCAACCCCAGTGGGAAGTGTTTCCATACAGAATCTAATTTATCTCCTAACTTTATTATACACAGTCGCTTTAGTTTTCTTTTTTCAAGAAAGTAATGTGTAGGGGATTGAGTAGATTATCCAAGATTATATGTGGCTGGGTCAGGTTGCAAATCCAGGCTATCTGATCCAAAGGTGGTTTAACTATTAAGCAATAGTGACTCTTTTAAAATAAATTTTATTCCATTAACCTCTGCTTTAACTCTTTAAAATTCAACTGAAACTCTGAGGTTCTAGTTTTTCTGACACTTGTTGATGTATATGGTCCCAATGCAGTCCACAACCTGACATTAATTTGTGTCATGTAGATATTATGAAAAGAATACTCAGACAAGACAACTTTCCCTAGTTTAGAGCTAGGTTCACAAAAGGCATCCAGTTAATATTTTGGGGTAAATTTCAGATTAATCTGTGGTTCACTTTGCTATCCCTATCCAGAGGCACAGTTTCCCTGAGTCATTTCAGACTAAGCTGAAACACAAAGAAGATAGCAAATATTTGTTCTAATTGTACCAAAATGCACAGTGTTGCCCCCAAAGCCCTAGGGCACCTCCCAGTGAAGGAAAAAAGAGATTCAAGAGTGAATGGCTCTTCATTTAATAAAAATATCCAAGAGTGCACTGTTTTCTACCAAGGAAATGTAATAAGCACAGTAATCAATAGAACTTAGAATTATAAAAATCTAAATCTATTTCCAGCATGCCCAAGTATTCAATAATAATGCCAGTTAATCTTATACGCATTCGTGAATTGGGATAATATTATTTAGGTCCAAGCTTGCTAAAAAGTGTATTTAATTTTGGCAAAATGTTCTGTGTTCTTGTTCGGGTATCAGTATCAAGGGAGAATCTATCATATATGTTAACCTTTTTTAAATAAAAGGACTCTTAAAAATTAAAAATCATATTTATAAGAGTAATAGAAGTAACTTAACCATGAGTTAATATCTAGATACTCCTGAATTGAGATTTCTCTTCCATTCTTGACATGGCTTTCAAACAAGGGAACTTAATTAACAGAAACACATGGCATATATTTTCCTATCTACTACCATTTGTACTCAGTGAATATAAGGAGGAAAATTCATAGTTTGTTCAAAGTCATGGTTTTCTGAACTACATTGGTGGCAATTTATATGAGGTGAGGAATAGTAAAGGGATGTTTTAACATTCCATGTCTGAAGAACTCCTCTTCTATTTCATAGAAAAGAAATGTCCTGAGTATCGAGTCTGTCCATTGACACATAGTTATATAAAAATTGCTTTATTTTTAGTATGTGTGTTTCTGGATGATATTCTGTTCTTTTGAATTTCTTTTAGCTTTTGTATTCAAGTGTTTACTTGCTCACTTTTCCTCTTATAACTTCCAGAATGTAGATTCTTTAAGTTTAAATATCAGGGTAATAGTATTACAGTCTTATTCTGTGGAAAGACTTTAAGAAAAAATAGAAAATAGACACTGTTTAAGTTGTCAGAATTTGTGACCACATTATATAGTAAGTTACTCTGAAATGTGTGTTATTTGCAAGGTACTGAGTTCATAGTGTCATAAGTTTGCAACTCTTCCGTTAAACAGCCTTGTCTGCAACTCTAATATATAACAGTCTAAGGTATTGGACACGCATACATACCTGAATGGCTGCTATTGTCTTTATACCATGAGTTAAAAGTTCTTAGGGTTTCTTTAGCTGACTATTTGAATCACAACTATGGCTCCCTTTATATGGTTATTGCTTTATCCATTCTTTCTTAGAAAGTAACATTCACATATAAAACTTTTCTGAATTCAGCCTGCTTTGGTTAACTTTCCTTCTGTCCTCTTTGTGTTATACTCTTTCCCCTCTATCTAGAGAAACAAGGTCAAGGCATGTTCTCGGATGCCTGTTCATTAACAGCTCTGCAGGTGATGCTCCTAGAGAGGTCTGATGTGCTGTGTGATGTTCTCACACAAACTATGTTAATTTTTGATCAGTAATTATGAGTCTTAATTGTGTTTAGGTAACTGGAGGTTTGTTAAATAGGCCTCACTTTGAAATGCTAACTTAGAGCAGTGAATCTTAAAAACAAGGAATCCCCCAACTTCTTGTGCTGTATTTTTGCATATCAGTTCCTGAAGAAAAACTGATAGATTGATGAGTATTTATGCAAGACTACAAATGTGATTATGACTATGACTCTCTAATTTTTTCTTTCACTGGCATGACTTATTTTTATTTTTCCTTGTGAACTCAATCTTTTAAGAGTCCCAGCAATGATGGAAAGGAAGGGGAAGGAGTATATATCTTATTCAAGTGTGCTTAGTTAAGATGACACAGAATTTGGATTCAAACCCAGAAAGTCTGGCTCCCAAAGCCCCCATCCAAGTTAGACTGCTCCGGAAACTCTGAGTCTTTTGTTTGATACAAATATAGGCCATTGTCATAGAAATAAATATACTTTTCTCTCTCTTAACTTAAATGTTTTCATTTTATTTTCAGCATTTAGACTTTTTGCATCAAAGTTCTTAGTAGCTGCTTGTTATTCTTTTTACAGTATTTTTATAGTTTTTTCTTGTTTCCATCACCATTTATTTAATCTGTTTGCCTTTGCAGTCATATTATGCGCAACAAATCACCTCTTTCACTTTTTCAAACACTTTCACTGCAGTCTTCCATTTCGTGCTTCTCGGAAGAAGAGAAAGGAAAAGATACTGCTTTTTCTTGAAATGAAATGATGCCTCTTTCTTTTTTTCATTTCTTCCTCACTCCATCCTGTTACCTTCCTTAGGAAGAATTACTAAGTTCATTGATCAGCAATTTTTGTTTTAGTCCCCAATATACTATTACTATTTGAAATGGTTTGAGAATAGTGACTTAATGTAGCCAAGAAAAATTCTTTAGTAGGGCTTTTCTGTAATTTCTGTAATTTCTTTGTCTTTCAATAAAGAACTGTTTCTATCTCTAAAGTTGATTTTGACCACTGACAAGTCCTAATGCCTTATTTGGTGTGTATTTTTAAAATTTAATGCAAACATCAAAGTTTCCATAGAGCATATAGTGAACAGTAAGTCACGTTCAAACCTCTTTTCCCACCCAACCAGTGATTTAAATTGTTTTCATAACAAACAGTTATATTTTCCCTCTACTTCCCCTTAAAAATATTTCTTCTCTTCCCAAACTATATTAGGGATTTATTTTGTAACAGTTGTTTTCAATTAGATGTGTAGTTTGATCAGAATAGAATTCCATCAGATCTCAGCCACGCTCTGTTGTAAAATCATTTTTCTTCAAAATCTAATGCACTGAAATTTTCAAACAATAATGGTTAGCTTTAACTGTATCAACCAGTCTTTTTGTTTCTTTAAGGTAGTCTGGACTGAGAATTATTAGGATTTATATCTAATTTCAGAGTTTTAGTCAGCAGGAAACTACTAAGTTAGTTTCAAGAAAAGAACCAGTCAAGGTGTTAATATGTCCTCAGATTTTATCAGGCAGGTTGCCAGAATTCAAGTTGCTTAGGTAGGACTGATAGGGACTCTTTGGGGCTACAATGTAAAATATTTGAGTATATGAGTTATATAAAGATTCTAAAAAGTTTGGCTTCTGATGTCATAGTCCCAGAAGTTGAATAGATTTCAGAATGATATTGGTCAAAAACTAGTGATTTTGGATTAGAATTAGGGCATAAAGGATCCTACTATTACACTAGGGAAATACTAACTGGATGGTAAGAAGCTGAAATATGCAGAAACAGTTTCTGTGTATTTCAAGGACTGTCTTTCCCCTAAAGGCTACACTTTGTTAAGGTCAGTATTCTTACCATCTGTGTTACCCAAGCTTAATGCAGTCTGATGGCCCGAGGCCTTAGGTTGGTGTAAAGAGAGGATTGACCTTAAGAAACTGCAGCTCTGTCCAAAGATTTAGTTTCTTACATACCAATTTTGGCTTCTGTTTCTGCATGACTTTGAGCTATCTCCTTGAGAGATCCCAGGGCTAGGTGAGGCTTCACGTATGACAGGACCATCTCATTAGGGCACTCTGTTGTATTGCCTGAAATTAGAAATTCAGGCTGAAAGTGTATGAACTACTATGGGAAAAAAATAATCCTGGAGTAAAATGAGATTCTAGCTGGCAAAAACATTATTGTCAGTTCCATGTATAACTATTTGTTCTGAAAATGAACTCAAGTCAGCATATTAAGGCCTTGCCATTCACAAGGTAGACACTGAAGAGATATAAAAATGAAAAGACGTAATTCTTGACTCCATGTTTTCAAAAATTTGGATCTTCATTTGTTATTGAAAACTCCTTAACTGAATTTTCACACTGTTATGTTCCTGTTTTTAAAAAAAAGTGGGGAAAAAAGAAAGGAAAGAAAAAGGGGAAGGAGGAAGGAAGGGAAAAAAGGAGGGAATGGAAAGGGAAAGAATGAAAACAGTAAGAGATATATCCACTACAGACCTGAAAGTTGGCTGTGCTTGCAGAAAAGACAATGGATATAATCAACCCCAATTCACATCTATTTAAATTCGAGCATAGCATAAACAGTAGAGTTCTCTGGTTATTTAGTGACTTAATAGGAAAATGCATTGTTTTCTTGCATAATAAAGTTTTAATAACTTAGGAGAGTATATTGGTGATTTAGAGAAGCAGCAACTCTCATTAAAATCTTTTTAATAGAATTATCATGTACTTGAAATTGTATGATAGATTATCATCTTCAGTAGTATTATTTTAAGTAAGAATTATATGATCAAAATTTCAGTAAAGCTTATTCTCTGAGACCATAGGAAAACCAAGTCAATATCCCTATAGCTACATCATATTGATCATTCATTTGATTTAGGGAGAAAGAAGACAAATATGTTAGTGAAAGAGAGACAAATGAGTAGTGTGCCTGGCCAATTCCTGACTCATTTCCAAAGGAAGCTAATGTAACTCTTTTACTCATTTATGTGAAATATGATAGATCTGATTATATAATTTATGCTTCCTCTCTGACTTTGTGAACCTCACTAATTGTTTCTTCCTTTCTCTTCTCCACTTTCTGCTCACATATTTGGCAGTTACACTTTTTGGAGGTTTTTTTTTTTTTCTTTTTAGGATATTACTATCAATCTTTTGCCTGTGTCTAAACAGCATACCTATGAAGAAGATCCCATTTTTAGCCTTAATATTTGCAAATTACTTGAGAGGTAATATAAGGGAAAAATTAAGCATTCACTCACATATGTCACTGTAGTTTTAACATTTTACTAAAAATTGCATAATCGAAGCCTATCAGTATATTTTGCTGCATAGAGTTAAAAATAGCAAATTGATTGCTTTAAATGGATTTTTCTCTATGTTGGAGCTTTCGTGCAATAAATTATTTTAAGTAATGTTAATTTTGACTGGAATTGTAAATCATAGTTTTCTAAGTTAAATACACTTTAAAACTTTAGTTTTAAATTTCAAGATCTATACATAATATCCTGAAATTTCTGGTATGAACAAAGACACACACATACACATAAAACTTTTGAAACTTTATAGACATCAAAAGTGTGCTTTAAAAATGTAAGTGTAAATTAGTTCAAAATATATAGATTAATTTCCTTTGAAGTATATTTCTGTTTAAAATTTAACATGCATAATGGTTAGTTGAATGTGTCTTGTGTTTTGTTTAGTACAAACATTCTAATTATTATATTGAACTGACTTTATGCTTTTAACTAAGAAGGGATATGGAAATACAGTTCCAAAACTCATTGAAATAAATGCACAATTAACATAAATTTCTAAGAAATTTACATAAAATACAATTTATATTTTTGTTGAAGATTATCTAGGCCAGTGTTTCCGAAACTTCTTGTACATATGAATTTACCTGGAGAATTTGATTAAAAAGCAGAATGTAATTCAGTATGTGTCGGATAGGACCTGGGATTCTGCCTTTCTAAGGTGCTCCCATGTGATACTGCCAAGAACCATGTTTTGACAAGCAAGAATCTAGTTCACACATTATATGGAAAAGGCATATTTGATTGATTGGATTAAAATTCAAGAAAAATGCTTCCTTTGCATAATCTAATATATGAACTATATATTCTAAATCCTCCCTACTAGACTGCCATTCAGAAAGCTCTAGATTTGGTAACCTCTGAAGGACTATAGGCAATATACTCTGCTTCTGTCTTTTGTTTTTTTATTTGGTTTTAAAAAATATAGAGTTAATCTGATCCTGGTCTTTGGATTTGGGAGGCAGTTGATCAGTATGATTAAAATTGCTGTTAGCCATGGGCACAGGTTTCAACTTCAACTAACTATATTTAAGCAAGCGTAAACATTGAGAGTCATGGTAGTGGTTCCAGCCAAATTAGAAATAGAGTTTAACAGTTAGTATCTCAACAGGACTAAGCTTGACAGAAAATATTGAGAATTTACTTTGACAGAATAAGCTCTGGAATTTGTTTTGTGGTTTATCATAGTCATAATCATTCTTATGTCACACAAAGAAATGATTGATGTTTATGTATGAAGTTATAATTAATATGTAGGATTTTTGCATTTTATGCATTGTCAATTGATTTTCTAATGAAGAGACAAAACATACCGAGTTCTTCATACAAGGATTCATGAATGGTGAGACTTTTCCTCCATAATACCTAACAAGAAGACAGTATACTTAATACATTTTATTTAATTTTAGTAATTTACATTTGTTCATTGGTCAAGTAAATGGAGACATGCTTGGTCATTTTACTAGAATTCACAAACCTGTGCTATGAATCAAAATGAGACACAGTTCATCCTAATTAATCATTTTAGCAATGGATTTTCTTCCAATATGACTAGATTTAAAGAGATCCTGTATGTTATATAAATTTATATAATAAAGGACTAATAAAACTGTTGTATGAGAAATATTTAGTATATGAACATAAATATTGTTACTTAGGATTATAGTTGGGTCTTACTCAAAATTTTTGAAGTAAGTATAATCTATGAGAGATTAACAATGAAATGAACAATAGAGCAGAGCAGAAAAGTGAAGGTAATTGGAAAGAGAAGGAATAATTTCCAGGCCTTTGTGACTTGTTACCTGAGTACATATATTAACACAGATGGTGAAGGATGTAGATGTTCATGAGGAGAGTTGGTCAGTGACAGAACCTTAGATAAAGGAGAGTAACTGGGATAAACTTTAGCGGTACCCATCCGTGTCTTTTGGATAGAGTCTTAACCAATAATGTGAAGACTCTGCTCATGTGCATTCTTCCTCCCCAACCCCCATTCCCACTTCTCTTCCATCCTCCTCCTGTTCATAACTCTACCTTAAGTATGAGATGGATGTTGAGAGGCTCTCCTAGCTTGCTTGTCACTGAACACTTGAGTCACCTGACTTTTTTGATTCCTTGTAAAGTAAGAACATTTCTATCTAGCCTCTCCTTGTAGTTCTCCTTGTAGTCCAAAAAAAATACACAATTTACATGGATTTGAGTATTTCAGGCTTTGTGACAACTTTTTATTACAAAATAACAATTAGATATTACAATATACTGTGTGGAAATCCCATTTTAGGTGCTAGGCTTGAATGCAACTGAACACATGAAGTGTCTTTGAATTTCTTGTTCAAATTGGGCAGTATATATAAGAAATGCATTTAAAATTATTCTTTTTTTATAATATATCTTCCATTTTAATGAATAGGAAATTAAAGAGATTTTCTCAATATTGACTTTATTTGTATAATGAGAAGTCACAATTTAGAGTCTATTTTTTTAGAAGAAGCATGCAGAATATATTTTATGCTATTATGAAAATAGCTAAAATGATCAAAGTTCAATATACAAGACTTTAACATATGCACTAAATGCTTTTTAAGTTTTAGTTTCTTTTCCTAAGCACTATCAAAAATTAAAAGTATGTCCTGCTTTATAAGACACAATAAGTTAATGAAGAGACAAATTGACATAACTAAATTTTAACAAAACGTATTCAATATATGTAATGTCCTAATAAAGTCGCACACTACCTTACATTTTAATAGAATCAGGAAAACTTAAATAAAAGTGCATTTAAGCACTTGGGAAAACTATCACACAAGAAAGGAGGGATTATGTGTTCAATGACGAATGTAAACCCAGTGAAGATTTAGACAGACATTAAATATTAAGGATTGGGAACTTTATAGAAGTAGTTTGTTTTATTGCTCCTGTTTTTGTTGTTGTTGTTGTTGTTGTTGTTGTTATTGTTGTTTTTAATTTAGAGGGTTTGTCTCCTTTCCGTTCTGTTAAAGAAGAATTGGGCACATGGAAAAAAGTTGTAGAGAAATTCTACTCCTAAACTGACAACGTTCTAAATGGGGTTAGGCAATAAAATTGGGGGATGCTCTAATTCCTCTTACCATTTCCTTACAGTTAGTGGACTGTGATGTGGAAAAAAATTGCACTTGTAGTAAGGTAGAAGGGGTCATTTGATTAAAAGTGGAAAACAAACAACAAAGAGTAATAGCCAGAAGGAGGGTAAGGAACCCATTGCACTCTATCTGCAGAACAATTGACTTTCTGTTTTGATACATCAGTTTCGTGAGCTTGGTCAATATCTGGTCCTGAGACATGAATGCACTATATCTGTGCTGACAAAATCAGGTTTATGTATCTGCAGTACTGCGGGGCAGAACTTTGGCCAGAGCAAATTTGCTTAAGTAATGAATACTACCATAGAGGGCTCCTTCTGATGGCCATCTTCATAGCCTTACACAGGAAACATAACCTCTGTGCATTACTGTATTGGTTGAATTCTTATTTGAAATTTAGGTGTTCGCTTTTGAGAGGTGCCATTGATTTGGAGAGCTATTGGCTCCTTTGAATATAAAGTGTGGAACATTACCTTTTTTTTATGAATAGTGCTATATTACAACTAAATGCAGGTGATCCAAAGTAAGAATTGAAATTTCAGTGATTATCAGGTGAAATATTTTAAATACAGACACAAACTGATGGCTGACATTTAGAAGAATTCATTGCTTCTCAAAATCTATGAGGGCAGTTTTGAGAGTTTATTTTGCAGGTTTAAGATGGTTACAGTAATGATAGGTACAATTAACTAGAAAGATGATAGAAGGTACATGATTGAGACTATGTTGAAACAAAGAAATAAGTGAAATTTAGGATAAGTTAAAAGGAAATTAAAAATAACCTTGGATTTTAAAAAGTGTATTTTATGTAAATATGTATATATGTGTGTGGATATATATATATGAATTCATGCACACACCTTTTATATTACAAGAAAAACTAACATGAAAAAATTTAATATGTTTATATGTCAATTATGCATAAATTTATCCAAGAATCAAACCTTAAAGAAAAATGCTTTTACATATGGCTAGTAATGACAACAAATAAAAAAATGTTTTTGATAAGAAAATATTTTGAATCAGAAAGGAAAGGGTCATAATTATACTAACATGTTTTTTTTTCCATTTGTTAATCCAGATGTTTATTTAAAACCCAGACTCTGAGGGACATAATAGGACTCAAATTTTTGGTAGGGAAGCAAAGCAGACAATATTTTCCTTTTCTTCTTTCAACCCTGTATGTCAACAACATCTGATGTGATCTCTGGGAAACTTCCATTTCACAATTTTACTGAAAAATGTTAACCCTATCTGAAAAGTTTTTTTAGAGAAAACACGGTATAGTATCAAATATTCTAAAATATGTCAGCCTTGGCCAAAAAAAGTCAGCCAATTATATTCAACTGGAATAACATGGCATTTTTAAAATATATTATTTTTATATTAGAATAGTTGGAAGAAAACCCTCTACCTTAAGTCTCAAGAACTTTTGCTTCAAATTCATCAGTATGCCAAGGAAAGTAGATATGAAGCCATCCCTGAAGACCATACTCCTAGGGGTTGTTTGCAGGTGATATCTGTACCACGGTCAGTTCTTGTACTGGATAATAGAGGTGGAAGAACTAAAGTACAGGATGAGTTTAAAACAATAATGGTGACAACTGATTTTGTACATTAACATGGAAAATCTGGCAGTGAGTTAAAATCAATGATCAAAGTTATTAGGATAGGTGACTTTGGGAGAGGACTGGGCTGGCAAACTCTTAGTGATAACAAGAGTAAGAGCAACACTAAGAATAATATTGGCAGTACCATTTTTTGAAATTATCATATCTGGCAATACATTAGCATTTTAGTATTTCATCTTGTAATTTTCACCAGAAACATACAACCTAAGTATTATTATTTGCAGTTTAGAAATAAGAAAGTGGGCATCAAATAAGTAATCTCCCAAAGACAGAGTCGTAGATTAAGTAAGTAGCAGAGCTGGGATTTTAACCCAGCTGAGTCAGATTCCAAAACCTTTTCTATTTATTTGTTTTAGATCATGGACTCCAGCACCTTAAAAGCCAGACCGTGGGTAAATCTTTATCATTTTATTTTAGACGTAAATTTGAGTTGACCATACCAAAGTTGATATACTGTGGAATTTTTTTAATACTATTTTTAAATTGAATGAAAGACACTTTAAATTCTATAGTGCTTTACAGTTTTCAAAAGTTTCATTCACATGGTTCCATATAATCCCATAATCACCCTTTTTTCCCCCTACCCCTTTATTACCCCTCCGCCTTCCCTCTCCCCACTAGTTTGTTCTCTATATCTGTAAGTCTGCTTCTTTATTGTTTTATTCACTAGTTTGTTATATTTTTCAGATTCTACATGTAGGTGATATCATACAGTATTTGCCTTTCTCTATCTGACTAAATTCATTTAGCATAATACCCTCAAAATTCATCCATCTTGCTGCAGATAGCAAAGTTTCATTCTTTTTTACAGCTGAATAGTGTTCCATTATATAGATACACATCTTTATCCATTCATCTTTTGATGGACTCTTAGAGTGCTTCCATTGCTACAGAAGTTTTTGATACATATAAATCTAAGTAGAGAAACTCTCAAACTATTTACTGATTATATCTGAAGCACTTACAAAGAAATAGAATCATAAAAGGTAAAGAAAAATGCTATGGAGTGTCAGTAAGAAAGCAAAGGAACTACAGTACAAAAGAATGTTTAATGACACATTTCCAATATTTCCAAGATACTCTTACTGTGTTTATTGGATTTCAAACTAAAATTAAATTTACACAGTTAAACATTCCTAAGTAATTATAATAAGGCAGTGTCAGACTTTTTACATTCACATATTATACAAATATAATTTCTTAGAATGGCAGCTTGTTGAAGTGTTTAAGAACCCAAACTCTGGATTCTCATTGGCAAAAATTAGGATTTTTCTACCAGAAGCAAATGAATTAGTTGTTTGCTCCTCAGTTTTTTCATTTTAGTGATTGAAACGTAACAGTAGTGTCTAGCTCATAATGTGGTTTTAAGAATTTAATAGGATTATCACTTGTTCCTATAATTGGCACATAGTAAATGCTCAATGAAATTTCACTATTTATTTTTGTAATTATATTTTAACTTGTTTATACAATGAAGTTCAAATTTCTTAGCATGACATACAACTCCTATATTTATATTTACAACATAATTTTCTGCTACCCTTCTGAGTTATTTAACATTTGTTGTTTCTTAGCACAAAATATCCTTTCATCTCTTTCTTCTCTACCTGGAATCTCTTTTCTCTTTTTTCACTCTGTAGACATATACTGTACCAATCTCAAGTGCAGCTTCTTGCTGATGTCTTTCCCACATTGTGGGAAGTTGCCCACATTGCCTGAGTCGTCTTCTCTATATATACAGTGTTGTATTTACTTCATTTGTGGTAGCTATTTAGAAGAATAAAATTGTGTCAGGTTGGAAAAATAAAGTGGTAAAGACTTCCTTTTCTCCTAATTGTTTTGAAGCTAATGATAAGAAAGACTCCAGCCTCTTTCCCATAGTCCTTTGCACTAGGTAAACAGATTTAGGTCATCAAAACAGTAGACAGATTGAGGAGATAGATGATGGGAAGCATTATTACTGAGCTTTATTTAGTGCTAAGATTTACTATTTTAAAAGGCCTATCGTATCTAAATTGAAAAGATTCATTTTAGATGAGTTGCTGTAAGTCTCTGAGAAATTTGAAGTTTACTTTCTAAATATGTCTTATTTATATGTTGTCTGTATTCTGCAGCTGTGTATGGAAAGAATAGAAAAGAAAGCTGGCATAAATGAGGACAGGCCAAGTTGATGTCTCTCAGCAAAATTCTTAAAAGGCAAAAACTATACTTACAGCCAAATTTCCAGTACAGCAAACTCATTTACTATGTAGATGAAAACCCATAGAAGAACATTATACCATATTTTTTGTTAAATCCTCTTTATAGTATTACATTTTTATAGGAAATTGTACCATACAGAAAGTAGTATTCTATCAAATGCAATAAAATGTAATGCCTGTAAAACATTAAAGTGTTAGAATCAAAACAAAAAGAAACTTAGAGTGATACCGATGGAAGTCATTGTACAGAATGAGTTTTTTTTAATCACACATACATTGACATAATTTATTATTTATTATTGACGTGAAACAGGGCAAATGTGATGAAATTATTTTCTGAATTCTTAGAAAATGAATGGAGAGACAGCAGTAAGTACTATAAGCAAAAATGAAATTGTTAGCACCTATTTTAATAGTTTTTCAAGCCTCAAATTGTAGAATACAATCTTGGGGCTGTCTTTCTGTGGTAGGTCACTGCGACATTAAACAGTTGTTTGGTTATATAAACTACCCATTTGACATTGACAATGAAATAAAATGCCGTTTAACTTGGTTTGAACACACTGTATTGTGAACTGAGATACGAATAGTTGTACTAACTTAGCAGAGTCATTCTAATGATATTTTTGTATCTTAGATACTTAATTCAACATCTCATTATCATTTTTACTTTTCACCTGGTTAGAAAATTGAGGAAAATTTCAATGAAAGTTATGTAGCATTTATCTAGAAGTAATTCTTTAGTTTCTAGTGTCTCATGTCAATGTTGGGAATGTATACTTGTTTACTGATGTAGGTATTCTTATTGATATGAGTTTTGTTGGTGTAAAAATTGCTAAAATACGTTACATTAGCAAAACTATGAACATTATAGTTTTTACCATTAGCGTCACACATCTCCCAGAATTTCTTATTTCTTCAGTCATTTCTAGTATTGTATGCTTTTGCCCTCTGAGAAAACCAAACCATTTGTGATGCCAAAGTCTTTCCTGTTGGGAAAAATGAAATATATACCTCAAACATGCATGTTACTTTTTCAGCGTCATTGCTACTACTCAAACTTTGTTCCTTTGCACATTATTGCCAAAGTTTTTTTGGTTTCTTATGGCTGTGTCTCTTATCTTTCTAACACTGGTATTCCATCTCCAGATAGAAATATGATTATGACTCAATTGTAGTATATTTCCAAAAGTGAATAATATATAACTAATATTTCTCTATCATTTTCTCATCTTACTTTTTATTTTTGTGCAGTAATTTTCATTTCTGTCTCTACTTCAAGTCTTCTCTTCTTAATTGCTTTTTTTATTGATGCTGATACCAGATACCGAATTTGGAAGAAAATAAATGCTAGCGTTTTTTCATTGTAACATTTTACTAATTCACATGTTAATTGGATAGTAACTTATTCAAAGTTGACTGAAAATTTTTCTATATATAATATGACCGACATGAAGAAAAGGTAAGTTTAATTTTTCACATTGTCTGGGTAAGTTTTCAAAGTTGACAAGTCTTTAGTAGCTTGAGGAACTCATAATTTAATTAATGTACTTCCTCTTAGATTTTATTCCACTCTACCTCATTCCATTTTTGCTTTGTATTTTTGTTTTTTAGAATCATAGACTGTGATATTTATTCATTGATTTGTCCATTTTCATAATGCCTACCATCTCTTACTACATTACTTATGTATCTTTATACCATAAGTTATGTACTTTTAAAGCAAACCAGTGGATTTGAAAGTATTTAAAAAAGAATTTTTGTAATTTCCTAGCATTTATAAATACCATGATTCTCATGTTGAAGTGCTAAATACCATGCTTCTGTAACTAAAATGTAAAAACCTTATTGTTTCCCATGTGCTATAATTTTCTTTTATTTAAGTTTCTGATTCTATTAAAATGTAGTATAATATGTGACTTTATTTAATATTGAATATACTTTTGCTATAATTTAGTTATGCTAACTTGTCTCTTTTAACTTATTGTGTCTTGTAAAGCAGGACACAATTTTAGTTTTTGATAGAGTGTTTAGGGAAAGAAACCAAAGCTTAAAAGCATTTTGTGCATATATTAAAATCTTGCATATTAAACTTTCTGATTATTTTAGTTATTTCCATAATAGTATAAAACATTCTGCATGCTACTCATAAAAATAGCCTCTTAATTGTGGCTTCTTACTATATAAATAAAACCAATGCTAAAAGTCAAATTACATGGCCTTAAGTAGGGGGTGGAGGAGCTCAACTTAGCAACAGGTTGTATAAAAGATTTAGGAGATTCTGTTCACAATATGCTGAAGCCATCTCATAGTGACTGTGCTGCAAACTTTGTAAACTGGTGTAAATATAAGACAGGACAAGGAAGGGAGGTGCAATAGTCCTGCCTGACTCTTCAGTGGTCAGTCTACTGAAGAATGGAGACAGACATTGGAACCACACTAGTGAACCATATATGGAAGACTAGGAATGTGTTTCCTGAAGAAGAAAAGTTTCAAGGAACATTAATGTCTTGAAACATTTGGACGGTTGTTATATGAAAGAAGGTATTAATAGATTTGCTCTAGGTGGAAGCTAAAGGAAAATAAGTTTTTGCTAACCTGAGGTATAACGTTTTTTTTTCAAGTACTTTCTATATAGGTAAGGTATGACTTTTAAACTGAGTTTACTGGTGATGAAATAAACTAATCCTAGAAGCCGTAAGCTCCTCATCATTAATTGTTTAAATAGGATGTTGTAAATGAATTTAAAGCATTGGAAGATGTGTTGGGCAAGATGACCTTTAGGGCTCCTTTCAGCCCTGAAAGTCCATGATCCATTGATTCAGATATAACTCACTCAGGCCCTTATTTAGGCAAAATTTCTTCTGCTGCTTCATAATTAGCTGACAAGACTAATTTAGTTCAATAAACATTTTAAAAAAATTTACCCTGTATGATGTCTTGTACTGCATATTGGAAGTACAGGCATTGTACTTTAGGAGCTAAACCATAGAATCCTGCAAACTGATACATCATTGTATGATAGGATATGCCATGTGATTGAGGGTAGAAAGGAGGATCAGGGAGAAGAAAGCAAGAAAGGCTCACCTATGAAGGAATCTTTGACCTGGGTTTGTATGGTGAATGAGACCAAATGACAAGAAAACACACTTATATTAAGAACTGGGGATTTAACTTAGGGAGATGCATCAAATTCAGTGATATGTACCCCTAAATGCTTCAGCTTTTCTACTTTAGATCTCAACTTTGTCCCTTGGAGTATAGGACAGTGACACTAAGGCCCAACAAAATCCTCAGCAACTGTTTTCAACAGTTAGGCCTTCTGAGGTGTTGACTCCAGAATGTTAGAAGACAATACTGACTTTCTGCTATTTATTTAAAGAAACATCAGATTCACTTTGTCCCAGTGTTTCCCAGCCGATGTGGTCCAGCAGTTGATGAAGGCTGTAAGATACTTCTTTTAAAGAAAGCTTTATTTTCTCAATATTACCTCAGACATCCTGGGAAAGAATGTTTCTTACCTGTTTTCTGGTTCTGCTGGTTGAGAGCATTGTAGAACATTTGAGTCCCAGACATGGTGGCTAGAGATACTGACTTGGGGCATATCCATTCCACAGGTGTCCTCTTCCACTTCTCCAGTTTTGTGTGGCAGTAACTCTCACCTCATTCATAATTCAAAAAGACTTATTGAGTACTTGTTCAATTCTAGGTATAAATAGTAAGTCAGGTAGACATAGCTCCTTACTGTTTACAGAGCAAGAATATTGAAATCTGTGTAAGTAGTGAGTGTGTATACAGAGATTAGTAGAATAGAATTGATATCTGGAGATATAAAACAATGGGGAATGAGGGATTATTTAGTAACTTGTTTTCTAGTAGTTGGTTTATTTGGAGAAAAATAAGACTTGCTTTATAATATACTTAAAATAATTTCTACATGGATTAAAGATTAAATTGTGAAAACAAAAAAACACAAAAAATCTTAGAATGGAAAAAGACTAATTATTAAATGAGTAAAATAAACAAAAAAGAAAATATGGACACATGATCATATACATGTCAATATCATAAGTAAAATTCAAAAAGTAAACTGGGAAAGAATGTAAAAATATTTGCAGAACAAAGTCTAGGGAAGATAAAATAGAGATGAACAAGCCCTTAAAATAAAATAAACAATGATGAAGAAAAATCACAAAATATATAAAAATCTTCAGAAAAGTAAAAATAATGTCCAATCTCAATAATGTAAAATGGAAAAAATGAGGTTGCTACCTCTTATATTAATACATTTATTTTGTTTTATTTTTGCATTGATTTTAATAGTAATTCATGGAGTTGTCCAGGGCTGAATGAAACTTGCATTTTAATTTAGTTTTAGTGGGAGAAGAAATTAATAAAATTTCTTGTTGGGCATTTGGTAATATTTGTCAAGAGTCTTATAAATCTTCAAATCCTTTGACTAGCAATTCCACTTTTTAGAATTTATAGTATAAAAATTTGAGATGCTTATGAAGAGATATTTCCAGATGTTTACTACAGCTAAGTATAAAACAAAAACCTATAAACAATTTAAATATTCATCAATTATACAAATTATATTATTTATCAAATAATATAAATTAACAAATAATTTAAAAATTATAGGAAAATCATATTCTAAAAATAATTTTTGCTTCATTACTGAAGTGACATCTTATTTTTGTCCTTACTGATTGTTCAAAGTTCATTGAAATCACGAGTTCAAATAAATTCTATCATTCATTCCTTTATGCATTTTATAAGAATTTATTGTTGATTTACTATGCTTTTGTGTTATTACTATGTTCCAATGGAGAAATGAATTGTTCTAGGCATTGGAAATCCTACAACTGAAAAAAAATGTAAATATGTTTCTACTTTTGTACAGCTTTCATTCTAGAAGATGAGCTCACCATAACCAAATTATTTCAGATGGTAATAGCTTATGGAAAATAAATCATGAGAAATAGGATATGTGCTACAATTGTACTATTTACAAATAGTTTTCAGGAAAAGTCTCTGATAAGGTGACATTTAAAAGAGACCTAGAGGTGGTAGGGAAATAAGTCATGCCGATCTCTGGGTGATGAATAGTACAAAAAAAGCAACAGAATTCTGAGGTCCCTAAGGCAGAACCAGGAGCAGTATGGAAACCAGTGAGAGTGGAATGGTATGAAACTTGGAATAGTGGTCAGAAATGAGCATTAAGAGATAGGAAGGGAGTGAGCCTGGATCTATAGGACCCAGTCTGTATGCCATACTAAGAGTTCTAGGTTTTTTTGTTCCCTTGTCCTTGTCTTCCTCCTCCTCCTCTTCCTATAGGAGTGATCACAGTGTCGAGCTACTGACGGGTTGATAGAGATGAAGACTCAGGAAAGACCATGGGATTTGACAACATGACAGTCATTTGTGATTTGGTAAGATTAATTAGGGGAAAGTTCTGGAAGAAATTCAGACTAGAGAGAATAGGAACTAAGAAAGTACAGGCAGTGAGGAGAGACAACTATTTGGATCTTTTGATAAAAAGAAAAAGAAAGTATAGTGACTAGAGGGCACGTGGGAAAAAGAGTTTTTAAAATCGATATAGTAATGCATGTTTCTTCCCTGATGAGAATGATTCAAGAGAGGGAGATAAATTGATGACTCAAGAGAAAGAGGGAGATAATCAAGCTTGTCATGTTAGCACCTACAATAGCAAGGTCACACTTTCAATTATTCCTGTAAAAACAGGGATCTTTGACATTTTTCTCATTTCATGTCTAACATTCAAAGCAGAGAAGCAGAGGCCCAGGGCTCAAATCTCTGTCTTATCTATCAAGAATCCCCTATGAGATAAAGGGCCACGGCATATCAACACTCTTAGCTATCTGCCTCTTCATTTCAAAAATAACCACATCTACCTCTACTTTTACTTTCCACCATCTTATTTCAGGGAATAAGTCTCTCCTACCCAAAGGTGATCCTTTGTTTTGTGGATCTGTTCACAAATGTCTAACTCAGATTGTGTTCTATTCTTTTCAACTGAAACAACATTAACAAGGACATGCTGAAAATGTATTTTATAATCGAAGAATGAATGAACCCAAACAAATTTCTCACCATCTAATCAATGTACTGTAGACAGTCACATAATATCAAAACATGGAAGAAAGCATGTATGCACATACAGGCATACCATTTTTTATCATCTACTTCCTAATTTTTCAGAAACCTCATTTGCAAACTGTAAACAAACTACTGAAGTTAACTTCATTGGTTCAAAAATTAATTTACTTCAGAAACAATAATTTATTGGTGATAACAGATTTTAGCAGGCACCAAGAAGCTAAAATCAACCAAATTCTGCCACAACAAGGTGTTCCTTAGTGTGCTACCATTGTCGATAACACTACCTATTTGTTGTATAACCACTTATTTGTGTTGTCACTGGATTCAGTTGTTCCTGAATTCTCATCATTCTTCCCACTGCTAGTGTTGTCATGAATAATCTCTGTGTCTTTGGCAGAGCATATGTCATGTGACTGTTCTCTAGTTGATAAGGAATAGAAAGAGGGTTATTTTCCTACTTGCAGTTTTCATAAGAAGAATTTATGATCAAACTTTCACATAATACATGTTAGGGGGAAAAACCTGACCATTTGATTTGAGATGTGTTGGATTAAAAACAAATCCTTGCTTTATATGAACTTCTGAAAGCATACAAAGCATCCAGTGACATTAGACTAGCCCATACTGAAGTAGTGTCTCCTTGGTATTTTTGTTTTTTTAACTGAACCCATCATGAAATAGGTTGACAATTTTACTTCTTGGAAGATATACTCAAAAGCATAATTATCATCCAGTGCATGTTTCTTTGGGAGTAAGATGGAAATGGCAATAAGCGATGTCTGTATTTTTTCTAATTTTGTTACTTGACATGCCTGACATTTGGTTTTACATTCCTCAATTACAATAGCTTTCTGCTAGTGGAAGAATTGTCTCAAGTCAGCACTAGATGTGCTCAAATACTGTGTAATCTCCAAAAACCTTGTGAAAACATGAGTTTTTGAATTAAGACTTGATTTTTCAAGATTTTCTCTGTCATTATCTAGCTGTTGGGAGATGGTCAAGTTCTCTAATTCCTCCAACTCCATCTATGAAATTGTTACAGTAATACCTCACTTTCAGCATTGAAATTTATATTAAACACAAAAATAATAAATATAAGTACTTTGGGGGTGAATATCTAAAAGTTATGCAAATTATAGATACTATTATATTTGGAAAGCTATGTTTAATTCTTCATACAGATTAGTTTTAGAAAGCAATGTTAGATTATGGGAAAAAAACTAAGTGATTAGAATCTTCATATAGTATAACTTATAATTAAGAAAAAATCTAATTTGAGACATATACTTAATAAAATAGTATTTTTTTCATTATCTGCTTCAGATTTTAGCCTGAACATTCTCCTGTTCCCATTACAGATGCAATGTTAGTGAAGACTGGAAATAATTATCTGATGGTCACTGAATTTTATGAAATCTTCTAACAGAGAAAAGTGCACTTTCCTCAGTGGGGCCTAAAACAATGCCAATGCACTCTGTAAGAGCTTCATGAATACTTCATGATAATTCAAGAGGCCACATGTCCAAATTCACAGTCATTGATACATTTTGGCACACATATCAAATAGTGGTAATATTGGCAGCTTTGGATGCTGGATTGATGCTAGGGATGGTTTGTTTTAATTAAGAGTTGGAGTGTCTTGGCAGGAAGCACATAGGGAGCCTAATGAGCACTTGAGTAAAGAATTAGAAAATCTGGGTTCTAGACCTATTTTTGCTTTGCTTATTAATTATGAAATTTATATATTTTATCTCTGTTCATATACTAAGAGTTTATAAGAAACACAACAAAATGCTAAATTATAACCTAAAGATACATTTTTCAGGCTAAGATAGTCTCCAATTTACTAGCTCTACAAAACTTAGGTCATTGTATAACCCATTAAACTTTATATATTTAGTTCTTTAAATACTTTGGAGTTGTCAGGATCAAATAAGGTAATATTCAACCTCTGAAAACTCTAAAGCACTATACAAATATAAGGTGTTATATTTATGGTATATATCAATATCACATTTAGCACTGGCTTAGGATGAGTGAGAACAACATTTTCATAGTGTACATTAAACTGATTTTGTAGTGACAAGCCTCTATCTCAGTGATACTTGTTTTAAGGAGTATCTCTTGTGTGGTACACAGAGGTGACTAGAGAAGTTTCAGGCATCTGTCATCTACTATCATCTAACATTAGGCTAGTATATCAGGATTAATTGAGAAATACCTGGGCTTAAAAATCATGTCTATCCATAAGTCTGTGGTCTTATGGATATCTCTTAGCACTACAACATAAAGATAGCAGTTGCTAGAAATGACCCCAATGAGGGTTCTAGGAAAAGGCATATAATTAAACAAAAGCTATAATTTGAATTAGTATTATTCATTCTTATGGACAAATTCTTTGCTATCTAGCCTTATACAAGAAAAAATACTTTAGCAGATGTCTATCACCTTGATATTATGTATCACCTTCTACCAGAAGCAAAGATGAAATGCCTTAATCAGTCCTTAAGAGAGTACAGTATAGGCATCCAGGGGAATTGTCCTCATCCCCTTGGAATGCATGTTGTTTCCATAGACTCCTTTTAAGAAAATCCTCTTGGAAGGGCTATTTCAAATGAGAGAAGAACACACTTCCTTTACGATGTGGTGACATTTGGGGGGCATAAAAGAAAATATACTGCCTCAAAATATAGCACCTTCATCTTCTTCCTTCTTATTAATTTGGGATAGGAGGTTTATTACTTGGCATATTAAGACTTACCTGTCATTAATAACTTAGTTTAAATGGTTCATCAGAGCATTCCCAACGGAAGACTGCTGGAAATGAGGTTTTTCTCTTGGGTAGGTTGGGAAGTCAAGATCCACACATGGCTTGGAAAGGGGAGAAATCAGAAAATGGAGAGAGGGCATGGGTTTGAGAGACTTGGGTTTAGAGCAGCAAAGATACACATATATTACTGAGTGGACGACGGTCATAAAGAGGGAGGGAAAGGTAGGTAGGAGTGATTTCTGGAAGAATTTCTGCACTTGTAAAGGGACATACAAGGAAAAGCTGCAGTTTCATACATGCATTGCTTTGGTTATCACTGAGGCAAATCTGATTGGTGAGATTATCATGCCCCGTATTTTGGCCCTACTAAACTAAGTCCCTGATATTTGACAGTTGCCACATAAGCATGAAGCTGTTCAACTGGTGCCAGGTTGGCTAGTCAAACAGATATGAAGGCACTGGTGAGAAATAGTTTTATTGCCTAGTTCTTCTCCTTATAGCAATTTCAACACTTCAGTCTCTAGAAACGTCAGTCCTCTATTCTTCTTATGCTGGAAGGAATGTTTTGTGTTAATGCCATGAAATGAACATTTGATGCACAGAAATCTGCAAATCAACTTTTCACATTAGTTACCGTTACAATGATTCACTCCAGGGATGCCATTTCTAGGCCAAACCACATAACTATTATTCAGTAGCAAAATGGAAGAGAAATAAATGCTTAATCTTTAAAACAAGAATGCATTTTGTGAATTCTAGAGAGGAAATCTCCACAGAAGAGAGAATCTGAAACAGTTTTTCTCTGTGAAAGAGTCAATGACTGCAAAGTACTGCACATCCCAGGCACGTTTATACTGATAGAATATGGTGTGAAAATCAGCAGTTATGTTAGGGCCCTAAATGCTGCTTCTACAGCCCAAACTGCTATATTCTCTGTCATCCCTGATTTGAAGCAGTAGGTCTTCCTTGACCATTATTTTTTTTTTGTTTTCATTTTTCTCTTTTAAAATTTCATTTTGCTTCCAGTAAATTCTGTGGGGATGATAACTGACAAAGCAAAAAGACACAGTGAGAAAAGAAGTTGTGTGCTAGTTTAATTGTTTGCCTCAAAGTCATATTCCAATATTATCATCAGTTCAGTCACAGTCCATTCAGGATTTCAGATGAAATCTAAGAAGGTAAACAATTTAAAATAAGTTTTATGTTCTGCTTGTGGAGAGCAGACAGATCATTGCATCCATCAAATCCCTGTTTACTTCAATAGAGACTGGCATGAGATTAAACTAGCAAAAACTGCTCCTGCTCTGTTGCTATTAGTATTCTCAGCTGCTTCACAGTCCAAGGCCAGCAGCAGGAGATCACTTAGGTGTCCATCGCCCATAGAGGTTTTTACAGAATATAATCCCTAACTCACTTTATCACAAAGAAGCCCCTTTCATTTGGAAGTGCAGAAACTAGTAAAGAGAACACAATTCAGTTATTGACAGTATGGCTGATAAACTCTTGATAATGTAGTAAAGGGCTCAGTGTTTTAGCATTGTTCAATTAGAGGATTTTTTTTTTTAAGTTATGGATGTTTTGACTGCTTTGGCCCCTTGGGTTCAGGCAGAGTATTACTGAATAGGGTATCAAATAATAACAAAAGGGCAGAAGTGAAATTTTAAAATATGTGGGTAAAAATGGATTGGAATGCAGAATTTATGGGGTGCAAGTATAACTACTCTGTCAATTGTTTGTAAAAAATAGAGTTCCTTCAATGCACAGTGCAGCTCTAATCTTTACTTGCACGTTATTAAGTATATGCTATATTGCTATCACACCTAGAGATGCAAAAACAAATTAAAATAAAAACTGCACAATAGGCTATGCAATTTGAAAACTTGCAGATTGCTGTTTTAAGAATCATTGACTTCATTCTTCAATGATTTTTATCATCTACTACAGAATAACTGTTATCATTCATGTCATCATAAGAATTGATTCCTTAATTTTGTGTAACAGCTGTCTCATGATGATAATAAAATAATGCCTGATATTAATGAAAAGTTCAAGATATAAATTACATTTACTCAACCACTTTTATTTTTCTAAACTGGAAATAAAAATGAATTCAAATTTCTTCTTTTTTAACATTTTTTATTGATTTACAATGTTGTGTCAAATTCCAGTGTTCAGCACAATTTTTCAGTCATTCATGGACATGTACACATTCATTGTCACATTTTTTTTCTCTGTGATTTATCATAACATTTTGTGTATATTTCCCTGTGCTATACAGTGTAATCTTGTTTATCTATTCTACAATTTTGAAATCCCAGTCTATCCCTTCCCACCCTCCACCCCCCTGGTAACCACAAGTCTGTATTCTCTGTCCATGAGTCTATTTCTGTCCTGTATTTATGCTTTGTTTTTGTTTGTTTGTTTTTGTTTTTTAGATTCCACATATGAGCGATCTCATATGGTATTTTTCTTTCTCTTTCTGGCTTACTTCACTTAGAATGACATTCTCTAGGAGCATCCATGTTGCTGAAAATGACATTATGTTGTCAGTTTTTATGGCTGGGTAGTATTCCATTGTATAAATATACCACCTCTTCTTTATCCAGTCACCTGTTGATGGACATTTAGGCTGTTTCCATGTTCTGGCTATTGTAAATAGTGCTGCTATGAACACTGGGGTGCAGGTGTCATCCTGAAGTAGATTTCCTTCTGGATACAAGCCCAGGAGTGGGATTCCTGGGTCATATGGTAAGTCTATTCCTAGTCTTTTGAGGAATCTCCACACTGTTTTCCATAGTGGCTGCACCAAACTGCATTCCCACCAGCAGTGTAGGAGGGTTCCCCTTTCTCCACAGCCTCTCCAGCATTTGTCATTTTTGGATTTTTGAATGACGGCCATTCTGACTGGTGTGAGGTCATACCTCATTGTAGTTTTGATTTGCATTTCTCTGATAATTAGTGATATTGAGCATTTTTTCATGTGCCTTTTGATCATTTGTATTTCTTCCTTGGAGAATTGCTTGTTTAGGTCTTCTGCCCATTTTTGGATTGGGTTGTTTATTTTTTTATTATTGAGTCATATGAGCTGCTTATATATTCTGGAGATCAAGCCTTTGTAAAACAGTGAAGCTAGAACACTCCCTTACACCATATACAAAAATCAACTCAAAATGGATTAAAAACTTAAACATAAGACAAGATACAATAAACCTCCTAGAGGAAAACATAGGCAAAACATTATCTGACATACATTTCAAAAATTTTCTCCTAGAAGAAATAAGAGCAAGAATAAACAAATGGGACCTAATGAAACTTACAAGCTTCTGGACAGCAAAGGAAACCAGAAGTAAAAGAAGAAGAAAACCTACGGAATGGGAGAAAATTTTTGCAAGTGAATTCAAATTTCTAATGCAAAAATACTGTATCTTTAAAGTCTATTTAAATTGTTTGTGAAAATTCACCTTGAAGTCAAGTGTTAATGACTTCTTAACCTTTTTGTATAATTAGTCTGAATTTTCACATATGGGCTTGCTCACCTACTCCACTAGTGAAACATAAATCCATTTTCTATAAATACTAGTTATGGCAAATAACTAAATTATTGTTTTTTCAGTCATTATTAAGGTGTTGATAGTTAATCTAAGTCCCCAGTGGCCTCATAATTACTTTAAATTTACACTATAGTATAGATTGATATAGACTGATGCAGTACTTCTAGACTTTACCAAAACTAAGGACAATAATAGGTATTATCAAAACTGTGCATGGAATGAATGTAAAATGCTTGGCTGATGTTTCATAAATGAATTTACTTTGAAGGGATTGTGTTGTTTATTACTAATCTCATTGAGGAAACAAATCTAGAATTGACCATATCTAATCATATCTTGTAGAGAAATTATATAAGTTTTCTAATTGTTAAGGTCAAATGATAGTCTTCAATGGAACATGAAATAGAAATTGAATTCAGCTGTTAAGATAATTTTTACATCATGATCTAAAATCTTTGCTTAATTCCTCAAACATTAGCAAATGTATTACCTTAGACCTCATTTTCTTCTCTCCAGGTTTTTGAGAAGAGTCAAACAGGGTACTATTTTGATCAAATTGAGCCTTTTTAAAGAAAATTTTCTCTATGTTCTGGCTTTACCATTCTAAATATAAATTTTGATGACTTTTTAGGTAGAATGATCTAAAAGATCATTTAGATGATAGAAACATGTATATCAAGATATGATCAGACTTATCTTCAAAAAACTAGATACATGCTGTTTCACTGACATAAATCATCAGAGTATTTTTAAAATGTCATGATACTCTATATAATGTGGACAGATGATCATCAAGTCAGAATAGGATATATCTGACTGATACACACACACACACACAAAATAAATTGTTCAAGCTTGTTGTTTTTTCAGTACTTTATAGGGTAAATAATCCAAGTTCATTGAGAAATAGAGCCAGTGGAGTCAATTTAATTTCTTGCTTTCCATATGCTGCCTAAATATTTGAAGATATGTAACTCATCTCAAAATATTTGGTTTCTGAGAAAACTTTGAGACCTTCTTGTCATTTAATCATTTGGTTGAAGGTGCTCTAAGAGTAGAAATTAATTTTTCTTAGAAGTCCCTGAGATTTCTGTGCTGATCCCAGGAAAATAATTTAGTATTCCATAAAAGTTTAAAAAATTCAATAAGTACATTTGGAAAAGAAAAGCAAATTTCATGGAGCTCATTATTTGTAGTGAGATTATTGATGTAAAATAGAATTACTATGCTATGCTTACTTTTGTCTTTTTATCTTCTCTGAGTTACATTCCTACAGAAGAAAAGCAGTACTTATCTATTTCTGGAGTATATTACTTTTCTGAGAATAGTCTTTAGAAAACCTACAGAAAATATTTCCAGAAAATATTTCTTAATCGCTGAAATTCCCCATATGTACAATTATCAAATGGAATAGACCCTCATTTCTCAAATCATCATGTTTTATGTTGAAATAAATCCCCTACCCAATAGTAATGTGTGTAAAAGACAATAGAAGATATGTGGAAGTAAAATAGGAGAATAGAATACATGTATCAGAAAGAGAGAGGGTATCTGGGTATGATTCAGAAGTGAACATGAATATAAGAGCGATGGAACAAGGAAGAGAAGGCAGAGGTGTCAAAAGAGCCAGAAAAATGTGAACTGGTGACACTGAGTGTAAGTGTCACAAAAAAATTGGGAGGAAGTAGAGAGTAAAGATGAGTGAAAAATCCAGATGGCTAAAGGACAGGTGTGTTACTCTTAAAAATTCCAAGTCATGTTTAAAGCCACATTTTCCTAGTTGCATAGAAAGTCTTATCCCTGGGCATGTGCTGACCTAAGAAATAGACATAGTATCCTTGTCAAAGTGTCTAAATTCTAAAGTGATACCTACCATATAAATTTTTAAACAAGTAATAAATATTAATCATTGTGATACATTTTATACAACTATCATCTGAGCATTTCAAAACATTTTGCAAACAGTTGTTACAAAGCCCCTTTAATTAATATTGGTGCCAGGGATGATCAGACTAAACATTTATTGAGAGGCATCAGTGTGAAGCATTTCATAGACTTGATTTGATCTAACAAAGCAGACAATAAACATGTGAAAATAGATGACTTACTCAACAGGGACTTATCTGGCATTCACTCCATTTTATATTGTCATGGATTATGGACCTCTCCAAGGACCTTTGGGTTCAAGGGGAGAAACTGACATGATTAAATAAAAGTGAATGTTAAAAATAGATTTTGAAGAAGAAATTAACGCATCTGAAAATTCAGGAGGAGAGTTTAAGAAGTCAAAGGAATTGCATGGAATCATACTTGAGGGAGACATTACAAAATGATCCAAGATCTTTCTAGAAAGCACTAAGAATTCCAAAATAATGGATAATTTCCCCCTCTCTACTTCTTTTCCTCTCCAAAGTCTTTAGATTTTCAGATTCTCAGTGAAGCATGTTGTCTTAGACTTCAACCCCAGATATCCCTTAAGATACTGAAATCTTGAGATACATGGTCGTTTTTTCTCTGTCTGAATAGTTAGCTAAAATTGTACCCAACTGACCCTCATTGAAGCTTCAGTGGATAGTAAGGTATGTGATTACCATTGTCTGTAAAAGTTATTCAAATACTTGGAGGTCAAAATGAAGACTCTTTTTAGTAGGTGTTTCTCTCTTCTAAAACGTCATATAACTGACATTACTATCTTTAGAACATTTAGCCATATTTTAAAATTCATTTGGACTTTTGTCCAGTTACCCATATCCTTAATAGCGAAACTCTGGAAAGAACTTAGCATAGGCAGTCCCAAACTCACCAAAGGTCTGAGCATTAAAATTTCTGATAAAAGTCAGTTGTTTGAAACACATGAAGAAACTTTTATTTTATATTTTATATCTTAGTTCATCTCTCAGAATTATACACAAGAAGTCTTTATGGTTTATAATGCCACTAAAATAGAGTAAGACTATCGTTTAAAGCTTAGTCACAATTTAAACATTGGTCTCTATGAAAAATCATTCCCAATGTTTTTGAGACTGAGACACAGCAATATGAATGGTATTTCCCTTTCTCTTCTGTATTTCACTTTTTAAGTATACTTTAGAAAGAGGAAGAGTGACCTTAAAGTCCTGAAATGTGAAGTGTTTGATCTACTTCCAGAAATTTGGAAAAGCTCAATATCCAGCTTGAGTGGCTATTTACAAAGCGTAAACTGTGCATGTGTGGCCTGGAGATGGATTATTTATATTAAATATAAAGATCTGATATACGCCTGGAATACTGTGAAGAAGATCTACATATTCATATGCTTTTTGTTTAGGAAGATATGTATTTTGATTTCTTTTGTTTCTTAGATGTGAATTTTGGTCCAATATCAA
Source organism: Vicugna pacos (assembly GCF_048564905.1). NCBI lineage: Eukaryota > Metazoa > Chordata > Mammalia > Artiodactyla > Camelidae > Vicugna > Vicugna pacos. The sequence goes on from NC_132987.1 coordinate 92,517,482, forward strand.
CTAACATTTATTTAGTGAGCTCCTGTTGAATAAACTCAGAATATTGAAATTAAAGACACCAGGAAATAATTAGACCTAATTACTGTCCTAAGGGCAGACACTATATGTAAGATTAATAACAAAAGATATTTAATTTTAAGTGTCAAACAAGATATTTGGCATTATAAACTATAAAGCTTCCAAATAAGGAAGTTTTGCTTTTAACTGAGATGATTGGAGAAGGATTCATGAAGAAGGTGAAAGTGCAATTGATATTATTTAAGAGTATATAAAGTGCAGTATTTGATATGAATATTTTGAATTTAATTTTGATTTTAAAAAATTACCTAAGAAAAAGGAGAAAAAAATGAGAAAAAAAGTAGCTTAAAAAGAACTCATCAAGAAATAGGAGAAAACAATTTTTTTGTTTGTTTCTTGTTCTGTTATTCTATAAAGTAGTCTTGGATAATTAAAAAGTTTCAAAAGAAAGTTCTCCAAATTTTACCACAGTAATTTAACATTATGTGTAATACAGATATACTGAGTCAGTAGCATTTTTTTTCACTGTATCAACTAATTGGATTTTTCAAATAAGAGAGAACAGTTATCTAGCCTGTTTCTGATAGTGTTTGATTAAGCCAGAAACAAATCCTTCTAATTTATTAGTTATGTAATAGGACTGTTTAAAGAATTTACCTGAAAAAAGATGTGGAAAAACTTAGCATCTCAGGGAAAAAGTAAATACACTCATATACCACAAAATATATGATTTAATAAAATTTATTATTTATTTAAGTCATGAGCTGTTCCACTCAAGTCAAAAGATACTTTGTTCCAGAAAGAATTAAAAAGACTTACAAATTTGTCTCTAGTATTTAAAACTTCACTTGCCTATAATTTTACAATGAAGTTTCATTCCTGTTACTACATATATGACAAACATAAACCCCAATTTTTTTAAGGATCCAGAGAGTATTTTTTTAAATTGACATTGTTACTGAGATAATTGTTGATTCACATGGAATTATAACATATAATACAAAAGATTCCTTATACACTTTGCTCAGCTATTCCCAATGATAATATTTTATAAAACTGTAGTACAGTATCACAGAGAGAATATTGATATTGATACATTCCACCCATCTTCAAAATTTTCCAGTTTTATCTTTACACTTTGTTTGTATGTGTGTGTCTAAGTTCTATACAATTTTATCACCCTGTGTAGGCTATAGATCCACCATCATAGTCAAGATACTGAGTAGTTTCAACACCACCTTACCCTTTTATAATCATACCCATCTCCTTGCAGCCCGCTAACCCTTACTCAGTTCCTAAAGCCTGGCAACTACTATTCTATATTTTAATATTTGAGATTTCAAAAATGTTACATGAAAGAAAGCATACTGTATATAATCTTTTAAGAATGACTTTTTTCATTTAGCATTATTCTCCAGAGATTCATTCAACATTTTTATGTATCAAGGGTTTATTTCTATTTATTGCTGAGTAGTATTTCATAGACTGGTTATACCATTATCCCATCAAAGGACATAGGGGCTGATTCCAGTTTGGAGCTATTGCAAGTAAAGCTCCTATGAACATTTTTCAATGCAGGTTTTTGTGTGAACATAAATTTTCTGAAAATAATGCCCAAGGGTGCAATTATTGAGTCCTATGATAGTTACATGTTTAGTTTTATAAGAAACTGCACATTATATCAGATTGGTTGTACAATTTTATGTTTCTACCAGGAATGTATGAGTGATCCTATTTCTCTGCATCCTTATTAGCCTTCAATTTTATCACTTTTTTTAAATTTGTCCATCTTGTAAATGTGTAGTAGCCTCTATGTTTTGAATTTTAGGAAGTCATTTTGCTAAGTCCCTCTTTTCAAAAATATTCCTATGATATTCCAAGGAGTGAAAAATGATCCACCACTATCATGATTATTTGTTGTGTCAGACTGAGTTCTGAATCTAGTGAAATGTCTCTATTCTTCTTATGAGCTCACTCTACATGTTATTGGTTACTGTAAATTTTTGGTATCTCTCATTACGTTTATAGTTACATTGCATTTCTGTTTATCTTCCTGGAACTCGCTCATATTTTACTACAATCATGGCAAAGGCAAGGCCTCAACATGTAACAAGATTTTACAAACCGTTTGGAGAAATTAAAATAGATTGATACTATAATATAATATAATTTCTGTTAGCTATAACTCTTCTGAGAGCCACTTTACTAACTTTGAATGGCTTCATGATGAATTTCTCTCTCCCTATTTTTAACAGAGCAGCTTCTGTCAGAGGTAGCCCTGCATAGCATGTCTCCTCTACCTGGAGTTCCAGTTTTTGTTCTTACTTCTCTCACCACAGATAAACACAGATTGCATGCATTCTGAGTGGTTATTTGGATTCTAATTGTAATTACTCTATGAGCAAAACTGACTCAAAACTATACACAAACTTTCCAAGCCCAGGCAATATTATCCAGAGGAAAACCAGATTAAATCCATAGTTTTAAAAAATAAACCTTTCCTAGAGAAGCAACAGTGTTTATAAAACTGCAAAAGATCATACACATATATGTTAACAAGCAGAAAACTTAGTTTTCCAGACTAAGCCATTTATTTAATGTGGCTTCAGAGTTTTTACCCAATGAATGGATCTATTTTAGGATTTACTGAATTTCAATATTGCAAATCCTAGTATAAATTTAAGCTAAAAACAAATTGAAAGCGTACACGCTTATGTTACTGCAAAGTATACAGTGTAAATTCCCTCCAAGCACACCTGGATCCAAGGATTTAAACTATTTTTAGAACTGGCTTTTTGTCTCCTACTCTCGACTTTGTCCATCTTGGCATGGCTTAGTTCACATACTTAGTCTCTTCACATAGATACATGGTAGTCCCTTCACATAGGTACATGGTAGCCTTCAGAGTTCCAAATTTACTAGGTTTATAACCTTTGATACTAGTAAAGAGATATCATCAATTCTAATTCAAGGAAAGACTCTGATTGGAATGATACTTGAACATACTGGTGGCCAAGATCATGAAACTCCTCCCCGAATGTTTAGACCAGGGTCAAGGATCTATTACCTGGGCATTTAAATCAGGGCTTCAGGCATAACTTCTCCACATGGCCTTAAAAAATTGTCAAGTCAGGGAAAGACAAGTCTCCATAGAATTGGATTCTTGGTAAACAAAATATCTATGTACTGTCCAATTTCATGATTTTCTGAAACAAAAGGACAAGAGGCTCAATGATTAAAGTTTATCTCTGCAGAATGGAAATGCTCTCAACTTTAAAGTCTTCACTCTCCATACTCTTTCCACTGAAGTTCGAACACTTTCACCACCGATGTGTGTAGAGTTCATGCTTAAAATAGTATTTTTTTCTCCTCTCATTTCAACAATTTATGCAGAAGAACGGCATCTTTCAAGTATATAGTGAAAGGAAAGAAATATAGTCTTGAGATGGAGATAATGGAATATTACACACAGCCTTCCAAGGCCTGTCTTGGGAGAATTTCACTTTTCCCTATTTGTGATTTCATTCAGGATAATGGTCCAGAAAACAGAAAACATTTTATTTTTTCAAAGAAAAAAAGGATTTAATGCAAGGCATTACATACTTGCCAATTATCGGAAAGTCTGGAGAAACAAAAGTGAAGTGGCTGCCAGTGGATTAGTGATTTCAAATGCATACTCATATCTTAATTTTAATACAGAAGAGAAGGCACTGCTGCTGCTTCTGCCTCCTCAGCTGTCCCCACTTTTGAAATTGCTGGCTTCTGCCTCAACTGCCTCAGGGTTCTCTCAAAGTTGGAGTCTAGACTTTGGAGAATTGAGGGAAAGTCTCCAATATTTACATCCCTTTGGCCTTCCGGGCTGGCAGTAGCTTCAGCAAGATGATGATCTGTTCTTCAACTCATTTTCCACAGCTTTAACCCATGTCTCTCATTGGTGGAATTTATAAATTGAATCCATAACTCTGACTTCAAGGAAGTCTGAGTTCTATAATATGTTGCTTTTCATATATCAAAGTACTGGAAAGCTGGTAGTAAAGGATCCGGAGTACCAGTCAAGCAAACAATATACAATATAATTAAATACATGTGTTTATGTATATGTATACATAATACACATATGCAGTACATTTCCAAAACTTGAGAAAACCATTGTGATGAATGAAATTAAATATATTTTACCCTTTTTGTGTAAGATTCCAGGACATATCATTTTTATTTTGTTTATTCTTATGAAATAAAACATACAGTCAAAATAATTTGGTGTACGCTGTGTAGAAAATAGTAATTTTTAGAACTCTCATCTACTTAGTATTGCTGCTTCTATGAGTAGACTTAAGAAAGAAAATGACATAATGATGCTGGACATCGATTTAAGGCACTATAATTGAGATTGTACTAAAATCACAGCAATTTTTGAATCAGTACTTAAAAAAATTTAGTAGGTTTTCCTTATGGAAGCAATCTATATATTCTGTTCCTCAAGTATTTCTTTTCTCTGGGCTCACACAAGAAGGTATAATGATTATTTTTCAAGTTTTTATTCTTATTCTCTAGTGTAAAATACATTTTCTGATGGGCTTCATCAACTTTTTTTTTTCTTTTCCATTTTTCCTTTTTAAAAAATATACTTCAGCAGAACAGAGAATGAGACTATTTTGAAATTGATGGGCTGGCTAGTACTTTTCGTTCATTCAAGGAGGCACTCTTGACAAGATGTATATTATTTATACCTGCTTTTGCAGTCTATCCATAAGACTAAATTTAGGAAGAAAAAATAAAAATAGATTGTTATTTGGTAGGCGAATCAAAGGTTTCATTAATGTACAACAATGTCTTCACTGGCATGCTGGGGTTAAAATTATTTAAAAGGCTTCAATGGAGGAAAGTTGTGGTGGTGGTGGAAGGAAATATTTACTATTTCTATGCTGCTTCTAACTTAAAATATCCCTGAAAAAATTTAGGGGTGCCTCATTTAATTAACTAGGGATCCTTCCTGACCTTTACGATTTTAGCCCTGGAGGGCTGTTTCTGTTATGGTTTGAATTGTGTCCTCAGAGATGATGAAGTCCTAACCCCCGATATCTGTGAATGTAAACTTACTTGGAAATAGGGCCTTTGCAGATGAGCTGCTCACATTTTATTAGCATGTGACTACTGTACACAAGTGGAGTACAGTGCCCACCAAGTGATCTTGGTAGAATCAAATAGCAGATTCCAAGGCTTGTTATAAGCCACATTTGTCACTGGGCTACTAAGAAGGATTTAGGATGGAAATCATAATTTTTCCACTGGGGAAGCATCAAGCACTGCTTTTCTACAGGAGACATTTTGGTGACCCATATGCTTACTTGTGTGAAAATAAATAAAGGAAACCTCATTTAAAGTAGATTCAGGAAGCCCTGAAATGGGAGCTCTCTCACTTGTTGCAACCTACATAACCAGGAGGAAGAAGAAAGCTAAGAATTATTTTGACATGGGAGGGTATTTTTCACATAGTAATTTTGCCTGCTTTATAGAAAAGGAAGTTCTCTCCCTGCCCCACAACAATGCACTGATCACTACTTGCAGCCAATGAAAAACTGCCACAACCTCAAACTCTTGTTTTTATCCAGTGAATTTTTATTCAGAGCAGCCTTCCCTAGTTTCCTCCTGAAACCTAGTAAAAGCTAACCTCTTTGTGTCTTCAGACTTGCCTGTAGTTCACCATAGCTTGCTTGTCCTGGACTGCCATTCCTCAGCTATCCTTGAATAAACTCAACTCTGCTTTCATAATTTATTAATTATTGTATTTGTTGGTGAAAAATTAATCAGCTGATCTAAGACAGAAATGGAAAATTTTAGTTAAGCCAAATTTGAGCATTATAACCTGGGAACAGAATCTCAGAAAGCTCTGAGAACAGTTCCGCCCATTAGTAGTCATGGTACAGTTACGTAACTTTATTGAGGCAGAGGGTCTGCTTTAAATGATGTATTATTCACAGTTTTCCGCAGTCCAGATATAAGCATCATTATGGCCTCTTGCAAGATCAAAAAAGAATGTTATCTTTTAAGGAGTTGTTTTGTTGATGCTAGGAGAATATTGCTCTTTATGGTTGAGCAGGTATTTTTGCTGATACGGGAAGTTTGGTCAATGCATAATGTAAGTACACAATGCACAGTGAGGGGAGAGAGGAGGATAAAGTGCAGAGAAAATTTCTATGTTTAAATTTTTCTTATCTTGCCATAAAATCTGAATTTTATTTCACATATTTAAGGTTGACACCTGCAAGGGGAGGAGGTGTACATCAGATAGGTCCATGATCTGACAAGAGTTAAAAGTCTCATTCCCCACAGGAGCCAATATCATTTGCCAGAATTCCATAGACATAACTTTCAGAGTCCTCTGAAGAGATATACCTAGAGTTATCACACTCAAGGGAGTCTCAAGCTATGGCTTCTTATCAGGTAGTTTTAGATCTCTTAGTCCAGATGAAATTTGCCAAAAAAGGTTATTTTTACCATAATCTTTGTTGCTTAGAAACATGGAGAACTACCACCTTATTAAGTTGCCAGGGAACATTTAGAAAATTAACCTAAGGTCAAATTCTCAAGAAGGAAGAGAAAATGTTTTGTTAATCTGTTACCCACAACATGTAGTAACACAGTATTTGTGGAATTAAGCTACTCACCAGTAGTATTTTATACTTGGGAAGTGTTGAATACTTTAAACCATGGAGTGTTTCACTGTACAGCTCTCCTGTATGTTTATGTAGAAACTATGATCCACATTAAGTAACTGTTGCCTTTGTTGAGATTTCATTCTCTTTGGTATTTCGCTCTTCTCATTACTTCCAAATTTCTGGGAATTCTTCACTGTAGCATATCCTCTAGTCCTTTTTATTCTACTACATCCCTGTAAATATTCTTGCTAACTTTGTTAATCATAGATCTTTTGTACTATGATCAGCTTTATCAGGAATTTTCTCCTGTAGGAAATTTGCAGAATAATTACTGCTCTGCTCATAGTTTTGGGGTATATATTGCTTAATTAATAAAGTTGTTTCCAGATTTTAGTAACATATTTTCATTCTACTAGGAACCTTTATGTCATTAGCTTCAGGGAATGATTATCCTAGGATATTCAGGCAACATATCCAGTTTTTAAAGAATATTACTTTGACCATGCATTGTATTCCAGAGCCCTAATATCCTTTAATCATGTTCTGTTGACCCTTTGTGTGAAGTTGAATCTCTGTATTAAATGCTTTATTTTTCTTTTGATTTGTCATTATGTTATGGTGTTAAATCATTTTTATATTGTATTTCTTATGTTTATAAACAATATATTTACTTTTTTTATATTTGAAGCTGTTTCTGTTTTCTTTCTTTTTTTTTTTCTTTTTTCTTTTTGGGATTGAACATTTTTTTACCTCTCCAGAAGCAAAATTTCAAACAAAATATGACCACACTTACAAAGACCCTTATCAAGAAGGAAAAGCACATTCAATTTTGATCTTGATCTTGTGCAAATATGATTTTCTTAGATATTTACCTCCTAAGAAATTTAATAAATCAGTTCTCCTGAATTTTTGAAGAGTACCTGGAAAAATACACACACACACACACACACACACACACACACAAACAAACATGTGTGAAAATAATACATTGCATAATTGAAAGAACTCTTGAGACAACAGAGCATTTAAATGTAAGGCTTTTGAAAAGACAACGGATACGATAAAGCACAAGAAAAAGAGGGAGAGAGTTCAGACAAGAATTACAGGCACCTCAAACTTCCAGAAGCATCTCCCTTAAGTCCTTGCTGTGAACACAAGGATGTATTTTGTCTTAATTGAATCACCAAAATTTGTACAATGAATATTGATTTGGGAAGAGCTACCTGAAAATTTCCAGTGGGTCTTTCCTGACTTCCTTTTACATAGTTAAGTCCATTTGTCTAAGTGGTTACTTCAGGTGCAAGCTATCCATAAGCCAACTGGGTCTGAGTTCCACAAGGGAGTTTCAGATGTGAAACAGCACAGGGTAAGTCATTAGTTAGTTAAATCCCTTTATCTTGATCAAGAGTCAGTGCCAGATTTATAGGTATCCCCAGAGATAATTGCCGCTGTGTGAATCCAGCTGAAAATATCCTAGGAGCTAGTAATATGTTAATTACTATAGTTTTATAAAAGTTAATAAAAATACTAAAAATTCAAGTAAATTCACATTTGTATTTTTAGAAATATTATGTATGCTTATATAGTCACACAGCTTTTGCTTTGTGAAAAATCATATCAAGGATTTAATGGCTCAGAACAACAACCATTTATTTAGCTCCTGATTCTCCTATTTAGCAATTTGGGCTGGGCTCAGCTGGGCTGTTCTTCTAACCTAAGAAGGATTTATTCCTGTGTCTACAGCCAGCCGCTGGGTTGATTCGGTGCTGGTGGTTTTGGAAGGCCTCAGCTGGGATAGCTCCTTTCCGCTTCACAGGTCTCTTACTTTACAGCAGACTATTCAGGACTTGTTTATATGGTATCTTGATAGAGTTCTTAGAGTAGAAATCTGCAAGGCTTTTTAAAGTGTATCCTCAGGGCTGGTACAGTGCCACTTATGCCACATTTCATTGGCCAAAACAAATAGCACAGGTTGTGCTCTCTAGAAGTAGATAATGTGATGGTCTTTGGGATATAAGTTATTTATTATGGACTAGCACCTATAAGGGAAGAGCGGAAATGTGATGGGGTGAGGGAGAAGTCAATCTGCATTGCGGCTTCAGCAGCCTCAAGCCACGTGGAGAGCTCTGGGGTAAGTCTTGCCTGTCAGTGTCCTGCGTTGGACCACGTGACTGAGCCCTTATTTTCCTTCCTTCTCAGGCCCTGCAACTGGGCAGCCTGGAAAGAAACTGACTTTCAATGACATGGCTCTCTTTAAGTGAGGCCGAGTGGCAGCTGTAAGCTCGCTAGTGACTGTATACTTCACAGCTGGACAGTAAGTCTTTCCTTAAAGAGGGATCTAGGAAGTGCATTTTCAAATTAAGGAATTCAGCAAGTCAGAGGGTCAGCCCGGGTTTAAGAGGAGAGGAAAGTGATTCAACATCTTTAATGCAAGAAGCAGGTGGTATCAACCGTGATGATGCTTGCACACTTTCATAATGTGTAAAGAGACCTTGAGCACAATTTGTACTTAGTATAACTATAGTATAACTTAGAATGAACTTCTAAAAAACAAAGGACAAAGAAAGTTATAGAGTAGGTATGTTTTGTTGTAAGTAGGTATATAGTAGCCCATCTATCTACTTGTACCTAGATGAAATTGTATGATTTCTCTGTTCTTGGGTATAACTCTTGTCAACTGTACATTCAGCATCATAAATAAAATTCTTGGAATGCTGAGTGGTTTCATGTTAGAATTAATGGCATTATCTTTTATCCCAATTCTAGACAGGCTAAGCACTTTGATGTAATTTCACTGTCTGAAATATGATTTGATTGTCAGTTATCAATTATTAAAATTTGATGTAGCTAAGTCTGCCAAAAAGAGAAACTTGGACAAGAGTCCAAGAGGACTGAGATGTAACCCAAGATACTCAACTAAATTTCATTATGATTCTGGGCAGAACATTTCTCTTTTGTGGCCTTGTCAAATGTAAAATAGAGACCCCATCTAAGTTCTTTGTGCTCTTTATTTTCCACTGCTTTTGTAGCACAAATTTTGTCACCTATTGTTTCAAATATTTTTCCTTTGGGACTTATTCCATCTAGTAAATGCTTCCTGTTAAGTCCTTATTTAGAGACTTCATTTATCCACTTTTATTTTATTCCACATTGATTTTTCACTAGAGTATCTTTCATGAGTCTGCATCTTGGTATCAGCTCCCTTCTCATTTTGCAGAGGTGAGCTATCAGATGGCAACTGCTCTGTATATCAGTCTGCTGTCTGTATGTTCTTCAAGTCAGCAGAAGTAATTGTGGAGGAGTAAAAGAAAACTTGACATTCTTTTGGGGAAAAAAATCTTTACATTGAGTAATTCTTGATAAGTGGTGGCTTACAGTGAATGACCCTGACTATGCAGCCTTCAGGAAGATGTTCCCTGTTCCTAGTGATGGGTCTTAGCTGTCAGAGTGACAGTCAGTCAGTTGTCACAAAATCCCCCAAACTTCACACTCTGAATCTAAGCACTGTGCCACCAACATCAGTGACTATGCCCTGGACATGACAAATACTGATAAGAGAAAGAGATTTTACAGCTATCCAGACAAATTCATTGCAGCAGTACCAGCATCTAATGTGATAATCATAGTGCAGAATTTCAACGTGTGGGATAGCACTGTTGCCAACATGTGCTGTGGGGCAAATGTACCTCACTGGATTGGAATGAAGAACACAAAATTATGAGTAAATATCCCCATCGTAAAGAATGTGCTCAGAATAATTGAGAATGATCTGGATATATTATTTTTTAACGTTGTTGTATAGAACAGGTTCCAAAGAACAACTTACTGGTAAGAAATAACAAAAACAATAAGAGCTCTGACTGACTAAATTTGAACTATTCTCTGAATTGACACTTGATTCATTGATTATAAATGAAACCTATTTTTAATGTTATAAAAGAAATTTATAATTAATATATTCAGGTAGGTCCAAATGTTGTTCCAAAGCAGTAGGAAAAGAAAAAAAACAGCACAGTTCTTTAAACCATCAGTTTTTAGATGAATTTATCCACAGGAAAATACTTTCAAACTGTACTATATATTTTTTGTCCTAGGGTATTTTTTTATTCCTTGCTTCAGAAGGCAGGAAAAGTTGTTAAAAATAGATGGGTTGGAACATACTATATTGAGAGTTTATTCAGGAAAATTTTCTTCAGAAAAACAAAATTAAAGCAAGGTTTGAAATTAGTGTCAGGAAATGAACAGAAATATTTAATGGATTCTGGTACCAGTGGATGCAGAAATCCCTACTACATTGCCTTGTGTCCATTTGTCTTGAAGTTGCCTGCCTGTCTTGTCATTTACCATCTTCATCATAAATAAAATTTACTGAAGGATAATGTTTTTTTCTTGGTGCTTGGAGCTCAGGCCTCTCTCAGGCCTAGTATTGAGCAAATTTTCACATTAACTATGGGAAATGTGAAAAAGTATTTTTAAAAAATGAGAGAGGGACTATCATCTGCTGTCCTTCTTCACTGAACAAATAAAATCCAATTTCTTTAACATTGATTAGTTTAGAATGGCAGGATACAGAAATATCACCTCATATTTAAGTAGGGATTCCTGATTCATTTGAGGCACTCAATGCATTTGTTTTTGTCAAAAGCTTTACTTCATATCATATGGTTTAAATTATTTTATATATAACATTTAAAAATTTAGCATTTAGGGGAAATTCATACATGAGTACTAGGTAACTCAGGCTACCATATTTCAAAACTATTTTTTGTCCCTGGATGACTCAATTCTCCGTTTTCCATAATCCCTTAAAACACTTTACTTGGAAATAGAAAGCATGTTTCACCAAGTGGCTGTTTAAATTTGAAATTCCACAGTTACCAGAGTCCAAAAGATAGTAACTTGGCAAGCACATTTTTTTCTAGTTTTTAAGGTAAAGAAGCTAAAATGAATCATAATATAGGAAAAAATCATTAATTGCATATATACAGAATCTTGCATTATATCTGGGTTATAAGTCTTTAATTTTTAAAGCTAAGTCAGGTTTGCTTTTTATTTATGGGCTTTTCCTAGATACTTGAAATGGATAAAGTGAAAGCAAGAAAACTTATTCATCAACATACATTGCTGTGACTTGACTTGTAAAGATGATGTTACTCCTTCGTATCAGAACTGAGCCACAGTTGGCTACTCACTTCCCCTGACACTGAGTCACTGCCATGTTCTCCACTCAGCTCCAAAATAAAGTGGCAGATTTTTATGGGTGGAACAAGAAAAGCACAGGTGGTACCACCTACTGTAAATCCTTTCCTTCTTCTTAGCTCAGTAACAGCTGTTGGTCTTTTCACAGTCTGGTGAAAGCAAAACAAGGCATAGAACGTGGGCTATTGACATTGTGCAACAATACCATTCGTTTTCTCAGATCATGACAACCAATGGCAGCTGGAGAAGTGTTTCCTTTTCAGGCTTCAGATAAAAATCTTCAGGTCTGACTTCCTAACTTGCAAACAGTGCTGTTGATCTATTGATTAGTTCTGGGCACATTGCAAATTATATAACTACCATGTGTTGTAGTCTCACTAATTTGAGAATATGTATTATATATTTTAAAGGAATTTTAAGAATTAATGAGCATCTGTTTCATCCTGTCTAGGCATATGGGGGAGAGAGATTAAAAAAAAAAAGGGAACAAACTGTTTTGAGGCTTGGTAATGTTGCCTTAAATGCCCTTTTCAGTGAGGATAGGATTTCCCTCTCTCATTCCCCACAAAAAAACCAGGCTTTCCATTCATAGAGTCTTAGTATGGGAAGAGGTAGAATGCCATACCTTTGATTAGGACTGGGTCACAAAAGAGTCTTAGGTATAGGGCTGGCCCAATTGTTGGTGAAAAGGAGTTTCAATTAGAATAATTAAAAGGAGGTAATATATTTGGGCTTTATTCAGGCAATCTTCCAGATCCATGATGGCTTGTTCACCTTGATAGACAGAGTTTGCAATAGGATACTCTAGGCAGTAGCATTAATCTAACTTATACTGTTTTGAAACAGTATCCTTGTTAAGGCATAAATAGACAGTGGGAAGTGCTCAGAAAGTAGCTCCTAGAGAACAAGGTCTATAATAAGACTAATATCAGCCTGTCCAGACTGCTGAGTCTGAGAATATCTTGATATCCTGAGATTTTATTCTAGATTAAATCAGCAACTAGATAAGGCTGAGGCTATGTATTGGTAACACTTAAGTGAAGAGTTGACGAGTTGGAAAAAACAAGAGTAAATGAAAGGGCTTACAGCAGTAGCTCTAAAGCACTAAGTATCTGCAAGAATGAAGTTTGGCATACTGTGCAGAAAATAATTAAAAGAGTCCCAGAAGTTATATTGTCAGGTCTAGGAGTTTGCATTTTAAAATCCCAAATGATTTCAGTGTAGAAGCCCACCTCCTGCATTGCAATTTTATAAACAGTGTCCGTTGTCTAGAAATGAAATTCCTAAACAAACATAAGGAACGATTAAAAATGATACATTGCCATAAGAGAAATATGGGCATCAGGGAAAGTGTTAAGATTATTTTGAATTCATCTTGTCTTTAAGAACCTTCATCTCAGATTAAGGAGGGAGAGAATCTGACGCAGATGGAGAGTGGTATGCAGATGCGTGGAGGTGGGTCATCTTATGTTATACTCACCCTAAATATTTATTCCAGAGGAATAGTTCCTATAAAGTCACTGGGTATTGGCAGGGGTGGGGGGAGGGGAGTCAGTATCTAAAAGATAACACTGTGCAATAGTGAAGCTGAAAGGGATGTTTGAAATCATCTCATCAGACTTCTTACTCCAGAGATGAGAATTCAAACCTAGAAAGGTATCTTGTTCTCTTTAGAAAACCTTAGCTATTCATTCATGTCAACAAAATGTTGCCCCTTAATTTTTAAACACTGATCTGGAACCTATACTCATGAATCAGTACCTAACAAGTCTATCTGTCTCCTAAGAAAGTCTTCAAATATTGAAGACATTGAAAAATCTCACTGTTTTTCTTTTTTCTTTCTTTTAAATTGGTCCTAATTCTTCATCCCTAAATCAAATAATTATTTTTTCTATATTTATTTCTATTATTTTATCTTTATAATTATGCCAGATTTATCCCATTCATGTTTTTGAGCGGTTTTCTAGGTTGTGCTTATCTTAAATATTGAAAGAAAATTAATCTACAAGTTTATAAATAAAATAACTTTGAATTTCCTCAATATCCTTTCTTTGAATCTGCCCTTCTTAGAGTTGGGCCTTCCTAAAATGTACTGAAGGAAATTAAACTCTAGGGAGTTAAGAAGAAACATAGTAGTGAGCCTCAAAGTGTGTTATCATTTGTTCTCATCAGCTTAGTAATGTCTCAAGAAGACAATATAAATCATGAACAATTACAGAAATAATGGAAGGATGATACCAGTTAACCATTCTCGGTCCACTCTTTGATCCATCCTGACATATTTTCTGTAGCCACAGTTCTTCCCTTGAAGACCAAGATCACCAAGCTCTGGTTGATATGCAATTTTGATTTTAGAGCCACCTTTACTGGGTGAAAGAACAAAATAGCAATGTATAATAGTTATTTCTAAATTTAAAAAAAATAGATTCATTCTAAAATAGTTATGAGTGAAAATATATATTGTAATTTCCATTTGCCATAAATTTGTATTATTAAATTGAAAAGCGTTTTCTAGAAAAAAAATCAAGTGAGTTGAGCAAAAACTAACAAAAAAAATGGAAAGAAATATGGAGAAAATGGATCTGTGCTCATCTGGCAAAATATTTCAGTTCCATGAGCTTCAGTTTCCTTACTAGTAAAATAAAAAAATCAGTACTATTTTTACAAGTATGTTGAGATGATTAAATAAGAAAAGTTGTGAATCAGTATAAAATTAATGTTATCAATATTATAACATTAAAGTATAAAGATAAAATATCTTTAAGTATAGCAACATTAAATTAGTGTTATTCTTCCTTATGGCCATTGCTAGGAGGTTAATGCAGGATATTTAAGTATAATTTGATATTTTATAAGTCCAATATTAGGTTAGAAAAGTAGAGGTATTTTAATATTGACATAGGGCATCTTTACTTTTAGTAAGAATGGTTTTCAGTGAGGAGTCAGTGTATAATCATTTAATGATATGTTTTACAGAAACAGATCTTGTTGAATGTATTTTGGTCTCTTAAGGGAATGAAGGTACTATTCAAAACTTTTAATAAATGAAACCACTGATAAATTGAGGTGTTCAAGTCACATGGATAAACATAGAACAGAGATTACATATAGAATGTTACACTGATTTTCAGTTAATTCAATTACCATATAATGAGGAAGAACTATATTATATACAGCTAGCCCTTGAACATGAGGTTTAGGAGCATTGACACTATATAACTTTATACTTGGTCCTCTGTATCTGCAGGTCCTCATCCTCAGATTCAACCAATCTTGGATTGTGTAGTACTACAGTATTTATTGAAAATACTTGCATATAAGTAGACCCATGCTGTTCAAATTCATGTTGCTCAAGGATCAGCTTTACTAGGTTATATTCCTTTAATTATTCTTCTTGCGTTTACGGTATTTAAAGGTAAAAATTCATCATGGTTGAGATGTTCTTCATAGTACGAATTTGTGTCATTTTCATAATTCAGATATTTGGTATTTTTGGTGTCCTCTTAACATTAATTTTTAACATCTAATCAAGCTAACCCTGATAAAGTATATCTTTATAAAACCTATGACTTTCAACCCATTATTTGTATTTATAAGATATCAACAATATTAAGATCTTTCATATAGTTACAGCACATTTACTTTGGGTTTGTTTTCTCTGTTACTCTTTTTCTTCTTTTTAGCTAATGCCTTTGTCGTGTTAAATCTCATTGATTCCTCCTCTTTAGCTCTCCTTCTGTTTGTGATATTTATGTCAACATAAACACGTAGAATGCTGCATGTCAAAGCACTAAAATATAATTTATTTGATTCACATGTTTAATTAAACCTGTGAGTACATAAAGAGCCTATTCTTTAAAAATCTATCCTTATTCATTGAAAAAAAAAAAAAGCCATAATGGGGGACTACTTTCCTCCTCTTTTCTTCCTAAACCTAACCAAAACAAATTAGTCATTCAACAGCAAATATGTCAGGAACTCAATGAGGAACACCTTTGTTTAATTACAACAATTGCATATACAGAGCTTTGAATGGTAGTAGACCCAGAAGCTACAAACTCTGCATCTGTTTCACTATGCCACTATTTTTACTTGTACTGTCAATTTGCTTTTTGATTGATTTTCTTCTAGTTGAATACTATTCTTAACTAACATTCTGAACTGTTTACTATTTGCAGGCTTTATTTTTCTTAAATACACTATAGCAATTTATCACTCCGCTTACTAAATTGGACGATAATTTTCCTTTTCCATATTCATTTTCTTTCACATATAATATTGTGATATTTTTCTGACACTTTCTGATGAGTAGCATTCCTTATTTTAATTAATAAACTTAATTGTAAACATTTTTTACTTTTTTAATGAAATCATATTGATTTAGATTTCACCTAAGTGAATTTCTGTGTCACCACATTGCTTGCTTACCTTCAGACTTAGAACTTTTAGTCATCACTCTGAATTTATGCTTCTTACACAATTTTAATGGGTGTTCATATTCATATATATGTTAATTCAAATTGCTATTAAAAGATATTGTATAAACCATTATATAGATCAGTATTATAGAAATCTAAAGCAAAATTTTGTATTTTGAAAAATCATAATAATGTATCACTATTTATAACTCCATATAAGTACATGATTAATAAAATAATTTATTTGCCTCTTTTATTTCTTCCTGTAACCTTATTTTCCCATAGTCCTTGTTAATTTATTTTTACCTTTTTACTGTAATACATGACAGACTAACAGAAATCCACACAACCACACAAAAATATGTATGCATAATTACTATAAGGCAAAACCCACCCAGTCAAAAAATACAACTTTGCCAGCCTCCCTAGATATGCCTGTATATATCCCCTTGCCCTCACGATCCCCTTCCCTCCTGCCAAATATACCCCTATCTTGACTGTTGCAATAATCATTTTCCTTACCTGTGACTGTTGGGATATCTGAGTCAAACTTTTGGTATGTAGAGTTTTCCACAGTGTGGATTTTGCCAATTACATATTTATTGCACTTTTGTTTTTCAGTATTTCTCTGTTTTTCTGTGCCCTGCAATGTGTCACATGGATCCAAGGCTTGATCAGACATGGGTCCAAGGCCTTTGGCTTGACCATGGTGGCACTCTGCCCTTTCATCATGAGACACTAAATTTGGTTGTCTCTTGTAGAGATGCTTTCCTTATCTACCGTGTGATTACCCCTTGGATCAGTTCATATAGAAAACCCATGATAAATATTTATTTCCTTTATTTACCAGTTTTCAAAATAATGAATTAGTTCTCTCCTATTTCCTATAGGTGACCAATTATTTTTTTAAATTTCATTAGGAACTCATGATTTAAATGTAATTTATGAGTTTCAATTATTTGCAAATACTATACTTATTGAAATAACTTTGGCCAGTGGAAACCTCTTAAACATGATTCCTAATTCTTCTGGTCATATCATAGTAGTTTTGCTAATCTCTTTAGTGTCTAGTATGATAAGATGTTCCAGGCCCACCCTGAACATTTCTTTCCCCAGACTTGGGAACAGCCATTTTTCTAAGAAGTCCTAGTCCCTAGTTGACAGTGGTGTTTCTGAATTATAGTCTGAGTAGTCTGTATGCTCATTGCTACTGGCCTAATCATTGATTTTAGTCCTTTGCTGAGGACAGCGTTAGGAAATGTATGTATATATGTGTGGTTCTGTAGTCTTTAACTTATTTTTCCACACAAAGTATCCTGATTCTCAATAACACAGCAAGAATCGGAATATTTTATAATTCCACACTTATTTTATCCCACATTAAACAAACAACAATCTCTTGCCTCACATTTCTTTCCTTGAATATTTCAAATGTTTTTATCCATTTTCTTATAGCATGCAAGCTTATTTGTGAAAACTGTAAATACAGAAAAATGATTACTGTAAAACTATGATGATAATCTAATTTTCTTCCTCTTTTACGTCACTGTTTTTCCAAATATCCAAACATTGTTTAATTTAATATACTTACTAGAACATTTTTTGGTGTTGGTCATTCTCATTCAATATTCTCAGGTGTATAAAGTGATTTTCATTGTGTTTTTAGGTATATAATTTCAATGTATATATATTTCTATTTCACAAAGGTTGTTTTATATGTAGCTATTTCATTATGCTCTCTTACTGTTGCTTTTTCTTGATTAAAACTATTCTAAGTATGCTTGATCTTATTTGCCTCCCTTAATGTTTGTGAATTTCTTTTGGATCTGTTTTATCTTTTTGTTGCATAGATTTTTACTATATCTTTCAGATTTTTGAAATAATTCCAAACTTATGGAAAAATTAGAAGTAAAATACCAATGACATTCTTTTTCCCTGAAACTTTCTATATATGTCTTTTACATGGTGCCCACCAACACCATATAATTTACTGTGTATTTCCTCTACAAAAGTACTTTTTGCAACACAATGTCAATTAACTATTTAAACCAGTAAATTAACATAGATATATTGTTTCTATCTATCCTTGGGCATATTCAATTTTTGCCAATTATCCTTGTCAAGACTTTCTCAGATTTTACCAGATTTATAAGCTAACAAGTTAACCTATCATAGCTTCCTGATGCCAACTGTATACATGTGAACTGTGAGTCAGAGACAAAAGACTTTTTTACTCACAGTATAAAAAGCAATGGGAACTTCATTCATGTTTGTGTCAAATTCTCTTGCTCCCCAGTTCCCATGGAGGTGACATGGTGTGGCTTAAGGATGCTGCCAATGTAATCAGAGTACACCTCTGATGAAAAACTATGAGGCCAGGAAACCTTAATATTTTCATAATGGGGTAAGAGCTAGTCTCTTTAACCTTTGCCCTGGAGAGAGACATTATTCTTTTAATTAGTTATCTGGTTATCAAACAAATCGTATATCTGCTTCAAAGAAGAGTACCATCTCTCTTTCCCAAGTCTGTTTGTTATAACATTTTCAAATGATAAAGCAAAGCAAATTCCATCAGTACCTTTGTTCAAAGGATGTGCAAAAAATGTGAAAGAGTCATGGAAAATTGTCTGCCAACATCCCAGCAATGTCTATATTTGTTATGTTTCTTCAGTCTCCTTCAGTGGACAAGAGTTTCTCACACATTCTTTGACTTTCATTGCCTTAACATTTTTGAAGATTATAAGTTTGTTATTATGTAGTGTATTCTTCAATTTGGAAAGGTTTATACTTTTTTATGCTAGATTCATTTTATAAATTTCTGGTAAGAATATTATAGAAATACTACTTTATTCTTCATGTATACTGTTAAGTTTGTCCCATTACTGATACTGCTTTTATCTTTTTATTAAGCTGATATCTACCAGGTTTCTTCATTCAGAATTACTGCATTTAATTTAGTAAATATTTCATGGGAGAATACTTTGTAAATGTCCTTCTCATCAAACACTTATTATGTGTTTTATCAACTGCTAAAGATTTTCTCACGAATTCATTATTGTTTTGACAACTAATGATTTTTAAATTTTATTCTTCAATTGTACATTAATATGTTGGCATTCTACTTTAAAGTACAGATTTCTCATTTATATATCCATTTATTTCTTTATATGTGCATGGATACATGCATTTCTATTTCATTTAATGGATTGGAATCCCCTTCTTTCATTATGTAATTCTCAAATTTTCTGATATTTGGCAACCAAGAGCCACTTCCAACTAGTTGCGGTATCGTGATAGTTTTACTGTCCTGACATCTTATGGTGTGTGTAGGACAGTTTTTAGAAAACAAGATCTAGGCCACAGGTGGGCTATTATTGGATGCTACTGTCCACAAACCCTCACAGTGGACAAAGACGGGAAATATAATTTACTCGTATATTCATTACTACATTACATTTATATTTATTTTTACATCTACCCCATACTTGGAAAATGATGAGTTCATACTGATAACTCTAATGGTGATTCAGTATCCAATATCATCTGGGAAGAAAAGGAGGAAGAAATAGGGAAGGCAAAAGGCAAAGAGAAGGGATTCATTATCTCATTTTAATTTAAAAAAAATGTTTCTCATTTTAACTAACATTTCTCTTAAGGTATTATCTGTGATGATTATTCACTCTTACATCTCTTCTAACTTGGTCTTCATGTCCAATTAAAAAAAATGAATTCTTGAGTTCTCCATATTATTTCTGAGATTCTCCAGTTCTTTCTTATGTTTTTATAAAATGCGTTTTATTCTTTTGTATTATCTTTGAACATATTTTGAAATAGTACATTATAGTTTTTATTTGCTCTGTGAGTATGTCTTTCTGGAGTGCTTTCATTGTTTACAGGGATAATATTGTGTGCCTTTATCTCTTTTCTTTATAATGTCTTTGAAGAGGATTTGATTTCAGTATTTTCTGATGCTCACTTTAATGTAAAATTGGTTTTCCTGGACTTCTAGAATGAGATGTGATCCAGGTTAGCTTTTACAAATTTGCAGAAGATTCAAGAGTTTTCAAGGCTCAGACTGCTCCAGTTGCTTTCGAACTTGTGTTGTACCTTCCATTCATGTACAGTTTGATAGGGAGAAACCTCCCATTTCATTGGTTGTTCTCACATTGGCATCATTTGTTCTTTAGTGACTTTCTGTTGGCCCTCTCGAGGTTCTTATATTTTCTAGTTCATCAGCTAACCCTTTGATTATCTTCCTTTCATTCTGCATAGTTGTTGATACCACGCAGGTTTTTTGGCTGTTGGTTGTTTATCTTTGCATACTTATATTTGAAGATTTATGTAGGAACCCATGTTAGCAAGTTTTGTTGCAAGTGTTGCCCAATTATTTTCAGGTTTGCTGTTTTATTATGTTTTCTGCTTTATGTGATGATATGGAAAGATTAAAAAAAAATATGTCACTGATGCCCCCCAAATGGTCCTAGAATCTTGTGTTTATTCTTTTAAACTGTATATTTCATAAAAGGACTAAAGTTAAATGTTAATTGTAAATATTTTATAATTTTGAAGTGTTATAGACAAGAGAATAAGGGTAAGTATTCTAAGCTTTTTACTATATGAGAAAAAAAATTTTGAATCCATCTCCTAGAGCAATGGAAACAAAAGCAAAAATAAACAAATGGGACCTAATTAAACTTGAAAGCTTTTGCATAGCAGAGGAAATCATAAACAAAATGAAAGGACAACCTATGGAATGGGAGAAAATACTTGCAAATGATGCAACCAACAGAGGATTCATTTCCAAAATATACAAACAGCTCATAAAGCTCAATATCAAAACAAAACAAACAAACAAACAAAAACCACATAAAAACAAAAAACCTACAAACAAACAACCTGATCAGAAAATGGGCAAAAGACCTCAATAGACTTATTTCCAAAGAGGACATACAGATGGCCAATAGGCACATGAAAAGACATTCAACATAGCTAATTATTGGAGAAATGCAAATCAAAACTACAATGAGTTATCACCTCACACCAGTCAGAATAGCAATCATCAAAAGTCTACAAATAATAAATGCTGGAGAGAGTGTGGAGTAAAGGGAACCCTCCTACACGGTTGGTGGGAATGTAGACTGCTGCAACCATTGTGGAAAACAGTATGGAGTTAAAAATTAAAAAAAAAAAACCCAAAAATAGAGTTACCATATGATTGAACTAGCAATCCTATTCCTGGGCATATCTCCAGAAAAGACAAAAGCTCTAATTCGAAAAGATACATGCACCCCAACTGTCATAGTAGCATTATTTACAATAGCCAATACATGGAAGTAACCTGTCTATCAATGGATGAATGGATAAAGAAGATGTGGTGTATACATACAGATATACAAGGAATATTACTCAGCCATAAAAAAGAATGAAGTAATGCCATTTGCAGCAACATGAATGGACCTAGAGATTATCAAACTAAGTGAAGTCTGACAAAAACAAATATCAGATGATATCACTTATACATGGAATCTAAAAAATGATACAAATGATACAAAACAGAAATAGACTCACAGACAAAAAAAACAAATTTATGGTTGCCAAAGGGGAAAGAATAGGAGGCATAAATTAGGAGTTTTGGATTAACAAATATATACTACTGTATATAAAACAGATAAAATAGCAAGGACCTACTGTATAACACACAGAACTATATTTAATATCTTGTAATAACTATAATGGAAAAGAATCAGAAATATGAATTTATGAATCACTTTGCTACACATCTGAAACTAACACAATGTTGTATACTTCAATTAAAAACATTTTTTAGTTAAAAAAATAGGCAGAGGACCTAAATAGGCATTTGTCCAAAGAATATGTACAGTTGGCCAACAGCCACATGAAAAGATGTTCAGTAACGTTAATCATCAGGGAAATGCTAATCAAAATCACACTGAAATTTCACCTCACACCTATCAGAATGGCTATAATCAAAAAGACAAGAAATAACAAGTGTTAGTGAGGATGTGGAGAAAAGGGAACCCTTGTACACTCTTGGTGAGAATGTAAATTGGTATTGCCATATGGGAAACAGTAGGAAAGTTCCTCAAAAAAATTAAAAAATAGAACTAAATATGATCCAGTAAATTCTGGGTATTTATTATGAGAAAATAAAACCTAATTTGAAAAGATTTATGCATTCCAGTGTTTGTTGCAACATTATTTGCATAGCCAATTATAGAAGCAACCTAAGTATCAACAGATGAATAGATAAAGAAGATGTGGTATATATATATAATGAAATATTACTCAGCCATAAAAAGAATGAAACCTTGTCATTTACAACAAAATGGATGGATCTAGACAGTGTTATACTAAGTGAAATGGGTCAGAGAAAGATAAATACTATGTTTTAACTTATATGTGGAATCTAGAAAAGAAAAAAAAATGAACAGATAAACATACACACAGATACAGAGAACAGTCTAGTGGTTGTCAGAAAGGGAAGGGTGGGGGTTGTATAAAATATGTGAAGAGGAATAAAGAAGTACAAACTACAGTTATAAAATAACAATTCACAGGGATGTGATGCATAGTATAGGGAATAAAATAATATTACAATATCTTTGTGTGGTACATAATCTATAAAGATACCGAACCACTATATTGTACAACTGAAACTAATATATGTAAAGACATTAAAAAGATTATGTGATCTACAGTGTTTGGAGCAGTTGTTCTTGGTTTATGAAATTTTTACGTGCTTTTTTAAACATACTCTGATTTTTATGCTGTCATATGCAAGCAGGTATATTACAAAGTTTAATGGGTAAACTCAAGTAATATCACACGCACAAATCAAAAGTATGTCCATTAATAGAATTCAGTAAGTATTCAGTAAATATCTGATATACCAGGCAACATTCTAGATGTTAAAGATAAAACATTTAGCCTAATAGATAAAAATTGCTATTCATATGGTATTTATATTATTGTAATAATAAAAATATGTAAATTATATTGGATGTTTTGAAAGTGGTAAATATTTTGAAGATGCATGAAGAAGGTAAACAAAGTGCAAGAGTAGGGGTTTTTACAATTTTAAATAGATTAGAGAAAGCCCCATTGAGATGGTGATTTTTGAGCAAAAGTTTAATGAAGTTGAGTGGATGAGTCATTAAGATATTTTCAGGAAGGAATATAAGATATTTTCAGGAAAGAGTATCAGTAAGAACGTCAGGGACAAATGCTCAATATGCATGTGCAGTATGCTCAAAGAATGAGAAAGAAGGCAGAGTCACAGGAGCTGAACATAATTAGAAGGCATGGACAGTAGAAGAAATGAGGTCATGGGGAAAATGGGTGGAGGCTTAGATCATATAGAACCTTCTAGGCTATTGTAAAGTTTAGATTTTACTCTGAGATCACAAATTATTCAAAACTTTGAGCTGGAGGATGATGCAATCTCTTTTTAATGATTAAAAGATCACCCTCACAGGTGTGTTGAGAATAGAATACAATGAAGAGAAGATGTGAGAGGACAGGGCTGTAAGTATGGAGTCCAATTAGTTAGGTAGAGGGATAAACCAGGTAAAAGATCATGGTGGTTTGGACCAAGGTGGTCTCAGTGGACGTAGTGAAAAGGAGTCAGATTTTTTGAAGATATGTTTTGAAGGTAAAACCAACAAAATGTGCTGATGGATTATATGTGGTATCATCTGATTTAGAATCATGGATATGTGATATGTTGAGTTGCACAGGGCTACAAGCTCAGAAGGACTTTATGTTTGGTATAATGCTTTGTTTTGCCGTCTTTAAATACTTTTATCTTTCATTGTGTTTTGGTAAGTCTGATGTAGCAATGGATCATGTGCTTGAGTGGAGGAGAGATAAGCACAATATGCACACTTCCTTCATTTTCTTCCATTCTGTTCATATATAGTTGTTAAGAATCCACATGAACACAGAATTCTAGCAGACCCATTGCGAGTGGAAGTTCAGCAAACTCACAGTCACTGGTTTTCATAACACATTTTCCTTGTACTCACTTACTGAACTCTCACAGGTGTGACAGGGGTCCAGTGAAATTGTATGCTCATGTTCCATATCAACATGACTATGATTGAATAAATGGAAACAGAGAAAGCCCTCAAGATTTCCTTTCCAAATAGACCTTGATTTGAACATAGAGGGAGTGGTGTTCTGAGAAACAAAAATAATGAAGAAACTTTGTATCCTTTCTTACTCATCTTACTTTTCTATATTAGCCAATCAGTTATGCTGAAAGTGATGATGTAGGAGGAAGGGGCAAGATAGAACAACTCAAGTTCCTTTTCCTGTCAGTCCTTTCTTACTCCTCAGTTCATAACTGAAAAGAGAAAGAATTGGTAGAACATGTTTGGATATCAAGAAATAAATACGAGTTAGTAATTTTGTGCAGTATTTATACTATGCTGGTAGGAACAAAATAAATAACATGACTATTATGATAGCAATAATAGAAGAGAAAAGTAAAATGTGGAGATTTAGTGGAGAGAAAACAAAATTGCTCATGCAGTTGTGTTGGTCAGGAAATAATAAAATATAGTTCACAAGATGTATATTTGGCCTTTGAAAGAAGAATAAAGAGCTTATCTGTAGTAACAAGGGAAGACAAGGATATGTATATAAATAATTTGTAGCTATGCAGAGCTAAAAAGAGTTTGTGGAATTTCTCTTCCGATTAATTCTGTTTTCTCAGTTTAAAAAAAGTGTGCAAGTTCACCTTATGAAAATGAGAATGGGAGAGCTGTTGGAGCTCTAAGGAGAGAATAAAGGAAATGATTTCAGCTCCATTGTTCACTTATCAGAGAAGTCTTTTCTGAGCCCCTAAAATATGCTTTTTAGCACTGTCTTCTTAACATTTTATTTGTATGTTTAGTGTCATAGTTAACCCACACCCACCCATACTTCAATATGCTATTTTATTTTTAATTTTAGCATTTTGGGGGGAAGTTG
The DNA here is from genome assembly GCF_048564905.1 of Vicugna pacos. Lineage (NCBI taxonomy): Eukaryota > Metazoa > Chordata > Mammalia > Artiodactyla > Camelidae > Vicugna > Vicugna pacos. The sequence continues at coordinate 92,542,770 of NC_132987.1, forward strand.
CTGCTACACATTGGAGGAATCCAGTCGCTTTTCCAGGGAGGCCAGTGACTATATGTAAGTACTACTTACTGTGTAATGTGAGTATTGTTTCTCTATTCCTTGGTGTCATGTATTTCTTCATTTTATGACATAAGCTTTGTTATACTGTTTTTAGTTTTCTTTTGGTCATTTAAAAATCTTTTCCAGCGTGGATTATTTTTTCAAATGCCCTAGGAACTCATCATCCTTTCTAATAAGATGAAAGGTAAAAAGATATTTCTTAAAACTTTCAACCTTTTTTGACTAAAAGAAAAGTCAGTTTGCATTTCAAGCATATTTAATTGGTATTCACCTCAGGTAGGAATACATACATAGCACTAACTTGAAATTTATTGGAACATTTCCCTCAGTATCTCTATCCAATACTTCATGGGGAAACTACAGTCTTTTGTTAATCTTCCTAGAATGGTTTCTGAAAATAACTGGAGATTGTTCACAGGTTCACACTGCTGTTCTTGAGCTGGTTGGATTTTATTTCTTTTCCTGCTTTCCTTCAATAGAATCTAACATACCAGTTTAATGATGAATGTTGGTAATAAGGTTTCAGCTATTTTTAATATACATAATCTCAAATATGTAGAATCCAATGATCTTACTTCTTCTGAAAACAATGCATCAATATTTGAAGAATAATTATTAAAAATAATTTTCTACTTACTACTAAAAGAAACCAAAATATTTCATTATGAATTCATAGGATATGATTTCTTTTCTAAATATGGAAACAACATGTTTACCACATGGTTCTATATTAATCATACCACCTGCTATATTTCCAAGGGAGATTCCATTCAGTCTTTTTTTTAATACAATTCTGTACATAGAGAATAAATGTGCCAGAAAAAAAGGTCAGAAAGTAAACAACAGCAGGTTACATTTGAAATATAATACTTGAAAATGTAGGCATGAAGCTTTCAGTGACATTAATGAGGATGGTGGAACTAAACCTCCCTCTGCTTTACTAAATCTACCTTTATATGTAAGTGCATAGTCAAGACTGAACAATCTGCCCTTAACTGACTCCGTTATGCTGGGATTTTACAGAAAAAGTGATGTGATATGTATTCTTTATTGTAATTCCGTGTAGTACTGTTTCTTCCACTGTCACATGATAAAGTGATTCTTTCAGATGCAGTGTGTGTATGTGTATGTGAGAGAGAGAGAGAAAGAAAGAATGAGACAGATAAGACCAGTGTGAACAGCTACACATTGTTTCAAGATAGTGTAATACATATTTCTGACCAATGAATTACATGAGAAAGCATGCACTGATGAGGAAGAAAGACAGTACTTCTTCATAATGATGCCAGAGCTAAACAAATACCTAAAACTAGAACTGAAACAGGAAGCTACTCCTTTAACAAGGGGGAAATACCATTCCATTAATCAACCTACTTATTTTTACTTTACTGTTCGTTACTTCCTTTTATCTCTAATACCACTGAATAAATCATCTACTATGGCAGCAAGTGTATTTTTAGGGTTTTTTTTTCAAACCTGTATCTCTTAATGACTTTCTTTCAACCTTTCTTTTATGTTCCACCCTTGAATGGTCAGAGCTAGTTTGGAGGACATGTAAAAATATAGGCTAGCTTTTTCTGACAGATTGAAGAAGTTCTGTGCTTTATGTGAATATCAACAATGGTAGTTATGGATAGAATAAGACAGTCTAGGTATTTTAAGTTAACTTGTGAGGAGTGTGCTTGATCAGCCTTGCTCCGATTTTCCCTCCATCTACATTTTTTTCACCTACCAGAGGAAACTCATTTAACCACCAGGGGATACTATATGCATGGTAGCCCATTGTACCTTAAATTTGACCAAGTATTCTGGCCAGTAGAGGTAAAGGTGATAATTGAATAAACTAGAATTTGGCTATTGGAACACAAAGAGGGTGAGGAGGCAGGAAGAAAATCACCAGACATATTTCACAGATGCCCCTGGAGGGAAGTATTGCTAGAATATCCTTGATTTCTGTTCCAATTCATAGGCATCCTAAAACAGTTTATTTTTTCATGGAAGACTGAGTAAATCTGTGGTTATTACAATTTAAAGGGCCTAAGTAGCATGCTCTTGTTTCTATAAATGTGACAGTGGTAGAAACAGGCGAATCCTTGATTTGACTTTTTGGAATGATTGTAAAATCTAGGTTAGATTTAAAATAAGTGGGAAAAAATTAAGTTAAGGTGCTCAGGTTTGATGAAGTTATGGTTTAAAGCAATGACTGTGCTTATTTTTTCTAAACTTTGGACAACTGACCAGTAAAAAGATTAAAACTTTTAATTCATGTTTTCACCTTACCATTAAATTTTGTGCTAAGATTTTCCATTTATTTAATAATATTTTTTTACACTAGTTTAAATATCAGTTCATCAAAGTATCTGTAGTACTTATGGTTTGCAATTATTGTTTAGCAAAATATCTTCTTAGGTAAATGGCAAGGGTGCTGGATACCCTTATATTCAAGTAAAATTGCCATAAAAACTCCAGAATAGTGTGACTCTATATTTTTGTTTCGAACACTGTATTTTTAACCATTTAGAGACTGATCAGTTTTGAGATATATATGATACATATAAACAAAAATAAACTACCACTTGCAAATGCCATAGACAAAAATCAAATGAAAAATGACAAGCTGGGAAGTGTTTACAGCACATTATCATAGACATCAGTTTTCAGGCCTCTTTCTCTACCACAAGAAGACCACCTGCAAAATAACAGCTACCTTCTAACAAAATGGGAAAATGAACAAAAGCTTAAAAACAAGAAAAAGACATTTAAATATATGAAGAGATATCCAATCTCACCCATTAAAAGAGAAATATAAACTACAACTACATTGAGATACCATTTTCACCTCTACAGTTAGCAAAAGTTCAAGAGTTTGAGAGCTCACTCTTTTGGCAATGATTCATAAAAACTATCAACTTTCATTCATTGCTGGTAGGAGAGTAAATTGGCACAACTCAGGTGGAAGGCAGATTGGCAGTCTCTGTCAGTCTCTGAGCAATTCTCAATTTAAGAATTTGTTCCACAAATTGTATTCCTCATATAGAAAAATGACCTATAAAATTTTATCCACTCATACTGTTGTTTGTTATAACACAAAATTGTCTAAAAGCCAATCCATAGAGGAATCAGTAAAAATTTTTTTTCATTCATACAATGAGATGTTATGTAATTGTTAGAAAATATAAAAAGTCTTTTATTTTCTGATATGAACAAGTCTCTGAGATATATTAGAGGAAGGTCCCAAAACAGTATGTCCAGGTAACTGTGGAAAAGAGGGGGAAAAGCCCCAATTACATATGAATGTATATGCAAAAAACTATTTGGAAGTTTCAATTAAGAAGAATTTAAAGAATTCTTGAAGAATGGAAGAATAAATAAGAAGTTAAATTAAACTATGTAAGAAGATAAATAAAATTAGAAGAACATTTAAAATTAGGTCATTGGGGGGGTTTCAGTTTTCATCAGATTCCTGTGTGAGTAGTAGATACTTGACAAATATACAGATGGAAGAAAAAATCTAATGGATATGTTCATTCCTTCATTTAACAAATTTTTAGGGAGGATTTATTATGTGCTGAGTACTGGCATAGGCATTAGGAATAGAAAGATAAATCAGATAGATTCTGTCCTCTAGAAGCTCACAATCCAAGGTTGGAAATGGGGAAGACCAACTTCTTATCATGTTATTATAATTCAGTGTGATCAGTATTAGGATATCAATATATACGAAGTGACGTGGACTTTTCAAGAATAATTTTCTAAATTAGACTCTGAATTCAAATATTTCTTGTATGATAGATTTCATTTAAAATGAAAGTTAATTTTTAAAAGCAGCATCTACTTGGTTCCTAATATAGTACTCGGGACACAATTTAATAAAATTTTGTGAATATTTGTTTTTATCCTCCCAAAGTATAAATGCCTACAGAATGACAGATTTAATTTTATCTAAGAGAAGCTACTAAACTTTGTAGTAGGCTGTGAAGAAACAAAGCAGTAAGGAGGAAAAGCAGCCATGCAATGACAAAATAAATTCTTTGATAAACCTGAAAAGAAGTCTCTTAAAGAAGACCTTGTAATTTCTCCTCTGACTGTCCAGTCACATAGACATTTATATGAGTGTATTTATAAAGAATACTACTCAATCTCTTAAGAGAAAATGTTCTCAAACTATATACTGCAAGCTGCTGTCAAAATCAGGACCACTCTTTACCCTAAGGAGAAAGACTGCAAATAAATATGCTTTAATTTCTTCATATCAGTTTATATTTTTATGGTAATTAGTTATTGACCAACTGTGTAGATTAAGAATAGTCTGACTTTTCTTGTTAAATTCCTCTCATCTTGAGACACATAATCATACTATTATATGTCTAGCTAATAAATGTGATGATGGAATTAAGGCTATGCTGTGATTCTCAGAAAGGGTGAAAAACCCTTACTCTCTTGGACTGCCATTCTCAGTATGTGTTATCAGCTGTTAGAGACTCATATCACATAGAGGGGCCAGAGACTTTTAGCATGTTGTCAGTTCTTGTGCCCAGCCCACAGAAACTATGGACTTGATCTTATATGAAAGACCTAAACCAATGAAGACTTTGCCCTTTTGATTTCCAGGGGAAACAGTTTCTCAAGAATGTTTTTGAGTTTACATTGTTCTGATTTTTTTTTTATTTGAGAATAGGTAGGATTCAGTTTGAATACTCTACTGGTAAAATCCATACCTGGAACATAGGTCAGTCATTAGAGTTGGTAATGCATGAAAATCAACTGAAGACAATTCATGCAAATTGAATGTTTGTGTGCCCACAAAATTTGTGTGTTTAAATCCTAACCACCCAATGTAATATTTGGAGGTGGGACTTTAGTGGGAGGTAATTAAATTATGAGGGTGGAGCCTTATGAATGAGATCTGTACTTTTAAAAAGAGACATTAGAGAGCTCCCTTGTCCCCTTCTGCTATATGAGAATACAGCAAGAAGATGGTTATTGCTGAACCATGAGGCAGGCTTTTACCAGCTGTTGAATCTGCTGGCACCTTGATCTTGGATTCCCAGCCTCTAGAGCTGTGAGAAACAAATTTCTGTTGTTTATAAGCCACCCAGTCTCTGTCAAATATACTAAGAAAACAGTCTTAACAAGAAGATAACTTGAAGGATCTGAACATGTCCATTTCATCAGAGATTTATATTATGCAATATGGTGCATATTAAAATACTGGCAGTACCTCTAAGACAATTCATTATTATGTCAAACACTTGATTCTGCTGTCAATACCAACCAGCTTATAATGGTCATCTCTTTCACACTTTAACCTAATTCTATTCTCTAACAGTTTTGCTTCTCAATGGTAAGGGTCATCTCTACCATTTTTTAATGTGTGCAGAGTTTCAATAAACAATCTTTTTAAATTTGGGAAGATTATAAATTTCATAGAACAGAATTCTGTGAAAATCTTCAGCTACAGCTTAGTGTAGTAAGCTTTTTCTTTTTCATCCACCTGGTAGCCACTTACTCTCTCGGTAGGAACACACTGGTCTCTTTTGGAATTCATATCTGCTCTTTGGCCTGAGTGTTCAGTGATAGTGGCAGAAGTTCCTGGGTAAGAATAAATCTGTCAATAATCTCCACAGTAAAATGTCCTATATTGTTCAAAATGTTTTACAGTTTATAATGGGAGTAAGACACGAATGGCTTATGTACAGATTACATAAACTATGGGAGCATAGGAGAAGGAAGTTATTTTAACATGGGGAACAGAAGAGGTTATCATGCAGAATTCATTGGAGACAATTCCCCTGTTGCTTTGGTATAGTTTATGTTGTTTTCTTCAATAATGTCCTACTTCTCACTCTATAACTTTGTGGGTAGTGATGGCAGCAGTGGCCAGTTTCCACATTCCAATTTTGAGGCATTTACTTCTTGCAAAATTGAGAGGGAATTTATTTATGTAGATCTTGTCCTGATCCTTGGATTAGGGAAAAAGCAGTTGCCTTAAATTTTACATGAATGTATTTAATTGGAAGCATTGATTAATGTTCAGAATCCTCATTGCACAGTGTTCTGGGAAATCACTTTCTAGGATTCAGAACTTCATGATTCAGGAAGACATACTTGAAGGAAGTGAGCACAAAAGCTAAGTTCAAGTCAATCATAACTAACACATGGAAGTATTTAAAACACCTGCATGTGATATTTTTGACCCCAAATTCAGCATAGATCTTTAAATTAGATCTTTAAATAGATCTTACAACAGCATCATCTTAGAGGTGAAAGAGATTAGAGGAACAAATATTAGATTGAGTAAACCAAAGTAAGTAAAGAGCTTCATCTCACTGAGCATGGCTCATCTTGAATCCTGAGAACCTTTTTTCCTGAAAATGTGTTCTTTCTTTCCATATTTCCAAATAAAATTATATTTTAATTGCTATTCTATCTGGTTATGCTTATAAGTGCTTTGTAGTATCTTTTATCCCAACAGTATTTCCAGGCTCTTAGTATGTGTTCTGTGAGAAAAAAAGTCCCATGTTCATAAATTTAGGGTATCTTATGTCTGGATTTATCCAATGACTATTTCCTGCTTCAGATTTCTTCACAATTTAACCCATCTCCACCTGCTGCTTATCCAGTTACCTAAGAGGGCGGGGAAGTCAAAACTATTTTATAAGGACAGTTTTCTTCTACTATAGCAAACATATTTTGATAAAACACATTCATTCCCAGCACACAAGTGACTAGTAGGACTTCAGGAGTCCTTTGAACAACTCTCTCTGTTAGTTTTATATTTAACTCATATTTTGTCTGTGCATGCACATGGAAGAGAACCTACCTCTTTATTGCTTAGGTTATATTTTCTGTGCCAAGGTGACTGCTTATATATAAGCTCAGGGGTTTTTGTTAGGTTGTTAAAGTTAAAATAAAACTGTAATAGAGTTTTGCTTTTTTCTGAAAAAAAAGTATTTTAAATGTAAATTATGTAAGCGTTTTGATTTTAATTAGGTAAAAATATTTAGACAAAATGACCCCAAAATTGCAATAGTATTGAGAGATAATGTTCCAGGGATTTCTCCATGTCCATGTAGTCCAGGCCTTCTGAGCCAAGAACATACTTGATAAGAACACGTGCCTTGCAAGCTGGAGATAGTAAATCCTTCTGGAAAGATTTGGAGATAAAAACTCTTCTCTTCTCTCTCAACACATTTGCCTGTACTCCAGGATAATAACCTTGAAACTCCTCCCCTCTTTCCCTTGGAAGAGAATTCCTTAGTGAATAAGATCTCTTTCTCTGAAAGATGGGGTAGCCGTCTTTTATTTCCTCTCCTGTAGTACAACCCCCTGCATGCACAGGTAAACAACTGGCTCTCATTCTGTGGCACTTTAGGAATTAGGGGGAATTGCTTAAGCTGCTGATTTTGCTAAGAATAATAAATGGTCTATTCTTCTGGCTCAGGGATCTTGTGTTCATCTGACAATATAGCTACATGACATTACAGCAAGCTAATTTGCTAGCTTAGAGGCAGGGTAAAATCTCAGAGCCTTTGTACATTCTGCTTTATCTGAATCCTTCAAAGTTCTATTTCGTGCTCATGCTCACCTGTCAGAATGGCCATCATCAAAAAGACAAGAAATAATAAGTGCTTGTGAGGATGTAGAAAAAAGGAAACCCTAGTATACTGTTGGTAGGAAAGTAAATTGGTATACCCACTATGGAAAACAGTATGAAGTTTCCTCAGAAAATTAAAAATAAGCTATCCTAGCATCCAGCAATTCCACTCCTGGGTATTTATCAAAAGAAAATGAAAACATTAATTCAAAAAGATATATACACCCAATGTTCATAGCAGAATTATTTATAATAACCAAGATATGGAAACAACCTAACTGCACATGAAGAGATGAATGGATTAAGAAGATGTGGTTTCATATATATATATATATAATTCAGCCATAAAAAAGAATGATCTCTTGCAAGATAGGTGAAGAGGAATAAGAGGTACAAACTGCCAGTTATGAAATAAATAAGTCAGGGATATAATGTATAGCACAGAGAATAGAGTTAATATTTTATAATAACTTTATATAGTGTGTAATCTATAAAATGTTGAATTACTGTGTTATACACATGAAACTTATATTCTAAATTCACTATACTTTAATAAATTAAAAATATAAAAATAAAAATAAAGGAACCACATTTATCCAGTTATACCAGAAGCACCTGTATCTGTTCTAAACACCACAAATTAGGAAGACTTTTAAAAGAATTTTTTAAATTTAAGTATAGTAAGTTACAATGTGTGAATTTCTGGTGTATACCATAATGTTCCAATCATGTATATATATATATATACACATATACATATATTCATTTTTCATACTCTTTTTCATACTCTTTTACTACGAGATATTGAATATAATTCCCCAAGCCAAAAGAAGAAATTTGTTTTTATCTATTTTTACATACAGCAGTTAATATTTGCAAATCTCGAACTGCCAAATTTATCCGTTCACACTCCCTTTCCCCTGATAACCATAAGATTGTTAACTGTGTTTGCAAGTCTGTTTCTGTTTTGCAGATGAGTTAATTAGTGTCACTAGAGTTTGATGAAGAAATTCAAAATAGTTTAACCACAGATATCTAGTACTCTATACTGTTTTGTATTCAGTACTGTTATAAACGTTTTGAAAATGATAACAACCTTAAGATGTAGGCATTTTCGTTAACATTGTTTTACAGAAGATTAAACTGAGGCATAGATTAGTTACTGTGTTGCCTTAAACCACAAAGCTAAGTGGAGAGATGCCCAGATTTTAATCAAGGTAATATGGCTCTAGAGTCTGTGATCTTAAATAATCCACAATATTCCAGGAATGTCTCTTGTTTCACTTGAAAATAAAGTAATTTTTGAAACTTATTTTTATACTGGACCGCTGACTTGTAGAAGTAAATGTTTTATTAGTCTTGATTGAGATATAGACCATCTCCCTTAATTTATTTTCCTCCTTTTACACCCACATCATGTATTGAAGTCCAGGTTGGTTATATGTTCATTATGTTTGTGTTCATTGATTTACTCTTCTTATCTTCCATGGAAGTTAATTTTGTGATTCTGTAAGAAAAATTGAATTCAATGACTATGTTCTTAGTAAACATCGCCTTGTACTCAGAATATAGGCCTGTATTAAAAACCCTTTTATTTTTCTTTCCCTTTTTTTGTGTTTCTATAACTACAGAGTGTTATTCTGAATATCTTCGGTAACAGTACCCTAAAACACAGGAATTTCCTACAATAGCAGAGCCTGGAAAGGATCTATAGCTATAATTTATCAATAAGACAGACACTGGCAAAGAACCAGTCAGAGTTTTTATGGAGGACTCTGTATATAAAAATTTGATTGGAAAATAATTGAAAGAAATGCTAGAACACCAAAAATTCATGTACATAAAGTTCAAATCTACATGCTATAGTTGAAATTTTTAAAAATTTGACAGACAAATATATTATTTTTCTGAATACAGATTTTAAAAGGTATGAAGGCATAAGTGACCTTTTTAAAGCAATTTGTAAAATTAACCATGGGCTAGCTCTTCTGTTTTATGCCTCGAGAAAGCTCCCTTGCCACACACAAAATTGCAGTGACTAAAAAGGTTAAGTAAAATTAGTAAAATGCTTTAGTTTGAATTTTTAATGATACCATATTCAAAAGCATGAACTTGACTCATGCTCTATTCTCTCACTACCCTTTCTTGTAAACTCGCATTCACTTTCCATTATAACTGAACTCCATTGCTTGAAATAGTCTGAATTTTCAGCTAAACTGTGTAAGCAGATTCCACTTTACCCAAAGGAAATCTTGCAAAACACTAATTATTTGGAAATCTCTGCTCATAGAAAACAAAGATAAATCTCTCATTGGGCTATATATTTTTCTCATCCTAGGAAAAAAAACACAATTTAAAAAAATTGTGTTGCTTAGTTTAATTGGAAATATCAAACTTAAATAACATTAAAGGTTTGTATAAACTACAACAAATGTGCTTAGTAGGGTACTCTTCCTGTTTCACATATACAGGATTTTCTCTTATTTCTTAGTTGAGTTAATATTTTTAAAACATTTAGAATAGTGCCTGCCACAGATTAAGCAACATATAAGTATCAGTCGATCAATAAATAATCAAATAAATAAATACAATTTGAAAGTATTTTGGCAGGATTTTTAAAAATATTCTTCTTTATGTTTTCTCTTAGTTTGTTTTGTTAATTTTCTTTTTTCTTTCTTTCTCCCACCATCCCTCCCTGTCCTCTTCTTTCCTCCTTCTTCTCTGTATCTCACTTTCTCTCTCTCTCTACCCTTTCAAAAGACATCCTAAAACACTGGCAAACATTAAACATGCTATGTAAGAAAGCATACCATCAATTTGTGTTCATTTGTTAAAATTTTAGATAAATATCACTGAACCAATGAAAGTAGTTCTTGTACAGGGTTAAAAATAGCTCACAACGGACCTGGTGGATATGAACCTGTGGAATTGTAAATAAAGCATTTTTTTTTCCTGCATAGCTAAGGCTTTTTGATCTAATGTTTCTGAAACTTGGGACCTGGGCAATCTTTAGAAGCTAATTTACAAGTCCATGTATAGTTAGCTAATGAGAAAACTTAAGAGACCTTCACCAAACTCTAGAGGTATATGTTTACACTGGTGGGGAGAAGGGAGTGTGATAGTGAAGACATACTTCCTGCATTGTAAAACAAGACAGCAGTCTAATCTGTCCCCTAGAGTTTATTTATAGTCCCACTGGTTAGAGGAAGAGCCTAGGATCCCATCCCTAAGGCAAATGTTATTCTATCATCTTTTTGAGAAGTGAAGAGAACAATATGTATGTTGATTTTTCAGTTTTTTCTGTATTTCTTGCCTATAGACTCCATGTGTCTTGTGTATGTATATTATGACATCTGACTCACTATAGCACACCCAGGGTAAGAAATTGAGACACCACACAGTTGATAATTGCTTTAAAGTAAATAATAATCAACTCTGCCCTGAACCTCATATGGACATTCAGAATAGTAATGATGAAAGCAGATATGAAGAACTTAAATATACTTAAAGATTGTCAATAAATAAAAGATACGTTATTTAGTGTTCATTTTGTATACTATGTAATTACAGAGCTTAAAAAAGATGAAATGTAGCTAGGATCTCCTTTTAAATTTTTCCCATATGATATTATCCAATAGGTAATAGAGTGGCCTCTGTATCTTGAAAGTTGAGTAACCTGTATTTTTGTGTTATTAGCTTAGGGAGCAACCGAAAGATTTTTTTCCCAGACCTACTGCTATCCAAACTTAATAGAGCAGCCCTTCTTTTGTTCTTTGCAGAAATGTTTCAACACAGATATTTTCTATAGGGAACAATAATTCACAAGGGACAAAACAACTGATCATAATATAGCAGTATGTTTTTACTACTTTTATAACATTTTCTTTATAATCTCTCCTAATGGGAGTTTTTTTTTAAGGAAAGGGTTCAAGATTATTCCTCTTTATACCTATCCCCTAGAGTGCACATATAATATGTTGCATAAATGTGTATTGAATGAAATGACTTTAAAGTGTTATCAAAGTCTCCCTTTGTTTCCTTTTCTCTGTCTCTCTCATATGAGTGTATATGTGTGTGTACATATATATATATATATATATGTACACACACATACACACATGTATACATATCTATGCCTTACATACAACAGAAACACACACATGTGGAGAGAGAAAGAGAGAAAGATACAAATTGCTAAACTTTCATAATGTGAAAATTAATAAAGCTAAACCTCATTTAAAACAGAGTTGGGAATCCCTGAAGGGCAGTTTTAACACAGTACCACTTGTTGCCATCTGCAAACCCAAAACAGGAAGTGACATACCTTGCATCATCTCTAACAGGAAGAAGATTTCTAATTTAATAACCCAGCAGGAAGAAGGAAGATTTTCTCTTTTCCCAGCAACAGACCCAGACAATGAAAAACTACTACTACTCAGCCAATGAGAAATGTCACCAATCTGAACTCTCATTTTTCTCCAGTGGACTTTCTTTCAAAGCAGAGTCTCCTAGCTTCCTCTTTATTTTTTTTTTTTGTTCCCTATAAACTAACATTTTTCTCCTTTGTTTTCTGAACTTTCCTGTGGTTGCTATAGTTTGCATGTCCCAAATTACAATTCCTCTGCTATTCCCAAATAAAACCATTTTGCTTGTGAAATAACTCGTTTAACTTGTAAGGTTGACAATATTCTATTTGAGATTTATATCTGTGAAAATAAATAATTTTTTTTCGTCAGAGTAAAAAATGGCCTACATAGGCATAGGATGTCACTTTGGAATTTAACTAGGAATTATGGAGGAGGAAGGGAGAGAGATAAATTAGGGAGTCTGTGGATTTCAAACATAATTAACATTACTAAGTATACTTCTTTTATTTTCAGTGAAATTTTGCTCTTCAGTGAACTTTGAAAACCAGGTTTACTTTTATCTCTGGAGTGGCCAACAAATTTAACCTTTACCCTAAACCCATTGGAATGATTTTGTTGTTCCTCATGGTATTTTATAGTTCCCACTCAGAGGCAGCTTTCATATGGCACTAGGGACTACAAAACAGCATTATTTTTTATGTGCTTTGAAAGAAGAACATGTGTTTTACTTTCAATGGACTTGAAACAGTGGTCCATAGCATAAGATATGGCATTAGAATCTTTATTCACACCTTATAAAATGGAAGCATTTATTCTAAGTCTCCCCGTATATTTGTGGTTCTCTGTTTGTGTATGGGTTCATTCTTCCCAGAAGGTAAAAACATGTCTTGTATAAATTGGTTTCTTGTCAGTTTTCAGGGATATCTTACAACTAACTCAACTTTCAGTGTGATTCTCACACATCCTTTAGGACTACTGAAAAATCCAGTCTTGGCATTATTAAGTCTTCCTTCCTCCAGAGTCATTTGAAAGTCTCACACAGTCAAAGCCCTGATTGGCTACCCCAGCTAACCTGAGAATGCTTAATTTTCTGGCCTTGAGATCCAGTGGTTCCTTGTCTCTCATATCAAACTTGGAGCCAGGGAACATTGATAGTATCAGACACTTTAATGCCTAGGGCCCAGCTTTCCTGGAGAGCCACTCGCAAAGCTGCTTTGAGGTCTTTACAATTCTCCAAAGAGCCAATACTGAATGCTTAGCAGGACCCCACTCTCAAAGGATTTCTTCCAAGTTTGGGGGAATCTTTCTTTCTCCATTCCTCCCCCTCTAAAAAGCACTCCTTGTCTTGCTTTTAGTCATTGAAGTTCCTAGCATGTTTCGTTTCGTTTAGTCAGTTTGGATTTTTTTTTTAATTACATGGAGAATCATTAACTTGAACAAACTTCTGATATTAGGACAGCAAAGTTTCCTCTGACAATTAAATGCAATGTTATGGCTGACTTATTGAAAGAGAGACTCATTAAATGCAGAATAACATCTGAATATATTATCTTTCTTCATTTATATTACTCAAATGATTCCTTATCTTGTAGTGTATACATTATTTATTTATTTTACAGATCTCTCATGGAGCAAAGTCATAGAGTTCTCTAAAATAGAAGCATGAGCCTTTAATGCTTTCAGACAGAAAAAGAGTTTCTTTTGTTTTTAATGTTAAAGTTTTTTTTTTATGTTTAGGACATAAAAGGGATGATATTTCATGCCCAGGAGGATTGTGTATTTTGGGCAAATACCTTGTGCACTTCTCATGCTGCTTCCAGGAACATTGAGGGAATGGAGAAAACTTCTCTGTTCATCTCTAATTTAATTCTCTTTCATTGCTTCCTGTACTTTAACTTCATGAACCATACTTCTCAGATAAATGCTATCTGTTACTATAAAAGAAGGCTCCTTTAATTCCATTTAAAAACTATAACACACATTTTCTTTCTTTTCACAACTTACATGATTTGAAAAAAAGTAACAACTGAATAAGTAAGGAACCTCTTTAGAGCTTTACTAAAAGTACACCATTAGGGCCTGCATTTAAAACACTGAAAAATTGGTCATGATAAAATTATGTATTGGCCATGACCATAAAATATAATTATAAAATAGTCTCAGATCATGATTTGTTCCATAATGTATATTGTTTGTCATTTAATTTGATCTTGGTTTCTATTGCTTTTCATAATGAAAGCATGCATATTTAAATAATAACTCATTGAAAATATGTTTCCTGACATATTTAGATATGTAACTACAAATGGCCAAAATCTATTTGGATTGGAATTATGTTTCAGATTTATTTCTATTGCTTATCAAAATAAAGGCATGAATTTGATTATATTACCTATCTATTAGGTACTGGTATTTGTCTCCCTCACAGGGAAGTAAGAAGATGAGGGTTAAGAGGAAGATACGAGAAATGAAATGGAAACGAAAATTTTGAAAGCAATTGTACAGTAACTCACAAAACAGATAAACAGCAAACAATGAGCTCAAGTTCATTTTTTAAAAAACATCAGATTAAGGCCATATTTTCCAGGGTAAGAACATAGATTTCTTTAATTCTAACATAACAGACTCATGTTCCAAGAATGAATTCACCATTTTTTCTAGCAAATTGTCCATTTTACCAAATAGAAGTGACAAAAACACTTACAGAGGATGGGTTTTATACAAGCCAAGGAGTATATATTATGGGAGAAAGAACATTTTTTTTTAAGAAAAATGGCAAGAGAAACAGAGCTAAAGGAATTTGTGTAAACTATGGTCATTTTTGTCCAAATATTAACTATAAGAATGACCTCTTAAAGAATGAAAAAACATTTTTAAGTAGCCAAATGGGAGAGAGTGTGAAAAACTGAAGAAGGAGGGAGAAAAACCAAATGTGGAAAACATTTATAGAAATGAAGAGAAAACAAGTTACATTTTAAAGTAGTTTTGACTAGTTTATCATTTTTATCATTGTCTTCACATTTACATCAAAGATAAACATAAAGATTATAGATGGTAAAAGACAAAATGCTTATATGGTTTCTTTGCAGAAGCAAGAAAAACAAAATCATGAAGCTAATTGGCCAGCAAAAAGATTGTTTACTAATTGAGATAAAACTCAGTGCTCATAGATGAAATTAAGCTAATCATAAATTGCTATTTGCTTTATGTACACTGTCACATTATACTTTTTAATAACTAAAAAAATAATTATTACTACCATTCTGTAGGTAAAAACACTGAAAATTCAGAATATATTAAATTCCTCAGAATACACAGGTAAGAGGCAATCCTGAGATTAGGAGTCAGTTTAGTCTTTCTATAAATTCCATGGTATTCAACAGTGCTGTATGCCTGTTAATGTCACTTTACATGTGGAATTACATTTTTATATACAATTTTAAATACATCTTATGTAAAGTTTTTCTGTATTTATTTTTTTACAGTAAGACAATGAAATGGTCAAGTCAGATGTTAATCTTGTCTTTTTTAAAGATAAGAAAAGCTGAAGTTTTATTTTCAATGCAGGCAGTACAGCAGGAGACATATTCTAACAAAGATGGAGACAGTAATAAAACTTCAAGAAGTTTTCTTGGACCACTGAAACTGCCTTTGCATTTTCCATTCCTTTTCACTCAGTGCCTCCAAACTCAATAGTTTACACTATTAAAATGTCTACTGTACTGTTGTTTCTTTTCCTCTTCTTTTCTCTTTGTCTTCTTTTGTCTTGTCTTGCCCTGTTCTCTCCTGTCTAGTCCTGTCCTGCCTTATTTTGTTTTGTTATATCGTTTTTCCACGATTTCCATGTTGTTAAGGAAAAGCATCCAGATTTGTAATTTTGATTGACAAAGGTCTACTGAAGCTGGTCCCTGTCTAGCACTCATTCTTTGTCCTGCAAAACTCTCTTACGCATTTATTGTACTCCAGCCATGTCTGTCTTTTTATTGTTCCTGCAACTTGCTGAGTTCATTTCCAACTTGTGCTCTTTATGTTTGCTTTTACTTTTCTGCCTGAAATGTTGCCTCCACCAATTTTGCTATTGCTAGCAATTATTTTATTATTCACGTGACAAGAAGTTCAAAATGAGTTTTACATGAATAAAATCAAAGTGAGAAAGGGGCTGGTTCACTCCTGGGGGTCCAGGGGAAAATGTATTCTTTCCTCTTTCAGCTTCTGGTAGATTCTGGCATTCCTTGGTTTGTGTCTGCATCACTTCAATCTCTGCTTCTGTTTTCACATTGCCTTATCTTCTGTTGTTTAGCCTTCCTCTCCATCCCTCTTATCCAGCCTTGTGATTACATTTATGGCCCACCCAGATAAACCAGGATGATCTCTCCATTTCAAGATACTTGATCATACCTGCAAGATCCTTTTTTGCCATTTAAAATATTTCCTGGGGTCCAGGGATTAGGATGTGGATATTTGATGGGGGCTATTATTCAGACTACAACAAGATAACATAAAAAATTCTGAGATATTTACATTGAAACTGAATGAACAAGAAATAATTCTTAGAATTTTTCAAACTGTCCTAGCCAGTGTATGACTGTCCAACATAGATATTCTCTAGTTTTTCTTGATGCTGACCTTAAAGCTGAACTCACTACTTATCACATACATAAAGAACTAATTAACTCTACAGAATATTAGTGATAAATATATTTTGAAAATTTTTCATAGATACATGAGAATGTGTTAATGATATATAACAATTTATTTAAATTCTATTTATATTTTTATATTTCTCCATGAGTTACTTACTCTTTCTGCCATCCCTCACCAGGCCTCATTTTTATCCTTGCAGTTTTCTCAAATCAGTCTTTAATATCTCTTTAATATCTTTTCTATTTTTCAAAACATATTATATATATATTCAAGTTCTCTGAATCATAACAAGTAGATCCAAAGCCCTGTTGTTCTAGTTTCAAAGTGAGCTCATTAATTAAAGTATTAATTGACCTTCAATTCTTCTCTCCACAGATGATGATGATAAAGGTGGGCTAATCCTTTTGCTATGAAAATTTGTCCTTTTTTAATATCATTAAACAAGGATTTAAAAAGTTCTTCAAGAATTCAGAACACCTTTTTTACCTCTATAGGATAAAGTAAATTAGATTGGAATCAGACCTGTCTAGATTACTATATCACAGAAGTAAATTGAGACAACTTTTTATAGTTTTAAGGAAAAATGATGACAGTTAATTCTGTTTTTCAAGATTCTCTAGGAAAACAGAAACATTTATATGTATATTATATATGCTATATAAATTATTGTGATAGTATATTATAATAATAATGTTATATGTAACATGTATAATATTTACTGTATTTGCATATATACATATATATGATACATACATATTTTAGATTTATATATAAAGAAATTTATTACAAGGAACCGACTCATATGATTGTGGAGGCTGAGAAATCTGAAGATCTGCACACCCAGGAGAAGCTTACGTATACTTTCATACCGAGTCCAAAGGCCGGAGAGCCAGAAGAGATAGTGTTGGTTCCAGTGCCAATGAAAACCTTCAGGCTCAAGACTCAAGAAGAAATGAGATTTCAGTTTGGGTCCAAAGGCCAAAGAAGACCAACATCCTAGCTAAGAGCAGTTAGGCAGGTGGAATTCTGTCTTACTCATGGGAAGAGGGTCAGCCTTTTTGTTGTATTCAGGCCTCAACAGAATGACTGAGGCTTACCCACATTAGGGAAGGCAATCTTATTTACAGCAGTCTACCAAGTCAAATGTTAATCTTATCCACATACTTTCTCACAGACTCACCCAGAATAATATTTGACCAACTATCTGGTCATAGCATGATCCAGTCAAATTGACACATAAATCAAACCTCACAGTTGACTATATGCTTAGCCAGGTTATCGCACGTATGTGATGGCAAAATAAGAGCAATCTTAGGAATGTGAGGACACAAAACACTTTACTATATGCCTTCCTGAGATATTTATTTAAAGAATTACTTCAGTAAAGTGAGAAATAAATAGAAAATTTTAAAACCACTTTTTAATGGCTTGAGGAAGATATTTTATGGCAAATATAACAGTCACCAGTGAAATCAGTAAAGCTGATGAATAGCAGAAAAATAGAAATTAATTCAGGCCCTCAAAATTTGTAAAAGACGAGACATGAAACAAGAAAAACATCAAAAAGTTTGCATCTACAATTCAAAATTATTAAAATAGACAAAAACAAAAGCACAAATAAATAAAACTAACTACTAGTTAAAGGAGAATGAAAGAATATTATATTTCTTCTGTAAACTGCCTGGGTTGTGGGGCAGAACAAATGTTCAATAAATAATAAATAATGTTCTGTTATCTAAAATGATGTGTTGAATCATTTTTAAACTTACAAATAGTAATAGTGATATTGAGATAACTAATGATGGAAAAATTGTTGTACAATTTACAATGAACAAAAGGAAAATAAACAGAAGGAAAAAAACTGATCAAAACAAAAATGAATAAAGAAAAATGGTAACAATAAGAAGAGATAAAATGAGAAGTAAAAAATATGTTATCAGAAATAAGACTCAATCTAGTATCAGTAAGAGTAAGAATAGAGTGGATAAAAGATAAATATGGTTTAAAAATCAATGAAAGAAAATATTGGAATTAAGAAAAAAATTGACTACTTTGTTCCAAAAGGCTGTATCCTTAAACCCCTTAAGACTATAGGGGCTGTTAAAAATAAAAAAATATAAATAGAAGCAGATTAACTATTTTAACATGAGACAAATAGAACATTGGCGATAAAGCATTAAAAGGGAGAAAGTAAATTGAAAATCTTCTGGAAAGAAGTCATCGTTCTAGATGCCATTGAGGATATTTGCCATTCATGGGAAGAGGTCAACATATCAATACAGCAAGAGTTTGGAAGAAGTTGAATCTAACTTTTATGGATGACTTTGAGGTTCAAGACTTCAGTGAAAGTAGTAACTGCAGATGTAGTAGAAATGGCAAGAAAACTAGAATTAGAAATGAATCCTGAAGTTGTGCATGAATCTGCAATCTTATGATAAAATTTGAACAGATGAGGGCTTGCTTCTCATGGATGAACAGAGAAAATGGTTTCTTGAGATGTTATATACTCCTGGTGAAGATGCTATGAAGATTGTTAAAATTACAACAAAGAATTCAGGCTATAACATACACTTAGTTGACAAAGCAGCAAGATTTGAGAGGATTGACTCCAATTTTGAAAGAAATTCCACTGTGGATAAAATGCTGTCAAACAGTGTGCATGCTACAGAGAAATCATTCATGAAAGGAAGAGTCAATCAATGGGGCAAACTTAATTTTGTTGTTTTATTTTAAGAAATTGCCACAGCCACCCCAACCTTCAGGAAGCTCCACCCTGATCAGTGAGCAGCCCCCAGTTACTGAGGCTCAGCCCTCCACCAGCAAAGAGATTACGACTCGCTGAAGGCTCAGATAATGGTTAGCAGTTTTTAACAATAAAGCATTTTTAAATTAAGGTATATACATCTTTTTCAGACATAATGCTATTTCAAACAATATGCCACAGTATAGTGTAAATATGACTTTTTTATGCACAGAGAAACTGAAAGATTTGTGTGACTTGCTTTTTTGTGATACTCACGGAATCATAGTGGTCTGGAACCAAACCCACAATATCTCCAAGGTATGCCTATACATTAACTGGTTTAATTTTAAATAATGTGTTTAGAGAAAATAGATTATATAAAAGCACCTCATTTATTGTGTGTGCATGGAGTGTGTGTGTACTTATACATGTATACATAGAAAACATCTACATCAATTATATCTATTTCTATAAATGGTAACTGTACCACAGTATTAATAGCAGTTATCTCTGAAAAATGAGGTACTAGATCTTTTTGTTTTAATTAACTTAATTTTCTGCTGTTTCTACAGTTAGGTACCATGTAGTGAATGGAATGAAACAAAATATAAAAGAAATATTTAAACTGATTCTCCAAAAGGAATATAAATAGTGTATGTAATTCTTGGACAGAAGTTAATCATTTGTTACAGGATTTAATATATGAATACATCTGTATTAAAATTATTAATAACATAAATTTTCTAGCATAATTTTGGAATAATGCTAAAAATACTATACATTAGCAGAATATATCCAAAAATTTTTTCAGACCTTTTTTCTATCTTTTATCAGATGATATTTATCATTTATGTATGTCTCATTAATTTGTTGTTAAGTCAGTTCCTGTTTTACTGATATTGTGGATATTTTATTTTGTAGTTACTGTGCATTGTAATTTTGCTAAACATTCCTTTCAGGCTAATATTTTATTCTTAGTTTTCTTGTTCTTTATAAGCTTATATATTTTTCAAATCATGTAATATTTATTATTTCTATTCTGTTCTTAAACCTATTTCTTTTTCTTTTCTCTGAGTATTGATTAAGACCTCTGGAAATATGTTAAGCAATATGGTGTTAAATGAAATAAGCATAATATTTATAAGTTTTTGTCTATAGATTTAAAGGTTTTATGAAAATACCTTTTATTTCATTTTAAAATCTCAGATAGTTGTTAAATGATATTGTGTTTATTTTCTATATCTGCCATAAAATAGTACCACAAACTGAGTGACCTGAAACAACAAAACTTTATTCTCTCTAGTTTTGGAGGCTAGAAGCCTGAAATCAAGATATTGGCAGGGCCATACTCCCCTTAAAAATATTGGGAAGGATCTTTCTTTGCCTCTTCCTAGCTTTTAGCGGTGGTGATTCTTGGTTGATCACTGCATCACTCTTCTGCATCATCATCTTTACTTCATTTATCACATGGTATTCTCCCTATGTCTCGGTCTTCTCTTCTTATAAGGACACCAGTCATCCCGGAGTAGGGCCCAACCTACTCCAGTATTACCTCGTCTTAATGTGATCACATCCACAAAGATGCTATTTCTTCATAAGTTTACATTCACATGTTCTGGAGATTAGGATTTCCACATTTCATTTGCAGGGGTACAATTCAATTCATAACAGTTATTAACTTTTTTTTTGTATCTGTGAGATAATGAAGAAGTCTTCTCTGACTATATTAGTATACAAAATAGATTTTAAATGGAAAAAGATTAGCATAGGAAAAATGAGGTCATTTTATAATGTAAAATATAAATTCATTAGGAAGATACAAAAGTTTTAGTTTTTCTCATAAAAATAGATGAATTTATATGATAATTTGTTTATGAGTTTTTTCAATCATTTGAAATTTCTTGATGCTTTATGTATTTATATGTATTTGAGTTGTATGTGTATTATATACATATTAGATATAGTGATCTCTAGCTGTTATTTAGGACAAATGTGTTATTTAGGTTAAATGTGTTTAATGATCTATATTCATACTGACTTCTCCTGATTGATTATCCTGTCAGTTACTGAAAGATGCTTGTTACAATCTCATTATGATTATGAATTTGTCTATTTCCCACTTATCTTTTGAGCAATATCAAATTTGTGTTTTATATATTTTGCATACATGTTTATAATTACTGTATTGTCCTGTAGATTAACTCATTAATATGAAATGTCCCTTTATATCTCTAGCAATGTTTCTTATCTTAAAGTTTATCTTGTCTGATATTAGTACAGGAGTACTAGCTTTCTTTTGATTAATATTTATAAGATCTTTCTTTCTCCAAAATTTTATTTTCAACCATTCTTTCTCTTCATATTTAAGTTGTGCCTCCTTTAGATAATAATTTTAAATTAAGTTTTAAATGAAATGCAGATTCCATCCTATAGACCAAGAAATGTAAAGTCTCTGTAGGATTCTCTAAACAAAACTGAATACATACTGGTTGGAGAACATGGTTGTATGAGATAAAGATGAATTGATCAATACTTATTCAAATACTGTTGTCTCAGGTGACAAAGAAATTTGACTTCTTTTAGTAGTAATGAGTCATTTAGTAACAATATAATATGAGTTTTAATGAATATCTGTATTATTGTGAAAATGGGCAGGGAGATGAAATTGGTGCCATTGAGACAAGTTAAGAACTACTGTGCTCCAAGATTAGGAATGATTCTATTTTATTAAAGCACACTGGAAATGATTATGATCATTGTTAATAATGTGAAAGTAGAAGGACAGAAGAAATGATCACTAAATCCATCCTGATACAAAGGAAGCAGAAAACAGAATGTGTCATACATACAGATTTTTTTTTTCCAAATATTTAGCAATGAGTAGAAATGATGGTTTGGAATATGATAAGCAAAAGGTTTTAAGTTCAGTTTTAATCTGCTTATTGTTGACTATAGGCTTAACACAGACAAGCAGATCAAGCAAAGTTAAGTTTATTAGACTTCCTGCAATCAGGAAGTACACTACCTTGACACTTAAGGGAGCCTTAGTGTTGCCTCGAAATCAAAGATATAAAAGAAGGCTATTTATAGGGTTTTAGGATGTGGGCTGTAGTATTTTAAGGTGATTTTTAGATGGGAAAAAGCCACCAGCCATAGAGAAAAGAGGTCTTGAAGCAAATGCAGTGAACAGGCTATTAGTAAATGTCTAGTTCATTCACAGAAGTTACTGCAGTTCACTAGATACATTTCTCATTATTTTAAGGCTTTTTCCTCCCAGGTGGATGCTGGTTCTCTGGCAAACCCAAAACAAACAAACTGAAAATAGCAAACACAAATAGAAGCAGATATATACGTTAAAATCAAACCAAACCAAAAACCCACACATATGTTATTTTACAAAGAAAAGTCCTCCTATTATCAGAAATGACAATTAGTCTTTGAAAAGCCAAGTTTGTCTTCCTCTGTTGAGATGTCCTAGAACAGAGAGAAGCCATGTGAACCTCAGAAAAGAGACATGAATTGGGAGCAAACTCTAATGGGGAAATAATAATGGAAAATAGTCCAGGGACTAGGGAAATCCTGTAATATTTAACTGTGGATTCAATGTCTGCTTTATCTTTCCATTTGATTCTCAGGAATAGATTTAATGAATAACCAGGTTAAACTGAAAGTTATAGGGCTTGATTTTTGAGACAACAGAAAGTTCTAACCCTTTTCAACCAATTCAGTTTTTCTCCTGTTCACCCTTATCTGGCCTTCCACACTACAGTCTCATAATACAGAATATTGTCCTATTTGAAAGTACAACCACCAAGGAAGAATGACACTTTATGCTTTATGATTTCTTTATTTTAAAGTGCGAATGATTTTTTAAACTCTTTTCTGATGGAAGTATGACAGATTTCTTCATAACCTAATAAGAGGGGTTCAAAATTTTTCAATCATACAAAAGACATGTCATATCACTTTAAGATTAATACAGTAAATATTGTTCATTGTTCAGAGTTTAACTATGTTAAAAATGGAGACATTCACTTATTTGTTTTTACTTGTTAAATCATTAAGAAATAAATCTTTTAGTGATCTCAGAATGTCAAAATTATCAGAGATAGTCACTTCTTAATCAGCCCCCAGAAGGCATGAACTTTGGTGTACCTAACTTTTGTTGGTAATGGGGCCTGGGAAGAGAAAAAAGAAAATATCTAAATATACCCAAATTAAATTATTGTGAAGGTCTGTTGAGAACAGTTTAGCCACTAGCTTCATATCTTATTATGAGAGAACTGCTTTACCCTTCTAGTCTTATATTCTTCACCCATAAAATGCTAATAGTGTGATAGATGCTGAGCAATAGAACATTTTCAATAATGCATATAAGATCTTAGCTTTCAAATTCTTCTCCCTACTTCCATGTTAAACCCAAGTTTACCAACCAATGGCCGGTATACTAAGTCCTGCTGCCTGTGTGTCCTGTTCCACAATTAGCAAAACCTCAGTTTCCACATACATTCTGAGATTTGAAAGCATGAATAACTTTCAGAACAAAACTAAATCTTGACGGACCTTCTCCAACCAACCCATAAACAATCTATGTGCTAATTATTCCTTCACAATATCATCTTGCACTGTTTATACATTCCAGAGATTTTAATAAAAGCTTAAATTAATTGATTTTGATTCGGTTTTTCTCCTCCCACAGATTTAGTGCTTGGAAAATATCAATAAGGATAGAATATTTTAAAGACCTTTTGTTATCTCCCTTAGTGTGGGCCTCTATGGCTGGAAAGTAGAGTAAGTTCTCCTGTCAGGTACTCTGCCCTTTTGTGTTAGGGTGCTGCCTTTATGTCTTCATCATCATCATCATTATCATCATCATCATCATCATCATCATCTCATTCTTGGATAAGAATCTTCTACTTTTTTTTTTTCACTGCTAACATGAGGCAGGAGTGCAAGCATTTGATTATCAGGAGTTTACTAATATTTTTCATTTGGTACTACTGTAAGGCAATAGACAGCTGACAGTTGGGAAATCTACATCATGCTAATACCGTATTTGTACAGGTACTCATAGCCTCAGTGATAAAATTTATAATTAAATTTTAAGAAGCTTTTGATATAAACAACTATGTTCATTTGAGAGGGACCTTAGGACAAAAATGGTAGAAACCCTTGTTTCCTATCGATTTGAAAACTTTAATATAAATATGCACTGGTTTAATATGGTGATGAAGATTACATAGCCAAATCTTTTGAAAAGATAAATAACTTAAGAGAGGGATTAGTTTATTTAACTAAGCTAGAATAAATCTCTTCTATTTCTCTAAGGTCCCATTCATCTTTCCTAAAAATTATTTCCTTTTCTCTAAGAGACCTGTATCCTCCCTCCTCCTTTCCCATTAGGGCACTATTTAATTCTGAATTCTAAAGCTACCTTTTTGGCTTGCATTTTTCCCTGGGTATCTCCTATGTATACTTGTGGTATACATGCTAATAAACTCCTGTTGTTCCCTTTTGTTAATCTGTCTTTTATTACTGGATTCTCAGGAAACTACTCACAGAAGGTAGAGGGAAAATTATTTTTACTCCCCTATAAGTACAACTATTAAGAAGACTTTATATATAAAACTCTTAGTCATCAGGTAACAGGAAGATTGGCTTCTTCACCTTTTAAAAGGAAAAATAATAAAAATATGTTTGTTTCTTAATCTCAAAATTTTAAGTAACTCCTAATTATTGTGACAATTCTATCTTTACTAAACTTAAAAGAAGAATCCAATGGACGATGAGAGGAATGCAATCCTTATAGTTTTATTATGTGAAGGTAAGATATATTAATATAAATATGTTTCAAACAAACAAACAAACAAACAAAATCTCAGTCCAGAAATGGGCAGAAGACCTAAACAAGCGATTCTGCAATGAAGACATACAGTAGCCAATAGGCACATGAAAAATACTCAATATCTCTAATTATCGGAGAAATGCAAATCAAAACTACAATGAGGTATCACCTCACACAAGTCAGAATGGCCATCATTGAAAACACCACAAAGGATAAATGCTAGAGAGGGAGCACATTATGGAAAACAATATGGAGATAACTCAAAAAACTAAAAATAGACTTACCATATGATCCAGCAATCCCACTCCTGGGAATGTCTGGTGGGAACTCTAATTTGAAAAGATATATGTACCCCAGTGTTAATAGCAGCATTATGTACAATAGCCAACACAGGGAAACCACATAAATGTCCATTGGCAAGTGACTGGATAAAAATGTTATGGTAAATTTATACAAGGGAATACTACTCAGCCATAAAAAAGAATAAAATAATGCCATCTGCAAGCAACATGGATGAACCTGGAGATTGCCATTTAAGTAAAGTAAGACAGAAAAAAAAAGAAAAATACCATATGATGTCACTCAAATGTGGAATCTTAAAAAAAGAAAAAAGAAGATAATAATGAACTCATCTACAAAACAGAAACAGGCTTGCAGACATAGTAAACAAACTTATGGTTACTGGGGGAAAGTGGATAGGAAGGGATAAATTTGAGAGTCTGAGCCTTGCAAATATTAACTACTATATATAAAAGTAG
This sequence comes from Vicugna pacos, assembly GCF_048564905.1. Lineage (NCBI taxonomy): Eukaryota > Metazoa > Chordata > Mammalia > Artiodactyla > Camelidae > Vicugna > Vicugna pacos. The sequence goes on from NC_132987.1 coordinate 92,568,784, forward strand.
ATAAAAACCAAATTTCTTTTGTATAGCACAAGGAACTGTATTCAGTATATTATAATAACCTCTAATGAAAAAGAATATGAAAATGAATATATGCATATATATGTATGACTGGGACATTATGCTATACACTAGAAATGGACACATTGTAGCTGACTGTATGTCAGTATGTTCAATAATTGTATGCTTCTCAGGTTAAAAGCATACTCAAGTTCAACTACATCAAACTGGTACAAAAAGTGTCTATAGGTTAATTTTTATTTCTTAATATTAGTAACATCTCAAATGAGGGCAATTAGTGTCAATTGTTTATGTGTGTTTTATTATTACATAAAAGGCCCTGGAGATTGGTCAATGTCCTCATGGTTTATTATACATGAATACTTCCAGAGTAATCATTGACTAAATCATTACAAATTAATAGTGTGTTATGCCTCAACAGATGATTCCCTACTCCTCCATGTTTTTATTGCTGACTAACAAAATAGTAGAGGCTGATTGAGTAAAATCTTAAATCATCATCAGTAGGACAATTTCACTTAAATTTTTTGAGAATATTTCTAGCAGATGTTCCATTAGCCAAACTTACAACTCTAATAGAATTGTGAAGGTGGAACATAAGTAAGAAGCAATACATAAGGATTATATGAACATTTACAAATGTATTTTAAACAATTGCCTTCATCAAATAGATTTGATGTCTTGGTTAGGACTAGGGAAGATATGTGGAGGATTAAGGAAACATTTCAGAGTCTATATCTGATTTTGCTTCATGTGTTCCTTAGCAGAGTGATCTATGTATTTACGCTGCCCAGAATCTTAAATACTTCTGTGTAACTGCTAACTTCTAATTCAAGAGACGATTGCCACCAACATAAAAAATCTAAATACCAAATCTGAGCCATCTCAAAGGAATCTTAGCTTCCAAATCTTTCTCCTTCCCCTTAATTCCGAAATCTAAATTAAGTAGCCAATAGATATTAAACTAAGGTCCCATCTTCCAGTTCCTACATGATTAACATAACTCATTTTCCCCACTCTTTCCAAGAATCTGAATAGTGAACAAGTCTCAAAAAAAAGCGAATCTTTGAGTGATCCTCTCCAATCAGCCTTGGAAAATCTTTCACCTACTTGCTCTCTATAGAACACTCATTTTAAGCTGTTTCTCATATTGTAACATTCTTTTTAAAAATATATTTTTAAACAATTTTAATGTCTTGAGTGCTTGAATGAGAAGCTTTAAGTCTTACCCTGTTTCTTCCTAGCTGTGTGTCTTGAGACAAGTCCTTTGGTCTTTCTGAAACATACTCTTTAATATGCATGTAATCATACCTTTCTCAAAAGATTATGAGCTTAGATGAAATAATGCATGGTAAAATCTTGGTAAAGTTTACAAAAGATATGGCTTTTAAAAATACAGATTATTCATACGCTTTAAAATGTGTTCTTTTAGAATCATTTAACAAGCATCTTTGTAGTACATATTGCCAAGATATACAATAGTCTCTGAGGAATCTTTAATTATTTATCAGTAAATTAAAATTTTCACTCTCTGTTTAATATAGTGGCTAACTTAGTTTCTTCTGAAATACCTTAAAATCTTTATTTTTCACATATTAAGTTTACTGGATTGAAATTGTCATTCTTTTTTTTCTTTTTCAGTTTTATTAGGTAGAATTATTACAGTTTGACTGCACATACACATTATATTGGATGTAAATACATATATACAGTATACTGCACTTTTTTTTTCAGTTTACATATATGTACACGTGCTTGATGGACAGGAGAGGGAAGGAGGACATCAGTCCGGAGGTGCATGTGGGAGGCCACCCCATGGGTGGCAGCCTGCCAGACCTGGTAGGTGGTCCTTCCGTAGGGGAGGGAGAGGAGAAGCAGGGGTTGGCGTGAAGGGATGGGGCATGGCGCAGCTCTTCTTTGCAGCATTCTTAATAAATGCTTGAGTTAATGACCTTCAGTTTTTTTTTCCTTCATTTTGTGTAATAATTACCTTACAGAATTGTAAATAAAAAATATGTATATAAATTATTTAGCACAAAAACACGCTTTATGGCATATCTTCCGTAAATGGGCAGTAATACTGCTGCTGCCAGTAATTAAAACAACATTTATAGACTGATTTCATTGGATGATGTGATGATACTGATGAAGTCTAGGAAAGGCAAACAGCAAATTATTGGGTAGCAACTCAGAACAATCAAAATGGAACAGTGAACTCTGTGAGGGTAGATCAAACAGAGAAAGAGGGCAACATTATCAAAAAATTAAAACATAAAACAACAGATTACTTAAGAGATTTCAAATTATTTTTTTCTTTATTAATATCATAGTCTTACAAATTTCAAGTTGTTGTTTCTTTACTGATACTCATTTCTAAATTGCTTACAGAAGTCTTTGAGGAGAGTAAATTTTATAGATTTCTTGTTAGAGATTTCTATGTTAGACCACTAAAAACATACGAGGTCAATTTTTGCCATATAAGCCTCTGACATTAAGATAAAATAACAACAGAGAATTTTTTTTCCCCTCACTGTGACAGGGAAAGTCTAAAAATGTGTAGTCTTGCCCCTTGATACCAAGTTTTGTCATGTTAAGTGAAGGGCTTCCACATTTTTGAGAAAATGCTTAGATTGAGAGAGTGGATTCATTTTTAAAGTACTCAGGGAACTTAGTATGTGAAACTCCAAACCACTGAAAGGCCAACCTTGCCGTAAGGGCACAGACCCATTAGCACTTGTTCAGGGTCCTGTTCTCTTCCCAGGAGAAGACCAGACTTGGCAAATAAAACATTGGTGGTCATTAATTCTTTGCATTTGTAAGAGAAGTTGCTTCTGAACTTTATTCTAAACCCAATCCACTTGAGATCCAGATTTCTTAAGTGAATTGACCTTTAGTCTTGTAACCAGAGTCTTTACAGAACTGTATACTGGTTCATATTTTAGAGAGGCTGAATCTGTTCTTAGTGGTTTTCTCTCTTGCTTCAAGAGGTAAAGAGGGTTAAAGTTTCCTAGGGCAAGCAGTTTTTAAAAGATGTCATTTTGAATTTGATTATCCAAAACTTTACTGGGCATTGTTTCCCATATCTCTTTGTATTCTAAAGTAACTGAACCACATATCTAAATGATTGAATTAATTCAGATTATTTAAATTACTCAGATAAAGCTGTTGGAAATTAACTATTATAAAACCCATGCTTGCAACATATTAAACAATAAGATATTTTTGTTTGTTTATAATATGTATAATAAATTCTGTTAGTGTTTTGTGGTCTCAACAACTTTTGTTAGCTTCTCCCTTACATCATTGTAATTACCTCCTTTCTTGTAAATGCACACTATTCTTCCATTAAAAGATTGAGATTTTTTCTCCATCTTTGAATGTAGGCTGACCTTAGTAACTTGCTTGACCAATGGATTCAGCAGAAGTGACACTGTAGCTAAGTCATAAGAATATTCACAACTTCTGCCTGGACCTCTTGGAATGCTTTTTCTTGGAAAACTTGTACTAAGGAACATCAGTCAGCATGTAAAATATTGGAATACCTCAGGCCATGTTGAGAAACTAAGAAACGTCATGACACTAAACATATGAGTTAAAAAAAATCTTTTTTAAGTGGCTCTTCTAGCCTTAGCCACAGTAGCTGATGTTATATGAATCAGAGATAAACTATTAACAAAAACCATTTCTAATTCCTAAGCCACAAAATTATGAACAAAATTAAATAATTACATTAAGTCATTAATTTTTACAAAAGATTTAATGAAATTGATAGCTAGAAGAGAATTTGGCAGTTGAAATTAGTCTGATACTGTATCAAAAACTTAAAAACAATTGTAAAATGATTATAAATCAATAAAAAATGTTAAAAAAAAAGAAAAAAAACTTAAAAACAAGTTGCATTGCTTTGAGATTGTTAGTCAGAAATTTATAGCATTTTAAGGATACCTTTGATGATTATTTTGTAGATAAGTAAGGGAATTTTATTGGAGACTGGAAAAAAGAGGACTTTAATATGCAGTAGAAGAAATTTTGGCAGTACTGTCACCTGTCGTAAGGTGGAAAAGAAAGGGTGAAAAATAAACTTTTGTTCTGACTTTGGAAATTTTCAAACAGTATCTAGAATGTTCCAGTTTCTTTTCAAAGTGGCTATGATAGAGAAGAGAGATTAATTAAAAACAGAGCTGTTTAGTTTTTGAGCATAATTGAGAGGAGAATAAAAGACCCAGGACTTGCTGGCTTTAGAAATAAAACCAGCTTTCATCGCCAGTACCTCTTAGCTAAAGATTCCCAAGGTAAGAAGTGGTCTCAAGGAAAGAATCAAATCCAATGTGGTACCAATAAAGCAGGCTTCAGGGTCAATTTCACAATGGTATGGCTCTAAGATGCTTGATACCTCAGAAAGATTTGAAGTCATACCTAATAGAGCTTCTAAGAACCTTACAAGAGTATTCTTAGACCCTTTCTGTCACAAAGGAGTGTCCCTAAGAATCTTTTTTTTTCTACATCATTTAATTTTTTTTAATTAATTTTTTTTCCATTGCTGGAAGAGACCTTTTTTCTCAATTGAAGTATAGTCAGTTTAAAATGTTGTGTTAATTTCTGGTGTACAGCATAGTGATTCATTTACACATATGCATATATATTCCTTTTCATATTCTTTTTCATTATAGGCTACTATAGGGTATTGAATATAGTTCCCTGTGCTATACAGTAGGACCTTGTTGTTTATCTATTTTATATACAGTAGTTAGTATCTGCAAATTCAGAACTCCCAATTTATTCCTCCCCACCTCCTTTCCCTACCCCTCCCAGTAACCATAAGTTTGTTTTCTATGTCTGTAAGTCTGTCTCTGTTTTGTAGATAATTTCATTTGTGTCCTTTTTGTAGATTCCACATATAACTATGACTTTTTCTTTCTCTTTCTGCCTTCACTTAGTATTATGATCTCCAGATCCATCCATGTTGCTGCAAATGGCATTATTCTTTTTTCATAGCTCAGTAGTATTCCATTGTGTGTGTGTGTGTGTGTGTGTGTGTGTGTGTGTGTATCTCACAACTTCTTTATCCTCTTTATTCAGTTATCTGTCAATGGACATTTATGTTGCCTCCATGTCTTGGCTATTTTAAATAGTGCTGTTTATTAACATTAGGGTACATGTATCTTTTAGAATTAGAGTTTCCTTTGGATGAATGCCCAGGAGTGGGATTGCTGGATCATAGGGTAAGTCTAATTTCAGTTTTTTAAGGAATAACCATACTGTTTTCCATAGTGGCTTTCCAACAAGACTGTAGGGAGATTCTGTTTTCTCCACACCCTCTCCAGCATTTACTGTTTGTGGGCTTTTTAATGATAGCTACTCTGAATGGTGTGAAATGATACTTAATTGTAGTTTTGATTTGCATTTCTCTGATAATTAGTGATGTGGAGCATTTTTTCATGTGCCTATTGTCCATTGTATGTCTTCATTAGAGAAATGTTTGTTTAGGTCTTCTGCCCATTTTTTCATTGAGCTTTTTGTTTCTTTTCGTTATTGAGTTGTATGAGCTATTTGTATATTCTAGAAATTAAGTTCTTGTCAGTCGCAGTGTTTTGCAAATATTTAAGGCATGCCTCATTAACCCTTTCAGCTAGACAAAAATACTTGTAAGAATCATAAAGGAAATAATGCATAGCAACTTGACTTTTGAGCCAAGGTACAGCAGTACCTATCTTGAAAAGAAATATCAATATCATTTTTATATAATGGAATGGATTAAAAACTGATACACTATAAAGCACACAAAGTCTTAAAAACATTATATCAGCTTAGACTACAAAAAATGGAGATAATGTAAAATGCAAACAAGTCTTTGAGTCCAGAAACTTCTTTATGCAGAAAACAGGCTGAAAAAAATTTATTTCATTATGAACATGGTCTATTTCTTATGGAAAAAGGGCAGAAACAAGACCTCAGAGTGTGAACAAAGAGAGAGAGAAAATTACTGCCAGAACCCTAACCATAAAATTGGAGACATGGATCAGGTTGGGGTGACTTTATTATGGAGAAAGAGAAAGAGGCTAATACATACAGAGACATCAGCCAAGTGAGTGAGGAAGCCGTGTTGGAAGTGGATCATCTAGCCCTAGTCGTGCCATCTGGTGCCACATGAATTAGAAACAAACTGTCCACCTGAGCCCTCTCTTATTGTTTGATCCACAATATTGTAAGCAAAGTAAAATCATTATTTTGACCCACTTAAGATTCAGAGTAATTTATTATACATCAGTAGATAAATACATAATTGGAGCTTGCTTTTCTTTACTATATTTAGTACAATTAGTATGAATTTGAAATACTCTAGGTTTTCTCTTTTGAATCAGTAGAATATGGAACTGTTAATAAATCAAAGCTACAATCCTTAACACCCCTTGGGGCTTCACTGTATAAACAAAGTTAATTATTGTATGTTCTCAAATAAGTATTGAATGAGCTCCTGAACTTCTGGCTTTGAGAGGACATTCTTGGCATATTTATTGGTTATTAACTCTTATCATCCTAAAGATAGGTTCTTTGGTAGGTCATTTTGAAATATAATAATCATTCATCACAGGAATTCAGTGGTTACTATGTTTCAGGGATAATTTTAAGTACTTTATATGTAAAGTTTAATATTATCCTCACAATAACCCTTGTCAACATTATTATTGTTGACAATTGAATTTCTTGGCATAGATTAGCAAGAAGGATGTTCAAAAGAGACTGCTCCTGGGATCAACATCTCTAAAAGGAAGGAAAATGAAGCAAAAGTGAAGAGAGAGAGATGACTTTTGATGCACTTCCACCAGCAGTGTGGGTTCACACTGTGGAGAAGTGTGTCTTCTAGTCAGAGCAATCCAGGGTTTTCTATCTTCTAATCAGAGCAATCCAGTTTTAATTGTTTGTTATAATTATTTATGAATTCCCAGTTAATTTGATAAAGCCAAACAACATAAAACTTATCCAAAATTGATAAATTTCTACCAAAAAAAGAGAAAATCACAGAATTGTGTCCGTCAGGATCATAAACACAAAGGTCCATAACAAAATATTAGCAGAAAAAATATACAGCAGTATTTTAAAGAATAATACATCATGACTGGGTTGAGTTTATCCCAAAGTGTGCAAGTAAAAAGAACAATTGAATATAAAATCTGTAATTTTATAATATTTTCAATATGTTTTTCAGATTTTTATATTTTCATTTGTAAAATTGCTTGCAGTATTCAAAGTTGACAGCTTATCTATAATGCATTTGAAATTATTATCACTTTCTCTTTTTAGATTTTTTTAATAACAAAAATGGATGAAGTTTTCTCTAAATAAATTTGTGGGTATTCAAGAATTATCATACTTCAAATTTTTCACCATTATTTTGTTTTCAGATGGTTTACAGCTGGTGTGAGTGAAGATTTATGTTCTTGTGCATAAAAATATGGTTGAAAAGACAGGGTCATGGGCATAATATTCTGGTTTTAAAATTAATAATAATAATAATAATAATAATAATAATAATAATAATAATAATAAAAGTACAGTTACAATGTGTCAATTTCTGGTGTACAGCACAATGTCCCGGTCATGCATATGCATACATATATTTGTTTTCATATTCTTTTTCATTAAAGATTATTATAGGATATTGAACATAATTCCCCGTGCTATATGGAAGAAACCTTTTAAAATCTATTTTTATATATAGTGGCTAACATTTGTAAATCTCAAACTCTGAGACTTATCCTTTCCCACCCCTTGTCTCAGTAACCATAAGATTGTTTACTATGTCTATGAGTCTGTTTCTCTTTTGTAGATGAGCTCATGGTATCCATTTCTTTTCTTTCTTTGCTTTGTTTTTTTAGATTCCACATATGAGTGATATCATATGGTATTTTTCTTTTCCTGGCTTACTTCGCTTAGAATGACAATCTCTAGTTCCATCCATGTTGCTGTAAATGGCATTATTTTATTTTTTATGGCTGAATAGTATTTCATTGTATAAATATACTGCAACTTCTTTATCCAGTCTTCTGTCAATGGACATTTAGGTTGCTTCCATGTCTTGGCTATTGTATATGGTGCTGCTATGAACATTGGGTTGCATGTATTTTTTGACTTAGAGTTCCCTCCAGATATATGCCCAGAAGTGGAATTGCTGCATTATATGGTAAGTCTATTTTTAATTTTTTGAGGAATCTCCACACTATTTTCCATAATGGCTGTACCAAACTACATTGCTACCAGCAGTGTAGGAGGGTTCCCTTTTCTCCACACCATCTCCAGCATTTAACATTCATGGACTTCTGAGTGATGGCCATTCTGACCGGTATGAAGTGATACATCACTGTAGTTTTGATTTACATTTTTCTGATAATTATTGATATTGAGTATTTTTTCATGTGCCTATTGGCCATTGTATGTCTTCAGTGGAGAATTGCTTGTCCAGGTCTTCTGCCCATTTTTGCATTGGGTTTTTTTGTTGTTGTTGTTATTATGTTGCATGAGCTGTTTGTATATTCTGGAAATTCAGCCTTTGTCGGTCACATCATTTGCAAATATTTTCTCCCATTCTGTAGGTTGTCATTTTGTTTTGCTTATGCTTTCCTTTGCTTTGCAAAAGCTTTTAAGTTTAATTAGATTCCATTTGTTTATTTTTGCTCTTATTTTTATTTCCTGGGTAGACTGCTCCAGGAGAACATCACTAAGATTTATGTCAGGGAATGTTTTGCCTGTTTCTTCTAGGAAATTTATCGTGTCTTCTCTTGTATTTAAATCTTATGCCATTTTGAGTTTATTTTTGGGTACAGTGTGAAGGGGTGTACTAACTTCATTGATTTACATGCTGCTATCCAGTTTTCCCAACAGCACTTGCTGAAGAGACAGTCTTTTCTCCATTGTATATTCTTGCCTCCTTTGTTGAAGATTAATTGACCATATATCTGTGGGTTTATTTCTGGACTTTCCATTCTGTTCCACTGATCCATATGTCTGTTTTTAGGGCATAATATTCTTATTCCATTATTTTTTTTCTTTCAGTTTTGTTGAGATATAATTGATATATAGCACTGTATAAATTGAATGTGTACAGCATAATGGTTTGATTTACATTCATCATAAAGTGATTATCACAATAAGTTTAGTGAACATCTATCATATTTTGATACAAAAGTAAAGAAAAGGAACAAATATTTTCTTGTGATGAGAACTCCTAGGATTTACTCTTAACTTTTGTATATAGCATGCAGAAGTGTTAATTATATTTATCATGTTGTAAATTACATCCCTAGTACTGATTTATTTTACAACCGGAAGTTTGTGCCTTCTGACTGCCTTCAGTAAGTTCCCCTTCTCCTCTAACCTATGCCTCTAATAACCACAAATCTGATCTCTTTTTCTATGAATTTATTTTTTGTTTGATTGTTTTTGAAGTATAATTGACTTACAACACTATGTTGCTTGATACGGCCTGGTCCTAGTGCTAATAAACTAGAGGGAGAATTCCAAAATGATTGCCTGCACCAGTGTCCACATGGTAGAATAAGCCCACAAAAAGGCCTTCTGCTGGAGTCCATGTCCCAGGGTGAGCTCCAGCTGCCTCCTGCTTCCATGGGAGACTATCTAAGATCAGCAGGTGGGTCTGACTTGACCCTTTTCAAATTACTGCCTCTGCTCTGGATCCTGGAGTGTGTGAGATTCTGTGTATATCCTATAAGAGTGGAATCAGAATCTCTGTTCCCCATAACCCTGTGGCTCTCCTAAAAGCAGGTCCCACTGGTCTCAAAGCCAAACACTGAAGGCACATCCTCCCGGTACAGGACCCATGGACTAAGGATTCTAATGTGGGGCTTGAACCCCTCCTTGGGGAGAACCTCTTCAGTTGTTATTCTCCCATTTGTAGGTTGTCCTCTCTGGGGTGTGCATACTGACTATATCACATTTCCAGCCCTTCTATCCTTCTCATGGTTCCTTCTTTAAATCTTTAACTGTAGAAGGTCTTTTATACTGCTGTTCGATTTTTCTCATTAATAGTTGGTGTGCTTGTGGGGGAAGTGAACTCAGGTCCTTTCTATTCTGCCATTTTAGCCAGAAGCAATCTATTTTCATTTTCAATCCATTCTTTCTATATGTTTTTAATTGAGAAAATAGTCTATAATTCTGAGTTAGCAGAAATCTCAGAATTGTGCTAAATGGGATGTAGTCTCAATTTGAATTTTTAATTATATTTAAATATGTAAAAATTCAGCCCAAGTGTTTATAGGCTTTTTACCTCTATTCAGAGAAGTTTTAAAAACCTATGTTTTTGGCCTAGAATTTCAAGAATAGGCTATTTTTTTTTAGTACTTATTTTCAATGTTTTGCCAAATTTGAATGCAGAAAATTTTAGACCTCTGAACACAATCCAGTTCCACTATAGAATATAAATTTATCCAATAAAAATAGGACCTATATGAAAACATGATTCTCAGAATGTACAACACGGAACAAATACAGAATTTCAAAATTAAACCTTGCACCTTATTTAAAGTCTCATTAATCATTCAGTTTTTTTCCTCTCTTACCAATAAATTTTCACAGTAGTCAGTTTCAGTGTACTTCTCTAATATGTTCTTGTTTACAAGCTTTATTTTAATAATTAAAATTCTCTAAAAGCTACAGAAAGTAACTTCTCTTCATTTCTTGATCATTGAATTCTTTAAGGATTTCCAACTGATTTTGAAACAATTGTGATCAAATGTCAAAGACTCACTTATAAAAGGTTCAACAGAATTATAGCCTACTTAAGTTGATTTTACAAAGTATTTTTTTTAATATGAAACCTTTGTAAAATTCAGTTGATACGAGGCAACAAAGAGTGAAAGTGTGAATTACTCTTCTAAAAAATGATGATAATGATGATGATGATTAAACATCAGCTTCATCATGAAAAGTTATGTATTTCAGTTTCTCTTGTGTATGTAAATCTTGGCAATCATAGATTTTATTTCAATTGCTAAAATATCGCTGCTCATTTGGATACATGCAATTATGAATTATTCATTCATATTACCAATTTCAACAACATTGGCTGCATAGAATTGGTAATTTAGGAAAAAATTATTCTTACCATAATTCTGAGTCTGCAAAATGTGTTTTGTTAGTGTCAATATGTTTCCTAATATTATCATACTACACAGTGAATTTTAATTTAATGCACAACTTTTTAACTGAATTTAGAGAACTATTCAGAATCATATCTGGTGAGCTTCCAAAAGCTTTACTTTTATTCCATTTATTGACTAAGCCATCACATTATTATTATATAAGTAATCTCACCTGTTTTTCTCTTTGAAATGTCTATTAATATAAATCTAGTGTTGTTTAAATGTGAATTGCTTCTGTTGCTAATGAAACTAATACTATAACACTCATTTAAGATTTTTTTCTTGTCACAAATACTTGGGAGTTGAAAATGACAAAAATTAATATAGAAGATTAATTATTTGATCTAACAAATAATTCATACTTTAGAGTGATAGAGAAATGCATATTATTGACTGCATGTATTATATTACCATTTTTGTTTTCAAGTTTTGTGCAACACTCATTTTTATTAACTTTGCTGAGAAATAGAAATTTAGTTCTTAATTTTTATTAGAAAGTCATCTTAAGTTTTTTGAACCACTAACACTTAAAAGCAAAATAAAAAATGTCATCAAGCAATAAAATAAACAATTGCAGTTTTACACCAGGCATGGAACTAACTAAACTGCTGTTACAAGAACGTTCAGGTTTTTCTCTATTTGCTCTATGGTCGTACCGCTCAATATACTGCCCACAAATATTTCACATATGTGTAATTTACAGTTTCTCACATTTCCTACTGATCACACGAACTAGTAACATGGCAGACTCCTGGATCTCATAAGTTGTGGCATAGCCCATGGTGGAATTGGCTGGCACAGTTGGTCTACAGAGACATCCTGGTTAAATAAATTTCCAACACAAGGCTGAAATGAATTTGTTTCACCTGGTTTATCCTATCCCTTTACACTATTTTTATCATCAAGTGTCCTCAGGAAAAGAGTTCAGCTCATTTTTCAAATTTATTCACATGTTAAATTGATAATTACTGCAAATATATTACATACACTACTAGATGATATCTTTCCAGGTGATGAGAGGAATAATTAAAGATCCACTAAACTAGTTCCAGCTTATTTTATCCAGTTCTTAATACTATTTAATGCTGCTTTATTTGTCAAAAATGAAAAAATTTGAGACAATTGCTATGATGGACAAATGCTTTTCCCAGAAAACAGGCAAAAACTAGGACTTTCCAAGGCAAACAGAAAGTCTGACCAGACTATTTGTGAGAAACCTGAAGAGTTTCTTTAGCTATTTGTAAAGCTGTAGTATTGAAGAATGATGAAATTTATTCTATATATGTTCTCAGAAATCGAACAAAGGATAAGGGCTAGAAACTAACTGAATTTAGAATTTTTTTTAAGGAATGGAGTATTCTCTAACAATTGCAGCCATCCAACACAAAATGTAATAAGTTGAAAGTCAGTATTTTATATCAGTGCAGATATTCAGGTAGAAGGTAGGTGAACATCTACTGTAAAATTGGGGAGAAGATCCCTAATTTCTGTAGGAGATTGTTACTGATACCCTCTGTGAAATCTACAGGTTTTTATTACCTACAATGAACAGTAATGTTCATTGGTAGCCTACTACAATGCAATTTATTTTACAGTGGATTCAGTAAAAGTTATTCAACTATGGCTTCATGCTCAAAGGTAATAAGGCAATCAAATAAACCTATTCTAATTTGTCCTGCTCATGTAATCACCTTATAGGATAGAAAACCAAGGACAGAAAGAGGGCATAAAGCCAGTGCAGAAAGTGGCAGAATTAGAGAGAAATACTGGCAGTTGAATCATTATGAAATGGTGGACTGCAATTTTCTTTTTACTACAAAACACAATTCAAATTTTATAACTTTCTTTTCAGTGCCAATATGCAGTCATCATTATCTTTGTCAATATTATTTATTTAGCAACCACAGGCACATGCCAGGTACTAGGTGCTGAAAGAAGAAAGTAAAATATACATATTCTATGTTCTTCTAGGCTCTCTGCCAGGTAGTACTCTTGGAATCTCAGAGAGAGTATATGAAAATGTAAGTTTTTTCTTTTTTTTTTTTTTACTTTCCTCAATATGGATACAAGAAAAGATGTGATGTTTTGCTGTTTTAATTTTGGATTTATAGATACAATATTCATTAAACTAAGGAAATTTTTGGTAAAAATGTGGGCATCTTGATTGATTCTAAAATATAATATTAAGAATTCAAATTGATTTAAGTCACATAAATACAAGGTATTATAATATATTTACTTTCTTGTGTATACTGATGGCCACATACTGAATGTTTGTGTCTTTGCAAATTCATTTGTTGAAATCCTAAACACTGATATGATGGCATAAGAGGTGAGACCTGAACAGGATCAAGTTGGCAGGTAGGAGGTCTCTGAGCTTACCTCCCTTCACAAACAAATCAAAACTACAATTACATATAGAGCAACTCTTGCCGACAATGACCTTGAGACTAACAGAATGGTTCTTCTACAACCAAGGCTATAAATAAAGAACTACAGAGAGTCTGGTTGAAGGGGAAGAAATGGGATCTAATTGAGACCTGCATCCTTAGTGAGTGACCTAGAGCGGAGGGAGATACTACTGGCTTGGGGATCCCTGGAGAACAAAGAGTTTGAGGCACGCATTAGGCATCCCAGCCTTAAGGTCCGACACTGAGAAAATGAGCCTAAGTAGCTGGTTTGAAAATGAGGGCTTATAAAATGGCTGTAAGGAACTGAAAAGAATGCACATAGACTTGCTTGATCCCAAGACCAGCATGGAGGCAACAGATTGACAACTGCCGCGTACTTTGGATATCTTGCCTGGACCATCCTCATTTCACCCCTCCACTTGCATCAGGCTTCTAGCCCAACGCTTTCTGCTCTGGCAATGCTCACCACTAAGGCAGAGGCCACAACTGCCAATAAGAATGCATGTGCTTGCAAGATTAACATACTGAATTGAAGGAGAGAGAAAGTTTCTCAGGAAAAACAAAACCTAAATAGTTCATCACTACTAAACTGACCTTATAGGAAATTATAAAGGGTCTTCTTTAAGTGAAAGGAATAGGTGATAATGAGAAATAAGAAGATATATGAAGGGAAGATTCACACTGGTAAATGCGAATGTATGGTAAAATCATTGGATGAAACATTTAAACTAGCACAAAGGTTGAAAGACAAAAATTGTAAAATCAACTATAACTAAAACAGTTAAGGGATAGACATAAAGATGTAAAATTTGACATCAAAAACAAACAAAAAATGGATGGGGAGTAAAAAATATAGATCTTTTATAATGTGTTTGAACTTAAAAGACTAACAGTTTAAAACATATAGGTATAGTTACAGGTCAGTATATATGAACTCCACAGTAACCACAAATCAAAACCTACAAGGCATACATGAAAATTAGAGATAAAGGGATACAAGCCTAATATTAATGAAAATCATAAAACTAACGTAGAAAAGACTATGAGAAGAATAAAAGAAGAGAGAAGAACTATAGAAACAACCAGAAAACAAGTAACAAAATGGCATTGCCTATCAGTAATTACCTTAAATGCCAATGGACTAATGTGCCAATCAAAAGACATAGTGTAGCAGATTAGATAAAGAAACAATAACCATCTATATGCTGCTTACAGGAAACTCACTTCAGAGCAAAAGACACACACAAAGTAAGGGGATGGGAAAACATTCCATGAAAATGGAAATCAAAAGAAAGCTGGGGTAGCAATACTCATCAGACAAAGTAAATTTTAAAACAATATCTATAAAAATAAAATAAGAGTATTGTATAATGATAAAGGGATCAATTCAATAGAGGATATACAATTCATAAACATAAGCACTTAATGTAGGAGAACCTAATATATAAGGAAATATTAACAGACATACAGGGAAAATTGACAGAAGCACAAAGATAGTAAGGGACTTTCACACCCCACTGACAATAGAAAATCATCTGGATAGAAAATCAGCATGGAAACAGTGGCCTTCAGTGACCCTTTAGACCAGTTGGGCTTAATGCATATCTATAGGACATTTCATTCCAAACCAACAGAATACACATTCTTTTCAAGTGCCCATGGAATTTTCTGCAGGTTAGATTCATTAGGCTGCAAAAGAGTCCTCAACAAATTTAAGAAGGTAGAAAGTATATCAAGAATCTTTTCTGACTATAATAATGTGAAACTAAAAATTACAGGGGAAAAAAAATGGAAAAAAGGCACAAATACATGGAGGCTGAACTATATGCTACTAAAAAACAATGAGCCAATGAGGAAATCAGAAAGGAAATCAGAAAATACTTGGATACAAATCGAAATAAAATACAGCTTTCCAAAATCTTTTGGATGCAGCAAAAGCAGTTTTAAGAGGAAAGTTCACAGTGATACTGGCCTACTTCAAGAAACAAGAAAAATCTCAAATAAGCAACCTAACTATCACCTAAAGGAATTAGAAAAAGAAGAACAAACAAAGCCCAAAGTCAATGGAAGGAAGAAAATAATAAAGATTAGAGTGGAAATAAACTGAAGGCCATAAATGAAAGAAAGAAAGAAAGAAAGAAAGAAAGAAAGAAAGAAAGAAAGAAAGAAAGAAAGAGAAAGAAAGAAAGAAAGAAAGAAAGAAAGAAAGAAAGAAAGAAAGAAAGAAAGAAAGAAAGAAAGAAAGAAAGGAGGAAGGAAGGAAGGAAGGAAGGAAAGGAAAGAAGGAAACCAAAGCAAAAGCTAAACAAAAGCTGGTTTTTAGCAAAGATAAACATAATTCAGAAGCCTGTATCCACTCATTAAGGAAAAACAAAGAGGACCCAGATAAACAAAATTAGAAATGAAAGAAGAAAAGTTACAACTGAAATCACAAGAATACAATAACAATATAATACTATGAACAGTTATTTGTAAACAAATTGAAAAACTAGAAGAAATTGAGAAATTCCTAGAAACTATAATCATCTATGGCTGAATCAGGAAGAAATAGATAATCTGAACAGACCAATTACTAGTACTGAAATTGAATCAATAATAAAAAATATCTCAGCAAATAAAAGCTCAGGACCATACAGCTTCATGAGAGGATTCTAGTAAACATAAAGAAGAGTTAATGTCTATCCTTCTCAAATGTTCCAAAAAGTTTAAGAGGAGCAACACTCCCAAACTTACTGCGTGAGGCCCACATTATCCTAATACCAAAACCAAACTAGACACTACAAGAAAGGAAGATTATAGGCCAATGTCTTATCTCTGATGAACATAGAAGAAAAAAATCCTCAGAAAAATATTTAAAATATTAACAAATCAAATTCAATACCATGTAAAAAGGATCATACACCATGATCACATGAGATTTATCCCAGTGATGTAAGGGTGGTTCAGTATCTACAAATTAATCAATGCAATATACAACATTAACAAAATGAATGATTAAAAATCACATGATCATCTCAACAGATGCAGAAAAAATCACTTGACAAAAGTCAATATTCATTCATTATAAAACTCCCAGCATAGTTGATATAAAGAAAACATATCTCAACATAATAAAGACCATTTATGACAAACCCACAACTAGCATCATACTCAATTATGGGAAAGCCTTTCTTCTAAGACCAGGAAGAAGAAAAGGATGTCCATTCTTCCCATTTCTATTTAAAGTAATGTTGAAAATTCTAGCCACAGCACCCAGACAAGAAAAAGAAATAAATGGCATCCAAATTGGAAGAGATGAAGTAAAACTGCCATTATTTGCTTATGGAATGTTCGTACATATAGAAAAGCCTAAAGATTCTACCTAAAACGTATTAGAACTAATAAATGAGTTTATTAAAATTTCAGGATATGAGATTAATATGCAGAAAACTATTGCCTTTCTAATAATTAACTATCAGGACAAAAAAAATCCAGAAAATAATCCTATTTATAATTGCATCCAAAAAAATAAAATACCTAGAAATAAGTTTAACCAGGGAGACACTGATGAAGGAAATTGAAGAAAATACAAATAAATGGAAAGATTGCTTGTGTTTATGAAAGGGAAGAATTAATATTGTTAAAATATCTATACTAACAAATCCACCTATATTTAATGCAATCCCTATCAAAATACCCATGAATTTTTCAGATAACTAGAACAAATAATCTTAAAATGTGTATGAAATCACAAGAACCCAAAGAGCCAAAACAATCTTAAGGTGGCGGGAGCTGGTGGTATCACATTCCTTGGTTTCAGAAAATACTGCAAAGCTACAGAAATCCAAACAGTATGGTACTGGCACAAAAACAGACACATAGATCAAGGGAATATAATAGAAAGCCCCAAAATAAACCTACAGGCACATATGGTCAATTAATCTAGGACAGAGGAGTCAAGAGTATACACTGGGGAAAAGACAGTATCTTCAATAAGTGGTGTTGGGAAAACTGGACAGCTACATCTCCATGAAAAAAATTAGAATGATTCTCTCATCATATACAAAAATAAATTCAAAATGGATTAAAGACTTAAGTATAAAATCAGAAACTATAAAACTCCTAGAAGATAACATAGGCAGCCCCCTTTGATATAGGTCTTAGCAGTATTTTTCTTTTTAATTTTCTCCATAAGCAAGGGAAACAAAAATAAAAATAAACACATGGGACCTAATCAAAATTAAATGTTTTTGCATGGAGAAGAAAACCATCAGCAAAGTAAAAAAAAAAAACATGCTAAATGGGAGAAGATATTTGCAAATGATATGTTTAATAGGGGGTTAATATCTAAAATATATAAAAACTCATACAACTCAATATTGAAAAAAGGAAACAATCCAATTAAAAAATGGATTTCCAAAGAAGACATACCAGTGGCCAACATGCACAGGAAAAGATGCTCTACATCAGTAATCATTAGCGAAATGCAAATAAAAACTACACTGACTACATCAACTGTACTTCAATAAAAAAAAATTAAACAAAAACCTACAATGAGATATCACTTCACACATCAGAATGACTATCATAAAAAAGACAACAAATAATGTGTTTTGGCAAGAATGTGAATGAAAAGGAACCCTTGTACGCTGTTTTTGGGACGTAAATTGGTACGAGAACTATGGAGAATCCTCAAAACGTTAAAAATGGAACTACCATATGATCCAGCAATTCTACTCCTGAGTATATATTCAAAGCAAATGAAAAGAGTATTTCAGAAAGTATATGCATCCCAATGTTCATATTAGCACTGTTTACAGTAACCAACATATGGAAGCAACTTATGTCCATCAACAGATGAATGGATGGGGATGTGGTGTATATACCTAATGGAATACTACTTAGCCATAAAAATAATGAAATTTTGCATTTGCAGCAATATGGATGGATTTGGAGGATATTATTCTAAGTTAAATAAGTCAGACAGAGAAAGACAGTACTATATATTTTCAGTTATATATGAAGTCTAAAAATATTAAACAAATGAATATGACAAAACAAACAAACTTACATATAAAGAGAACAAACAATTGTTTACCATTTGGGAGAGGAATGGGAAGAGAGTCAGGATAGGGAAAGGGGCTTAAGAGGTGCAAACTACTAAATATAAGATTAAAAACTGTAATGTATAGCACAGGGACTATAACCAATATTTTATGATAACTTTATATGGAGTACAACCTATAAAAATACTGAATCACTATATTGTACACCTGAAACTGATATAATATTTTAAGTCAACTATACTTTAATTGAAAAAAAAAAAAGAACTTGGGCCTTTCGGAGGTGATTAAGTCATGTGAGTGGAACACTTATGAATGGAATTAGTGTTCTTATGAAAGAAACCACAGACAGCATTTTAGATCTTTCTGCCTTATGAGGATACATCCAGAGCGTGGCAGTTCCAACTTGGAAGCATGTACTCACCAGACACCAAATTTGCTGACTCCTTGATTTTGGACTTTCTGGCCTCCAGAACTATGAGAAATAAATTTCTGTTGTTTACTCAGTATATGGTGATTTGTTATAGAAGCCTCCAAGTGGTCTAAAAAATTAGCATTTTTATCTATGCCATAATTATGGTACAGGAATCAATTATTCCCCCTGAAAAACTTTTTTCTTCCCCTTCTAAAGCATTATGCAATATATGATACTAGAACTCATTATATTTATAAATACAAAAATGTTTCTTGAATGCTTTTAGATTTTAGATTTGTTGAGTCCATGTTTAACAAGCTCATGGCATTCTTATGTATATATGAAGAAAATAATCATTTCTTTTATAAGCAAAAATGAAATAAGTTATTTAGAAGATGAACTTATTTAAAATAACAAATTGAGTCAAAAACTGAATTCTTAAGTTATTTCTATGTTTTTGTTAGGCATCTTGATTTCTGTTGTTATACTAGTTTAAAATTGTAGTATTGATATGTGAAAAATAAATGGAGAAAAAATTAAAATTGCCAATTTCTAGACTTAAAAAATGTCAATTTGATGCCAGTATATTGAAGTAAAAGATAAATTTTAGAAAAATATATTTTATTTAAATTAAAGAGAAAAAATTACATGCTAAGTGCAGTTTTCCCTAGACCCATACTCTTCCATCATTCTAACCACTCTATATTAACAAACTGAGTCTGAGCTATACCTCTTAATTACTATAGCTCAATTCTTGCAACATAACATGTATAACTAATCTCCTTTCATTATGTTAGTTACATGAATGTAGTTATTACAAATAAATGTCTGCCAACTGTTGCTTATCTTTGAGAAGAATAGATGATTGTGGCTAAGTTTTAAACAGCACTTTGGGTTTAGTGCTGTGAGACTTGTATCATTCTTATCCTCAGAATTATAATATAATTGCTATTTTAAGCCACTAAATTTGTGGTAATTTATTATATTAGAAATAGAGAACGAATAGCCTGCAAGAGCTGGATCCATATTGAACCTAAACTACTCTCTGCAAATCACTAATTTCTCTCATAGTTGTCCTAATTTATTTTCATTTTTAGTTTGTTTTTAGAAATATGTAGCTTTTTAAATTTGATTTTTCAATTTATTTTTGAAAATGTTACTTGAACTAGACAAGTTCTTTTACATCCATACTGGGTTCTTCCCATAATGGAATCATTTGAAATTTTATGGTCTCAATTTCATACTCAGAACTTCTCTCACTTTACTTGCCAAACCTGTTTTTCACTGTTGGAGACTCCTTTTTTTCATGCTCAGGAGGTTAATTTCAAATACTATTTTATGGCTGTCCAAAATACAGTATTCCATTATATTTGTGTTTTTTTTCCTTTGTATATCATTAGTTATTGAATGTCCTCTGTTATTAGAACATATTGATTATTTAAATAAAATAAATCATACTGAACTTAGAAAAAGTAATGGGCAAAATATTTACACAAGCAATTTTGAAGACTGTATTTTTTCATTATGCCTGCTAAAGTTAAAAACATATTTCCATTTAAATTTTCCATTTAGATTTTTGAAGAGTGACCACAGTTTTCATAGTTTTTTTTCTTTAATATTTTCTGTTCTTCCTAGAGCTAGAAGAAACAATGAAATACATTCTTTTTTTTTGGTCATGAAGTTATTACTGTTGTAAATACATGAAAATTTTAAGAGCTGTTTCTTGGTTCACCTTGTTAGGTATCTCATGAAAATATGTTGTTCTTTTTACTGTTGTTACTATTCTTGATATGGCATGAATTCAGCCACCCCTAGGAACATTTTCAGAAGTTATTGCAAAATTCCTTCTAAGTATTAAATTGTAGAGCAGGAAATTGGGATTTATTTCACATTTCTAGGAGAAATAAAAAAAAAATACAACTTCAAGATCACTCCACAGTTTTTCACATATAATAGTATTGTCTTTAATGATAGAAAAACAAATATGAAATAGATTAAAAATACAACTTTAGTGATATTTTGAACTCTAATGTTATAATAATGTAGTTAAAACTGCAGTAGATCACAGTCATTCATAGAAATACGTAGATTTTAAATGTATATCTATATTTATGTTTTCACTAATGTAAAGCTATTATAGAAATCTGTGTTAAATTCTCATGTCTCCGTCCAATTTCAGAGACAGTGTTACATATTTTGAATTTCTTAATCCATGAACAGTGATATTAATATGGCTATTAATTGAAACATTGTCTAACTCTCAGTCAGTTGTTTTTGTTTGTTTGAACTTACAGGACATATTTCACATCTAGTCATATCTGGTTATCTCTTGAAGAAAACTCAAAGCTTTAGTTAATATTCAAAATAATACTTACTAGTTTAAGTCTAGATTTCTGTGTTGGTTTCTATATCCAGCTTATTTTTTTTTTCAGAATGTACAATGATCCATAACCTATATTCGGAAATATACCTTTCTTCCTAGAACAATTTATAAAACTATCTACTATAGGGGGAGTCTCTATCTTTCTTAGGATGCTATATGCATATATTCATGAAACACTGTGTCTGGTAGGAAAGCAAATTTTCTGCACAGCTATTTCCTTCTCAGTTCTAAAGAGGTTAAGATGGAATACAGATATGTGTTCTTGGGAGGGTTGTGAGCTCTTTTATAGACTGTGAACTTCTAGCAAGTATGATCTGTATACATTGTTATTTTTGTATTATCAGATCAAAAAAGGTATGGAACACAAATAAGTTGGTTAAATTAGCAAATGGATGATTTGTTGTGGTTCTGATTTTCACCTATGTTTTTAGTAAGCTTTCTAAGATGGTTTTTTTGTTGTCTTGCTTTATTTTTTGTTTTTTGTTTTTTGGGGGTTTTTTTGGAGCAAAGAAAGGGTGGAGCAAGGAGGACAGGGTGGCTCATGCCCAAGAAAACCGCAAACTCCCCGAAGGGTTTCAGCAAAACATATTTAAAGGCCAGAAAAGGGAAGCGGTTTGCAGGGTATGTGATCAGCTCGTATACAATTCTCTACTTGGTTGATGTTGAGGGAACAGGGCGGTCAACACTATCAACCCCTGGGCTGCAGAAGGTCTGGGGGCCACGTACTGTACTCTTGATCATCAAGTAGTTAATTTATTCTCTTTGGTTATGATTTTTAGCATCTGAAAAACTCAGGAAATGTACATGAAATACTATTATCTGAGTACTTCAAAGAGGAGCTGCAGTAGAGTATATGAGGGAGGGGTCTGACCCTGGAGAGCCCCACAGGATCCTGCTCAGTTATGAAAGTAGTATTCTACAACAGCACTTCTGCCTGCCTCTGCCTTTCGGCAGCCTTGCCCCTCTCTGTCACACTGTCTTGCTTTATTACCTGGAATTATCTTGTTTATTTATTGTTATACTTGTTTGCTGTTTGTCTCTCTCCTCCCCCATTAGAATACAAGCTCCAAGATAAAGAGTACTTAATTGTTTTTTTCACTGCTTTATCTCTAATGCTTCACCCAGTGTTTGGAACTAACATGAATTTTTCAATAAAAATTTTGGAATGATTGAATTAAGTGGCATTGGAGTTGGATCTTTAGATGGGCAGGATTGGGATATTCAGTAAAAGGGAAGGGAGAGATTATTTTAGGTGGAGGGTACTTGAAGTTCCGCAGGGAGTGGAGAATGAAAGATGGATCTGGAAACAGGGCTTAAGGAAGATTCTATTGAGATACTGTAGTGGATTAGATAAGGAGAATAAAAGAGATAAGATATTGTGGGACAATTGGTTCTTGCCTCATGCAGGAAAGAATTCAAGAGCATGGCATGGTAAAGTGAAAGCAAGTTTATTTAGAGAGATACACACTCCATAGACAGAGTGCAGTCTGTCTCACTCAGAAAGGGAAACAACCTAGGAGATACATACTCCATAGGCAGAATGTGAGCCATCTTAGAAAGATGAGAGGGAGAGAATCCGAGAGGTGTGAGGTGTTTAGTTTAAAGTAAAAGTAGATACACGCTCCATAGACAGATGTGGGCCGTCTCATAAGGCAAGAGAGAGCAACAGAGAGAGAGCAACCACGAGGTGCAGGTTAGGTTTTATGGGCTTGGTAATTTCATATGCTAATGAGTGGGAGAATTATTCCAACTATTTTGGAGAAAGGGGAAGGATTTCCAGGAACCTCCCTCCACCCACTTCTTAACCTTTTATGGTCAGCCTAGGAACTGTCTTGGCACCTATGGGTGTGCCATGAGGCTCTTGAATGGCCTTTGCCCCCTCTTCTCTCAGACATCTTTCACTTCTCAAAATGATGAAGAACCTTAAAATGCAAAATTATTTGACTTTGCAATTGCAGATAAAGTTCAAGATGCAAATTTGACTAAAATAATTTAATATGGAGACATATATTGATTTAATCATATTTACATTAAGCACCATAAGAATGGAGATCTAAAGACAGAAAAGAGGGTCAGCTTTTTACACCTTGCAGAGCATCTCCCTTGCTGTGGTCTATTGAAAGTCACCTTAGACACAGTTTGTGGAACAACAACAAAAAAACCCAGCAAAGAGAAAGGACAGGCTTTTTTAAAATAAAGCACAGAAGATAAAATTTGAAAATAGCAAAGATCAAAAATGAAATACACATAGTTCGCAGTAACTGCTACCTTTAATTAAGCTCTCTTTTTATAACAGCTGTATATACACATGTTTATTCAAAAATCATATACACTAATTTAAATTATATTTTCCAAATATTTTACAATCACTTTGAATATGTAAACACCATTAGTGATTTAATGTGTGCATCATTCACTTGACATTATTTGAAGGAACATAAATATATGTCAGTCTTTTCTACTAAAATTAGTACTATATTAGTCATTTTGTTTCCCATTAAGATAAGGATCATTCATCATTGCTAAAATTTGAACTCTTTCAGGAACTCTTTGGTTAATTCAGTAAATTAATCTATGATATTAAGGGAAATCAACTATGTGCAAATAGAAATTGACTGCTTTGGAAATCTGTACATGCTACAGAGCCCATGACTATAATTTGAAAATGGGATATGGATATGTTTATAAGTAGGAGATGTAGGTATTTAAGTTTGATGATGAAAATAGCCTAAAATAAACATGTGAAAATGTTCAACTCATTTTAACATTCTGGTGTCTAGTCTTGCAAATTCAATTTATTTCCTAGTTGCACTAGATACCAACTAAGCACCATTTGGTGTGACAACCAAGTGTAAAGAAATCAATCCTTTTGAAATAATGGAGAAGACTATCTTGAAAAAAAAAAAAGGCTGTTTAATATCTGTACTTCTAACGTGTTTTCTTAAAGACATTGTTTATAATGAAATATAATTGGGTCACTTCCAGTGATGAGAATTTAGATCCCTGATTATCCTAGACACTATGGCTTATCTCCTATTTCAAATGTTGGCTAGATTATAATGGTAATGTCTTCATAATGATCAAAAGCAATGGCTCCATTAATGGGGTTATCAGTATGATTGTAGATGCTGCCAAAATCTTTTGGCTCAAAATCAACTGCTATCACTGTGTCCAATTTCTTTTCATATATATCATAACATATAAAGGAAGACAGCAACACCATTGAGATCTAGAATTATAGGGACTATGTGGTATGATTATAAATAACAAAACTTTAATTTACAATTGTTATCTAAGAAGTAAATTATTTATTTCCCATTTATACATAGCCACCTTTATCTTCTCAGATAAATCAAGGGTTAAAATATATGGGAATATTTGATCTTAAAAATAATTAGATAAAATATCATTTACTTGATTTATTAAATATTAATCAGAAATATTTTCTTACTGAATAAACCAACAAGTTTCCGTTTTTTTTTTTTTTGTTAGCCATTTTTAAGAAAATGAGAAAAGTTTAGCTTCCTTAGATTTTCATCAAGTATGGGGGGATTGGGAACAGAGTCATAAGGGCTTTCCATCAGAAGCATAGGAGGGTATCATTTCTGTTTACATAATTGAAGCTTTAGGGACCAGTAAAGAATAAAGATTCTTAAATCTAAAAAAAAAAAAAAAAGAAAGAGAACAGAACCTTTTCAGAAAATGTTGCAGATATTTATTCACTTTGAGCAATGAGGGAAAAAAAATCTTAGGGGAGATATTGGTGATAAGTTAGTTATCTTAATTTTATCTTAGATCATTAGGTTTAATCAAGCTAGTTGCAAGAAAGGATGCTTTCTTTCGTGTTTCCTGCTGATCTACTGAATCCTTGTAATCTTTTTCTATGCCACAGCTCAGTTGGAATCCTTGTCTGAAGCCATATTGCTCGATGCAGGAAAGGGCTTTTGAGAAAATAGGATAATGTTATTCACATTGAATCTTTGAACTTTTTTTTCAAGAAGGAATTATTGATTGTGTCAGCATCCTTCACACTGCATTGCAAAGATTCAATGTGGAACAACGATTCATTCTATAAAGGAACACAGGACATGATTGCCCTGCTTCCGACCCTGTTAGTACTTTAACATTGGACTGCTTTACCCAGCCTCTTTGACATACAAATCATCCCTATTGGTTTTTAACAATATAAACTGTATTTGTATGCTGCTGTTATATTATTTTATCCCATTACATTCACAAACCTTATTTAGGTATTGAAGCTTGTGACCAGATCTCTTGATATAAGGTTAATTGGAAAAATAAAAAACAGTACCTATCCATGATCTAGTTCAAAACAAGAGCTTACATGAGAGAATATTTGTTGTATGAATATAAAGGCAGCAATAGAGTAAAAAATTGAAGGCACATAAAATCTGCATGCTAGACATAGACATTTTTAAAGGTTATACTTTTCAAGATTTTTTAAAGCATAGGGTCATACTTTGAGTAAATGATCAAGAGGAAACTCTACCTTGCATTGAAAGTTGTATTTGTAATAGCTTCATGCAATATGCATATTTAATTAAACCTATTTCTGATCTACAGTTTACTGCTCAATGGTGGAAATGAAAATTCAAAATGTATTGGGGCTTTTTTCACAAAGGGTACTATTTGTCTCTTAGTTTTATGTCTACATGGTTTTAAAAATAATAAAAAAAAACCCTTTAGATGCCAGAATTTGAATCACTGCTCCTTCTCAAAGTCCCTTTACGTATTTCCTTTGTTTAGAACATAAATTTATTAATTTTCATATGTTTTAAATTTTTGTACTAATTCATAATAGTTTAATATAGTGTCATCAACTCTAGTAATGTTTTACAAAATGCATTATCATATGTTGGTTCCCAAACTGGCCCCATTACAAAAAAGGCAAGAAGAGACCTAAGAAAGAGGCAGACCACTCTAGATTAGTAGGTGGCAAGAGAATATTTGATAAGCAAGAGAATTTACTTATGATACCACAAGATGAGTAGATCTCTGCACACACCCAGTAGAATCTATAAAGTTTATATAGTGTCCTTAACTGGGTTCAGACACATACATAATCCAAGTGGTCTCAAAAACAGCATACTCTCTCAAAGCCATGTCCTTGAAACAGATCCCACTGTGGAAATGATAGGCAGAGTGTTCCAAGGACAGAGGAGGGGATGAGGACACTCCCATTGCCCACATGGGGCAATGAGTATTCACATCTTGATCATTGTCTCCAACATCATAATAGTATCCCCGGTGACATTAGTGACAAACCTTAGTACAAATTTTCATTTAACCTCATGAGATATATGAGGGCATATTAAAAAATCAACAGAATTTGTAAACATTTCCCAAGAGTTCACTCAAAAAGTTCAAGATTTAATGCCTAGTTGGATTAAGAAGAGTAAATGTTGAGGTGTTAGTGTATGAAATCTTATCAAACCATGTAACTATGTGCTTGATATTGTAAAATAGAGTAAGGAATTCCAAGGAACACTTTGACTGCTCTATTTCAATTATGTATGTGCTTGTGCTTGAATATGTGAGAAAATGTTAAAGATTCCAAAGACAGTGGGTGAAAGCAAAGACGTATGCTTCTCATTAGTATAGAGGACATACATTCCTGAGGAAATATAAAAGCTTGATTGGGAAATTATACTTGATTTAATTTTTAAAAATAATTTTATTTTAACTTTAGTATACTTATTAACATTTATTTTTACTAAAGTAAAGTAACATTTAATTTTACTTTATATGTGTGATGATGCTTTAAAGTGAATGAATTACAGCCAAAATGGTATTCAAAATGACTGCTATCCTTAGCACACAATTCTGGCTAAGGGTTCTGTCTATAATGAGGAGACACAGTCTAATTCATTTAATAACATGCTCAACAGAGATTTTGCTTATAAGTTTTAGCCAACTCACTGGCAAATTTATAAATCTTATAGGAGGAAAATATACATTTTCTACTGGAATACCTCCAAATATAGAAACTATTTCATAAAGCCATCAGCTAATTTTCAAATGTTCTAATATTTATCCTTGTTATTGTGAATCACATAAAATTTCAGTTTATTATATTGAATCACAGCTCCTACAGAAGTGACATTTCTTGCCACATTCTTACAAGCACCTTAAAAACTTCAGTTGAGGCTCAACCTAAGTAGTCTGTTTTTTTCATGCATGACATTCTTCTACTTTATTTAGCATCCTATTTCCATAGATTATTCTTTTTATTATTATTGTCATCATCATCATCATCTAGAATGTCCTCTATGAATTGATGTATATCTAAAATAAGATTAGGAAGTCAGCAAATCCGAGAAGACCCTTCCCATCAATTTCCTCCCATCTAGGTACTCCCTAAGTCAGCGTTTGCCAGCTGGTATGAACTGTGTACTACACATAGGTTTAAAATGAACAAACTGAAAGTGTGCTGAGCTGTTATTCTTCTCAGCATTCATATGGAAACTGATGTGACTAGAGGCTGTGGACTGGTTCAGCTGCAAGTTGCCTTCGTACTACAATAATGTGTCATAAACATCATCATGTTCAGTGTGTGTTAAGTGAAAAAGTTTTGAATATAGTGTTCTAATACTTAGTCATGTAATTTTCATTCTTTCCATTGAATGTTTAAAAACAATTGTCCAATTTTTTCTGATTCATATCTTTTACCTCCCTAAATAAAGTGTAAAAATCACAAGGATAGAGCCTTGTCTTTTGCACTTTTGTGTTTTAGGGAAGATCATAATAAATGCTGTATTCATTATGGTTGTTAAATACATTGTATGCCTAATGAATGAAGAATGAAAGAAAATTGGGGTAGTGGAGGTGAAACAAAAGCTTCACACATCCGTTTATATTCATGGAAAACATGGAAATATTTGGTTATTTGTATGATTTTCTGACCTGGTATCATATTGAGTTTAACAGTACACCTTGAAAAATTATTCATAACCGATAAAGAAAAAAATATTCTTCAGTTCAGATTTCTACCTGTTCGTGGTTCTTAGGTTGATTTGCATAGAGTTATCCAAGTTTAAGGTTTTATGATTGGGCATTTTCTTTACTTGGTATCCTAAAATAAGTCATCCAGTCATTTTCCTACATTAATAAATTAAAAAAAAAATCAAGCTTTTCAGTTATCACTTCCTATCTGCAACCTAAACTAATTTACATTCTCAATACTGGATTTATTTTCTAATTTATATATTTTTCAGTTTGACTACATAATCCTTTTTTTAAAGATGGGAAGCAATTTAATCTTAAAAAAACATAACTTCCCAACAACTCTCCTTAATTTCCATTGTTTTCATATTACTGAATACATTTTCAAAGATGAAAAAGGAGGTCAGTTCTTCAAATTGAACTGTATTAAGTCTTTTGAGATGCATTTAACACCTTTGCTGGAGGTCTCAGTAGAAAAGCATATCATTTGATAGGTATATAAACTGGCATTCTTTCCTTCTCAGCCAGAACTGCAAAATAGTTTTTGTCCTGTGTGTGGTTGCTTCCTTTATTCACCAAAAGAAAATTAATACCAACTATATTTGAAAGAACAGTTGATGTGTGATCATTAACAACATAAGAGTATGCATTACAAGACCTTGAAATATTTACCCATTGTCAAAGCATTTCTGGGAACAGATGATGAAAGAAAGAATTGGAATAATTGAAATAAGGTTCTTGACATTTTTTCATTTCTTCTCCTATACCCATGATCCTTTATCTGCATTTGTTGTCTACACACAACTAGCCATAAATGAGGGAAGCGGAGAAGAGAGAACTGAAGGGAAAAGAAGTGATATTCCACGAAGTATATAAAATGTGACAAAGTACATGTTTAAAATGATGGTGAGATGATGGATATGCAGAATTAAGGTTCTTAAAATGGATACAAAACACAACTGAATTAAAAACATTGAAGATTGAGTACAATTGTTCATGAGGCTTCAATAATTGTATTTTTAAAGTATGATTTTAAGTTGTTTATACAAAATTAATTAATTAAAAAATTGTTTATTTGGTGAATATTTATTCATATCGGTTGTATGCCAGATATCTTCAAGGTACTGAAGACAGAATGATAAATAAGGCATCAATGCCAGAGGAAACTAACATTTTAATGAGAGCAACTGAAAATAAACAAGTAACAAATAAGTAAACAAATATATAATAATGATAGCTATATGTGCTATTTACTTTAAAAAAATTATTTTTACATACCTGCAAAAATTAACTTACAAAAGCACATATTTTAATAAAATACTATTTGCAACATCACAGACAATATATTTCCCCATATTGATTTATGTATAAAATGAATCACAGTGAAAATCTAAAAAAATTAGGTAAAACTAAACAAGCTGTTTGCAAAATTCACATGGAAGTGCAGATGACCATGAATAGCTAAGATTCTCTTCAATAAGGAAACAAGAAGGGAAGATTTGCTCTACTTGATATCCAAATTTATAATAAAGTTGTAGCAATTAAAATACATTGCCTAGGATAGGAAAATAAACAAAAATAGCAGAACATAGATGCCGTAAACAAACTGAAACACTTTGTCCTTTGATTTATGACCAGTTTGGCCCTGAATAATAGTGGGAAATTAAATACCATTTCAATAACTCATTCTGGAACAACTGAGTATCTAAAAAGGAAAAATAAAATTATCTCTACCTTACACTGCAGAAAAAATAATTCCAGGTGGATTGTAGATCTCCCATATACATAGTATCTCTCTTATTTATTTCAGTCTTAAAAATCATTTTCAAATTGCTTAATCATTTTCATTTAACAATAACATATACTATTTTTTAAAAACTTTTGTGTTAGTTTTGCTCATGTTCCTTGGATTTGTTTTTTCAGCTTTATTAAGTATTAATTTTTTTTCTCTGCCCTACTCTCCCCAGCTCATCTTTTCATTGCTTTGTTAGTTTACTTATTTTTTTTTTACCTTTTTTTTTCTATAGCCCCTCCCTAACTTCTGATGACAATAATCAAGAATGTGCTCATTTTTAGGTAGATTGGTGTTTCCTTCAACAGTTGGGGTATAATACTGAAGATACAGTCAGCTGAGATGGCTTCCTCCAATTCTTATATAGGCATAAATTCCAGGAACAAGTTGGTTACAGATTTTAGGGGATTCCTATATAAGCATAGGAGATCAGTAGCAGCCTCTGGTTTAAAAATGGTAAGTCTGAATTCAGTACTCTGAATAACTAGAGATGGCTTTATTTCAAAGGGAGTAAAACTCTTAATTGCTCATGTATAGACTTAGGAGCTGGTAGTCCTATGGCTACAGTCCCAGTTACTGCTTTCATTTCATTTTCATTCTGAATATTGGACACAAAAATATTTATTTTGTGTTTCCTGGCAGCAGCTTCTCTCTCTCTCTCTCTCTCTCTCTCTCTCTCTCTCTCTCTCTCTCTCTCTCTCTCTCTATTTTATCTAGAATCATTGTACTATCCAAATGCCTAGGCAGTTCCTTCATCAACTATCATTTACCTTTACACACCTCTATTAATCAGTGATTCTGATACAGAAACAATGTTGCTGATGGTTTATTGTAAAATTATAGGCACTGAAATGTTCCTGGTGTTCAAATGAAAAATGTAAGTATCTCAGGTATACTAAAAAATACATTATTTTTCGTTGTCTGTTGAAAAAGCCAATACTGGTTTCTCCTTTAGTTTAAAATATCAAGTGTTTTCTATTGATGATACTGACTTGTGGATACCTTAAGTTAAAATACTTGTATATTAATTATTTCTGCAATAGAATCTGACTTCGAATTGACATTGCATACAAAATACAGACAACTAATTTAATTTAATTTTTCCAGTATTATTCAGATTGTTCCAGGAAATAATAAATAATAATCAAAGCCCAACTCCCCTAAATATTATCTATAGGTCTAATTACCACTTTAAAATTGAGTAATTATATTCCAATAAATATATTGGAATGGAAAGGTATTTAATAATAAGCAATATAAAATTTGAACTATGGTCAGTATACTTTATTATCTTCTTTTTTTAAAAAAATCTAAAAATTTTAGCTTAGTATTTATTATCTTGAAAGAAGTTTTCAATTTTAGCACTCATTGAGTTACTCTAGCAGAAAATCTGGGCTAAGCTAATACAGTCATTATCTATTTAGGAATTCTAAGAATAGTGTGTTCATGCTTTCCTTCCTAGAATTATTTACCATTTCAAGTAGAGCCTTTATTTCATTCTTTATTTTCTAGGACTTCATTATCTATGCTAAACCTGACATTTTCCAGATTGAAGATGCTGAATTTGTCTTTTTTGGCCATCTGTGTTAATTCCTGTGCTAAAACCATCAGTTACCACTTTACTCTAATTAAATCCAACTGTACATATCATTCAATGCCCTAATAACTTCTTTTCTGCAATCCTTCCTCCCTCCTTGACAAAACCAAGTTTTATCTATGCTGAAAGCGATTCTAATTCAATGTCTCCAAGATAGATGAGCATGTGCTGTGAATAGGTAGCTACCTGGAAAAGGACCTTTCTACCTCTCACTTTGATGAAGCTTTTCCATTTTTATCCACCCTAAGAAGTGTTAATTTTGAAATCCTCCTCTACATTTCTAATAAAAGCATACAACTGTGGTCACTTTCAACTTTGCCTCTTTTGGAATTTGTTATCTGTGTCCTCTTTAGTCATCTTTCACACATTTTACTTTGTTATTGTTGTCTTTTGTTTTCCATCTACTTGGCTTACATATCCAAAAGGTAGGGTGCTTGATTTTTTTAAATTTTATATGTAATCACATAATATTTTTACAAGAATTGTAACTGATTTGTGTGGTGATTGTTTTTCATGTTTGCTAAAATTTCTAGACAATTAAATCTGTAGATACCAATCAATATTATTATACTACAATAATCTAATATTATATCTTGCTCTACTATCTCTTATTCTCTTAAAACTTCTGTCTGAGCACATCATTGCTGGCTACCTGCTGTGACGTGCAAAAAATCATTCCTATATCACCATGTACTCAGACAACTCCACTGACTATTTCAGATCAAAAATGCCTTCTTTTAAGTTAAGTTTGTTTTAGAACTGCTCCTTTTTTGTTTTGTATAAATTTTATTTTTAGCTTGAAAAGCAAAATTGTATCTATGTTGAATGTGACTCTATTTGTCTAGCACACATCCCACTTATTAATTAATAGAATTTATTTTTGAGCGCTTTTAGATTTACAGAGATATTATGTGGAGAGTAAAGAGAGTTCTCATATAGCCTCTTCTTTCTGTCCCAACTGTTTGCCCTTTATTAATATCTTATTTTAGTGTAACACATTTGTGACAATTGAGAAGCCAATAATGATATATTATTATTAATTTAAGTCCATAGGTTAAGTTATAACACTCTGTGTTATAACTTCTGTTGGCTTTGACAAATGTATAATGACATGTATTTACTATTACAGTATAATACAGAATAGTTTTATTGTCTTAAAAACCCCTATGTTTCATCCATTTCATCCCGTCTTCTCTCCCTCTGGAGCTCTGGAAACTATGGATTATTTTACAACTATCTCCATAATTTTGCTTCCCTCAGAATGGTATATAGTTGGAATAATATTGTCAGTAGCCATTTCAGATTAACGTAATTCACCTAGCAATATGCATATAAGGTTCTTCCATGTTGCCTAATGCCTTTGTAACTCATTTATTTCTCATACTGAATAATGAACCAGTTTATTTGTCTATTCACCTTATGAAGGACATTTTGGTTGCTTTCAGGTTTTGGCAATTATGAATAAAATTTTTTTAAACATGCATGTGCAGATTTTTGTGTGGGCATACATTTTCAACTCTTTGAGGTTAATATCACAAAGAACAGAAATGCTGGATCATATGGTAAGAGTATGTTTAGTTTTCTAAGAAATTGAAAAATTATCTTCCAAAGTAAAAATTGTCTTCCAGACTTCCACTCAACAGGTATGAGTGGGAGTTCCTCTTGCTCCACATCCTTGTCAGCATTTGGCAGTGTCAGTGTTTCAGATACTAGACATTCTAGGAGTGTGAAGTAGTATCCCATTGTTGTCTTAATTTGCCTTTTCCTGGTGACATATGATGTTGAGGATCTTTTCATGTGCTTATTTGCTATCTGTATATCTTCTTTCTTGAGATATCTGTTAAGGTCTTTAGTCCATTTTTTAATCAGATTTTTTTTGTCTTCTTGTTGAGTTTTGAAAGTTCTTTATTTTGGATAGCAGTTCTTTATTGGATGTGTCTTTTGCAAAGAGTTTGTGGCTTGTCTTTTCATTCTCTTGACACTTTCTCATAGAGTAGAAATTTTTAATTTTAATGAAGTCCAGCTTACCAATGATTTCTTTTGTGGATTGTGCCTACATTGTTGAATCTAAGAAGTCATAATCATGCTCAAAGTCATTTAGGTTTTCTTCTATGTTATATCCTATGAGTTTTATAGTTTTGCATTTTATATTTATGTTTGTGATCCATTTTACATACATACAAAGTATGTAAAATTTGTGTCCAGCTTCATTCTTTTGCATGTGGATTACCAGCACTGTTGGTTCTAGCACTGTTTGTTGAAAAGAGTATCTCTGCTCCACTGTATTGCTTTTGTCCTTTTTCAAGGATCCATTAACTATATTTATTTATGTGAAGTCTGTTCTGAGCTCTCTATTCTGTTTCACTGATTTGTGTGTCTATTCTTTCACCAATACCACACTGTTTTAATGCTTTAGCTTTATAGTAAGTCTTCAATTCATGTAGTCTTCCAAATTTGTTCTCTTCCTTTAATATTATGTTGGCTTTTCTATGGTTTTAGCCTCTCCATATAAATTTTAGAATCAGTTTCAAAATAACTTACTGGGATTTTATTTGGAATTTCATTGAATCTATAGATCAAGTTGAGAAGAATTGACATCTGGACTGTGTTGAGTCTTCCTATCCGTAAACATAGGATATATCTCCATTTATTTAATTCTTCAATTTCATTCATCAGAATTTTGTTGTTTTCATCATATAGATTCTGTACACATTTTGTTAGATTTATTCTTAAGTATTTAATTTTGTGAGTGCTAACGTAAATGGTAATGAATTTATAATATCAAATTTCACTTATTCATTGCTATTATATAAGAAAGCAATTGACTTTTATATTAACCCTGTTTTCTGTAATCTTGCTATAATTGCTTATTAGTTCCAGTTTTTTTTTTTACAGATTCTTTCAGATTTTCTATTTAGACAGTCATGTAGTCTGTAAACAAAGCCCTGAGTTTGCTCTAGGCTATCTTTTAGAAATTTTATACATTTGGATTTTGTATTTAGGTTGATAATATATTTTGAGTTATAATTTATATATTATGTGTCCAGATGCATTGTTTAATATGGACATCCAAATATTCAAATTTCATTTGTTTAAATGACTGTCCTTTCTCTATTGATTTTTTTTTCACCAATACCATCCTGTCTTGTTTTGTTCTTTTTTTTTTAAATTTTATTTCCCTTTTTTTTTTAAATGGAGATACTGGGGATTGAACCCAGGACCTTGTGTGTGCTAAGCATGAGTTCTACCACTTAAGCTATACCCATCCCCCATGCTATCTTGAATATTGTACCTTTATAGTAAGTATTAAAGTCAAGTAGCATCAATTCTTCAACTTTTTCTTTTTCAATATTGTATTTGCTCTTATGGATCTTTTACCTTCCATATAAACTTTAGAATCCATTTGTTAATATTTACAAAAATAACTTGCTAGGATCTTGTATGGATCATGTAGAATTTATAGGTCAAGTTGGGAATAATGGACATTTTAACAATATTAAGTGTTTCAATTCATGAACATGACATATCATCATTTGTTTAAGTTGTCTTTGACTCTTTTCATCAGAGCTTTCTACATTTTCAATATTGATCCTGAACATATTTTGTTAAATATTCACTGAATATTTCCTTCTTTGAGTATTATTATAAGTGGTATGATGATTTTAATTTTAAGTTCCTACTGTTCATTGCTACTGTATAACAAAGCAACTATATTATTGTATATTAACCTTGTATCCTGCAACCCTCTATAATCACTTGTTATTTCCAAGATGTTTTTTCACTTCTTTGAAGTTTTCTAGATGACTTAGTATCATCTGCAAAGATTGTTCTAATTCTTCTTTCCCAATCTTATACCTGTATTTTCTTTTTATTTTGTGTATTGCACTAACTATGTCTTCTAGTACCATATTGAATAAGAGTGCATTGTTTTCTTGTTCCCAACATAGAAGAAAAGCATTCAGTTTCTCACCATTAAATAGGAGGCTAGGTGTAGATTTTGTAGACATTCTTTTTCAGGTTAAAGAAGGTTACTTCTATTTCTAATTCTCTGAGAGTTTTTACCAAGTATGGGTGTTGAGTTTTGTCAGTTATTTTCTCTGAGTTAATTGACATGATCACATGAGTTTTCTTCTCTAATCAGTGATATGGATTAAATTAATTGCCTTGTCAATGTTGAACCAGTCTTGCATATCTTGAATAATCTTACTTGGCCATGGTGTATAATTTGTATACATTATTGGATTTTATTTGCTAATAATTTACTGAGAATTTTGCAAGAATGTTCATGAAATATATTGGTCTATAGTTTTCCTTACTAGTAATGTCTTTATTTGATTTGAGTATTAGGATAATGTTGATCTTATGGAATAAGACGAGGAGTGTTCCTTCTATGTCTATATTCTGGAAGAGATTCTAAAGAATTGATATAATTTATTCCTTAAATGTTTGGTAGAATTCACTAGTAATACTATTTGGGCCTGATGCTTTCCCTTTTGGGATTTTATTATCAATTTAATTTTTAAAATAGATACAGGCATATTTATATTACTTATTTTTCCTATGTGTGTTTAGGTAGTTTAGGTCTTTCAAGTTATTGGTTTATTTCACCTAAGCTACGAAATTTGTGATCTTAAGATTGTTCATAGCATTCTTTATTCTCATATTAAAGTCCATGGAATCTGTACTAATGATCACTATTTCATTTCTGCTATCAGTTTTATTGATCTTTTCAAAAATAAATGGTTGGTTTCATAAATTTTCTCTGTTATTTTCTGTTTTCAATTTTATTGATTTCTGCTCTCATTTTTATCATTTCTTTTCCTTTCCTTATTTGAAGATTATGTTGCTCTTTATCTAGTTTCCTACGGTATTGATTTTAGGTTGCTCTTCTTTTCTAACATATGTATTTAATATTATAAATTTTACTCTAAGCACTGCTTTCATGGTATCCAACAAATTTTGATAATTTATGTTTTCATTTTCCCTTAGTGCAAAAATGTATTCTAACTTCTATTGAGACTTTTTCTTTAATCCATTTATTATTTAGAAATGTGTAATTTAATCTCCAAATATTTGGGCATTTTTCAGCCATTTTAAATCAATACTGACTTCGATTTTAATTCCATTATAATCTAAGTACTATTAGAATGAGAAACCTGGGAACTACTACATTGGGTATCCCTGCATTTTCGTAGGTTTTATTTCCAGGATTCCTACTAGGTTCTCATGGTGAAGAGCCAAGAGATATCTTTTTGTTTTTCTAGCAGGGAGTTGAGGAAAATTGGAAGTTACTGATCATGTTATCTTCCTACAGGGAGCATTTCATTTGCTTCTTGTAGGAAAGAAATACAAGAGCAGAGTGACTTAGTCAAATCAGTGATTGAGCCAGTTTGAATCTCTGTTTAGTCTTTGTTTGAACTGACTTATTTCAGGTTCAGGCTTACTCCTACAGCATATAGCCTTGGAAAGTTCTACCAAAAATCTTGGGCATTTACCAGTTCTTTTTCTCATTTGTGCACAAGAAGCTACCAAACTCTTCATCTATCCTTGAGTAAAGGGAAGATTTACTTACACTCTCAGCTTCTTAAGACCTCTTCTGACTTGGCAAAGTTTCAAAGAAAAAAGTGTTGCCAGATGCTTTGTTTACTCTCTGGGCTTTTTCTCTGAAGGATCTTGAGCTGTCGAGTACTTGCTGCTTTTAAGCTCCTGTCTTCTAACACATTTTTTTTTTTGTATACATTATGCAACTTTTTTACTTTGTAGGAAGATTGGTCTGAAAAAAGCTATTATACTTTTACCAGAAGGGAAAGCATAAGATGAATCTTAAAAGGTTCCCACATAATTTTCCAATGTAATTTTTAATGTGCTAGATTTCTGAGTCACTTGTCTAGTCGAGGGATATGATATTAATACAGACTGCATATTATTTTTACTCTAAAAATATTTTAATGTTTGTCTTAATCTGCTTGGGTTATAGACTTGATGTCTTATACAGAAACATCCAATTCTTACAGTTCTGGAGACTGGAAGTCCAAAGTCAAGGTGCCGACATATTTGGTTCCTAGAGAGGACCTATTTTCTGGCTTGCATATGGTGATCTTTTTCCTGTTTACTCTCATGGTCTTTCCTCAGTGTGTAGAACTGGAGAGAAAAAGAGCTACCCTGTTTCTTCTTCTTTTAAAGCACTAATTTTCTCATGAGGCCACTACCTCCATAATTTCATTAAACCTAAATAACTCCTAAGGCCCACACCTCTAAATATTATCATTTTGGGGGTTAGAATTTCAATATATAAATTTGGGGAGACAAAAACATTTAGCCCAGAACAATGTTTATTTAGTAATTTCTTTAAAAATTTTAACTGAGTCTAGCCCATGCCAGGTATAATTTATATTACAAAGGATACAATGGTTAGCCAGATACAAACATACAGACATATGTAACATATATGGATGCAGTGGAGGTGTGGAGTTTAATGGAAGTTGTTATGCACTGTCCCATAGAGACAATATAATAGTTAACAATAAGAACTGACAATGTTCTATGTGGGAGAAATGAGGCTAAGTAGTAGGGGACAATAAAGTATATATATATATGTGTGTATTTTACAGTGACATGAATATGAGTTTTGGAAACTGACACACAAAAAAAGAATAAGCCTTTCTATTGTAGTTAGTGTTTTTTTCACCTCTTTGGCTTACTGATGGGGCAAGATAACACCAGAAGTGCTTTGTTTCAGATGAGATCAACAAGATAAGTCTCGAGAAGTATCAGATTACACCTTTTTTGTTTGTTCAAGACAATGCTGAATTTCAGTTTCAAGACCATACCAACTGAACTTAAACTTTGATAATATGATTTATCTTTTAAATTAAGTCGACATGTGAGCTCATGACGTATCAAATTAGAAAATACATTTTATTGCTGATGCCTACTTTCTAACAGGTGTGACCTCAAAAGAGAATTTGCCCACATATTAAACTCCCTCCCTCACAAAATAATGCTACAACATTCAAATCTTTATAAAAATAATTTTGTGAAATTGGATAGTATTGATCTAAAACAAGTAAACTCCCAGATGTTTCTCCAGCAAAGATGCGTTTATTTGAAATCAGCAGAGATTTTTAATTCAGGGTCAATCAACATCTATGGTGAGTTATGTACAAGACCCCCTCATGACAAGAGAAAGAGAACAGCTTTTATAAAGAGGAAAAAGAGGTTGGGAGGTCCATAGTAAACAGAGAGGCCATGGCTTTTCGTTGTCTGAGTCCTTGCTAGAAAAGGAGCCTTGCTTTTTCTTGTTGGCTCTGCTGTGGTCACAGGGCATGAGAGCTCCCTGTTCTGGTCTCCCAACTCTATTTAGTTGAGGTTTCTGTTTTATTTTATTTTATTTTATCCAAAAGTATTGACACAGATGAAATGTATAGCTAGTGTGAATTTTTATATACCAAATGTGCTTTGTTCAAAATACCTCAGCAGTGCATCAAAGCATCACTTCTTTTTTTCAATTGGTAGGTGGCAGGTTTTTGTTTTTGTTGTTTTCTTTTTTTTTGAAGTGTAGTTGATTTACAATGTTGTGTTAGTTTCAGGTATAAGCAAAGTGATTCAGTTTTATATATAAAATATATATATATATATTCAGGTATAAGCAAAGTGATTCAGTTTTATATATAAAATATATATATATATATTCTTTTTCAGATTTTTTCCATTATAAGTTGTTGCAAGATAATGAATATTATTCCCTATGTTATACAGTAGGTTCTTGTTTATTTTATATATAGTAGGGTATATGTGCTTATTAATTTTTACATTAGTCATGAACAGCTAACAAACATTATTAGGTTTGGACATAGTTGAGGTTAAGTGCTTGTTGCCAATCATATAACAAAAAACAAAGGAAGAATTTATTTCTAAAGAGATTTTCTAGCTGAATCCAGGAAACTAACACACTTGCAGCAGGAGGTATATGGAGTGAAAGTAGAAATAATGGGCGGGGATAAACCAAAAACCCTTCTATTACTCTGTTAGTGCCTTGAACAGGTATATTTTGTAAGAATGTCCAGCATCAATTTTCTTTTATTATGTATAATATGTTATGTAAAGTAAAGTTTTATTATCTTATTCTTCCAAGATACAGGCAGAGAAGGGAGTGTAAAACCACAGTTAAATGTTGGTCGTCACAAAAAATACAAAGAGAAGCAAAACAAAATTGCTCAGCAGGGCTGGCATTGCCCTAATATACTTAGCAGAATTTTCATTTCTCAAGAGACTTAGGTAGAACAAACACTTGTAACAATCAAGAAGCAAGAAATAAAATCGAGAGAAGAGGAAACAGTATATAGAAAGCTAACCTCAACTCATTCCCTTTAATTTGAAGAGACAACAACTAGTGTCTTCAATAGACTTGGTTGTCTACAAAAACAATAAACATTTTTTCCCCCATGGTCCACCGCACAGACCCGCAGCCAAGTGTCCTATGATCTAGAAAAGTACAACTCTGTAGAAAATATGAACTTTACCCTTATAGTTGAGAGGAAAACATTTGAAGAGCATTTCACATTATCCCTGATAATATCTAATACCAGAAGAATAATCTTGTCCTCTTTAAAAAGCAGAAAAAATAGGAGGGAGGACAACAGCAGACAGACTTTCAAAAAGATGTAGTTTTATAGGAATCATTTTGAAAACATAAGACTACATTCTGAAGTAAAATTTTTGAGTAAAGAATTATGAAACCTATTTAATAAAGCATAAAACTGTTTTGGACATTTAATCAATTAGCTCAGGAACTTTTTTTTAGGCTTCTGAGGAAATTAAAATAATGATCACTGAGCATATATAACTACTTTATGTAAAAGAGAAAAGAGATCCAATATTTCTCTAATAGGGAAACACTGGTAACAGTAGTTGAGAAGAAGAAAAAATAAGAGTAGATAAAAATATTTAAACTAAAATGGAATTTAAAATTAGAACTAGTATTAAAATTAGAATTTGAATTTTTCTAATTTGAATGGCATTTCAAATTATACATAGATTTCAAATTAGAATACTCAAAATAGCATTTCAAATCACTAATTTTTAAAAAAATAGCAAATCAGTTGAATTACATTTGAGTTTATGGTTCAGTTACCTATATAGCCAACAGTATAAGCTTGCTACATTGTTCATAGGATATTTATTAATGCTGATATGTCATATATGCAATTACCTTGCTACATGCAATTATGAGCTCTTCATGGGTATCTACAGTTTTCTCTTACATCATAGGGAACCAAGTCCAGATGGCCAAGGGCCATTATACAATGCTAAAGTTAAGATGCTCAGTCCCAGTTATGCTATTAGAAGAATTTTCAGTTACAAGAAAATCAACATATGCATGGTATTCTATAGCCTCATAAGGTTTCACTCACCTAGGATAAAGATGTAAATGAGTAGAGAATATCATCCATCACTTAAGTTTGAAGCACTCTAGTAGTTAGCCTGCCACTAAGGACATATTGCAGAAAATATTTAATCAGTATTTTCTGCCAGACATACCATAGGCACTGAAATTGCACTGCTAAACAAGAAAACAGTGTTACTATCCTCAAGAAGCTTTTTGGTAAAGGATAAAAAGTGGTAGGGAAAAAACAAGGCTAGAGTAGCAGGGAGGAAAACAAGAGAATATGACATTCTGTAATCCAAGATTACCAATTAAATTACCAATCTAAAATTGCATACTCATTCTATGCCAGGAAAGTTTGAATAGGGTGATGATAGAGATGTACACCAGATTTAGCCAGGTGAAAGCTATACCAAACAAGCTGAGTAACTTTGTTATATAACCTCTACTGCATATGTAAGTCTATGATTTTCTGGGGGCTAATTATTTCCTACCTCTTGGCTAAAAATAGAACAAGATTTATGAATTTTCTGGTAAGTCTTATGAAATAAAAGTTCCTTCTGCAATTTCTAGTTTAAAAAACTTCTTTATTTCAGTAATTAATAAATCTATTCCAATATATTAAAACAATAAATTCCAAATTTCACCTGAACTATTGTTTTCCCTTTCTATAGCTAGAGTCTGAATTGGATAGGCAAACTCTAGATATACATTCAGGGCATGTTGTCAACTTCTCTTGTATTTCTCTGCCGAGAATTGTTTCTTCTCCTTCAGTACTCACTATGCTATCTCAGCTTCCCTGGAGACTAAAAAGAAAAAATAGCAAATCCAAAATCGCTGTTAAATTTTTTAAACATAACTCTTTTAGTAACTTGTAATAGAAACATAAAGAATCGAATCAGTTAGGAATATATATATATATATATATATATATATATATGTATAT
Organism: Vicugna pacos; assembly: GCF_048564905.1. Lineage (NCBI taxonomy): Eukaryota > Metazoa > Chordata > Mammalia > Artiodactyla > Camelidae > Vicugna > Vicugna pacos. The sequence goes on from NC_132987.1 coordinate 92,610,892, forward strand.
ATGTATATATACACATACACACATATATGATATGATTAAAATATTGACATAAATTATGTATTGATCACTTTACTTAATAACTGCATAATATACATTCTTTTTAATTGTCCATGGATTATCAATAATGATCTTATTATTGGCCCTAGAGCCAAACTGATCAAAATATCGTTAGTGGAAATAATACAGAATGTTTCATATCAAAGTAGATTTTATTAAAATCCAATAACAAAATTATAGGTAGAAAGTATCCATGTTTAAATATTAAACAGTATGCTTCTAAATAACCCATAGTATGTGTAAAAGAAGAAATTATAGTGGAAATTAGAATATATCTATAGAACTGAATAATAAAAATATGCCATATCTAAACATTTGGAATTCAGCTAAAGCCATAATTACAGGATGTTTATTGTTTTAAATGCTTTATATAAATTTATAGTTTTATATAGTTTATAATTTTAAATGCTATAGTTTTAAATTCTTATAGTTTCAAATTTCTATATTAAAAAAGAATATGGATGTTGATAAACTTTAAGACAATAAAATATATATTTTTAAGTGAGAGTCATAAAAATAATAATAATCAGGTTAGATAACTACCAATTAATTAGAGAAAAGCAAAAAGGATAAAAGAGAAACCAGAGCAATACAGCAATATTTTAGGAAACTAACAAAAAGAATATAGTGAAAATACTGAAAATCTAAACAGTAAAACAATATGAAAGAATTAACATGGAGCTATAACATTCGTGAATAATACTGGCTTTGTCTCATTTTAAAATATATAAACTGACACAAAAGTCCATTATCGAATTATACTTCTGATTAGAATGCTATGGCCCTTCCCTCTGCTTTATGAAAATCTAATCCTTGATTAAATACTTCTTCTCTATTTTCCTGGTAACATGATTAGATGTCATATGTCAAAAATATTACTAAGCAACATTGTTTATAATGTAAATAATCCCTAATCATAAATCACATCTAGTCTGGGAGGATCTGTAAATGAAAGATAAATACCTCATGAAATGGCATACACTCTATTCTTATAAATAGCATATAACTTGTAGAGACACTGAAAGTTAGATTCATGGATTTATTACAAGAGATACTGACTTCTGTGGAGCACAAGACTTTTAGATCAGTGACATTTAAGTCAAGGAACCCTTGTGCTTGCATGTGGATATCTGCATTTGAGCTGCTTCAGGGACTGTTGCTGTTGAAATAAGATCTCTTGACAATGTCCTGTTAGAATGCTGTTTTTCCTGCCAATATCCTTCTAAGTAAAGTGGTTAAAGTGTGGCTGATGGTAGAGTTGTGAGTCTGAATGTTTAGGAAAAACAGGAAGAATTTGTGTGTATCTTTCAGATGAAGAAGCTTGTGACTGATCAGTACTCCTAATAACTAGAAAAGCTAGAAATATAAAACTGCATATTCTTCAGGGAAGGCATCATAGAGCTACTAAAGCAATTATTATTATAAGGATGATGATTCTGGGGAGGTGGGGAACACAGGAATATAAACAGATAGTTGAAAGCTGCATTTTTCTTTGAAGCATTTTTTGATTCAGGGACCAAAACAAGGCACTAAAAATCTGGGCTTTCCTCAGGCAGAGGTTATCTCTTGGGGGACAGAGAAACAAGCAGTATTTTTTGGTGGTATTTTAGGATTGAAGGGAATAATTATAGTGAGTAATGGTCTTCAGACCCAAAACCAATTTCTCAAGACACTTAAAATTATGAACATGAGTGAATAGGAGGCTAACTATAGTAAAGATGTATAAACCCTATGCAATATTAATTAAAAGAAAGTCATACCTAAGGCTATAATACCTATAAAAGAATTGTTCTGTCAAAGCAAAAACAAACAAACAAACAAAAACCTTAAAAGAAGCCAGACCCACCCCCAAAAAGAAAGAAAGAAAGAAAAAGACACATTCCTGTTCAAGGAGCAACAATTGGATTTAAAGATGATTCTTAATGTAATCTATGGAAATCACAGTAAATGGAATACCTTCATCAGAGAGCTGAAGTCAAATAAGTTAACGTGTCATTCAACAATGAAAGGAAGTAAAGGTATTTTTAGAGAAGAAGGAATGAGGGAATTTACCATTAACAAGCACATACTAAATAAAATACCAAATACGAAGTTTTTCTTTTTTTTCCTTTTTTTTCCTTTTTTTCTTTTTATTTTTTTAACATTCTTTATTGATTTATAATCATTTTACATTGTTGTGTCAAATTCCAGTGTTCAGCACAATTTTTCAGTCATTCATGGACATGTACACATTCATTGTCACATTTTTTTCTCTGTGATTTATCATAATATTTTGTGTATATTTCCCTGTGCTATACAGTGTAATCTTGTTTATCTATTCTACAATTTTGAAATCCCAGTCTATCCCTTCCCACCCTCCACCCCCCTGGTAACCACAAGTCTGTATTCTCTGTCCATGAGTCTATTTCTGTCCTGTATTTATGCTTTGTTTTTGTTTGTTTGTTTGTTTTTGTTTTTGTTTTTTAGATTCCACATATGAGCGATCTCATATGGTATTTTTCTTTCTCTTTCTGGCTTACTTCACTTAGAATGACATTCTCTAGGAGCATCCATGTTGCTGCAAATGACATTATGTTGTCGGTTTTTATGGCTGGGTAGTATTCCATTGTATAAATATACCACCTCTTCTTTATCCAGTCACCTGTTGATGGACATTTAGGCTGTTTCCATGTTCTGGCTATTGTAAATAGTGCTGCTATGAACATTGGGGTGCAGGTGTCATCCTGAAGTAGATTTCCTTCTGGATACAAGCCCAGGAGTGGGATTCCTGGGTCATATGGTAAGTCTATTCCTAGTCTTTTGAGGAATCTCCACACTGTTTTCCATAGTGGCTGCACCAAACTGCATTCCCACCAGCAGTGTAGGAGGGTTCCCCTTTCTCCACAGCCTCTCCAGCATTTGTCATTTTTGGATTTTTGAATGACGGCCATTCTGACTGGTGTGAGGTCATACCTCATTGTAGTTTTGATTTGCATTTCTCTGATAATTAGTGATATTGAACATTTTTTCATGTGCTTTTTGATCATTTGTATGTCTTCCTTGGAGAGTTGCTTGTTTAGGTCTTCTGCCCATTTTTGGATTGGGTTGCTTATTTTTTTCTTATTGAGTCGTACGAGCTGCTTATATATTCTGGAGATCAAGCCTTTGTCGGTTTCACTTGCAAAAATTTTCTCCCATTCCATAGGTTTTCTTCTTGTTTTATTTCTGGTTTCCTTTGCTGTGCAGAAGCTTGTAAGTTTCATTAAGTCCCATTTGTTTATTCTTGCTTTTATTTCTTCTAGGAGAAAATTTTTGAAATGTATGTCAGATAATGTTTTGCCCATGTTTTCCTCTAGGAGGTTTATTGTATCTTGTCTTATGTTTAAGTCTTTAATCCATTTTGAGTTGATTTTTGTATATGGTGTAAGGGAGTGTTCTAGCTTCATTGTTTTACATGCTGCTGTCCAGTTTTCCCAACACCATTTGCTGAAGAGACTGTCTTTATTCCATTGTATATTCTTGCCTCCTTTGTCGAAGATGAGTTGACCAGAAGTTTGTGGGTTCATTTCTGGGCTCTCTATTCTGTTCCATTGGTCTATATGTCTGTTTTGGTACCAATACCATGCTGTCTTGATGACTGTAGCTCTATAGTATTGTCTGAAGTCTGGGAGAGTTATTCCTCCGGCCTCTTTCTTTCTCTTCAGTAATTCTTTGGCAATTCTAGGCCTTTGATGGTTCCATATAAATTTTATTATGATTTGTTCTAGTTCTGTGAAATATGTCCTGGGTAATTGGATAGGGATTGCATTAAATCTGTAGATTGCCTTGGGCAGTGTGACCATTTTAACAATATTGATTCTTCCAATCCAGGAGCATGGAATATCTTTCCATTTTTTAAAGTCTTCTTTAAGTTCCTTCATCAATGGTTTATAGTTTTCTGTGTATAATTCTTTCACCTCCTTGGTTAGATTTATTCCCAGATATTTTATTACTTTGGGTGCTATTTTAAAAGGGATTGTTTCTTTACTTTCTTTTTCTGTTGATTTATCGTTAGTGTAAAGAAATGCAACTGATTTTTGGACGTTAATTTTGTAACCTGCTACCTTGCTGAATTCTTCAATCAGCTCTAGTAGCTTTTGTGTGGACCTTTTAGGGTTTTCTATATATAGTAACATGCCATCAGCATAAAATGACACTTTTACCTCTTCTTTTCCAATTTGGATCCCTTTTATTTCTTTCTCTTGCCTGACTGCTGTGGCTAGGACTTCCAGGACTATGTTGAATGGGAGGGGTGATAGTGGGCATCCTTGTCTTGTCCTAGATTTTAGTGGGAAGCTTTTGAGTTTTTCACCGTTGAGTACTATGCTGGCTGTAGGTTTGTCATATATAGCTTTTATTATGTTGAGATATGTTCCCTCTATTCCCAGTTTAGCGAGAGTTTTTATCATAAATGGATGTTGAATTTTATCAAATGCTTTTTCTGCATCGACTGAGATGATCATGTGGTTTTTGTCCTTTCTCTTGTTGATGTCATGTATTACATTGATTGATTTGCATATGTTGAACCAGCCTTGTGTCCCTGGGATGAACCCCACTTGGTCATGATGTATAATCTTTTTTATGTGTTGTTGGATTCTATTTGCTAAAATTTTGGTGAGGATTTTGGCGTCTATGTTCATCAGTGATATTGGCCTATAATTCTCTTTTTTTGTAGTGTCTTTGCCTGGTTTTGGTATCAGGGTGATGGTGGCTTCATAGAATGAGTTTGGGAGTATTCCCTGCTTTTCAATCGTCTGGAAGAGTTAGAGAAGGACTGGTATGAGTTCTTCTTTGTATGTTTGGTAGAATTCCCCAGTGAAGCCATCCGGTCCTGGACTTTTATTTGTAGGGAGGTTTTTAATTGCTATTTCTATTTCCTTTCTAGTGATCGGATTGTTCAAGTGTTCAGTTTCTTCTTGATTCAGTTTTGGTGGACAGTATGTTTCCAGAAACTTGTCCATCTCCTCTAGGTTATCCAGTTTGGTTCCATATAGTTTTTCATAATATTCTCGTATGATATTCTGTATTTCTATTTTGTTTGTTGTAATTTCTCCATTTTCCTTTCTTATTTTGCTAATTTGTGCTCTCTCTTTTTTCTTCTTTGTGAGTTTGGCCAGAGGTTTGTCGATTTTATTTACTTTTTCAAAAAACCAGCTTTTGGTTCGGTTGATTTTTTTCTATGGTCTTGTTAATCTCTATTTAATTCCTCTCTGATCTTTATTATTTCCTTCTTTCTGCTGCTTTTTGGGGCTTTTTGTTCTTCTTTTTCTAATTCATTCTGGTGGTGGGTTAACTTGTTTATTTGAGATTGTTCTTCTTTTTTGAAGAACAATCATTTGTCTCAAGGTATTTTTTAATTTCAGCTTTGATTTCCTCATTGATCCATTGTTTTTTCAATAACATATTGTTTAATCTCCATGCTTTCCTTTTTTTCTCCTTTGTTTCTCTGTTGTTGATTTCCAGTTTCATGGCATTGTGGTCAGTAAAGATGCTTGAGATAATTTCTATCTTCTTAAAATTGTTGAGGTTTCTTTTGTGCCCAAGTACATGATCGATCCTGGAAAATGTTCCATGTGCACTTGAAAAGAATGTATATCCTATTTTTTGGGGGTGTAATGCTCTGAAAATATCCAGCAAATCTAGTTTTTCTATTGTAGTATTTAATTTCTCTGTTGCCTTGTTTATTTTCTGTCTGGAAGATCTGTCTAGTGATGTTAATGCAGTGTTAAAATCTCCAACTATGATTGTATTCCCATCAATATCGCCCTTTATCTCTGTTAGTAATTCTTGTATGTACTTAGGTGCTCCTATATTGGGTGCATATATATTAACAAGTGTAATATCTTCATCTTGAATCACTCCTTTAATCATTATAAAATGTCCTTCTTTATCTTTCTTTATGGCCTTTGTTTTAAAGTCTATTTTGTCTGAAATCAGTACTGCAACACCTGCTTTTTTGGCTTTTCCATTTGCATGGAATATCCTTTTCCATCCTTTCACTCTCAATCTATATGTGTCCTTCTCCCTAAAGTGGGTCTCTTGTATGCAGCATATTGAAGGTTCTTGCTTTATTATCCACTCTGCCACTCTGTCTTTTGACTGGAGCATTTAGTCCATTAACCTTTACAGTAATTAATGATAGATGTGTGTTTATTGCCATTTTGAACTTATCTTTGCAGTTGAATTGGTATATCCTCTTTGTTCCTTTCTTCTTCCTTTTGTGGTTTGGTAATTTTCCTTTGTATTATCATGGATTTTATTTAATTTTTGTGACTCCCTTGTAAATTTTTGACTTGTGGTTACCCTTTTTTGTAAATCTATTAACCTATACCCGTTTTAAATAAACTGATAATAACATGATCTCAAACCCATCCTACTGTTAAAAAAATTTAAAAAAGAAAGAAAAAAAATTCTATATTTCCCTGCCTCCCTCTCCCACTCTCAGTGATTTGTATGTCTTCTTTTGTAATTTCGTGTTTTCTTTATTTGTAATTCATGAGTTATCACCTTTCCAGTTGTGTTTCTCATTTCTGTAGCATCCTGCTGCTTTTCTATTTAGAATAGCCCTTTCAATATTTCTTTTAGCATGGGTTTAGTGTTGCTAAACTCCTGCAGCTTTTTTTTGTCTGTGAAACTCTTTATTTCTCCTTCTATCCTAAAGGATAGCCTTGCTGGATAAAGTATCCTAGGCTGCATCTTTTTTTCATTCAGGGCTTTGAATATATCTTGCCACTCCCTTCTGGCCTGTAGTGTTTGTGTAGAGAAATCAGCTGAGAGCCTTATGGGGGTTCCCTTGTAGTTCACTCTTTGCTTTTCTCTTGCTGCCTTTAGAATCATTTCTTTATCCTTGACTCTGGCCATCTTGATTATGATATGTCTTGGTGTGGGTCTATTTGGATTCTTCCTGTTTGGGACCCTCTGAGCTTCCTGTACTTGGATATCTGATTCCTTGTTTAAGTTTGGGAAGTTTTCAGTCATGATTTCTTCAAAAACCTTTTCAATCCCCTTTGATCCTTCTTCCCCTTCTGGGACCCCTATTATGCGAAGATTGGGACGCTTTATATTATCCCATAGGTCCCTTATGCTATTTTCATTATTTTTTATTTGCTTATCTTGTAGTTCTTCTGAATGGGTGCTTTCTGTTGCCCTGTCTTCTAGATCACTAATACGTTCCTCTGCATTAACTAGTCGGGTTTGCACAGCTATTAGATCATTCCTCATCTCTGTCAATGAGTTTACCCATTCTGCTTGGCTCTTTATAGCTTCAATTTCATTTTTGACATATTTTATTTCTCTAAGCACTATCTCTTTTAATTCCTTCAGCAATTTGATCACTCCTTTTTTGAAATCTTGATCTAGTAGGCTATCGATGTCTATTTCATTGAGCTTTCTTTCAGGGGATTCCTCTTGTTCTTTTAATTGGGAAAGGTTTCTCTGCTTCTTTATCTTGCTCATACCTCTCTGGCACTGTGGTTTATGGAGTATCAGTTGTCTATTTTGGATCTTAAGGATTTTATCTATCTACTGCCTATTTAGGAATAGAACTTAGGAAAAAAAAGAAAGAAGAAAAAAAAAATAAGAGAGAGAGAGAAAGATTTTTAAAAGAAGGGAGAAAAAGGGTTTGAAAAGTGTATAATGAATAATAGAAGAGCGAGTTGAAGCAGAGTATTAATCGGGTTGAGACGTCCTTTTAAAACCTTTAAAAAAAAAGGGGTGGGGAGATGAATAGATGTATTTGAAACCTGTGTCTAATCAATAACAGGACATCAAAACCCAAGAGAAATAGAAATGAATTAAGAAGTAAAAATTAAGAGAGTAATAGAAAATAGAACAGGTAAAAACAGATTTAAAAAAAAAAAAAGGGGTTGTCGGTGTTCTCCTGGAGTCTGTGTGCTATTAATGTGAAGTCTTTCTGTCTTCATCCTGTTTTGGAAGCTCAGCTTGTTTTCATAGGCCCTCCGTTGGCGCCCTCTTCTGTGCTGCTCCCAGCACCTGTGGGCAAGCAGATCGCGCCTCCTCCTAACACGGGGTCAGGTGCAGCTCTCCTCTGCTGTGGGCGGGCGGGTCACTGCCCCTCCGGATGCCGCAGTCAGATGTTGCAGACGGGCCAGGTAGGAGAGCGGGTCGTGCCCCCTCCCAGCACCTTGGTCAGGGGCTGTCCTGCCCGACAAGCGGGGGGCCGCTCTCCCTCTACCTGCGCCGCCCGGTAGCTCCTCTGCTCTGGGCGGCTGCGCGCTCCACCCTGGTCTGTGCTCCGCGGGTGGGCTCGGGGAAGACCGAGGGGCAGCCTTGTCCCTGCTCCGAGCCAAGACCCAGCTCCTTGTTTGTCTTTGTGGAGCAAGTTCTCTGAGGGATCAGGATGGAAGGATCCCACCTGCCCCGGGCTGTAGGCCCGTCTCAGTCTGGCCCTTGAGGCTGCTAAGCCCTTCGGTGCGGATGCAGGTTTCGCCCCCGCCCCCGCCTGGGTGCTCAGTGCCGGAGAATATGGCGACTGTGCCTGAGCCCCACCTCTCTTCCCCTGAAAAGTTTCCGCGGGTTTTCAGAGATGGGGGTATGCCTCCTTCCCCCGAGAGCACATCAACCTTGCTGTTTTATGGGGGGCCCAGGTTGTTCTGTACACCACAGCCACGGCGCCCAGCCCCTTGCAGTCCCCCAGAGCTGCCTCCTAGCAGCCGCCGGCGTCCTCCGCCCAGATTGTGCAGCCTGGCCCTGCCCACCGCTGCCGGCCCGCGTCTCAGGCTGGGTGTCGGGGGGACGCTCTGTGTCCGTTTAACTTAGTTCTGTCAGACAAGGGCTGCTCTGTACAGATCCGAGCCTCGGAGGCTCCCCCTCCGTCCCACTGGCCTCTCAGTTGGAGAGGGGAGACCCAGCGAGCGAGCGCCAGTCCTCCTTTGCCGCTCCCTCCCCGCGGGACCCGTCCCGCGCTGCTTTGCCTTTTGTTCTTTCTTTTTTCCCTTTCTCCTACCAGATTTTTGGCGTCTTTATCTTTTGAAGAGGGCGATGTTCTGTCGGAGTTCCGCAGGTGCTCTGGTTGACTGAGTGGGTCTGTAGATGTGGGTCTTGGTGTATTTGTGGGAGAGGGTGACTTACGAGCGTCCTTCTACTCCGCCATCTTCTCTGTCCAATACAAAGTTTTTCAAGCAAAGAAGGAATGAAACTACAAAGAGCAAATATTACTATAATTATAAATAAAAATTCATCAGTAAAATAAAAATAACAGTGACCTGTGAGGGTTGAAGAATATATAGAATTAAAAACCACAAGATGGAAGGAAAAAAGTTAAGAACTGGTAAATAAGTTTAAAATGTTCCAAGGTTCTTGAATGGTGAAAATGACCATTTGTATGAAATAATTCAAGGATGCAATTTGTAATCTCTAAGATAACCATGAGTAAAAAGTAAAAATGGAAATATAAAATTTAGTATAGAGAAAAATAAATAATTGTAAAATACACAATCATAAAAAGGCAAATCCTCAGAAAAACAATAATATAATAACAGTAGATCAAATATAGCACAAATAGCAATATTGTGAAAATGAACCCAGTTGTATCAACAGTCATATTAACTGTAAATTAACCACATATCCAATTAAAATACTAAGATTTTCTTGTGGCTACTCCCCCTTGTCTTTCTTTTCCTCTGAATAATAATAGCAATAATTATTTTAAAGTTGAAGTATAGTTGATTTACAGTGTTGTGTTAGTTTGTGGTGTACAGCAAAGTGATCCAGTTACATATATACTATTTCTTTCAGAATATTTTCTGTTATAGGTTACTATAAGATACTGAATATTGTACCCTGTGTTACTCAGTAAACCCTTGTTGCTTATCTATTTTATATATATATTAGTGTGTATCTGTTAATCCCATACCCTTAATTTATCGCTCCCCTTTGGCAACCATAAGTTTGTTTTCTATGTTTGTGATTCTATTTTTGTTTTGTAAATAGATTCATTTGTATTTTTTCAAGATTCCACATATAAGTGATATCATGTAATATTTGTCTTTCTATGTGTGACTTAGTTGACTTAGTATGATACTCTCTAGGTTTGTGCATGTTGCTGCAAATGGCAACATTTCATTCTTTTTTATGGGTGAGTAAACTCTACTATATATATTTAATATATACAGGTGTACATAATATATATATGTATATACCTATCTGTGTGTGTGTATATATATGTTATATATGTATATATACTACATCTTCTTTATTTACTCATTGGTTGATATACACTTAGGCTGCTTCCATGTTTTGGCTATTTTACATAGTGCTGTTGTGAACATTGAGGTACATGTATCTTTTCAAATTAGAGTTTTCATCTTTTTCCATATATATATACACCCATGAGTGGGATTACTGGATCAATATAGTACCTCTAATTTTAGTTTTTTAAGGAACCTCCATACTGTTTTCAGTAGTGATTACACCAATTTACATTCCCACCATTGGCATAGGAGATTGTCCTTTTCGCCACATTCTTGCCAGCATTTATTACTTATAGACTTTATTGATAGCCATCCTGACCCCTGTGAGGTGATATACCTTATTATGATTTTGATTTGCATTTCTCTAACAATGAGTGATGTTGAACATCTTTTCATGTGCCTGTTGACCATCTGTGTCTTCTTTGGAGAAATATCTATTTAATTCTTCTACCCATTTTTTTGATTGTGTTGTTTGTTTTTCTGACATTGAGCTTTGTATGAGCTGCTTGTATGTTATGGAAATTAACCCCTTGTCAGTTGCATTATTTGCAATATTTTCTCCCAATTTATATACTGATTTTCATTTTGTTTATGTTTAATTTGCCATACGGAAGATTTTAAGTTTGATTAGATCTCATTTGTTTATTTTTGCTTATATTTCTTTTGCTTTGGGATACTGAATTAAGATAATATTGCTACAATATATGTCAGAGAATGTTTTGCCTGTGTTCCCTTTTCAGAGTTTTATGGTGTCATGTTTTATATTTAGGTCTTTAAACTATTTGGGTTTATTTTTGTATATGGTGTGAGAGAGTGTTCTAATTTCACTGATTTGCATGAGGCTGTCCAGCTTTCCCAACACCACTTGCAGAAAAGAGTTTCTTTTCTGCATTGTATATTCTTGCCTCCTTTGTCGAAGATTAATTGATATAGGTGTATGGATTTACTTCTGGGCTCTTTATTCTGTTCCATTGATCTGTATGTCTGTTTTTGTGCCAGTAACTCACTATTTTGATTACTATAGGCTTTGCAGTATTTCCTAAAACCTGGGAGGCTTATGCTTCCAGATTTGTTCTTTTTCCGTAAAACTACTTTGGCGATTCTAGGTCTTTTGTGGGTCTATATAAATTTTAGGATTATTTGTTCTTGTTCTGTGAGAAATGTCATGGGTAAGTTGATAGTGATTGCATTAAATCTGTAAAATGCTTTGAGTAGTATGGTCATTTTAACAGTATTAATTCTTCCAGTTCAAGAGCATGGGCTGTCTTTCCATTTCTCTGAATCATAGTCAATTTCCTTTAACAGTATCTTATAGTTTTCAGCATATGGGTTTTTCACATTCTTGGTTAGATTTATTCCTAGATATTTTTTGCTGCTATTTTAAATGGGATTTTTTTTCCTCTCTCTGATATTTCATTCTTGGTATAAAAAAATGAAGAGCATTGCTGTGTATCAATCTTGTATCCTCTTACCCTGCTGAATTTGTTTATTAGTTCTTATACTTTTGGGGTATAATCTTAGTATTTTCTATATAGAGTATTATGTCATCTGCATATAATGACAGTTTTACCTCTTCGTTTCCAATCTAGATACCTGTAATTTCTTTTTATTGTCTGATTGCTGTTGGTAGGACTTCCAATACTATGTTGGATAGCAGTAGTGAGAGTGGGCATCCTTGTCTTGTTGCAGAACTTAGCAAGAAGGCTTTCAGCTTTTCATTGTTGAGTAGTATGCTGGCTGAGTTTGTCATAAATAACTTTTACAATGTTGCAATATGTTTCCTCTATATCCACTTTGGTGAGAGTTTTTATCAGGAATGCATGTTGAATTTTGTTACATGTCTTTTCTGCATCTATTGAGATGATTGGGTTTTTTTTTTGTCTTTGTTTTTGTTGATATGATGTTATCACATTGGTTAATTTGTATGATCATTCTCGCAACCCTGGAATCAATCCAGCTTGATCATGGTGGTATGATCCTTTTTATGCACTATTGGATTCTGTTTGCTAAAATTTTACTGAGAAATTGGACATCTATATTCATCAAAGATACTGGCCTTTGATGTATAGATTTTTTGTTAATGTCTTTGTCTTGTTTTGATATCAGTCATTCATAAAATGACTTTGGGAGTATTACCTCCTCTAAAGTCTTTTGAAAAAGTTTGAGAAGGCTAGGTATAAATTCTTTTTCATATGTTTGGTAGAATTTCCTAGTAAAGCCATGTGGTCCTAGTTTTTTGTTCACAGAGATTTTTAAAAAAATTTTTTGATTATAGTTTCTATCTCACTTATGGTGACTAGTCTATTCAAATTATTTATTTCTTCTTGACTTAATTTTGGCAGACTGTATGTTTTCAGAAATTTGTTCATTTCTTCTAGATTATCCAATTTACTAGCCTATAATTGGGTTTTTTTATATATATATTTCTGCAGTATTGGCTGTTATTTCTCCTCTTTTAGTTCTTATTTTGTTTATTTAAATTTCCCTGTTTTTTTTTCCTGGTGAGCCTGGCTAGAGGTTTGTGGATTTTGATTATTCTTCAAAAAAACAGCTCTTGATTTTGTTGATCTTTTCTATTTGTTTTTAATCTCTATTTTATTTATTTCCTCTCTGATCTTTATTTCCTTACTTCTGCTGACTTTGGGTTTTGTTTGTTTTTATATTTCTAATTCTTTTAGGTAGTAGGTTGAGTTATTTATTTGAGATTTTTCTTATTTCTTGAGGAAGCCCCATATCACTATGAACTTCCTTCTTAGAACTGCTCTTGCGACATACCATAGATTTTGTATGTTTATGTTTTCATTGTCATTTGTCTTGAGGTGTTTTCTTCTTTCCTCTTTGACTTTATTGCTGACCTATTATTTCTTTTAGTGGCATGTCGTTTAGTCCCAATGTATTTGTTCTTTTCCCAGTTTTCTTTCTGTAGTTGATTTCTAGTTTCATATCATTGTGGTCAGAAAAGACACGATACTTGGAATAATTTCTATCTTCTTAAATTTATTGAGGCTTATTTTTGTGCCCTAGTGTGTGATCTTTTACAGAGAATGTTCTATGTGCCCTTGAATGTGTATTCTGTTTTTTTAATGTAATATCCTGAAGATATCAATAAATTCCTACTATTCTATTGTGTTATTTGGGATCTCTGTTGACTTTATTTATTTTCTCTCTGGAAGATCTGCCCATTGATGTAAATAAGTTGTTAAAGTCTCTCACTATTATTGTATTCTTATTAATTTCTCCCTTTATGTCTGTTAGTATTTGTTTTATATATTTAGACCCACCTATATTGAGTGTATGTATATTAATGGGTAGAACATTCTCTTTTTGTACTGATTCTTTTATCATTATATAGCATCCTTCTTTGTCTTTTTTTATGGATTTGTTTTAAAGTCTGTATTGTCTGATATGAGTACTGCTACCTTCACTTTCTTGTTGTATCCATTCACATGAAATACCTTTTTCCATCCCTTTACTTTCAATCTACCTGTGTCTTTCACTCTAATGTGAGTCTCTTCTGGGCAGCATATTGTAGGGTTTTATTTATCCAGTCTGCCACTGTGTCTTTTGATGAAGCATCTAGTGCATTGACACTTAAAGTAATTATTGATAAGTATATATTTATTACCACTTTAAACCTTGTTTTTCAGTTGATTTTGTATTTTTTCTTTATACCTTTTTTCTTCTTTTTGTTTTTCCTTTTGTGGTTTGGTGGTTTTCTTTTGTATTATGCTTAAGTTTCTTTCTTTTTGTTTTTTGTGAATCTGCTGTATGTGTCTGATTTGTGGTTACCCCAGTTTTCAAACATGTTAACCCCTAACAATATCTACTTGCTTTAGACTGATGCTCATATAACTTCAAACACATTCTAAGAGATTTACATTTTTTACTCCCCTCCCACACATTTTGTGATTTTTTGATGTTCTATTTTGCATCTTCCTGTTTATCCTTTTGCTGTTCATCAGAGTTATAATCACAATAACAAAGTTTTTAATTGTTTTATGATCTATGAACTACCTAGTTTAAGTAATCTTCAATCCTTTTGTGTATTTGCCTTTTCTCTTGTGTTTTTCCCCTTCCTCTGAATTCTTACTTCTTTCCTATCCAGAGAAGACCTTTCAATATTTCTTTTGGTTAGGTTTAGTATTGCTGGATTCTTTTAGTTTTTGCTTGAGAAAGCTTTGAGAGAAAAGCTTGAGAAATTCTTAGTTTCTCCTTCTTTTCAAAAGGATAGTCTTGCTGAGTAGAGTATTCCAGGTTGTCAGTTTTTCCTTTTTGAGATTTTGAATATATCATGCCACTCTCTTCTGGCCTGCAAAGCTTCTTTAGAGAAATCAGTTGATAGTCTTGTAGGAGTTCCCTTGTAATTGATTCTTTGTTTTTCTCTTTCTACCTTTAGAATCTTCAATTTATCTTTAAATTTGCCACTTTAATTTTATGTCTTCATGTGTGTCTGTTTGGGTTCATCTTGTTTGGGACCCTCTGTGCTTCTTGAACCTAGATATCTGTTTCCTTCTTTAAGTTTGGGAAATTTTAAACCATAATTTCTTCAAATACATATTTAATCCCCTTTTCTTTTTCTTCTCCTTCTGGAACCCCTATTGTGCATAGACTGTCATGCTTTGTACTATCCCATAGAGCTCAAATGTTGCTTTCATTTTTTCTCACTTATCTTTCTGTTTACTCTTCTGAGTGAACAATTTACATTATTTTGTCTTCTAGATCACTTATTCATTCTTTTGCATTATTTATTCTGCTCTTCATTGCTTTTATTTCAGCAGCTGAGTTGTCTAATTTTGATTGGTTCTTTATAATTTTAGTTGCTTGTTACAGGGATCTGCATTTCTGTTGATAGTCTTTCTTAATTCCTTTTGCATTTTTATTACTTCCTTTTTGAACTCTGGGGCAGGGGGCAGTTATGTAGTAGACTGGAGAGGTCTGTTTTCATTGTTCTTTGAAGGTATTTCTTTTGTTCTTTTAACTGGAAGTAGTTCATCTGCTTTTTCATTTTATTTAAATTATTCTTTCTCTATGAATTTAGGAGAAATGTTTATGTACTGTGGTCTTAAAGGGCCGTTTTGATGGAGAATCTCCTGTGTCGACTGTATGAGTCCAGTATTTTTGGTGTGAGTGGTGTTTTTGGTATGGATACCTGCCATGTTTTTCATCAAGAATGTGCTGGTTATTATCCTCTTGATACAGGGGTTGTGATTGGAATTGTGACTAGAGCCTGCACTGGAAGTTGGGTGGAGCCTCCTCTTTGCTCTTTGGTTGTCACAACCCTGTCAGTGCAGGGTCTGCTCCCCAGTTGTTGGAGTAGAAGCTTTGAGAGTCAGGTTTGATAAGACTCTGCTACCCTTAAGTGTGTTCTGTCCCCAAGGGGGAGAATACCAAGGCAAGTTAGGCCTGTGTGGTCACAGAAAATCTTTGCACTGCCCATGTAGGTATCCTTGGTCCTGCCCAGAAGCAACCCAAGGTTGCATCCCTTTTTCTGTTGTGTTCATACCAGATCTAGTGTTTGGCTGGTGCTGGGAACAGAGCATTTTGGCTGCAGGAATCGAGGTAGTTCTGCTGTCTTCTAGAATCTGGGCTGCCTCTGTGTTAGGATGCTCCCGAGACCTGTCTACCCCAGATCCAGCTCCAAGCTGCAGTGTGGGATAGGCGTGACAGAAGTGCTGTCACTGCTGCATACTCCTCCCTAGGGTCTGTGGGAACATGTGATTCTATGACACTGCCTGCCACCCAGTGTGTGTGTGTGCCAACAAAGTCCACTGCTGCTGGACCTGCCCCCTGATCCACCCCTGCTGTAGTAGCACTGATAATTTTCTCTGATGTCAGCCCTGCCTCTGCAGTCTGAATGCTTATGAAGTTAGCTGCCACCAGACCCATGCCCTGCCATTAGCATGCTGACAGTGGGGCTCTTATGGGGGACCTGTGCCCCACCCTGGGTACACTAACAATGGTGTCCAAGACCACAGTCCAGGCCATTTTGGCTCTCTTCATGCAGCTGGACCAAGTCCTCCCCAGGGTCTGTCCACTGAAGCCCAGGTTTCAGTGCCTAGCCACTGCACATACTAGCAGCCCTGACTGGCATACATTTCTAGCTAGGAAGTGCCATGACTTGGCAGCTTTCAGTGCTGGTCTCTCTCTGCCCTGATTGCTAGCAGGCCAGCACATGCATAATTCTTGGGCACTGAGACCAGGTCCCTTCAGCTCCCTATCTTTCCCACTGGGTCTCCGAGACAGCAAATGGGGTTTCCAGGATAGGGGAATTCTTCCTTTTTCACACATCCCTCCCAGAAGCACTGGTCCCATTCCTGTCCCCATACCTTTTTAAAAAAATTACTTAGTTAAGTGGGGATCTTTCTTGCAACTTTGGTTGTATAAGAGACCTACTAGTTTTCAGGTAGTTTTTGTGAGGATTGTTTCATATGTAGTTTTTTTGGAAGTATTTGTGGGGGAAGATGAGCTCTCCATCCTTCTATTCAACCATCTTGTACTTCTTCTCCAACAATAATTTTTAAAAATAGAGCTCTAATCTAAGAGATGACTTCTATCACAATGTGAATAATAATAACATAAATGTATGCATATTTAAAGTTTGTCATGCTATCACGTTTTTCAGTAGACTGACTTGCATGATTTTTTAATGTATTAAGAATACCCAAGACAATACTGAAAATTTTCAAAATTGTAGAATTTATACAAACAAGATTATTAAGCAAGAAAAATTATAAATACATGGTGATTAAGTCGTACTGATTGATTAAGTAATATTGTTCAAGGGTTGAGAAATATGAAAACAACACTAAGTCTTTTAAAATAATCTTTCATTCAATTTATATTAAAAAAACAAACAGAAAATTAATCTATAATGGTAGAGGTCAAAGAAATGTAGGGTTATATTGAGGGGACTGTGAAACTTAGTGTAATACTGTTTAAATTATTTTTTGATGTGGGTTTTGATTATTGGTTATATACAATATATAACAATTCCTCTAGTTGTCAATTTGTGATGTTTGTATTTTTTATATGCATTTATGTTAAACATCAGTACAATGTTTATCCAAAAAGTAAATTGTAGTCTCTTTATGAAAGACACTCTTTATGTAGTACACAGATGACAAAGAAAGTTTGAATTTTTTTCAAATGTGTATTTTCAAATATTTTCCAGGCAAATTTCCAGGTGAAAAGCAAGGGTGACATTATTAATACCAAATTATAAATTAAAGTAAATATCATAAAATGGTTCATGTATCTAGTGGACTCTGAAGCTCCACTCAGATCCTTTACTGCCAACTCACTTTTCTCACAATTCTTATGATTATCATTTTTCTAACTTCAAACATCTGGGTTCTGCATTGGAAATTGCCCTCAGCTTCAGGGAGCTACTTTGCCCAATTATGTCCATTCCCATTATATGGCCAATGACTGGCTAACTCAAGTATATAAATGCCTAACCAACTTGACTCAATATGGGACAACTCTGAAGGTGCACCTCAGGTCCAGAACATCTTCAGGATTGTCTGAGGCCTCACCTACAATTCCATTGTGCATTTGTATCACTCTTGACTCAATCCTGACATTTTCACATTTGTATAGGCAAATCACCTGAGAACACTCCCCTATAAACATTCTATACAGAATTATTGATCTCAGAATCTGCTTCAAGGCACCCATGCTCAGGTCAAAGTAATTATTAACATAATTTTTGAGTGTACTAAATAAATAGGACCTCACTACTTCACAAGAATCTTGAACTAATTGAGAAAGGCAATCAAGTGATGGATATCAGAACATCAACTTTATTACTAATGAACCATGCTGGAAGATGTGACTACAGGTACAACAAAAATGAGCACTGTGGTTTACACTGATTTACTCTTAACTCTCTCGCTTCCAAACTCATTAGTCACAGACAGTGTAGGAAATTCATAGGCACTGCTCACATAAGGTTTATCATTGTAAACTGTATTTCATAAGAGCAAAGATCATAAGATAACCACACTGAGGGCAGCCTCGCTTCTAAGGAGGAAAGAGAAGAAGTATCAGAGCTGCTCATGCCAAGTTCCTTAATTCAAACTCACTAATGCAATAACATACCCACTACAGGGAAGTCGTGAGTGAAGGGGAAAGAGAGCACTAGGGTATTTCTCTAAGGGCAAAAACCCAAAAAAGCAAAGATGATATAATGTGCCAATTTTAGAAGTATGGTGGCGGAGTACTATTGTACTGAGGTATATTTGTTAATTTATTTACTATACACTTCAATCAGAAATGTTTGTTGAGTGTCCTCTGTAGGTCAGGCACTATGAGCTATTGATTCAGTTTACAAATTTAGGAGTAAATCCTACTATTTTGAAAGCTACACAAGGGCTGATATATTGATTAGTTTTTTTCTTGCAGTTATCTCAGTAAATATTTGCTGAATTATTAAATAATACCTTTAAGGAAAAATAGTATTTTAAAAATGTAATTTTTTAAGACTTTAAAAACAGTGTTTTCAGCTTTTACCAGAGGAAGTAGACAGAGAAAATAAGATAGAGACTGCATATATAATTAATAGAGGCATCATAAAATGTCTCATAATTTTGTATTTATAAATTGGATTTTTTCTGTTAGAAGTAAAACACTTATGAACTGATTTCTTAGATAGAAAAGCAGACGATTCTATATATTAAAAAGTACCAATTATTTTCCACATTTTCAGATTAAAATGACAAAGTTTCTTGAGTAGAAAAATTAATGAAAAAACAGATACCCAAACCCACAAACATGAGTATCTCAGAGACACATAAAAAATAATATTTTTAAAAAGTTAATGAATGGAACTAAAAAATTCATTCTCCTCAAAATATCTTTACAGACAAAAGCAAAGCTTGTTTATATGATCTATTTTAGAATAAATTAAATATAGCACTTCATCAATATTTATATGACATTCTCAAAGCTGTAGTTAGCTGAGAACTTAAATAAGATTATTTATTTCCATTTAATAAACAGTATTTTGAAAAATAAACTTACTTTTTGACTCAATAAAGAACAAAAAGAGAAACATGGAGAAAGGCAGTAGTAACAATAAAAATTTTACTGAAGGGATGTAGAAGAAAATGACATAATAGGAATAAGAAATGTTATAAATGAGAAATGAATGTAAGAATTTTAAAAAGAGATCATAATATTTAGCAAGGCAAATTAAGAAAAACAGTGTTTGTACTCTAAGAATGAGAGTGAAGCTTTATTATCATATACAGGGAAAGTTATAAAACATAAAGGAATTGTAAGTGATACATACAACATATCTTAAATTTTCCATTCACACAATGAACATACAAATGACCAAAGTTGATTCAAGAAAGACTAGAAGTGTTGTCTTAAATCAGTCAATTATTTTGGAGATACTGATGAAGTTGGTAAAAACTCTCCCGTAATAAAATGTACCTGTTCTAAACTGATTAATGTGTGAATAAATTCCAGTTTGAAAGGCCTAAATATGACTAAGTGTTTTTAAATTTTCCAGAGCTCAGGAATAGAAGGAGTATTTTTGTTACTTATGGAAAGTTAGTATCTTCATTTTACTAAAACCTAAAAAAAGAGAACCACAAAAGAATCACATGCCACTACCACACTGCAGTATAATTTGAATTCTTCAATAAAATGTCAGCATTAAAATATCTCAATATATTTAAATAACATAAATAAACTCCTGGATTTATAATATGAAAACAGGGATAGTTTAACATTAAAATGTTTCAGTCTGATATCAGTGATGATCTTGAAGTTTAAAATCCAGCAGAAAAGCTCCCAGTGAGGGTAGACTAACAAAAACCTAACATGTCTTAGAAGTCATAATACAGCATAGTTTGATTTGGGGATTGAATACCTAATAAGTCTCTCAAAATGCTTGGGTCAATTTAGATATTACATGGGTTCATTCAATTAAAATTACACTACGTGTATATGTATTATTGAACTATTATGCTGTGCACCAGAAACTGACACAGCTTTGTAAATTGACTATACTTCAATAAAACAAGTAAAAAAAAAATTATAGTATCTCTTCACTAGTTCTGAATGAAAACATTTCCATAAGTTAATAGTTTAAACATGAAACTGGAATTTTTACACAACCCTTGCTATCTATAATAATTCTAATCACCTTACATCCCAGCTGACTACACTCAAGATTGTAAATTGTTTCTGTGTTTTCTTACCCATGCATCACTTAGTTTCCACCTTACCTTTTGCTTTTGATATCATTGATGTTACATTATATTTTGCTAACATTTATTATCAATTTTAAAACTCCCATATTTTCAAAATAAATAATTTAGAAAAAAATTAAATACATAAAAAAGAAATTGTATTTTACATTTTAATTTTCTTCTCATCTACAGTGTTGAGCTTATGTGTCTACCCCAGGCTTTCAGATGAGACCACAAAAAGGCTATATCCCATTTGTAAAGGCTGCACCCTAGAAGTAAAGTTCTCACACTGAGAGGAAAAATCAGAATTAAATAGTCCAGACCTAAGAAAGCATGAAAGCAATCCTTTGTATAATCAAGTTATTCAATAGTTTAAAAGGAATAAAATATATTGAGACCTGAATGTGTTATAATCATGAGACTTATCAGAGAGGAACTCTGAGTGTAATTAATAATGTATATTCAAGAGATAGTGGAAAACATTGAGAAAATTAATGAAAAAGTGCAGACTTTTGAAAGGAAATTGGAAAATATAAGAAGAAATCAAAGTTATATTGATATGTGTATATATTATCTATATATAATATTCTGTGTAGTTTTGCCAAAAGAGCAAATTATGTGGTTCTAAACATACCTGTAAAATTATATAAATTGCTATTTTTTTCTTGAAAAGTAAAAATATTAATTTTGATTATATATATTATCTTAAATGTCAATCATAAACTTTTCTTCTTAGCTTCCTGCCACTTGTATATATAACTTGGCTTAAAATTGAAAATAAATAGAACAAGGAAACATGGTTAATATAAACTACTAAAATAAAAAATCTTTAATGTTGACATGTGGACCAATTTTAAGGTTTTTCAAAACCTCATTTTTAGAAGTGAGAATATATAGTAGTTTTATCATAATAAAATATTTTCAGTACTAATTTGTTTAACAAAATAGTTTGATCAAACTTAGAGACAATGAAAAAAATTAGTGGAGTTATTGTGTCTTCTAATTTCATTACACTTGCTGAGTAAAGCAATTTAAAACAATTAATACTATAATTGCAAATTTGATTACTAAACAAAATTTTTAAAATTCTGTTAATTATTAACTTCACTTAGCATTTTCCAGATGGGTGAAATATTTATTTAGAATAAACACTTCCGAATTTCTAACAAACAAATAGATACATACAAAAATCTTATATGGCAAAGTGTCTTTTTATTCGTTGCAGACTGTTTTAGAATTTCTCATCAAAATTATTTTGGGAAAAAAAATAGGTATGGTGTGCTTTCTGCTTTTTTTTTTTCTTTTAGAGTTTTTTGAGAGTTAGTATTTTTTGAGATTGGGTTACATTTTCATATTTTAACTAATAACCATGGAATATCTGGGTGAGTGTGGCAATTTCTACCATGGAAAGGAGCCTCAATAATTCACGAGTTGAGGTAATGAATAGCACTTTAATTTCTAGTATCTTTGGGTATATGAGACTTTTGGTACATTCTGTATTTTTAAAGTGTAAAAGTTATGTGTAGGCCAAAGAAAGGCATCATCCACACAGGTTCTATAGGGTACTAGGAGAGAGGCAGAATGGCTCTGTGTTTCTCCCTCAGATAAATTTGATACTAGACTAGCTCCAGCTAATTCTCTGATATGATTTTGAGAACCTGCCTAATTTTTAGTATCTTATCTATATCTTTCCACTTAAGGGTCCCTATTGCCATCCTTTCTAGCTTCTTCATCAGTTCCATGTTCTATAATCTGTTTCTTCTGAGAAGAAATACATAACTCACAACTTCCCACATGTGTTTTGGGGGTTCCTTCTGGGTTTATATTATTTGATAGATTAACTTTGTTTTTTCCTTAACTCTGATTAGATAACTCAGATGATTCCTTCTTATATGTGGATTTGCCACAAGTTGTGGGTTCTGGCCAGCAGAAGTCCCACCGAGACAGAATGAATTACTCAAGACTGGGGAAAAGTCAAGAGAGTGAGAGGGAGTCCGGAGCCAACTCCAGGAGCCTCTCAAATCTCTCATATTGATTGAGTACAGTAGAAGCAGGAATTTAGGGAAGAACAGGGTGGGATCACAATGAGTACAAAGGCTTTGTTTATTGTTGGTGTTTGGCTCAAGGTCAGAAGACCCTTTTTGGTGAATCATAATTGTGTTGAGCCTTTCACCTTATCAGGGCGGAATGTATGAGAATCACCTGCTTAACAAGAGTTTTTCTTGGACTCAGGTGGCTGTGCCTGTCTTAGGTTGCCCCCTGAGGGGATCTTACCCAGTCATTGGCTAACCAGTCTTCTCACCTCTGAGTCTGCAGCTTTTTACCATTCCAGCCCAAGCTGTTTTGGGGATAGAAGACTAACAGCAGGCACTCCCAGTGTTTATAGCCGGGGGCCTGGGTCATTGCTAAAACCTCAAGGCAGTTACTAAGCACATCTTCTTTAAGGAGATAAGTGGCTGGTATCTGTTACAATTTGTTAATCCAGTCATGGGCTCCCACACTTATAGTTGTTCAGATATCCATATCCATACTCTTTATAACCCTTATGCAGATTAAACTTAAAATAATTCCAAAATCACAAGCCTCCTTTTATTGCCCAATTTGACAAAATCTGACATTGCCATAGGCTTCTGAAGCTGCATATAACTCAAAATCTCAGTTCTCACTGCCGTCCACTAATTCTAGGATACTGTGGCAGTCCTTCATACAGAGCTTGATCAACATGAGTCTATATTCTTTAATATTTGGAGTAGGATAAGGAAAATTTTTGTATAACTAGGAATGTCTCTTTTAACTTTTTGAGTCTTTTTATTTTTTTGATCTATCTCTGCTGTGGCATGTTTTAACTATATTTCCTTGAATTTTTATTTTGAAGTTGAATTAAACACTCAGATATACAAAGTCACACAAACACATGTTGATTTCATTAGTGATTTCTTTTTAGCTCACTATGTTTTGTGGATTAACATTAATAATGTCAAGTATGTGTGATTCTTTTCCTATAACATCCAGTCTTATAACCAGTCTCAGAAAAAAAAAAGGATTTGAAATCATAGATGACTCTAAAATCTCTCTTCTAAGAACCCATTGTGGCTTATTCTGAGCCTACCTTGTATTCTATACCTAAAATGTTGTATTGGGGTATCAATGGTAAAAATTTAATGAAATGAATTCAAGAGAATGAGCTCTGTTAAATTTTTCATTGGGAACTGCCTCAAGCTAGCTAAAACAGAGTAAAGGAAGACAGAACAAACAAGAATCAAGCAAACAAATAAAAAACCCCAGAGAGACGTGAGACAATACAGTCTCCAAATGTGGAGAGAACAGCTTCTCAATGATGTCATGAATGAACTCTAACATTCTTAAAATCTGTTTTTCTTCAGGCTGATACTAGTAGTCATTTTCATGCATTTCTATATCCAGAGGAAGGTGAGAGACTCTCTCTGCATTTATTTCATTCTTTTTTTTTAATTAAAAATTTTTAATTTAAGTATAGCCAGTTTACAGTGTGTCAATTTCTGGTATACAGCATAATGTTTCAGTCATACATATACATACCTATATTCATTTTTCTATTCTTTTTCATTATAGGTTACTACAGGATATTGAATATAGTTCCCTGTGCTATACAGAAGACAATTGTTTTCTGTCTATTTTATATGTAGTAGTTAGTATTTGCAAATCTCAAACTCCCAATTTATTCCTTCCCGTCTCCTTCCCCCACCCCAGGAACCATAAGTAATTTTTTTTTTTCCCTGTGTCTGTGAGTCTGTTTTTGTTTTGTAGATAAGTTCACTAGTTCTTCCACACATGAGGGATACCATATAGTATTTTTCTTTCTCATTCTGGCTTACTTTACTTAGAATGACAGTCTCCAGATCCATCCACATTGCTGCAAATGGCATTATTTTATTTTTTATGGCTGAGTAGTATTCCATTGTATAAATATTCCACAGCTTCTTTATCCAGTCATCTGTTGATGGACATTTATGTTGTTTTCATGTCTTGGTTATTGTATACAGCACTTCTGTGAACATTGGGGGTACATGTATCTTTTTGAATTTGAGTTCCCTCCATATATATACCCAGGAGTGCAATTCCTGGATCACATGGTAAGTCTATTTTTAGTTTTTTAAGGCATATCCATACTGTTTTCCATAATGGCTGCACCAAACTACATTCTCAGCAACAGTGTAGGAAGGTTCCCTTTTCTCCACACTCTCCAGCAGTGTACTTGTGAATGACGGCCATTCTGACTGGTGTGAGGTAATACTCATTCTAATTTTGATTTGCATTTCTCTAATAATAAGTGATATTAAGCATTTTTCATGTACCTATTGGCCATTTGTATGTCTTCATTGGAGAATTGCTTGTTTAGGTCTTCTGCCCATTTTTTTTTTTTGGTTGTTATTATTAAGTTGTATGAGCTGTTTATATATTATGGAAATTAAACCTTTGTCAGTTGCAGCATTTGCAAATATTTTCTCCCATTCTGTAGGTTATCATTTTGTTTTGCTTATGGTTTCCTTTGCTGTGCAAAAGCTTATAAGTTTAATTAGGTCCCATTTGTTTATTTTTGCTTTTATTTCTATTGCCTGGATAGACTGTCCTAGGAGAAGATTGCTAAGATTCATGTCACAAAATGTTCTGCCTATGTTTTCTTCTAGGAGGTTTATCATGTCTTGTCTTATATTTAAGTCTCTAAGCCATTTTGAGTTTATTTTTGTGTATGCTGTGAGGGAGTGTTCTAACTTCATTGATTTACATGCAGCTGTCCAGTTTTTCCAACAACACTTGCTGAAGAGACTGTCTTTTCTCCGTTGCATATTTTTGCCTCCTTTGTTGAAGATTAATTGATCATAAGTGTGTGAGTTTACTTCTGGGCTCTCTATTCTGTTCCATTGGTCCATATGTCTGTTTTTATGCTAACAACACACTGTTTGGATTACTGTAGCTCTATAGTATTCTCTGAAATCTGGGAGGGTAATCAGGCAAGAAAAAGAAATAAAAGGGATCCAAATTGGAAGAGAAGAGGTAAAATTGTCATTATGTATGGATGACATGATACTATATATAGAAATTCCTAAAGTGCCACACAAAAACTACTAGATCTGATTAAAGAATTCAGCAAGGTAGCAGGATAAAAGGTTAACATACAGAAATCAGTTACATTTCTTTTCACTAACAATGAAATATCAGAAAAAGAAAGTAAAGAAATAATCCCTTTTAAAATTGCATCCCCCAAAATAAAATACTTAGAAACAAATCTGACCAAATAGGGAAAAGACTTATATGTGGAGAACTACAGAACATTGATTAAGGAATTAAAGATGACTTTCAGAAATGGAAAAATATCCCATGCTCTTGGATTAGAAGAATTAATATTGTTAAAATGGCCATAATACCCACAGCAATCTACAGATTTAATGCAATCCCTGTCAAAATACCCAGGACATTTTTCATAGGACTAGAACAAATAATCCTAAAATTTATATGAAATCACAAAGACCCAGAATTGCCAAAACAATACTGAGGAAGAAGAATGAAGCTGGAGGAGTAACCACCCCCACAGACTTCAGACAATTTTTCACTCTTAGTAATGAAGGAATTTTAAGTGGTCATTCTGTGACCAAAATTGGCCAAGTCCTTGGTTCTTATTTTCTAGAATTAATGCACTTGCCCATTTCTAAACAATTACAAGACTCCTCCTCTAGCAAACACTGGTAAATTTTTAATGGAATGACCATAGTTAACTTAGAGACACTAGTTGAGGTGAAATAGAATACAGACATAATCAAATTTTGTTGACTTTAAGTTGATTTCTTTTAGAATATGTTATTCAAATATTTACCTTATGCTATAATGCCAAACTTTGCAAGCTTTCATTAGGTTGATTAATTTGTTGCTTTATTCAATCAAATATTTTTTCCATTTTTATTGAGATAAAATTGACATATAGCAATGCATTAGTTTAAAATGTTCAACATGATTTGCATATATATATATATAGTAAATGATACAATCAAGTTTTCTAGGTCAATATTTATATATAATTTTTCTCTATCTTCCAAAATGTACTATTTTTTATTATATTGGGTAAAAATTTAACAAAATATCTAAAAATAGGGATAATAAGCATGAATGTTTTCAACTGAAGTAAATCTGATTCAAATTAACTTACATCTGAAAAAAGATAAATAAAATTAAGCAACTCAGCTAAAATACAGAGGAAGAATGACTTCAGGCATAACTAAAACTACAAACTCAAAGTGTTCTGAAGCTTGTTTCTTTCTTTTCACATCTCTCAATTCTGCTTTTATTTGCATGTTGCCCTCATTCTTTCCTACAACAAATAAACTGTTTCTTTGGGCCCAGAAGGATAGATGTTAAACACTTGAATTTAGACATCCATTCAGCTTCTAATCCCAAAGCTAGGGAAAATCTGTTCTGATAACTCTGGCATAAATGCCCCCAGAGAATGGGCTGATGGGCTCCACTTTGGTTAAGTGTCATTCTTACTTACTTTGTCTGGGATCTGATCACTGATCAGATCTAGGTCACATATTCATTACAGAAGACAAGGAAAATAGTCATTCCCACATAAGCCACATGGAATATGAAAGAGCTGGTTCACAAATGGGACCATAGTAAGTACGCTATGCAGTATGTCAGTGAAAAAAAAAATCAAACACACATATTTCAGTGGATTAACAAAATAACAGGTAATTTCTTCCTAATATTGTTAACCCATGTGGTAGTGGTAGTCAAGAGGGCTGGTCTTTCAGCAGGGACTCGGAAACTTGAAATTCTTCCAGTTTTGAATCTGGCACATTCCACAAATGGCTAAACATCTCAAGATATTTCATCTGGAAGCTGGGGAATAAGAGAGAAAGTGAGGAAGAGATAAACTTGCCAAGGCATGGAAGTGACATGTCACTAATGCTTATATTTCACTGATAAAAACTAATTACATGGACCCACATGGATGCCTTATGACTTGGAGATGCAATTTAGCTGTATACTCAGAAGAGGAAAAGTGTTTGCTGATTACACAACCGGTCTCTTCCAGAGGAGTTTAGCCCTCAAACTTTATCTGTTCAGTATATTACCAACTATTTATGTTCTTCACCTTATTTGAAAATTTGCTAATACTCTACTGTTAAATACTATATTGTATGATGATTTGAAACAATTATTAAGGAAAGGAAGTCATCTTTTTACATTGATAATTTATTACTGTTTAACCAACTCCACCACTTGATGGTTTAAACATAATGATTTATTCTTTGTCATGATCCTATGAGTTGGCAATCTGGGTAGCTCCTCTTTTGGTCTCCACTGGGGTTGCATGTGGAAGCAGTTGTCTGGCAACTCAGCTGAGACTGCGAGGTCCTAATGGCTTCACTCATATTAGGCAGGTGGTGCAGAATGCTGACTGGGCTGCTCTAAATTTCCTTCCCTATGGTTTCTAATTCTATGGTAGACAAAATGATCTTCTGCACAGAAGTGATCTCGCAATTATGGGATGGTGAAAGCAGAAGATACGAGGCCTCTTAAGGTCTAGGATTCCAAATTTATATACAATTTTTACCATGTTTTATTGGGAAAAGCAAGTCAAAAGTCCAGCATCAATTCAAAAATGTTGGCAAATAAGAAAAAATGATGAGGAAAGCAGTGATGTTACATTGAAAAGAGAACGAACACAGTGAAGAGTGATTCATTGGTGGCTTTTGTGATTTTTATCATTTTACTTTGAATCTATCAGCAATATATGTTGAAGGTTACAAAATAATCTTCCACAATAACAGAAGTTTATGGTATTCTTGTCCCCATTGGAGATTACCTATTTTGATGCATCCTCTAAGAGTATGACATTTCTGGAGAAGAAACACCTTTGTATGCAACAGTGTAAAATAATGACTGAGAATATTGATTCTAGAATAAGATAAAATGTTTCTGTATCTTCTTTGCTTTAGTTACCAACAGTGCAATGTTGAGGGAGTATCTATTTTCATTAAATGAATTTATTTTTTAAGAGCAGTTTTAGGTTACCGCACAACTAAGAGGAAAGTAGAAGAGAGATTTATACCTCCAGCCCCCACATGTGCATAGCTTCCCCCACTATCAACATCACTCACCAGAATAGTGCATTTGTTATTATTGATGAACCTACACTGACACATCATAATCACTCAAATTCCACAGTTTACATTATGGTTCACTTTTGGAGTGTACATAATATGGATTTGGGAAAATATGTACTTACATATCTTCATCATTAAGGCATAATGAAGAATATTTTCACTGCCCTAAAAATTCTCTGTGCTTTGCTTATTCATCAGTCCCCTAACCCCAACTCTTAGCAACCACTTTCTACTGTTTCTGTAGTTTTGCCTTTTTCAGAATATCACGTAGTTGGCATCACAAAGTATGTAGCCTTTTCAGATTGGCTTCTTTCACTGGGTAATATGCCTTTGTTTCTTCCATATCTTTCCATGGCTTGATAGCATATTTCTTTTTAACAATGAATAATATACCATTACCTGAATGTAGTAAAGTTTATTTATCCATTCACTGAAGGGCATCTTGATTGCTTACAAGTTTTGGCAATTATGAATAAAGCAGCTATAAAAATCAGTCTGTAGGGTTTTGGTGTATGTAAGTTTTCAGCTCCTTTGGGTAAACACCAAGGAACATGATTATTGGATTATATAGTGAGTGTATGTTTAGCTTTGTAAGAAATTGCAGAATTGACTTCCAAGGTAGCTGTATCATGTTGCATTCTCATTAGCAATGTGTAACAGTCCCTTTTGCTCCTTGCATTTAGTGTCAGTATACCAGATTATGCTTATTCTAGTAGATATATAGTGGTACCTCATTTTTGTTTTAATCTGCATTTCCCTAATGACATGTACTGTGAAGCATCTTTTCATATGCTTATTTACCATCTATAAATATTCTTTGGTGAGGTGTCTAAAGTCTTTGTCCTATTTTTTAGTTTGTTTCCTTATTGTTGAGTTTTGAGATTTCTTTGTATATTTTGGATAACACATTTTTATTAGATGTTTCTTTGCAAATATTCTCTTCCATTCAGCAACTTGCCTTTTCATCTCTTAATATTGTCTCTTGTATTGGGATCTTAATTTCAACATCTAGCTTATCAATTATTTCCTTCATAGGTCATACCTTTAGTAGTATTTCTAAAAAGTCATTACCATATCCCAAGGCCAACTAGGTTCCTCCTATTATCTTCTAAATGTTTTATTATTTTGCATTGTATATGTCAGTATATTAACCATTTTGGGTTAGTTTTGTGAAGGATGTAAAGTCTGTGCCCAGTTTTCTTTCTTCCTTTCTTTCTTTCTGCCTATAGATATCCAGGTGGTCTAGAATTATTTGTTGAAAAAACTTCCTTTGATTCATTATGTTGCCTTTGCTTCTTTCTCAGTGATCAGTTAAATATATTTATGTGGATCTATTTCTGGGCTCTCGGCTCTTTCTCATTGATCTATTTGTCTCTTCTTTCACCGTTACCACACTGTCTTGAGTACTATAGCTTTATAGTAGGTCTTGAAGTAGAGTAGTGATAGTGTTTTCCTCAGTTGGGTCCAGCCTACAAATAATCCCACCAGAAGTATTCTTCATTTTTGTTACAGTGTTTTTTTTTAATCTCTAGCAATTTTTGTTTGTTTTTCTTAGGGTTTCCACGTCTCTGCTTACATAGTTCACCTGTTGTGCATGCTGTTTACTTTAGCCATTAGAACCCTTAGGATACTAATCATAGATATTTTAAATTCCTGGTCTGACATTTCTAATATCCTTTCATGTCTAATAGAAGGAATTGCTGTAAATAGGTTTTTACTAAGTGATGATGATGGTGTAAGGGGAAGAAGGTGTTCTATAGTTCTATAATTAGGTCTTAATCTCTAAGGGAGCCTATGCCTCCGGACTGTGAACTTCACATGTGTTTCTATTTTTTTTTTCATTCCACCTTTAGGTGGGAGAGGATAGCTAGAGTGGGCTGGAATTAGGTATTTCCTACCTACCAAGCCAATTAGGCTCTGAAAATACTCCAGCAGGTGAATCTTTGGTTAACATATTCATGTAAAATCAGGTTTTGTTAAGAATATAGAACTCTGGCGTATTTCAAAATGGTCTGTTTTCCTCTCCCCCTCTGAAAAGCTTTGTTTTTTCCAGATGCTTACTGCTGGACCTGGTTAAACTGCTGCAGATCAATCTCATAAAATGGTGGGGGCCTCCCCATGACGCGGTCACCCCTAGAGTTTCTAAGACTTGTCCACACTGAGCCTGCAGACATTCATTAATTACAGTTTATGTTTATCTACCTAGCTTTTGTTCCTGCTATGGTTTCAGTTCATGAGTCTGTGATCAAGTAAATTGTTATTCCCTGTATTCACCTGTTGGTTTCTCCTATCTTGGGGGCATCGTTTTGTCCTGTGTCCTCACCTCTCTTACAAGTCTTAGAAGAGCTGAAAATTTCTCAGTCTGTTCTACTTTTTGTTTGTTATGATGTAGCAGCAACTTATGAGCTTCCTACATGTGGAATTGGAAATCACTGGAAGAGTCTCTTAATATCTGTAAATCTCATTTTAATCTTATGTAACTGGGGATTACACTAGCATCTACTTCATAAATTGGTAACATCAAATGAGAAAAAGACATATTTATTACCTAACATAAAGTAAATTATATATTATGCGTTAAATAAATGTTTGAATATCTTATTATAATGATGATATCCCTATATGCTTCAATGGAAATAAAATATTTATGCTTAGTGCTGACAGTATAAGATAACAATGTCATTTGTGTTTGGTGTCTGGATCAGGTTTCATTAGTTTGATAAAATACCGTACAATGACTTTCCTTTTTCCTATGACCTTGAAAAATGTATATAACTTAAAATTGACTTAACTTATTTTTTCCTTATGTGTTAAAAGAGCACTTAATCCCAGATTTTTTCAGCATGCCACTTAATTAATCTTGTATTTAGTTTTCTTTTTCATTTTTAAAGTTGCATTTGGTATTTTATTTTACAAAGAATAATTTTCATTATGATATTTAAATAAACTGTAATAAACATATAAGTTGCATACCCTTATAAAGTTTAAACACTCCTTGTGTCTAATGTGAACTATTCTTTAGTTTTAACTTCACATAGAGTATTTTAAACCTTTGGATCAAATTTACATTGACTATAGTTTGGAGTTCTTTAAGAACCCTCTGTTGCATTTATTTATAATTCTGTTCATTTGCACTTTTATGTTTATTTCAAATTTAATTTTACAAATTATTTGTTAATTTTCACAATTAAGGTCACGAATCTATCACAATTTTGTACCAAATTTTTTCTCCATTGTTTTTCTTACTTATTAAAGAAATAGTAATATTTTGTACCAAAACAATAATTTTCCAGATTTTGACCAGAAAGTTCAAAGAAA
Organism: Vicugna pacos; assembly: GCF_048564905.1. Lineage (NCBI taxonomy): Eukaryota > Metazoa > Chordata > Mammalia > Artiodactyla > Camelidae > Vicugna > Vicugna pacos. The sequence continues at coordinate 92,642,842 of NC_132987.1, forward strand.
AAATGTATTTTCACAAAGAATACATTTCTATCCTTTGTGTGTATATAATCCTTTTATATATATTATAAAATATAATCCATTTCTATTCTTTACAAGTTCCTTTTGCATATATTATATTCTATAGAAATAATATAGTATATGACAAAGTTATAAATATATTATCTTCTACAGAATATATGATATATAAGTATTATATATAAGGATATAAAAGGATATAAAGGATATATATTATATATAACATATACTCACATATATTACATATATATTAACTATACTGTGTAGTGGCACAATATATAAAAAAGAAAATCACTACAAAGAATGAGACTAATTAATGGGAAAAAAGCTATTCCATAATGCAAATAATTTTTTAAAAGGAAAGGATAACATAGGAAGGTAGCGGCAAACATTTTACAAATAGAACCAAGATTCCCAAATCAATTTTCACTTATTGTGATAAATTAAACAGGATAAACACTAATGTTACAGAAATACTACTACAGAGTAAGATTTTAAATAGGGAGAAAATCTTAATATAATAAACTGCATACTCTGAATTTATTGTATTTTCTATGAATTCCTTTTTTTCATATTTCAATTTGGGTATAATTTTAGTGAGACTTAATCTTCTATTGCCCATCTACATCGGCTGGTTGTGCGAGACAATAAAAGAAAGTGATGAGTGCCATTTATTGTTTAACACAGATTCGTTGGTTCATATATTTCAGTTCCTTTTTTATTCCTATAGACTAACAGTGATTAATGTATTATTTTATCCTAATCAATCCAAGCTTTATAAAATCAAAAGTTTATTTCAAATATTCTTCTACATTATTCATATTTTTGGGTAGATTCACTTCAGCAGTTGTGATCATTAGTCTATGATGTTTGACAGTGGGTTGCATGTTCTCTGTAATTTAATGTGATTTGCATATGTGTCATAAGAGTAGTAAAACCATTTCAGTATTCAAGGGAATAGATGTGGCCCTTGAGAGTCATCTTATTAGCATGCAAGAACAACGCATCTAACAAAAGCGTGTGTTAAAAAGAATAGTATTCTCAGTGATGCATTAGAGATCCTTTCACCAATATATATTAACTTTTTTTTTGAAGAAAAATCAGCAGTTTGAAATGCTCCTTGGCACCTCAAGAATTTAAAGAAAGATATTCAAGAGCAGATTAATGCTCACATAATTCAAACTCAAAGAATATTTGGTATGCTTTAGAATTTCCTCACAAAAGTATACTGGATTGCATGCATAGCCAACAGAAAACTATTATTTATATGTTTTGAATTCTAACATGCTTTAGAAAAAGCCAGAAAATCATGCTTTCAATTATTCTCTCATTTATTTTGTTAGTTAATTATGGATTACTGAAAGTTATGAGGAAAAATTCCAGAAAAAATTTTACGACCTAACAGTTACATAGTTGTAGATGTCACTAGAATGACACAGTAGGAAACAATGGACTCTCCTTTCCACCTCCACAGACACAGTGATTTAATTGCAATGTATAGGCCTCTTCCTTTTGTGAGAAACCTAGCAACTACCTAAGAGGTTCCTGCACCTCTAGTGAATGCAAAACCTGCAACAGAAAAATAGATAGAAAAGATGAAACACCTTCTCACCAAAATTTCCACCCTTGGTACAGCACCAGGGACAGAACACTCAATTACCAGCTTCTCCTTAAGCAGTTAAGTGGAAGGAATCCCAGCTTCTCTGGGTACTCACCAAGGGACTAATTTCTATTTTCCCTGTCTCAGAGCACTGACAGGCCTGATATATTCTAGGTCCCTGGGAACTACAGAGAACTAATTAGAACTTATTGGTGGGCAATAACCACAGCTTCTCTCCCTGGTACAGTGCAGAGCAAGGGGTCAAAAAATCCCCTTTCTCAGATTTTTCATGAAGAGCAAAGAAATTGGATTGCACATCTAGCATTACTAGTTCTCTGAATGCTACCTGTATAACTGACTTCTATCTCACTTGTCTTGGAGAGTTGATGGAGCTCAGAATGTACTAGTGCTCCAGGGCCTACAAAGAGCAAAGTAGCAGTATGAATTACTGGGGAAGCACTAATCACAGCAACTCCAGGCTTATTCTCCGAGTGTATATGTGTATTTTATTGAAGTATAGTCAGTTTACAATGTTGTGTCAATTTCTGGTGTATAGCACAATGCTTCAGTCATATAAGAACATACATATATTTGCTTTCATATTCTCTTTCACCATAAGTTACTACAAGATATTGAATATTGATCCCTGTATTATGTAGTATAAATTTGTTGTTTATCTATGTTTTATATATTAGTTAGTATCTGCAAATCTCAAACTCCCAATTTATCCCTTCCCACCCCTTTCCCCTCTGGTAACCATAGGTTTGTTTTCTATGTCTGTGAATCTGTTTCTGCTTTGTAAATAAGTTTTTTTTTGAAGATTCCACATAGAAGTAATATCATATGATATTTTTCTTTCTCTTTCTGTCTTACTTCACTTAGAATGACATTCTCCTGGTCCATCCATGTTGCTGCAAATGGTATTATTTTATTATTTTTTATGGCTGAGTAGTATTCCATGTGTAAGTACACCACAGCTTCTTTATCAAGTCATCTGTCGATGGACATTTAGGTTGTTTCCATGTCTTAGCTATTGTAAATAGTGCTGCTATGAACATTGGGGTGCCTGTGTCTTTTTGAATTTCATTCTTCTCCAGATATATGCTCAGGAGTGGGATTCTTGGATCACATGGTAAGTCTGTTTTTAGTTTTTGAAGAGTAATAAGTCACAGATCCCAGCTTCTCCCTGGGTAGGAAAAGAGTTGGACCATATACCCAGTGTTCTAACTTTCTGGGAGCTACCCAATGGATTGGCTTGTATCCTGCCTGTCTCAAAGTGTCAATGGGACTTGGATTACTCTGGATGCCTGGGAACCATTAAGACCAAAGATGTAAGTTTTGGCTGGTATGAAGGTTTGAGAGGTCCACAAATGCTCAGACCAGTTTGATTGATAAAAGATCTCCTCCATGAGGCCTGTCTGGGAAGATGGAGAGGTGATTTTTTTTCCAATGTGTAAATATCAACACAGATTCAGGGAAAATGAAGAAACATGGAAAGATGATCCAAACAAATGAACATGAAGAAACTTTAGAAGCTATCCATAATGAAATAGAGATCTATGATTTACCTTATATAGAACTCAAAATAGCTATCATAAAAATGTTCAGTGAGCTCAGGAGAGTAATGCATAAACAAAAAAGGGAATTTCAACAAAGATAGAAAATCGAAAATAAAACCAAATGGAAATCTTGGATCTGAAAAATAGGATAATTGAATTGAAAAATTTAATAGAGGGGATCAGTGTTAGACTAGAGCAAGCAGAATAAAGAAACAGAAAACTTGAAGACAAATAATTTCAAGTTATCCAGTGAGAGGAGGAAAAAGTAAAAGAATTTAAGAGTCATGAAAACCTAAGAGAATTATTGGACATCATCAAGTAGATGGATATATGCATTATGAAAGTCCTTAAAGGAGAAGAGAGTCCCAGAAAGAACCAAATCACTTACAAAGAAATAATAAGCTGAAAACCTCCCAAATCTGGAAAAGGAATGAACAACCAGATCCAGGGGAGTTCAAAGAATCCCAAGTAAGATAATATCAAACAAATTAAGATTGAGACACATTATAATCAAATCGTTAAAACTAAAAGGCAGATAGAATTTTTTAAACAGCAAGAAAAAAGTGTCACAAAAAGGAAACTTCGGAAAGAGTATCATTGAATTTTCCAGCAGACACCTTGTAGACCAGAAAGGAGTCAGGTGATATATTCAAAGTGCTGGAAACAAAACAAAACAAAACAAAAACACCTGCTAAACAACAATGCTATACCCAGCAAATGAAGGAGGTAGATTTTCCAAGACAAACAAAAACCAAGAGAGGCTATCACCATTACCTCCTTTACAGAAAATGCCAAGGGGAGTTTTTAATTTAAAAGAAAGGAAGTTAAATAGCAAGATGATAACACAAAGAAGCATAAACTCCTTGGCAAAGGCAAATGTGTTGATAAATACAGGATACTTTATTAGTGTAGTGGTGTTAGGTAAACCATTTTTAGTTCTAATATAAAGTTAAAAGACAAAGTATTAAAAACAGCTATAAGTTGTCAAAGGTGGTTAAAAGGTACAAACTTCCACTTATAAGATAAGAAAGTGCTGTTGATAGACATATAGTCTGCTTCCACATCTTGGCTACTGTGAATAGTGCTTCTGTGAACACTGAGGTGCATGTATGTTTTTGAATTAGAGATTTTTTTCAAGATCTATGCCCAAGAGTGAGATTGCTGGATTACACAGTAACTCTATTTAAGTTTTTTTTTAAGGGATATCTGTATTGTTTTCCATAGTGGCAGCACCAAATTTCATTCCCACCAGCAGTTTAGGAGGGTTCCCTTTTCTCCACACCCTCTCCAGCATTTACCATTTGTGGAGTTTTTAATGATGGCCATTCTGACTGCTGTGAGACCTCATTGTAGTTTTGATTTTCATTTCTCTAATAATTAGTGATATTGAACATTTTTTAATGTGCCTATTGGCCATGTATGTCTTCATTGGAGAAATGTCTGTTTAGGTCTTCTGCCCATTTTTTGATTGGATTTTTGTTGTTGTTGTTATTGAGTTGTATGAGCTGTTTCTATATTCTGCGAGTTAAGACTGTCAATCAGACTGAGTTATGGTATATCTATATGATGTAATACTACTCAGCCATAAAAAAAGAATAAAATCATTCCATTTGCAGAACCACGGATGGACTAGAAATTATCATACTAAACGATGTAAGTCAGAGAAAGACAAATATCATATGATATCACTTAAATGTGGAATGTAAAATACAATACCAATAAACTTATTTACAAAACAGAAACAAACTCACAGACATAGATAACAAACTATAGTTACCAAAGGGGAAAGGGCAAGGGAGGGATAAATTAGAAGTTTGTGATTAGTAGATACAAAACTACTATATACAAAATAGATAAACAACAGTGTTCTACTTTATAGCACAGGGAACTATATTCAATAGCTTATAATATCCTGTAGTGAAAAAAATATTAAAAAAATATATATCTGTATAACTGAATTACTATGTTGTACACCAGAACCTAACACAATATTGTAAATCAACTATATTTCAATTAAAAAATAAAAATAAATAAGTATTAAGACTGTAATGTACAACATGATTAATATAATTAATACTGCTGTATGTTATATACAAAATTGTTATAAGAATAAATCCCAAGGGTTCTAATGATAAGGAAATTTTTTTTAAAATTTTGTATCTATATGAGATGATGGACATTCATTAAACTTATAGTGGTAATTATTTCATGATGTATGTAAGTCAGATCTTTATATAATACACCTTAAACTTCTACAGTACTATACATCAATTATATCTGAATAAAGCTGGAAGAAAAATATGTTAATGGAAAAAACAATATAAATAAATATAAATTGAGATATCAATAACAAAGAATAGCGAGTGAGGAAAAGTGTAGAATTTATGTGATTGAAGGTAAGTTTTTATCAATTTAAAATAGACTGTTTTGACATAGAATACAGACTTGTGGTTGCTGGGGGGTGGGGGCTGGGCAGGGGTAAATTGGGAGTTCAAGATTTGCAGATACTGACTGGGATATATAAAATAGATAAACAAGTTTATGCTGCATAGTGCAGGGAAATATATTCAATATTTTGTAGTAGCTTATGGTGAAAAAGAACATGAAAATGAATGTAAGTATATTCATGTAAGACTGAAGAATTGTGCTGTACACCAGAAATTGACACATTGTAAACTTACTATATACCTCAATAAAAAAATAAATAAAAATATAAAATAGACTCTTTTAACTATAAAATAGTTTATGCAAGTCCTATGACAACTACAGAGAAAATACATGTAAAATTTACATAAAATAAAATACACATAATATGTATATAAAAGAAAAAGAGAGAGGAATCAAAGCAAATCAATAGTAATAAAAGAAAGAAAAACAAAGAAAAAAACAAGAAAGGAAAAGAAAGACAAATGAATTAGAAAACAAACAAAACAAGGAGCAAAAAGCAGTAATTTCCTATCAATAGTTACTTTAAATGGATTAAAACTGCTCAAACAAAAGACATAGAGTGGCTGTATATATTTTTTAAAAAGTTCTATCTATACGGTATCTACTAGAGACCACTTTTAGCTTTAAAGACATACTTAAGATAAAAGTAGAGGGATATAAAAAGATACTACATAAAAATTTTACCCCAAATGAGACAGTGTACCTATACTTATATAAGACAAAATAGATGTTAAGTCAAAAATTGTTACAAGAGACAATTAAAGACATTATATAATGACAAAAACCAACCAGGAAGACATAACAATTACAAATATATATGAAACCAGCATCACAGAACCTAAGTATAAAAAACAAACACTGGTGAATTTGAAGAGAGAAATGGACAACAATACATAAAAGTAGACTTCAATACTCCACTTAAAATAATGGAGAGAACAATCAGACCGAAAATCAACAGAGAAACAGCAGACTTAAACAATTTTATGAACCAAATAGACCTCATACATATAAGAAAATGTTCAGCCCAACAGCAGCAAAATACACATTTCTCTTGAGTGCATGTGGAATGTTCTCCAGAAAAGGCCACATGTTAGGTCACAAAAAAGTCTCAACTATTTTAAGATTGAAATTATAATAAATATCTTTTCTAATCATAGTGCAATAAAACTAGAAATTAATAGCAGAAAAAAAATTATAAAATTCACAAATATGTGGAAATTAACTCACTTAAGAACAACCAACAGGTCAAAGAAGAAAACAAAATTGAAATTAGAAAATAACTTGAGATGAACATTAGGGTGTATGTATCTTTTTGAATTAGAGTTTCCTCTGGGTTTCTGCCCAGGAGTAGGATTGCTGGATCATAATGTAAGTCTATTTTTAGGTTTTTAAGGAATCTCCATACTATTTTTTATAATGGCTGTACCGAACTACATTCCCACCAATGGTGTGCGAGGGTTCCCACACCCTCTCCAGCAGTTACCATTTGTGGACATTTTAATGATGGCCATTCTGGCTAGTGTGAGGTGATAACTCATTGTAGTTTTGATTGCATTTTTCTGATAGTTAGAGATATTGAGCATTTTTTTCATGTGCCTATTGGCCATTTGTATGTCTTCATTAGAGAATTGCTTATTTAGGTCTTCTGACCATTTTTTTGGATTAGGTTGTTTTGTTGTTGTTGTTATTGTTAATTTGCATGAGCTCTTTATATATTCTGGAAATTAAACCTTTGCCTGTCACATCATTTGCAAATATTTTCTCCCATTCCATAGGTTGTTTTGCTTATTTTCCTTTGCTGTGCAAAAGCTTATAAGTTTAATTAGGTCCCATTTGTTTATTTTTGCTTTTATTTCTATTGCCTGGGTAGACTGCCCTAAGAGAACATTGTTAAGATTTATGTCAGAAAACGTTTTACCTATGTTTTGTAATTGAGTATAATTCAATTTAAAAAGAGCATGTAATGGAAAAGAATCTGAAAAGAAAGTATATATGTGTGTATATGTATAACTCAATCACTTTGCTATACACCTAAAAGTAACATTGTAAATCAACTACAATTCAATAATTTTTAAAAAATGAAAATAACTTGAGACAAATGAAAATGACATCACAGTATATTGAAACTTATAGGATGCAGCAGAAGCAGTACTAAGACAAGTTTATAGCAATAAATACCTATAGTAAAAAAGAGGAAAGATCTTAAGCAACCTAACTATACACCTCAGGGAACTAGAAAATGAAGATCAAACAAAACTCAAAGTTAGCAAAAGGAGGAAAATAATAAAGATGAGAGCAGAAATAAATGAGATAGATAATAGAAAAATAAAAAAACTAAAAATTGTTTTTGAAAAGGTAAAATTGACAAACATTTAACTAGACTAAGAAAAATAAGTAAAATTAAAAATGAAAAGGAAAACTTTACAACTACTTCTATAGAAATGAAAAGGATCATAAGAAACTACTATGAATAATTATAAACAAACTAACTGAATAACCTAGAAGAAATGGGTAAGTTCCTAGAAACATAAAACTATTAAGACTGAATGGTGCAGAAAAAGAAACAGAAAGTCTGAATAGACCTACAACTAATAGGAAGATTAAATCAGTAATCTAAAACCTCCCCTCAAAGAAAATCCCAGGATTTCATGTCTCCACTCAAGAATTCTACAAAAATTTAAGGAATAAATAATACAGACCTTTTCAAAATCTTCTAAAAAATTGAAGAGAATACTTCAAAACTCATTTTATCAGGCCAGCATTACCAAAGGCAGACAAAGTCCACAGGGAAAGAAAACTATGGATGAGTATCCCTGATGAACATAAATGCAAAAATCCCCAGCAAAATACTAGTAAGCTAAATCCAACAGCACATTAAAAGGATCATACACAATGACCAAATGGATGCATCCTGGGATGCAGTGATGGTTCAACATATGAAATATGTTATACCACATAAGCAGAATGACATGATCATCTCAATAGACTCAGAAAAAGCATTTGATAAAATTTCATCACATTTTTTTAGCTTTTAGTAAACTAGAAATATAGGGAAATTATTTCAACATATTAAAGGCTATATATGAAAAATCCACAGCAAACATCATACTCCATGGTGAAAAACTGAAAAATTTTCTGCTAATGTCAGGAACAAGGCAAGGATCCCCACTCTGTCCACTCTATTCAATATAGTGCTGGAAGTACTAGCTAAAGCAATTAGACAAGAAAAGAAATACAAACTGTAAAGGAAAAGTCAAAGTGATCTTTGTTCAGGGATGACATAGTCTTGTGCATAGAAAACCCTAAAGGCTCAACAAAAACTGTTAAAATTAAACAAATTTAGTAAAGTTGCTGAATACAAAATCATAAAGAGAAAAAAATATTGTATCTATACACTAATACTGAACTGAAAAGGAAATTTGGAAAACAGTCCTTTTACAGTAGCATCCAAATTAACAAAATATATTGAAGTAAACTTAACCAAGTAATTAAAAATTATGCAATTAAAACTATAAAGCCTTGATGAAATACATTTAAAAACCACAAATAAATGGAAAGATGGCCCATGTTTATGGATTGAAAGACTTAATATTGTTAAAATGTTTATGTTACCCAAAGCAATGTACAGATTCAATATAATCTTTCTAAGATATTAATGGCATTTTTTTTACAGAAATATAAAAAAATTATAAAATTCATATGGAAACACAAGGGATGCCAAAAAACCAAAACAGTTTTGAAGAACAAAACTGGAGGTTTCACACTTCTTGATTTCAGTATCTCAAACAGATATTAGCACTCCCATGTTCATGCAGCATTATTCACAATAGTCATATGTGGAAACAACCTAATGTCCATTGACAGATGAATGAATAAAAAAATGTGGTACATATTTACAATGCAATGTTATTCAGTTTTTTTAAAGGAAATTCAGCAATATATGACAAACACGAATGATTGTGGGGAACATTATTCTATTGAAATAAGCCAGATCAAGAAGGACAAATATTGCATAATTCCAATTATATGAGATATCTGAAGTAGTCAAACTCGTGGAAGCAAAGAATGGAATTGTGGTTGCCAGGGGCTTGGGAAGAGGGAAACGAGTTGCTAATCAACATATACAAAATTTCAGTTATGTGAGGTGAATAAGTTTTAGAGATCTGCTGTACAGCACTGTGCTTATCTATAACAATATTGTACACTTGAAAGTCTTATAAGAGGGTACATCTCAAGGCAAGTGTTATTACCATAAAATTTCAAAAATATTAATGAGTATGTAAACAAAATATATTATCCTTGGTGCCTTTCCATGTAAAATAATTCCTATTACTGGCAGTAATTTCTTTAAGATTTTTAAAAGGCAATGTTTATAGATTATGGAGATTTTAGTTTCTGAGAATATAATTATATTTTGAAATATTACAAAACAAATGAAACTAAATAGCAATTAAGCATCACAATTAAGAAAAAAATTACATGTTTTGTATAAATCATTAAATTGTACAGATGTTTTCTACCAAATTAATGATGTTATATTTGCTGTTATCACGGTAAAATCAATGTCACTAACATCTATCAAGTTTACACTGGTTTGAACGAAATGTTCTTAAAGTCTATTAATATTTTAATCAATGATTATTTATTCAATATCTATTGTGTGGCAAAACTTTGTAGTAACTTTCTCTCAATCCCTAATCTTGATCTATTAAAAGTATTCTTGGCTCCAGAACATCACAAATAGGTCCCGTATATTACATCACCATTTCTGTAGGCTGAGTTAAAGTTGACCACACACTAAAGTTTCTGGGAAACATTCCAGGCAATGTGGAGAACATTTATGCATGTAGGGCTAATGCATGAGTGTGAGCATTATTAGGTGAAAAGTGACTTCTTAATAATCTTTAAATTAAATCTAAATTATCTTTAAAGAAAAGTAGATTTTCACTGAATGAATAAGGCAATTTTTAGTTTTATCATGTCCTTATCAATTAAAATGAATAGCAGTAGATTTCTTTATATATCTTGATTTTAGCCTCTCAGTTGTGTAATTAGTATATTTTATAGGTCAATGATATTATGACCAAAGTAATTATAACACATGAATTAGAGAAAGTAGAAATGATGTTGGAATGAAGTATGATGGATGCATAAATATACTTGTGAATTACATGAACTAGTAATCAGATAAAGCATCAGGTTTTAAATAGTTTTCATGAATTGTTTATTAGGCTTGATGTGTGCTTATAAAAGCAAAATAATAAAAGTGACATCTTACTAAATGGAATCAATATTACCAAAATAAATTTCTGTATATAAACTCTATAATCTGTGAAAATAGAGTCACAGATCCATGGTCTAGATTTAAATCACAATAAAATAAAATAAATAAAATAAAATAAAGTAAAATAAAATAAAATAAAATAAAATAAAATAAAATAAAATAATAACAAGATGTGAATTATTATTGTCTGTACATAAAAAATAGTCCAAATAAACATGCTGGCCACTAAATTAATCTGCATTTTTCATTTGTGTACTTTTAACCTATTGGCAATATGTGGTAATGATATGAATGATTTGTGCTTATTAATCAGAGTCTACAGCTATCTATAATCCTGTAATTTAACAACTTTAACTTTTAACAACTCTCTGCTATTTGATCTTGAAAATATGTTTTTATCTTGCTGATTCTTTTCTGCATAGCATATTTTAAATGATATTTTATATATCCAGTTATTAATGTCACAAGATGCCTCTTTATTTACTGTAATCCTACACCACCACTTATGTTATGTATAAAATACTAAGTTTCTGTTTTATTCCAAAACACCATAAATAGTTTAAACTTACAGCTAATGAATTTTAAGCTGAGTAAAATTTTGTACAGAGATCCTCACAAGAGGAATATCTTACCTTTTTAGAAGCAGTTATTAGTAGTCCTTTTTCTACTGAATACAATTTTATGTTAGTAGTATTGATTTACAAACCCAGGGAGAAAATTATAATGTAAGAGTTTTCTCTAATAATTAATATGGAAACTTTGTAATTTTAATATATCACTTCATGTGTATTACTATTATGTTTAATAAGAAAACTTTGAAATCAAATAGAAATTAACGAAATGGATCACAGGAACCATCTGATTTGAAATGGTTCTGTTTTGGACTTCACAGTTAACACTGTTGTTGATGTAGTAAGATAAAAAAATACCGTTTAAAGAATTGTCAGGAGGGAGGGTATAGCTCAGTTATAGAGTGCATGCTTAGCATACACAGGGTCCTGGGTTCAATCCCCAGTACTGCCATTAAAAACCAACCAACCAACAAACAAACAAACCTAATTACCTCTCCCCCCAAAAATAAAAATTTATGGGATGATGGTTTAACCTTTGTGTGTCTTCAGTAGAGTTTCAAGGCTTTTCTTTATATTTTGCAATAGTAATAATGTCTTATATGGACATAATATTTTATGGTTTTTACATTTATAAGTCAGTTATATGTAAACTGCTTCTTTTAATCCTCACAGTATCCCTGTTTTTTTTTTAATTACAGAGGAGGAAACTGATGCTATAATTGGATACATGACTTATTCAAGATCATACAGCTGGTAAGTGGCAGATATAGAACTCAAAACCTTTCACTTTCCATTCAATCAGCTTTGTATAATACATGTTGCATTCCATCCCAAGGCATAGAACAAATACAAGAGCTCAGAAATTCTCAAATCTTTTGTATTACATCTGTCATTTGAGTTTATATAAAACATTGCCATATTTAATTTTTGTAAGTACAGTTATTGAATATATAGTACTTTCCTTTTCATTGCATGTGCATTTTATCTATCTTGCTGAATTTCTGGAGATTCTACTGAATTATATTTTTTTCCTTTTGCACCTTCATTTAGGTTGCAATAAATTCTATGTTATGTATGTTTCATATTTTAATTATTTTAAATTAAAATACCAACTGATAAACTAGTCCTTTTGACAAATTTTTGGAATAGCACATGATTTTCTTCCTCAAAATGATTAATATATTTTAACCTTGAAAATACATTTTCTAAAAATTAACAATTAAAAATGACTTTTGAAATCGTGAGGAAAGCACAACATAAGCATTTTTGACATACTACAAGAGTGAAATAAGAAAATCTCTATCATAATCACAAATGTTAGTACATTAATTTACAACCAAGTAATTCTTTATCATGTCATAGATAACTTGATTATTCACTCTTTGCCAACTGGAGTCAGGACATGGTATGGTAAGGTGGTCCTAAAGCTTACACAGAAACTAGTTAGAAGCAATGCCTAAATGTTGTCAGTATTATAGAAGTAACACAATAAATTGTTTTTAAATGAGAACCTGAGAGCATTTTGGAATAGCCACATACTACATGATAAAGTTCTTAGGAAACTAATACAAGAATAAATGTAAAAGAAAGTGTAATCTAAATAATTGTTTGCACCCTGTTTGGAGAGATATAAGAGATTAGTGGTTTTCATTAAATTAAGAATTAGTAACTTAAAGAACCAGTGTTTTCTTAAATTCATCTAGCACAGCAGTGATAAAAAGAGGAGGCATCTGACAGGTTCAAACTTTGTATTACAGCGAATTCTGCTCAGTGATGTGGCAGAAATGGTTTACCAGATTTAATCAGGGCATATTTGAAATACTTTTCAGTACTATCCTTCCTCCAAGTACCCTGGAATATTCTGTTTATTAGTCAGATCCGAAGTGACTAAGCCCATAAAAATACTTACATGGCAGATAACAATAATTCTAGACACTAGGAATGTACACATTTTATTATAAATTAATAAATATGCATTTTGATTAAATGAATAGCTACCATTTAACAACTTAACCATGGACCAAACCCCATAGTATGTTTAAGCATTGCCTTATCAAAATATCAAAACAAATTTATGAAGCCCAATTATTGAAGTGAAATGAAACTTAAAGAAGTATAGAAACTTGCTTATGATCAACCTATTAACTCTCTAAAGGACAGAGAGTACTTGATCATTTGTTATATTAGGTTATTATAATAAACAGTATAATGAAGCTTATTTCATACTTGCTTAAAGTATAATGTTGAAAGGAGTCTTTACAATATTGCAAAATATCATCTTTTAGGTCCTATAAGAGAGATTTCTCCTGCTTTAGCTCCAAAGATTGTCTCTTCTGAATGAATTAAATGACTTGCTTTTTATTCTTTGAACTTTGAATCACTAATTTTATTGTGTTTCAGAGCAACATTTGTGAGATACATTTTTGTTGGCAAAGTTGCACTTCTCATTTTGGTGGAATGTGTTTGAAAACATTGTATTATTCATTCTCTATTACTGTTAGTTCAAATATTTACACATTGTTGCCTTTCTAGCAAATTCTATTTCACTAAATTAGGAGATGCTTAGTCTACAGTAGAATAAGATCAGCACCACCCCACATTAAGTCAGGATAGAATCTAGCTGTCCAGAATGAGAAACCTGCTGTGCAACTCAAAGCTGTCATTTAGGTCAGCTTGACCTATCATTCATTCTAGCATCTGTGTTTCATAACTAATTAGGAGTGATACTTGTGATACTGTACATGCCACAGCCATTTCTGATGTCTTTCTCTTCTTTATGTCATACTGTTTGTTGTTGAAATAAATTATGGTGTAATACTTTGAAAACCCTGATACACTCAATGGCCTTCTCTGAATGAGAACATCTGTCAAAGAGGAGGCTATTTGTTGAATTGTGTCCTAAATTCTTATTTACCTGGGACCTCAGATAGCAACCTTGTTTAGAAATGTTATTTGCAGATATGCTTAAGTTCAGATGATGTTATATTGGAGTAAAGTGAGCTCTGAATCCAGTGACTGATGTGCTTATAAGAAGAGTATAAATGTAACTATTACTAAAACTATCCATATCTCATTCTACCTATAGGGTATTCTAGTGAAAAAGCCAAATGATAAGCAGAAGGTATTTTAAAAAACATGAGTGGAGAACATGGGTACTACAGAGCTAATAAAATGTTTGATTGAATGACACCTGATGGGCAGCCAAATCCACTCCACAAGAGAAAGAGCCTTGTGATTAACAAAAGAACATTGAAAGACTATTTGTTTTGAAATTCCCTTCCTATGAATGATGCTAGAACAGAGAATACTAACTTCTGAACTTTTGACTCAGTGATTTTTTGGTTCTAAGCTTGTATATCTGACCAAACCTATATTCTCACTGACACATTCTTTTTTGGAACGTTAATACATTTGGCAAGTAAAATTCTATTCTTAGAAGTAAAGAAATATTGTAAGCAATCTAGAAGATCTTCATGCTGATTCATTATGCTGGTTCTAATGTTTAGTATAATAGGGACAAATTATTCTCCTAATTTCTCAGGTTTTGAGTATGCCTCACAATATTCTTAAAAGAATGACAGTATAGTCACCTTACAGAAATGTATATCGTAATTGAAATGATATAGAATCAAGAATTATGTAGCCTTAATTTATAGATAAAACTAGCTCTAGGACCTCTGTGATTCTAAAATAACAATAATAATAATAGTCTTGTTTCCATTTTGTTCAAAGATCCAAAAATAATTTCCTGTTTACCTTTACCTTTCAGTTAAAGTTTAATCAGTACATCAGTCACTTTGCTCACTGATGTTTTAAAAACTTGAAGGCTGACCACTTTTCACTTTTGAAAATTTGCTATAATGATAGCAAATTTGAGCTAGTGGTGGCTTCATACATTTACATTCAGAGAAGAGGAAAAGACTTTTGAGTTAGGAGAATGATGATCTATTACTGACAAATACAGTGATGTGCAGCTTTGATTTCTGCCATCAGAGATGCCTACAACTTTCTACTAAGTGGCTTTGTGTTCAATACACATTTGCTGAGGTGAGCTGTGCTATAATTAGAGCTATCACTAAATCATTATCACATTAGACCACTTTCTAGGGCACTATCTAAACCCTGTAGGGCAATTCCACCTCTCCTCTCCTGGTGGAGATCCACCATAATTCCCTGCAAGTTGGTGCTGTTCAGCTCCTACTTGAAAACACTCTGAAAAGCACTCTCTGATAGAGGGAAAATTGGATACTTGAATGTGGGGGTGCTTCCTGATCAGGAAAGAGAGAAACAAAAAAACCTTTAAAGAAACTTGAAGCAGGTTGAGCAGTCTCTCATTACTCCGTGAGGAGGGCACATATGAGGAGATAAGAGAAAAAGAGAGGTTGATTTTAAGTAATTTGGGAAATAAAGTGTGAGAGTAGAGGATTTGAGTATTTTAGAGTGGGAAAAGTCTAATACCTGATGATTGAAAAGCTAAAAAAAAAAATTTAAAAGAATTCGCTACTAGATCAGGCTTTTGTCTCCAAAAGAAAGAAAAGTAAACTACAGTACTAGCTGGCCTGGTTTTACTTTTCTAGCACCTTCTTCATTTACTACATATTTCCACAATTAGAATGTACTCCTCTCATTTTTTTCATTTTTCAATCTGGCCTTCCCCACTTTTAACCAAATTCTCAAACTTCTAGACCTATATCCTCAAACATCTATATCCTTAAACTCCTATCCTTAAACTCCTATATTTAAGATAGGAGCTATAAATCAGAATGTAGTTGCCAGAATAACTAAAGTGAAGGGCTCAGGGTTTGATAAATACAAGCATGATATGAAGTATTTAAGGTGGCATAATACTGTGTAAATAAGATTGTACGGGATTGAGAAAAAATAGTTTGAAACCCAGTATCACAACCTAATAGCTCCTATGATTCTTAGTTTTCTTACATGTAAATTAAAGATATTAATACTAGCCCTTTCTGCTTCAAAGGAGTACTGTAAAGTACAAATGATGAAGAGAAGAGAAGCTTTCTAAAGTTCAATATTAGTATACAAAGATAAGGTACTGTCCTGGTGAGGTGGACAGTGAAATTACGTCTACTGCTAAGATGAACTTTGTAAAAAGGATATAAAACACAGAGATATTGATTTAACATAGAATATGTGTTATGTACAACACATTTAGTTAAGCATTTTTGGCTTGTTTTCACCTTTACGGTGTGGAGCTCACCTCTGTGTTAAGCCCTGCTGACATTTTCAATATTTTACCCTAGGAAACTGCAGCATCCTTGCTGAATGGTCGCTATCCTCTGTGTACAGATGTTGACTCATCTGGAGTGAATGTACTATAAGAAGGAGAATTGGGATTTTAATTTACTAAGTAGGGAGGCAAATTATGTAATTAGCTGATAAGCAGTTAAGCAGAAAAGTAACAGAAGTAATCTTGTAGGGAACACATTGGATCACATAAGATTTACAATATTTCTGTGGCACAATTTCTGAAGTTAAGAAAATTATACTGTGCATAGACTTACTGAATGATATTCCATGAGAAATGAAGAACACTGAAACCTAAAGTTTTGCTTTGTTTTTTTTAAGATTTTATCTTTGTTTTTTTTTGGAATCTACTTTGTTTTCATTTAAACAGTTTATCTTCTTTCTGTAAGGAGATTTCTCTTGGAGGTAAAACTGGACATTTTTTCTATGACAAAAATAATTATATAAAAGTAAAAGCACCTCTTCATAGGCCAGAATTTACAGAGAGAGGAAAGATTATTTTGTGAGAGTTTTATAATAAATTGAGTGGAAGCTAGCATAAGCTATGGGGAAATCATCTCTTAAAAAATGTGGCCCCAGAACTAGTTATGGGTAACACGGTACCTATGTGGAAAAGCAATTGGTAAACCCTAGTGGTTTAAATTTTTATATTCAGTATTTGCATGGGCCAGAAGTTTTAGTTTTAATGTCCAGAGAGATATAGAAAATTAGTGTGCCAGTGAGATTACATACAGTGAAATATTATCACAAATTCATGCTTAATTGTCCTTAAAAAATAATGTGCCTAGTTTTAGAAATGTCCAGCATTTTAATATTCTCACTATAATGGAATTCATTTTGATTATACTTGAAAAATTCAGGGTGGGTATTTATGCTTTCTTTTAAGTGCATCTTGGTGGTGTTGGCCTTTTAATATTATTGGCTTGAATTGCTCCAACATTAATGACTATGTGCAATGTGATAGAGAGTAGTTAGACATTTAACAGAGGAACTTTCTGTAACTCAGAACTCAAATCATTGGTTCCTAGAGAATCACTGAAGGCTCTGCAAAGATTTGGAAGGAGACTCCTGTGCTCATTCTGATGTTATTTTTATTTAGCTCTACCTTACTCCCAGAGATCAGAAAATGATGAGAAATGCAATTGCTTTGGAGCTCAGTGTCACAGAATTCTGACCCTGAAAGCTAAGGGCTCAAGTTCTAATGAATGTGTGTGTCTCTGTGTGTTTTATTAGCATTATTTAGGACAGTGGATATTTCCTAAATGGATTACAATGTTAGTGCAGGAAACTCATGATGGCGATTAATTTTGATTTTATACAGCAGATGTTTGCTCAGTGCCAAATAAACCTGTTCAGTTTACCCCATGTCTTAATGTACCCTATCTATTATTTACATGTGAGCACATGCACCACTGAGAAAAGGAATAGCAAGGGCATGGCAGGGGTATATCAAGACATCTGGTGAGGTGATTGCTTACAAAATCAAAATTCTTGGCTGCAACTCAAGGTTGAAAATAATTTAGAAACAAGACCATCTCTGTGTCTTCTGTCTTCAGCGCCTTGCACTTAAGATTTTAGTAAAAGCTCTCTGTTTATCAATGGAGTGATAATATATTTTTTGATAAAACAACATTAGGAAAATGTGGGAGAATAAAGTTAGTATTTATTTTCTTATTCTAAATATTCTCATTATAATTAGCAGGCATAACTCACCAAACAATTGGTAGCATTTATACATAAAGTAAGTTCTTCATAAATTTGGTAATACATTCAAACTACCTAGTGCAAAGTGTTTAGTGGGTTCTCTTCTACTTTTATGGTAATTATAATACAGGTATAACCTAGTTCATGTGAGCAATAGAATCTAGAGTTTACACGTCAGAAACTGCAGATAAGTAGAAATATCAGCAAAATGAGTTACTTTAACAACAACAAAAAACATTCAGAGAATTATAAGAGAAGTGTAATAAAAAAGTAGTATGTTGCCCTTAATTATTTCTAATTTTTTTTCTTCCAGTTGATAACTATTTCTTTCACCTGATATAATTGTCTCAGAATTCCTTTAAGTCCAGGCCAAAATATCTCTTTTCATCCTAGTCAAAACAGATGCACAAACAGAGAAAAAAACATATTAAGCTTTTCTATTTCTTTAACAATTGACTTCTTATAACAAGTTTGGAGCCTAATACATAGAGAATCTTGTGCTAGGTACTATGATGGGTGCAAATACCCTGTCCTTATCTCTTGGAGAGTATAATGCAAACATGAGAATTCAAGTATGATGCGGACCTTGCTGTCTACAAAAAGGAAGTTATTGATGCCAAGCAAGGAGCTGTTCCTTTTAATATAACAAACAACAGAAAATTGAAGAAAATAATTTATAGAATTTAAATTTGGGTGAGAAAGAGGAACAAATAGTGCTCATATATCAAGCACTGCTTGGAGAAGGCAGTCCTGGTTTAATGGGTGTGGAACTGCATGAACCTGCCTTGTATGTATCCTAGGTCTTGGGTATCCAGAAAATGGTAAGTTGGATCAACTAAAGATAGCCAGAATAGAAATGAAGAAAAAAAATACTACAAGGCCCTCTAGACCTACCAGTTAAAAAGTTTGTCCCAGATGAATTATGTTATTAGAAGTCTTCTGTAATTTAATCTTCACTTCGAAGTTTGCTGCTTTGAATTATGAATTACCAAAGTAGTCAATCCTGATGGCAAAATTTAGGGGAAAATTATACATTTTTCATTAAGTTGAGTGTCACTGTATTCTCCAGACATTTATTTTTCTCAAAAAGTATTAGATCCTACAACAAGTTTTAGGAGACTTTCTACCTGTATGTCGTAACTCTAGTGTAAAAGCATACACATATATCTTTAATTTATGATTTGAGAATGCTTTTTGATTAGGAAGGTTAAGACTGCACCTGACTTTTCAATTTGTTTTGAGTCAACCAGAAACTTAATTCAATCAGAATATGTAAATATTACATCATCTCAGAGCAAAGTTTTATTAGTTGATCTAGAATACAAATGCAATACAATATGTCTTAGTTTAATCTAGCCTTTCTAACAGCATGACAATTATTTAATATATGGTATTTTGAATAGTTTAAGTTAAAAATTATATTTGGTTTGTGGGTGGTTGTGACTGTTTATTTTACTGAAAATTCATCATGCAAACACTTCTGAGCTTTTATGATTAATCCTACAAAGACCAGTCTTGATTGTGACATGCAAATTTGTAAAACATGTTTCAACATGATATAGGTTATAAAAAGTTTTTTGTTTTCACCAAAATACCTAGCTAATGGCAGCTATGGGTCTTGCAGAAGTAAATCAGTTTAGCACTGCTGAGGCATTTTATGTTCTGTGCTGTGACTTTTTACCTCCCAAAATAGAAAGAGCTTCAGTGCATATCTGGTCTGGTGGTAGTGACTCCAGAAAGGCTCTGCTTGTGAAATTGATGGAGATGTACTGTCAGTAGTATTTGTACTGAAATTCAGAGCATGGACAGGAATCAAAAATACACTACATATCTTTCCTTATATGGCAACTGCCATTCTATTACGTTTCAAATTCTGATTTTAATAATTCTCTTACTTTTCATGAGAATGATGATTCACATTGTTTTGTTATTTGCTGTGCTGCTTAATCAAAAAAAAAACCTTTAGATTTGTATCATGAAACAT
Organism: Vicugna pacos; assembly: GCF_048564905.1. NCBI lineage: Eukaryota > Metazoa > Chordata > Mammalia > Artiodactyla > Camelidae > Vicugna > Vicugna pacos. Next base: position 92,663,276 of record NC_132987.1, read on the forward strand.
TTAAATATTTTAATTAAAAAATGCCTATATTGAAGGCTTTTGGTTTCTATTCCACATGTAAGGAGATTCGAAGTTGATGTTCCATCTTGAGATTCGAAGTTGATGATCCATCTTAACAACAAGTAGAAAGCTGAGCAGACTAAAAAATCAACAATTCTTTTAGGATCTCTAGAGAGATAAGGACCCAAGGCAAACTATGACCCCAAAACATTGGAGAGAAACTCAGATGAATATAGAGATTCATGGCTTACTAGAGTGGAGACTCACTAGCTCAAATATGGAAACCAGTGCCAGACAGGGTAGGAAAACCTGAACTGTAATTGGTAAATTATTGGAGGCTCAGTGTGACAATTCTGGAAAAAAAAAACAAAACCTACAGGGAAACTCTGTCATAGGGGGCCTCACAGTTTTGTGAGATTTTCCTCTAGGAGCTTGGCCAGGCTCTGAGAATAATTCCCTCATGATTCTGGCAGGAAGATGAGAAAGAACCATTTTGAATACCCCAGAGTACTCTGTTCTTAATAAAGCTGACTTTCAGGGGAAACTAGTTAACCAGACCCAAATGCTAGGGTATTATCAGAGACTAACTGACTGGAGGAAGGGAAGTACCAAACTCCAGCCCTTTCTAACAATCCTCTCTCATTAACCAGGGAGAAAAAACTGAGAAATTTTTGTGAAGTTCACAGTTCAGAGGCATAGGTTCCCTAAAAGACTGAATTCTAATTGCAGGACTATAGAATGCTTCCCTTCTCCACAACATGGTACCACCACATTACTAAAGGACAATTTACAGCAATTTACTGGTACATCATGTCTAGCTATCAATAAAAAATTACAAGGCATACCAAGAGGAAAAAAAAACAATTTTAGAAGACAGACATGGCAGGGATATTGGAATTGTCAGTCCAGGAATTTAAAATAACTAGAATTAATATGCTAATAGCTCTAATGGATAAAGTAGATAGCATGCAAGAACAAATGGACAGTGTAAGCATAACGTGGGAATTTTAAGAAAGAATCAGAAGAAATATTAGAGAAATAATCACTGTAACAGAAATGAAGAACACCTTTGATAGGCTTATTAGTGGGCTGGGCACAGCTGAGGAAGGAATCTCTAAGCTTGAGAATATCTCAATAGAAATTTCCAAAACTGAAAAGTAAACAGGACAAATAATGAAAAATACAAAACAGGATATCAGAAGTCTTTGGGACAACTACAAAAGGTGTGGTGTGTGTTGAACAAGAATATCAGAATGAGAAGAATGACAGAAAGGAACAGAAGAAATAGTTTTTAAAAATAGTGACTGGGAATTTTCCCAAATTAATATCAGAAACAAGCCACAGATCCAGAAAACTCAGAAAATACCAACCAGGGTAAATGCCAAAGCAAAACAAAACAAAACAAAAAAAGAAACTTAGGCATATTATTTTCAAATAACAGAAAATTGAATATGAAAAAAAATTGCTGAAAGGAGCCAGAGATGTAAAAAACACTATATTTTAAGAGAAACAAATACAAGAATTACATCTGATTTCCCCTGAGAAACCGTACAAGTAAGAAGATAGTAGAGTTTATATTTAAAGTGTTGACAGAAACCAGCAAATAAACCTAGAATTCTCTACTTTGAAAAATTACCCATCAAAAATGAAGGAGAAATAAATACTTTTCAGACAAACATAAATTAGGGGATTTTTTTTTTCGCCAATAGGCATGTCTTTAAGAAACACTGAAAGAAGTTCTTTAGGGAGAGGGAAAATAATATAGGCCAGACACTTGAATCTATGTAAAATAAGGAAGAGCACTAAAGAAGGAATAAGTGTAGATAAAATAAAAATTTTTATTTTTTATATGTATAAGGTAACATAAGCATATGTAATGAAGATACAGTATTGCTGATATATGCTTATGAATGCTTATATATAAGTGAAATGAATGAAGCAGTGACACAAAGGATCAATCAATCAACAGGATATAATGGACATCTACAGACCACTTCATCCAACAAGAGCAAACTTTACAATCTTCTCAAGCTCACGTGGAAAATTCACCAAAACAGACTACAAACAGCCATAAAACATACCTTAATGAATTTAAAAAATAGAAATCATACAATATCCCTCTCAGACCACAATGAAATTAAATTAGAAATCAGTAACAGAAAGATAACTAACTAGAAAAAAACTATACCCATAGAGATTAAAAAGTCTTCTAAATAACACATGTCAAAGAAGAAATTTTAAGTAAAATTAAAAGTTAGTTTGAATAAAAAGAAAATTAAAATATATATTTGCAAAATTTGTGGGATGAAGCAAAAGCAGTAGTTAGAAATCTATGGCACTGAATATATATATTGGAAAAGAAGGAAGATCTAAAATCAATAATCTAAGTTTCCTCCGTAGGAAACTAGAAAAACAAAAGCAAATTAAATTCAAAGTAAGTAGAAGGAAAGGAATAATAAGAATAAGAGCAGAAATCAATGCAACTGAAAACAGGAAATTAAGAATTTAACAAAACTCAAAGCTGCTTCTTTGGAAAGATCAATAAAATGGCTGTGTCTAGCCAGGCTAACTAGAAAAAAAAAAAAGAAGAAGAAATGAAAGAAGGGGCCTATTTATATTCCACGGACATTAAAAGGACAATAGCAACTCTAAACAACTGTGTCCTACAAATGTAATAACCTTGTTGAAGTGGACTGATTTCTTGAAATACCTAAGCTGCCAAAACTCACACAAGAAGAAATAAACAATGTGAATAGGTCTATAACTATTGAAGAAATTGAAACAATAATTAATAACGTCCAACAGAAAGCACGAGGCCGGCCAGACTGGTTCACTGGTGAATTCTTCCAAACATTTAAGGAAAAAGTATACCAGTTCTTTTGTATAATCTCTTTCAGAGGAGAGAAGCTGAGAGACTACCTTCTTTCTTTCTTTCTTCCTCCCTTCGTCCCTTCCTCCTTTCCTTCCTTTCTCTCTTCCTCCCTCCCTTCCTCCCTCCCTCCCTTCCTTCCTTCCTTCCTTCCTTCCTTCCTTCCTTCCTTCCTTCCTTCCTTTCTTTCTTTCTTTCTTTCTTTCTTTCTTTCTTTCTTTCTTTCTTTCTTTCTTTCTTTCTTTCTTTCTTTCTTTCTTTCTTTCTTTCTTTCTTTCTTTCTTTCTTCTTTTTCTTTTTTCCCCTAGAGAGACTACTTTCTTACTCATTCAGTGAGACCAGCATTACTCTAATACTGAAAACAAACAGAGACATTACAAGAAAGGAAAACTGCAGATCAATTTTTCTCACAATCTAGATGCAAAGATCCACAGCAAATATTAACAAATTAAATCCAACAATGTATAAAAATAATTATACACTATGGCCAAGTGTGATTTATCCTAGATATGCCAGGCTGGTTTAACATTGGAAAATCAATTAAGGTAATTCACTAGATCATCAACAGGCTAAAATTTAAAAAAAAAAATCACATGATCGTATCACTAGATGTAAAAAAAGCAAAAGCATTTCATGAAATCCAACACCTACTTATGACAGCAAGTCTCAGTAAACTAAGAATAGAGGGGAACTTTCTCCACTTGATAAAGACTATCTACAAAAATCTATAAGTAACATCATATTTACTGGTAGGAAACTTGGAACTTTTCTATTAAGAGCACAGGAAACTGTATTCAGTATCTTGTAATAATCTATAATGGAAAAGAATCTGAAAAAGAAAATAAATATATGTATATATAAACTGAATCACTTTGCCATACTCCTGAAACAGTAGAGAATGCTTAATTCTGTACTTTATGCACAAGGCAACTATACTTCAATTAAAAAATCTATTGTAAGAGATTCCCAAGATGATGGAGTAGAAGGACACTTAGTGCACCCTCTCCCACAAATACACCAACAATTACATCAAAATGGAACAATTTGCTCAGAATACCTACTGAACTCTGGTAGAATAGCTCTTACTTCAGAAATACAAGAAAATCCTCACAAAACCAGATAGGGGAAAAGAAAGAAAAAGGAAACCAGTGCATGATCTTTCCCCAGGGAGGGAGCGGTAGAGGAGATAAAATACCCTCACCCTGGGAAGCCCCCTCCCTCTCCAGTGGGAAGGTCAGTGGGGACAAAAGGAGAGCTTCAGAGGCTTGGAGGAGTAAGCAGCAGCCACTTGGGAGATAAAACTGAGAGAAACCAGCACCGAGGGTCCATGTGGTATCTAGCCCAAGACACGAGCCAGCAGGGGCAGTTTGGATTGGCAGCAGGAGCTCAAATTTCCATGGATGAACCCAGGGGGAGGACAGAGGCTGACTGCCCAGAGGCAGCCTCAGGGGGCTGGAGTGTGGTGCAGGCTGTGGCTGGGAGACAGCCCATATCAGCTGGGATCCTTCCATAGAGAGCACCACTGCTGGTGCCTGTGGGAGGAGGGGCACAGTGTGACTGGCCATAGCAGCCCTCTGACCAAGTAGGTGAAAGACTTATATGTGGAGAACTACAAAACATTGATTAAGGAATTAAAGATGACTTAAAGAAATGGAAAGATATCCCATGCTCTTGGATTGGAAGAATTAGTGTTGCTAAAATGGCCATAGTAGCCAAATCTACAGATTCAATGTGATCCCTATAAAATTACCCAGGACGTTTTTCATAGATCTAGAACAAATAATCCTAAAATTTATATGGAATCACAAAAGACCGAGAAACATCAAAGCAGTACTGAAGAAAAAGGATGAAGCTGTAGGAATAACCCTACCAGACTTCAGACAATACTACAGAGCTATAGTAATCAAAACAGGGTGGTTTTGGCACAAAAAGGGACATATGCATCAATGGAACAGAATAGAGAGCCCAGAAATAAACCCACAGACTTACAGTCAATCTTCGATGAAGGAGGCAGGAAAACACAATGGAGTGAAGACCATCTCATTAGCAAGTGGTGTTGGGAAAACTGGACAGCCACATGTACATCAATAAAGTTAAAACACGCATTCACACCATACATAGAAGTAAATTCTAAATGGCTTAAAGACTTAAACTTAGAACAGAGAACTATAAGCCTCTTAGAAGAAAACATAGAGAAAACACTTGCTGACATAAATCTTAGCAATGTTCTTCTAGGGCAGTGTACCCAGGTCATCCCCATTTTTCCTTTCCTCACCAGCAACAGTTTTTAATCTGTGCCAGGAGGAGAAAGTGTCTACAGCCCTACTTCCACAGGCTTAAGATAGTTTTCTTCTTTCTTTTCTTTTCTCTTCCTTCGTTTCTTTTTTTTTTTGAAGGAAAAAGGTTTGAGCAGAGCTCCTACCTTTTCTACACAAGTAGCACTTTCTCAAACATGTACCACTGAGAGACAGTCTCTGATTTCCCATCCTGCTTTCCATTTCTTATGTTTAGTGAAAGTTCACGAAGTAGAACCTAAATTACAATAGTGCAAGTTCCTTTTGTGTCTGTGGTTGCCTGGGGTTCTAATTCTCTTAAAAGACAAAATGTGGCCCTTAGCAATTAATGAAAAATTTTATCTGAATTCTTATTCACTTGCATTGCAGCCCAGTCTTTGTTCTATTGTCACAATAGAACAATGTCTCAAGTTCCTCATTTAAGCAAAGGCGGATACCTCTAAGGCTATTTGGGTATCTTGCAACCTTAGCTCTCTGATGGGTTCAAGAGAATCTTTGATTTTGAGATTTTTATGGCTCTTTCTGGTTGTCCTTTTTGAAGGAACACTTTTTTTTTCCTGCTTTCTACAACCTTAGAGTAAGTGAGAAGTAACCTTTTAGATATATTTTAATGTCCTTAATTGCAGTTTGCAGATGGCATACATTTGTCATTTGAACTTTGGAGGAACATTTGGAGGTTTAAATGTCTCTTCAGGACACCAAGAAAGAATTGACATTTATTTAAGGAAGCAGACATGATGAAATCATTTGCAAAGATAATTTTGGTTTTTCTTTATACTGAGCCTAAAAAATGATCTTCAAGCCTACACAGCTTGTCCCTCAGGTAGGCTTAATCTTTGTCTACATCTCAGCCAGTTTTTCAGTTGAACTTTCTCCAATGCCAACAGCTAAAAAAAGTTCCAGTGGAAATCATAGCATGTTATAGAAGAAAGCAAAACAAATATTGCTAGTAGAGTTCTTCTTCTAATAGTTATTAGATGGCAAGTCTCCTAACCTTTCTCATCTGCAGCAATATAGGCAATAATTTCTATTTCTAGAGGTGCAGAAAGGATGGCAATTTAACATATGCCCAAGCACCATAAAATGTAATGTTTTAAGTGTGAAATGGTATATTTTGGACATAATTTATTTAGAAAATTTTAGTTGCAAATCTACTTCAGGGGAGCAAAAAGGTAGAATGTATAATAAAACAACACTGTTAGGTGAGTCTTTTAAACAATTATATCTTCAGTTAAGATCTTGGTGCTGAATATTTCATCAACAAAAATATACACAATAATATTTCTGGTATAATCACTTTTTCAGACATAAATATTATTTAAGTTATAGGACTGTGGCATCAAAGACAAACTTTGTAGTCTATATCAATATTTCAAAGAGGAGAGTAATTCAAAGTATGTAATATTAATTCACCATCTTTATGCCAGGAACTATTTAAAGTGTGTTACAGAGACTTGAAAGGAAATGTTGGACACTTGGACCCTACGGTGTTGGAACTCTACAGAAGAATGAGAACAGGATTAATGCAATCAATGAGTGATGGGGAACTATCCAGAAACTATTAAAAATAGTTACACTTTGCTATTCCCTGGGTCTGAAGAGGCAAAAAGAAAATGTAATAATCTATATCTGATGAAAGTTTCAGACTTGGTAGAACAACCATGATGCAGGAGCTATGGTCCTAGGTAGAAGATTGGGGCTACTGCCAAACTGCACACCCCAAAGAACCCAAGAGAATAAACATACCATTTATTTCTCCTCTCACTCCTTGATCTCATGTTAATGAACCCCACTGGATCAAAAAAAAAGGGAAGTCAGAGGACAACAGACCTCAGATGAAAAAGTCTGTAAAGACCAGGCTCCTGTAGCACAAAACAGAACAGAAAAGGACCAAGAGTGGTGGATCTGGAGGCAAACAAAAAATACCTAGCTCATTATGTTCATTAGTAACTATTTCTTGTTCAACTTCAGCTGCTCAAATGCACTGCTAATTATCTATAAACTTCTCTCTAATAATAAACAGATTATCTCATCCTTATTGAATACTCATCTCAATAAATAATAAATGGCCTTAATTCTTCAAAATGTTATTTGAAACATTCTTAGACTATTCAAAAATTTGAGATTAATGATGACTTCAGGAACTCCTGCAATCCTAACTGGTAGCTATGCACTACTCCACTCTCCCACTTCCACCAATTTACCTGTCAAGGATGCTAAATTACTTACTTGGTACCTTTGCCAAAATATCTTTTTTGTTGTTGTTGTCAAGTCTCCCTGATTTGGGTATTTAGGAGAATAATGCAGAAAGGAAACCACTACTTATGTACTAGTCATTTGTCTGTGTCTCTTTTGAATGCCTCCCTCATTTATGGGGGACTTAACTCTTAATAAATTTGTCTTTAATGAATTTTCTATCTATATTTTCACTGCGTCAATATTTTGTCTAGAACTTTTAAGTAAAGAGGTAGAGATCTCATGGATGGTCTGTGCCATCCTACAGTTCCAAATTTTGGAGTGTACATGTGTTGCTAGGTCATCACTCCATGGAGATATTTTTAAAGCAAGCAAACTAACTAATCACATTTTCAGATATCAGGTAGGAAAATACAGAGGAAGGGATATAAATGGAATAAAGCTTCTGACTGGAAAAAATGAGGATGAAAAAGAGCATCGCTATTAAGGCAGTGAAAAATAAATTGAAGTATTTGAACTACAATGTGTCACTTAAATTTGAATTAATATTTTTCACAGGGCAGTAAGCATTTTCCTAAAGGAATAGATTTGAGTGTGGCTCTTAAACTACTGAATACAAAAGCATTTTTTTCCCCTTTGAGTCAAACCCACTTTGCTTTTCAACACCGTAAGAAAAAGAACAACTTGGATTTCACACTGGGCCTTAAAACAGTACAGCTGTCTAAATCTTCATTATATAAAAGATCTCTTCATGTATTATTTGATTTTAAAATAGTATAGTTAATAATCAGAACTCTGCTTATTAGAACAATAAGCTGTATCTTGTAATATCTGTCCTTGACAAGAATTGTGTTTTAAAAAATATTCATGTGGAATATTTCCCAGATTATCCATCTGTGTTTCTAATTTATTCCACTAAGGATAAAGATGCCAGGTTGTAGGGTGGAAATAATGATGACTGAGTTTATAAGCAGTGGTTGGACTACACTTGATATGAAATAATTATGGCAAATGCCCCTTCAAAAAGTCTGGCTGTAAATGTATATAGCTAAAAGTAGAATTTTGGAGTTAAGCTTTTTAGAAGCAAAATACACAATATTATTTTGTGAATTGCAGAATAGAATGGGTTGATAGAATAATTATTTGAAATGAGTACTTCCTACGGGTAGCAAAAACTGTGTCATCAATTGGAAGGAATCATAAATTGCCAGTTTCTGATAAACTTTGAAGCTAATAAAGAACTATAATAAATACTGTAAGGCTTTCATGAAGTATGTAATGTTAAGTGGGAAGGGAATGAGATTAATGCATGTAATTAAAAGCCATCTTAATGCAAAGGAAAAGTTAAAGGAATTTGGCTTCACTACTATTTTACTATAACTTAGAATTTCTATTTATATCTGGGAACAAAGGTGATAAAAAGCAATGAAACTTGTTTTAAGATAAACTATGATTGCATCTACTTTTGGTGAACTCCATAAATAGGGAGTGCCCAGAGATTATTTGACTATGAGAATTTACCTATGATAAAGCTTCACAGCAAGCAAACTAAGCCTTCTGATATGTTCTATTAGGGAAGTACTTCAGACAATTTAGCTTTTGCAATTATGTGTGAGATTTTGGGTACTTTGGTAATGTGTTTCCAAGAATGTTTGGTGAAATAATATGATTAAATGTCTCTAAGAATATTTTTGAAATATATACTTGATTTATATCTTCTGAAAGACTTAGTTCAATGTTTACCCATTAGGGAAAAAAATATATTATTTTTAAAAGCTCATTAGCCACAGTGCAAGTGAGAACACATAAAGCAATTAAAGCATATGTTTAGTTCAGTGCACCTGTAAGTAGAAAAAAGTTTCCAGCATATTCTTATGTGCTTTTGGTGTGATAACAATAAGAGATCCACATTACATTGTCTTAATTTTTATTCATGCATGCCTAGGTAGAAACAGGACTTGAATTAATTGTCCATAGATTCTCTATTTGATTTAGAATGGAAGTCTTTTACAAATTGGTCCCAAAAGAATCAAAACCATAATTACAACTCACTTGAATATACCATATATAGAGAATCATTGTTTTTTCATACAAGAAATGTTTGTCTATTGAATCCATTGCTGGCCTCATCCTTATTAACTCATTATACTTTACTCTGAGAGAATTTAAGAGGTGAAAAGAATTTATAATTTCCTCTTCATCATTTTAATATGTAAATTTTTTAACTTTTAAAGTTAAGAAATATTTATTTTTTGATATTCAAATATAACATAGATGTAGTAATCAGGAAAATATTTCCAGAATATTATAATATCAATATGAGCACAATAGTGTCATCTTCACAAGCTTCTGAAACTACATGACTGTAAGTCAGCTTACTTGGACCTGATGACTGAATTTGCCTGGCTATGGGAATTTTGGTCAGTTACTGTGGTCAGAATAAAGATACAACAAATTTTATGTAATATAGTTTCTATTGTTAAATATACATATATTTGTTAATATTATTATATGATAAATATGTATGTTATGGTAAATGTGTATATATATTTAATAACACATAAGGAAATATATATGTGATCATAGAGTAAAATTCCCTTTATAAAATTAATAATCAGCCACTTTTCTGTTTTCCAAAGTGTGCAAAGTCATATCTGTCATAAAACAACCTTATCTTTAATACTCAGTTTAAACAAACAAACAAAAAGGCTTGATATAAGAATTGTTATCTTTATGTATCATTGGAAGTTCATTTTTTCCCCAAATTTTCTTAATGTTAGGAAATTAATTGTGCATCACAGCTTAGAAGTCAGTTATTATTTCTAAAAAAGATGCTCTGCGGGTGCAAAACCACCAACAGTGGAAAGGGTTGTGGAAGTAACTGCTCAGTTGTTTTTGTAATAATACTTAGTACAATAAGGAAAAATGTGGCTACTTACAGTAACCCTTATCTGTCGTCTCTAAGAACATCATTTTGTTTCTGTAAAAGAAGAGTTATTCTTGCAAGCTAATAATCCAAAATATAGGGCAAGTCAATTAACTAATTGGGAAAAGAAAGATATAAGCACTGACTGGCAATAGAAACATTGGAGGTAATTCATTTGATATGCTCACTACTAGCATTTACTGTGAAGCATATTAAAGACATAATGTGGGAATATTTCAAACTCCCAATCTAATAAAAACAACTTTGTATATCGCAAATAGACTTCTATCTTATAGTCCCATAAAATGTTATGAAGAATGAGCAGAATCAAGAAACCAAATTGGTCCTGGGAGAGTCATATGCTAATAAAGTTATTCTGCAATATACATCAATTTTCACTGTAACTGCCTTATCTTTTTTCGAAATTTAGTCAGGTATGGTTCAGAAATTAAGAAATTTTATTCTAAGTCTAGGGATGTCACAGTAGAAGAGAAGAACAAAATACCACATTTCTAAAAAATCAGGCTGAGAAAAATGCATGTGAGTCAGTGTGGGTGGATATGTGTGATGCAAGTAAACTACATCCTGAATGCATGTAGAGATATGTACAAAACCTAAGGGTCCACTGGATTTATAAGCCAGTAAGTTTGGAAGTGACATTATGTGAAAATGTAAGATGACTTAGTATTATAACTGGAGAGATTTGGTATATCTGGTGTTACCTCTTTTTTCCTACTTATAATGTCAGAAATAGAATGGTAAATATTTACAATCTCACCCATTTATTCCAAAATTTCATGCGCTTAGTTGAGAATCGCAATGTGATAAATCTGTGAAAGAGTTATGGATAGAATGGTGTATATTAATTAATTACAAAGCAAATCAAAAAATTGCTGGTAGATATCTGCCCAGTTGTTTCTTCACATGCATAGATTCAGGAGACTAGATGTTCCAGAAAATGCAAGTATACGAATGTGAAGCTAGTGTACTGTGTTACTACGTGGAGCAGAGCCTCCAGCCCAATTGTGCTAGATATGTAGTATGATGAAGAAATAAATATTGTGTTAAGCCATTACAGTTTGATTTTTTTTTTGTGAGGCATAAACTTACCCTATACTTACCAAAATACAGATGAAGAAACAGTGATAAGGAAAATAAAACTATAATTTATCTTGTTCAGTTAATAAATTATCTGGAAACAATGATGTTTTTAAGAACAACTTCACTACATCTTTCTCCACATAAAGTAATGCTTACCTGTTTTTTTAAGAATGCGGAATTTATAAAATCAAATAAACATCTCTGCTATTCACAGATGATTGACTATAATGCCTTCTTGGTTCATGCTTTGGAATATACTTACTGGAGTTCAACTGGCTCTTTACAAAATTCTCTTCCAAAATGAATTACTTTATGTTTTCAGTCATTTTTATTTAAAAGCTCCTGGATTCTAATTTTTTGAGAAAATGAAAAAATAAATACTCAGGTCATAACATCTGTAGGAAATCAGAAATGTTTATGTTAATAAATAATTTATAAAAGGCATGAATTGTATTCTTGTTACTTAAAAACATCAGATACATATTCTTGAGGAAAGATGAGAATATTGAAAGTATTCATAGCAACAGTACTGGAGTCAAATGATTTCATAAATATTTGCTATGGTTTTCTACTATGCCCAAAATAAATGGCTTTTGAAAATAATAGTTGAAGTGAGGCTAAGGCATTTAATCATTCTGAAAACCTATTTATTGTGTACATATCACATAGCAATAGAGATGATTTCTATTATAACACAAACCAAAACACAATTAAAAACAAATAGTTTTCTTCCCTGTGAGAGTTTGAAATCCTTGCTACCCTTTCATTTCTTGAGACATCTTCTCATGCAGGGGTGAATTTTGCAGGGCTGGTGTGTGAGAAAAATTACTGGGATCCCCTGCAGCCAGCAATTCAAGCAATCTCATATCCTTGAAAGACAGTGAAAATGAATTTTGTGATAAAACCTATTCCTGGGAATTGGAGGTGACAATTGTAGACTACGCAAATGGTTGCTGCTTTCTTTGGAGGATCAGGGTGGGAGGCATTTTGTATGCCTTTAGTAAGAGTTAACCTGCATGTCTAGATTTTATAATGCAGAGAAATACCTAGATCAACAGAATCTTAATGTAAAGAAAGATATAATTTCTATGTAAATTGGATATCATTGAAGGATATTCTTCTTTTGTTACTTGGTGTATATAACTAAGAGATTATGTATTCATTAATAATGAAGGGATGATAAATAAAGAAAGGCATCCTGTTTTATCTAAAATGTGTATAATGAGTATAAGTTGAGTAGGAAGTTCTCATCACACACTGAATTTGATGAGTACTGCAAAAGCAATGCATATCCTGCTACACATGTAAGAAAGTGACTATTTTGAAGGTTAGCTGCATTGAAGGCATGGTGGGATCTCATTTTAAAATACCTCTGATTTCAAGGTGCAATAAAAGCAAAATCAGCAGATAACTCACACACACAGTTTTCTGCCTTGTGATTGGTGAAGTTCAAAATATTCATAAGGATTTCTTCATTCCTCAAAAAGCTTTTAGGCTTGGCAGAAATTAATTTTTAATTTAAATTAGGGATAAGATTTGATGACTCACAAAATTCTGAATTTTCCTTTTATCAACATACTTGATAGTGAATCAAGATTTAGGTTATGTTTTTCTTTTAAAACCTTCTGCCTTCAGAGTTTTCCTTTTATGTAAGACATGTCCCTCATTTCTTTTGCCAAATTTGGGTTGGCATTTTAAAAATGACTCTGTATTGAAATTACAATTGTGACATTTCTTCACAAAATGTATTATTAGAAAACGATAAAGTGGAGAGAATTATGGTGTTCACAATAATATATCCTTTAATACCAGAAAGCAAATCTCTTAATTTTTATATCATATGTGTAGCAATTGAAAGATACACAGTTGTAATATAGCTTCTTATTTTGAGATAGCCTAAACTCATTTCCATAATTTACCCATATATGATATCATTATGCCCAGTGGGCCTAGCTAATGGACATTTGCGAAAATATTGATTAAACCCAGGTCTCTCTCTACTTGCTCACTCTTTGCCTTCATATTAGTATACCAGCCAATTCTTTCCTCATTCCTATCCATAGTTCAAAATGAAACTCCAGTGTAGGGAAGCAGATTTACAGAGGCAGAATATTATAATAGCATTCATTATATTTAAATAAAAATATTCTTCTATTTATTCAAGTCAATTTATTATGGAGTCATTCTATTCCTAATGTCTACTAAATAGCTCTAAATTTATCCTCCACTCTACTCTTTCTAATTTGTCATATATCTTCTGAACTATTGCAACTGACTTCTTCCAAACTACGGTTTTGATACATCATTCCATACCTCTCATAATCTTCCACATTGTTACAAGAGCAATCATTGTAAAAAGTAAAAAGTAAATCTGACCTTTAAAAAATATATGTACTTAAAGTCTTTAAATGGTTCCTGTTAAGGTAATGCCAAACTTCTTAGAATTGGATGCATGGCTCTCTGAGAAACTGTCCTTGCCTGTGGCCCTCAGCTTCATTGTATATACACTAACTCCTCAATTTTTCCTAGGCAGCAACTTGGGTCAGCATCTAGCATACCTGTACTTAGGAGCCATGAGTCATCATTACCCCCACCTTACAGTATCACAACTGCAGTTAAACATCTATGGAATTTACCAAAAACCTGGTTGAAGGAAATCTGATTACACTGTCATCTTCCCACCCTCAGGAAAGAATCATATGCATTCTTCTCATTAAATGAGAAGATCCCAGTATTCATGTTACATTTTTATCTCTTGTCTTGCATCTTTGAGACAAAGTATAGCATCCAGATTCCCTGAATGAAATCCTTACAATTGAGCCAGGGGTGCACCCAGCCAGGAAAGCTAATCTCTAAGTACAAAGTTTTCAAATAGAAAATGTGGCTATAGATCAAAAGTAAAAATACTAGGAATAGCCTCTTAGATTGTGGTGAGTGGTGTGCACCAGATCTAGAAGTGAAACATTTAGAACTGAATGTTAGAAATGGAAAAGTAGGACCAAGCAATGTCAAAGACGTTTTCTAACTGGATTTTTGCCAAAAACTCCTAGGGAAATATTAATGAAGGCTGGGCCATGAAAGCTGGTATGTAAATTTGTTATCTTCTGAAAAATCTTCAATGGAAACCAAATCAATTTTTTATATAAAATGTCTGTCCATGACTAATAAGGGTAAATAAAATACTCAAACAGACAGGTGATAACTAGAGAACTCTTCTAGGAGAACTACCAAGAGTTACTGCCATCTGTGATTGACCGTCTATATACCATAAACAACAAAAGACAATGAGGAGTTCAGAGCCAAGCTTCTAGGAAGAGAGAATTGGAATTGTGATTCAAGCACTGAAATAAATTAATGTTTCAGACTGACAGGTGGGAAAGGGTCAGAGAGATTTTTAAGTGTCAGTTACCTGCGATTGCTTGAGAATTTCCTGTTACAAATGTGTAATCTCTAAATGTGTCTATTTCTTTGCAAAAGATCTGGCCATGTAACAAACACTCTGACCTCCTAAACAAAATATATTGTAAAACCCTGTGACTTTTTTTAATACAAGAGAAGAAACTGGTGATCAAGTCACTGGGAAACATAAGTCAAGACCAAAATAGAGAATAAAAAGTGACATTGCCTAGTTTTGTTGGGAAGTGTTTGCAGTCTAGTGTTGCTAAACAACCTTAGGCTTGATAAGTGACCTGAGGACTCTGGAACTTTCACTGCTAATAGAATTAGCAGGTGAAGTAGGATAAAATAGAGGCTATAGATAAGTTTTAGACGCTGAATAAAAAGGTCATGAGAATAACACAAGTTGAATTTCGAGTCATAGATACTGATGGTGAAGGTATGTCTAGGCAGCTTGATATCTTGGCCATTACTAACTTATGCAGTTTGGAAACCCCAATGCCTTCTTCCAAATACCAGGCGCTGTAGGCCAGCTCAGATTATCTACCTCAGCAAGATCATATATTTATTTATTAAGATATTTTAAAAATACAGGCAAATTTTTTCAGGCAATTTATTTATGATATGTTGCCAAACTGAAAACTCCTTTGGAGAATTCTGTCACTGAATAAAATACATTGTAGAATCTATCTCAATCTTGCCCTGAAATTTCCTTCTCTGACCTCCCTACTCTCTCTCACTCATTGTCCCAGGCAAGTAAATGGAGAGAGAGAAACAAACTAGCTAAATTAGCCATGTCCTCTGATGCTCAAAAACTGAAAAGAGTCTCTCTCTCTCTATCAAAAGAAATTGAAGAATAATTAACAAGGAAGCTGTGAAGTAGGAGTAATTTTTTAAAAAATTTCTAAACACTGTGCATGTGTGTGCACGTGTGTGCGAGCATGTAGTATGAAATAGGAGCACGATTTTATAGCATTATTAGATCATTTTTTTAATGGAGATTTAAAGAATAATTTCTCCCTACGTAGGGTTTCAAAGCTACTGGCATTTACCCTATGGTTAGAAGATGCATTCCCAGAGATTCTCCTTCTTTCCTACTACATGCCACAAAATCTCAGGCCTTGGCACTCTTCTGTTCTCTTTTTGTATTCACTTTGTAAGTAAATGCATCTAATTCTATAATTTTAAGCAAGCTTTTTTTTTTCATCTTTACAATCTAATGCACATACTTGTGTGAAGCATGGAAGGTATGTCCCATGTGTTTATAAACATGCATATTATGGTGGTCAGTTAAGTTATCCTCCACATTGTACATTTTCATCTCAATTAACTTCTTTTTGAAGAGTATTATCACATCCAGCAAATTCCCTGGGCACTGATTTTGCTTTCTTCCACATACTCACATTCTTTTCCTCTAGGATCTTCCATGTGCTGACGCTGTTTTTTGATCTATCCAAGAGTACTAAGAATGTTCCTTTTGCCTGTTAACATTACACATTGTCATGTATGACCAAAAATCAGTACATGTTCCTGAATCATTTAGAACCTTTCTGGAAAATGTTTCCTTCAGCTTTACCCTCCATTAAGTTCAAACAATTATAAGATGGTTGTAAGATGGGAAACCTCTGCTGTTCTCTTATTGGGAGGAGACTCTTTCAATGCCTCAGACTGACCACATGAAGCCCTCATCCGAACCTGCTTTTTAATGACTGTTAGTGGGAGTAATCTTTCACTTCATCAGATAGTTTGATCATAGCAGCAAACACAGCTAAGGCTAAAGTTGAAATCCTTAATGTATGAAACGGTCATATGGCACCTTCATTATCTATGATGTACCACAATTTTAACTAATGATAGTAGTTCTTATCTAGAAGTTGTATTTTTAAATGACAAAAATGGTCTTATAAGTTCTAAATATTTTCTCTATAAATAATACTAATTTGCATTCAAGTTATATGTTATTTGAATATAATTAAATATATAATGTATATATTATTTATATATATACATAGAGAGAGAGAGGGGCCATCTAATTAATTTCTGCCATTAAAGAAAGTTTAAAGTTTGCAAAGTATGTGGTTGTTTTGTTACCTAAACGTTAATAAAAATAGAAATTTAATTTTAATTTTGTATCATATATAGCACTAATGGTTGCATTCAAGGCATTCTGAGTTTCACAGATACGAATTATTTTTCTTCTCATTTGTGTGTTTTTGTTTGATTTTTCAAAAGTAGAATATATCTGTGGGGGAAATTTGGAAAAAAGACTGCAATTGAATCTAATAAATGAGGTCATGATGTTAATGAAATATTTTATGCAGTAGCTGGCAGTTTCAACATACATTTCTAGTTCATACAAGGTAACTCATCCCAACAATAGATAGAGCCGTTCCAAATATTTTACATCTAAATAGCAATCCAAATAAATCTGTTGTATAAAATCATGTTGTTGAGATAGTGGTGAAGTCCAATGCTATTTTAAAATTATGTGCCTGTTTATAAAAATGCAATGAGCTGGGTCATTTAACAAAAGTAGTAACTGTCTGTTGATATGTTTTTAAGAAGTAAATTGATTTTTGATTTATTAATTTTCCTGATTTCCTTTGCTTAAAGAGTATTCTTCTTACCACTTCCATAGTTTTTCTGAGTCAGATTTATGA
Source organism: Vicugna pacos (assembly GCF_048564905.1). Taxonomy (NCBI): domain Eukaryota; kingdom Metazoa; phylum Chordata; class Mammalia; order Artiodactyla; family Camelidae; genus Vicugna; species Vicugna pacos. The sequence goes on from NC_132987.1 coordinate 92,680,718, forward strand.
ATAATTCTGATTCACTTTTTGTCGTATGTGGTTCTGTTTAAGGGGAGAGACATACTTTGATAAAAAATAAAAGAGGAAAAAATTTGAATTCTAGTGTTGTTTTCATAATGTTGTGATGACTTTTCTACTATTGAATCCTTTCTTTGAGGAAGAAATTTTACATTTTACTCTGTATATGAATGTTATGGTGAAAAATTACAGAGAATACTCAATAACAACAAAAATCACTCTACAAGCCTTAGAGACACACAGTATGAGTTGATCTTCACTTATATGCTTCCATGATTTTATATTTCACTCTTCTTATTCTGTTATATCTGAGTCTGTTTGGAAACTGGAATTATTAGAATAAGAATTATTAACTTAAACTTCATATGTCATCCTCATCCACCTGTTCCTCTAGTCATTTTCCATAACACTCACAAGGAACAAACTATTTAAGAAAGAAGATTCTAAAATCATATACCAAGCCTAAGCTTGGAGTCCTCCCTGAGTCTTCCACATGTACTGCATACAAAACTCTTCTCAAAATAGTGAATCTGTTTGTACTCTTTCTTGTATATGGGACTAACCTCTAGTTCTGTGTAAGAAAATCAGTTTCTGGGGACACAAAGATGGTGCTCTATTACAAATACAGAAATTAATATTTTGAGATACTTTTTATATTATTGGTATAGTATTTTAATGTCTAATTATTAACCAACTTTTATGAAAATGAATTTGGATCAATGTTAATAACTGTTGCTCTGATAAATTTTAGTAGCCACCAACCAATGAAATACCCATTTTTTATCTGTCAGATGTCTTATTTTAAATCTATGGTATATAAAATACTTTAGTCTGATAGAAGTTAAATAATGATTTTGGAGAAAACTGATTTGCAAAAATGTTTATTGCTATTGTTCATATTCATATTGCCTTTTTTGCCTCTCCTCTGTCTTTGTTCTTCATAGGCTTTTAAGTAATTTTTTATGAGAAAGCATTGGTGTTTCTCTTAGCTAGATACATTCAAAACTCCCCCCACACACAAGTTGTCATAAACACCAACATAAAGAGCTGTGGAAAGGACAAGCAACATGTACTGTTTCATTCCACCTACTTCCTTATCCTCATGAGGCTTTTTACTTGCTTTTCATTAGGCTGCCCTGATTTCTTTTGGACCCTAAATACATGGTTCAGTGCTTATTTTCATGTCTGGACTGACTCGCATATTTCAATATAATTAACAACAATGAAAGGTAGTATTGGGCCAAAAAAAAGAAAAACAAAAACAAAAACCACTACTAAAACATATCATCGGCACACATATGTAGTTAATGAAATTTTAAATGGGTTTCTTTCTCTAAAATCTAAGCCAACCATAAACTTGTTTAGTGATGCATTTGAGAAGTTATTATAGCCTAGGGTATAGTGATTATACTCTACTTATTGTATGAAGTGTTACATGTTCCTAATCGACAGGAAGGTCACCTTGGTCAAAATATTTTTAGTAATTTTATACTAAATATTAGAGTTAAAATGCTAGGTTCCTCTTTTTTTTTCATTCTGGAGCACAGTAAACCAGGTATGAAAGGAATTGATAGTCTAAATGTCATTTCATTATTATTTAAAGACAAGAATATTGTACTATATTAAGTAATATATCACACACACTTAAATATTAACCTACATGAATTATTTATACCTGCTAGTGGAAGTCTTTACATAGCTAAAATGTGGAAATTAGTAATATTGGAGACAAAGCCCTGAGAAATTAGAAATAAAAGGTGTTATCAGATGAGCCATCTCTACTCTATTTGTAATTCATGGTCATTACCTACATTTTCTAGGCTAGTTATAAGCTCTTTAAAACTTGATACTTCTTTAGGAAGCTATCCCAGGTTAGAAAGAAGGAAGGAAAGAAAAGGAGGGAGGAAGGAGGGAAAGAATGAAGGAAGGAAGGAAGGAAGGAAGGAAGGAAGGAAGGAAGGAAGGAAGGGAGGGAGGAAGGGAGGAAGGAAGGATGAAAGGAAGGTAGGTAGATGGAAAAAGGGAAAGAGGGAGAGAAAGACAGACTTATTTCCATAAACTACCAGGTCTTCCTGAATGTAAAATAAAAGTATAGATGTACATTTATAAGGATCTGCTTCACTGCTTCCTAAAATTGGCAGCCCATTATCCTGTAATACTTTGTTGGCAAAGTGATCTGATGGGAGATTTTTCACAAAATTGCATTATCTTGTTGAGAGTTCTAATGTAGAAGTTGTATTCTAGATATAAACAACCATGATAAGGCTTTAGTAAATTCAGAGAGAGCTGTCTCATTTAGACAGGAGAAATACTCTTTTCAAAATGCATGCATGTATTCCAATACAGGTTATTTTTATTTGCATTTGGTCAGGCACCCATTTGTGCCAGCCCAGTTTGAAGGGTCAGTAACAAAACTTTGAAATAAAACTGTCAGAAGTACTGACTATGAGCAAGATTCCACAGTCAGATTATCTGGATTTGAATGCTAACTCTGTCACTAGAGGATCAGTTAACCTTAAACTATCCAGCATTTCTGTCTAAATTACCTCATTTGTAAAATGATAGGGGATACAATGATTCCTATTTCATTGTGTCCTTGTGAAGAATAAATTAGTTCCTATATCTAAGAAGGACTGAGCACATAACATAGTTAGTACCATTTATAGGTTATGTAATATAATTATATGTTTAACCAGATGTTAGTGTTCTTTTTATTTTCTTTACCAAGCTCTTTAACAATTATATTAATATAATAGATTAAATCTGTTACTTAAGGTCTTATGTACAATTCTAGTTCTCCTTTGGAAAGAAACATGGTTGATTACAGGATAAATAACTCTTGAACTTTAGTAAAAGTAACTGTAACTCCTTACTGTCTTTCACTGGATCTTCTAAAAGGAAACTACATCTAAATAAACAAAAACAGCTTAATACTAGTCAGATTCTAATGATCCATGAAGATCCCCTCACCTCTGTTTAACCACAGACATAAGTTCAATATTTATTTATAATAAATGTAAGTAAAATATGAGTTTGGATTTTATTCATGATTTTATATACAGTCCACATAAAACCAAGTAAGTTTCCTAACATTTTATTATTTAATACCTTAATTTATTTCTAAGCAGGTTTAATCTCATTGTAATATATTTCTGTCTTTAAGTAATCCTAACTTAGAAAAACTTAAGATTTAAAATGATGTCCTATTTATTTTTCTCTTATTTCATTAATGAAGAAGTTAGAAAACTTAGCCTAGATCTTATTCCCAGGGTAACTCATTAGAAAGCTTGATCTGGCTAAAAAATGTATCATTTATTTTTATGGTTCACTTATAACTCTTCAAAATATTTGCAGTCTCTTGGAACATTTTTGTGTTGACAATCTTTTGTAGCTATTTTAACCTTTAAGAAATTTACATGTGGTAATTATATGTAGAATTACCATAAATTTAAAATATGTGACCATTAATTTTAAGGCAGATATACCACGAATTTGTATTTACATATTTATTATTTTTTGTCCTCTATTTTCCTAAATAGCAATTTGTTACATGTCTGTGAGGAAGACACGAAATTCTCAGGCAGAAAATTTCACATTTGATTTCTTTAGAATTCTTTTGTATCATTTTCTCTCCCTGGTTAAAATAATGTGGAGCTGAAAGCCTGAGTCAACACGAAAATAATCTTAATTTCATATCTTTTACTGAATATTATTATTTGCATTGGTGTTACTCATTGTCTTATACATTTATTAAAACCATTCCTATCTCTTTTGAATGAAATAACTGACACAACCTACTATTCCTGTCTTTTTTCCCTCATGCCTTGATTCTGTAGTTTCATTCCCTTCTCCTATGTGCTTTCATGTTGATCATTATTTAAACTTCCTTTTCTTTAAACTATTCTTTATGATGTCATTTGTTGTTTGTGTTCTTATAAAACCTGTATCCCACTTCATTTCCATATTATATGCATTTTATTTTAAAAGACACTACGATAATTTTAAGACACTTGTAAATACATAACTCAAAACAATCAAATGTAAATTAAAATATATCCTAGAAATTCAATTTATATTCTATTTGCAATAGTAAGATAAACCTTTACTATCTTTGACATTGATTTTATTTCTTCTGTAAATATAATTTACCCTATTTCTTTAGTGTCTTGCAATACTTGCAATAGAGTATTATGAACAAATTAAATCTATAAAGTTTGGCTAAATAACACACATAAATTTGTTTTGCATGGGAAAGACAGCAAATCCAGATGCAATCAGTAATTGTTATGGGAACAATCATTCAAGAGTAAGTCTTGATTTGAAAATTATCTTTATTTTAATGTTTTTTTTTCTGTTTATTATAACTTGGAAAGACAGCAATTATACACAATTACTTGCAGTAAAAGCAAAATCAATTAAAACCAAGGGATTTCTTTCTATGGTTATTTGTGCTACTTAAAATCATTACTCACAACCTTAAAGTAGAAATTTTTACCAGAGAGAAAATTTAAATTTTGTTCACATTTAAAAGAGGGAGGTATTATAAATGAGATGTATTTCTTGTCATCTTTGCAAGAATTAGTTTTAAAACACAGGAATAGAAGACTAATATTTTATTATTATTTTCTTTTAAATCATGTAATTTAATTGACTATAAAATGCATAAGAGAAGTTAGTGGTTAAGAATATTATATTGTATCAAGAATCCATATGCTGAAGAGAGTAAACTAGGACAAAAAGGAGAGTATCATTTCAAACACAGCCGTGAATTTTGCCTATAATATTATAGTGTTTTATTTTATGTTATAACATTTTATTTGGCAGAGTCATATATTTTAAATATTTATATTAAAATTAAGTTTATTTTAAAAATTTGAGAATAAAGCATGTAGCATAGTGGATATCCTTAATACTTTATTAAAACTTAGTAGATCTTTGGTTCACATGTGTCATTCCCACAGAGCATTTAGCATGTATAAATGGCTGTATGTTTTACTGTACATTCTTTGGGTAAATATGAGATTTAGAATAATTAGCTTTGTTGCTTGTTCACATACACTGCACACATAAACACTGTTAGAATTCTACCATTACCTAAGGAAGTATTTCTAGTGCAGCTCCTCATCAGCATCGGTGGTGACAGAAGGGGTAGATACTATTATAATTACTAATCCAATTCTACCAAAAACCTAACAGTGTTCTGGGTGTTATTATTAAGAATTTTTGTGGTAATTTATATTTCACAAAGTCCTTCAGTTACACAGAGGAAACTGTTCTTTATGATTGTTTTGTGATTTCTGAAATTATCTGAAAAAAGGAATACTTTTAAAACAATAGTAATTTCTAAATATAGTGATGTATTAGCAGGATGAAATAAATGAATCATATCAATCTCACACTAGTTTTTTCTGTTTTATTTGGATAAGAATTATGTTCATATAAAACATTATGACAGAACCAATCCTTAAATTACTTTAAGATGCATTTAGTCATACCAAGTACTGGTGAGTATAAACAGTATTAGTGGTGACTCAGATTTAGATATAATATATATTTATAATGTGATGTTGAGAGGTAGTACAGTCAGGGAAAATTTAATATATTTGTTTTGTCTTATTTCTCTGCCTGATTATCTCTGTGACTATTGCTCCATTTTAAAATATGAAAAGTACTCACTTTATCTCTTGTGCTTCATCCAAAATATTGAAAGAGTATCACAGTGGACTCCTTGGTCATGTTAATGATACTAGGTCCAGATTTAATGCAGTATGTCTTATATTGAAAGCTAAATAAATTATATAAATAAATAAAATCACTCAATGTTTTAGATAGACGTAACATACTCAATTGACTTCATCATAATCTATTTAACCAAATTTCATAAATAATTGGCTTGCTTTCAAGATTTAGCCATTAAAATCAACACAATAGCTAACATGTTTATTCATATGTACCTTTTAAGATTAAAGTCCTTAAGAGTAGAAATGATGAATCAAATTATATACAGATTTAAAATAATCTTGTTTACTCTCAAATTTTCTTCCATATGTGTCACACCAAATTACATTCCTACCAAATTACTTCTACACCAGCATTTGAATTTCTAATGTTTTATCCTTAACTTGTCTAATAACAGAAGAAAAGTTTTATTTATCTCCATTTTTCAAATTACTAATCCAAAAATGTATTTTTAAATATCCATTTTTCATTTATATTTTTGTGTGCAATTCTCAGATTTTTGCTTATTGATATATTTTTTGCATATAATCTTTTTAAAAATGTTTAAAATGCCAGCTATTTATCCTGACACTACTTTCATAATTCATATTTTCTCACTGATTCAGGAAATGATTTAATTCTATTTCTCTTTCTATTCCCACACCACACCCCTCTTTCCTCAGTCTATATTGTCTTTTTCTGCTTTGCTGAGTTTTCTGTTTCTGACTTTACATGGTATGTTGTTGATTTCTGGAATACGTTTTGATTACTAGAGAACTATGTGCATACCTTTTATTTTGCAAAAATTTTATGAGTCTTTATATATGTGTATTCATTCCAATGGTCTATCATTTTAACAGTTCCACAGTAAATGAATTAAACTGGTATACTTTTGAATTACTTTGAAGTTGCAAAATATCTATACATCAATTAAAGAAGAAATATAATACCCATATCTTTTAGATAGTCTACCAAAGGACAGAGTTTGCCTCTTTCTTTGTATCGTTTTCTTTTTTAATTTTGCTAAATTTTACTATACTCTAGTAAGTTTTCTATATAATCAGTTGATCATCATCTACATTACCTTCTTACTTTGTTGATATTCATGTTAATTGCTACTGTTGTGTATATGTAAGTATTGGATATTAAATTGAGTAATAAATAATTTGAAACATCCATATTATATAGATATTATTGTTATAGTAGCTTATCAAATGACAAAACTGAGGCTCTAAGAGGTTTTGTACATACTTCTGTTACACAGTTGATAGTGGTAGGGCTGTATCTTGAACCCAGTTTTTTAGAAATCCAATATTTGAGTGCTTGTCATCATCCTGTACTGATTCTTTGTATACTTAACTTTTAAATAATCATGTTCCTAAACTTAGTAATCTTTTTATATATGTATACACACATGTATACATATTCATATATTTGAAAACACACATATACATATATATACACATTGTGTATGTATACATATATTAAACTTTAATCTTTTGTGATTTCCAAATCTGCAAATAATTATTTTACTCTTTGCCTATCCAAATATCTGTGCCATTTATTTTTGTTCATTGACTAACACTTTCAGAAATGTTTTTAAAATAGTGATAATAATAGGCTGCCTCATCTGAAATCTCACTTTAGCAAGAATGTCCTTAATGTTTCACCATTAATCATAGTATATGAATTCTGTGGCACATAATTGCATGTGTTCTTTTATGCTGCTTGCTTTTATCAGGAGTCTGTATTGAATTTTATCAAATGCTTTTCCTGCATATATCAAGGTATTTGTATACTTAATACACTTCCTATATTTGAAATATCATTGCATTCCTGGAATATATTCTATGTAATTATGGAATTTTGTTTTATTATCTTACCCCTCTTTAACTGTGATTTTCTATCTAGAATGTTTGCATCTATTTTTGTGTTATATTGTCATATGCTACTTACTACTTTCATGCACTACTCCTTTTGTCAGCTTTCAGTCACAACATAATGGGGATTTATAAAATAAGGGAAGATGTTTATCTGTATCATCTGCAGCAATGAAAATGGCATATGGATCATCTTTACAGTTCTAATTTTTGTTTTTATATTTTACCCATGTTATCTTAATTAGGCTTTTTTGAGATTTGTGGGGTTTTCTGAGGTTTTTAAAGTTCTGCTCTGTCAAGTTATCTTTGCTATTTTTGCTATTATAATCCATTCATAACTGATTTTATCCCTTTAATTACTCTCTTATTTCCTTAATTTGTCTTATTTATTCTTTAATTGAACTTTTAGTTATTTTAATTTTAATTCATTCAGATTTAGAAATGAATGTCTCTAAGACTATGAATCTTCCTCTGAGTACATATTTGGCTCACTGCATTTAATATTCAGTGTTCTCAGCATTGTTACAGTCTAGATCAAAGATTAACAAACTGTAGCCAGGGACCAAATGACATCCGTTGCCTGCTCTTGTAAATAAAATTTTGTTGGAGCTCAGGCACATCCATTTGTTTACATATTATATATGACTGCTTTCATACTGCAATGGTAATGTTGAGTAATTGGAATAGGTATGTAGATTTCAAAACCTAAACTACTTACTGTCTATACTTTTACAGTGGAGTGAAACAGGGGAAATTAGGTAAACCAGAATATGGCCTTAGCTGTGATGAGCTTATCCTGCTAGTAGGCCTGGTGTATGAACTGCATGGAGCTTTGGTCCCACACTGAAGAAAGAATGCTTGTCTTTTTACCCCAGTGCCAATCTCCCATCTGATATATATGCCATTCATTTGATAAAGGGAGCTTAGTTTTTCAGGTGAGGCAGCTCCTGTCTGACTGAGGTATAGTCTACTGAAAAAAAGGCTGCTTTGAGTCATGACAGCTAAAACATAATAGCAGCTGGAGAATGGGTGCACTTGCCTAATAATGGTTTTTTGGGGGCCACTAGTGGCATTTACTAGGATCCATCCCTTGTTTCAGTCAGGTCTAACGGTTTCTGACATAGGTTCACTTCATCTAGTCATTTTCTCTAGAATTCTGAATGGTTGCACTTTCTGCGAAAATGAATAAGATGAGAATTAACTGGATGAACTTTAACTTCCACTGCTGTAGTTGTTTCTTATACTATAACTGATACTCAGTATACTCCTTTTTTACTACATATGTTAGATGTAATTTCCTCTCGGCTAGTACTACCATTGGCCAAAGTAGCTTGTCTAGTGGTGTGATTCATGTGTACATGCTTGTGAGGATATGAGCCCCAGGATACCATGCACTTTTCAGCCTATGGTTGCTTTATTTGTTCATTTATACTAAAAACTGCAGTAGAAGCTAAAGTGTATCACCTGAGCACCAAGCGTATAATTCCCTTCCCTTCTTATCTTGCAATAGCCCTATGTCCTCATATTGACCAGAGTCAGTTACCCTTGCTAGTATGAGAACTTTCTGTGACCACTGGTTTACCGGCATAAAGAGACAAAAGTGACTGAGAAGGCTTTTATATATCTACTCTTGTAATTAGAGTCTAAAAGTGGAAGTATTTGCCTCTTTTTGCTTGACTGCTTGAGCAGGTACATCAATCTCTTCCTGCACTCAGTGTTCCTGATTCTCAGGCTCTCAGACCTAGACTGGAATCTACATCATTGGCTTCCTCTGGTTCTCAGGCCTTCTGGTTCAGAATGATTTACACTAATGACTTTTGGGGTGTCTACCTTGCAGACAGCAAATCATGGGATTTCCCAACCTTGATAATTGCATTAACCAATTCCCTAAAATAAATCTACCTATTTACATATATATAATATATATTCATAGATATATGAATAAATTATTCATAATCTATATCTATCTATATCTATATCTATATCTATATCTATAGCTATGATGTTAGTCTGTTTCTAAAATACCACATTGTGTGATTTTTGTAGTTAGTAAGAATAAGTTCCATATTGGGTAAACGTCCATTTAATTTTGCCTTTGATTAGCTGAAATTAGCCAAAAGTATTTCAAGAGTAGTTGTTACATTTTGAGTTTCCCAAATGTAGGTCTTGAGAAAAGGACTGGTTATAAGATTGTTTCGAAGGTAAAATATTTTGAAGGAATGGGCAAATGAGACAAGAAAGATTGGAAAGTGAAGGAATGGTATGTATGAGTGAGTCATTCTTGTAGGTGGCAACTGGTGTTCAAGCCCACTAAGAACCTTCTGGGAAACCTTGTAGAACATGTTTCAGAACGACAGTGAAGAGTGAGGCTGTTGGGTATTTATCCACCAGCCCTCATCACTCATTTTGTAGGATTGTCCCTGGTACATTAATTCCCTGACATTTCTGAGCTACTTGGTGTTCAGGCAGAGCACACTCTAAAGGCCAAGTACAGTCTCAGAGAGTGACTGAAAGTTGTCAGACTATATGAGAACAGCCTCTTGTCAGTAACTTCTGAGAAAAATCAAAGGGAAATGGGTGGGGCAAGTGGCATTTTTAAAGCTTTGATATTTTAAGAATAGAAACATTCAACATTAAAAATAAGAAATAAAAGAAAATAACTTTCCTTTTGAACAACTTTCCCTCAGTGGCATCTAAATAGTTATCTACAAACTTGGTATTCAAGGAAATTAAAATTACAAGAGACCTTGACAATATAATTAAAGTTAATTTGATTCTAGTTATAAAACTGGTTCAGGAGGTTCTTGCTAGATCAATGCTAAAGTTCACTATGTGGGAAGAATGAACACAATTAAAATGATATTGACACTTCAGTTTAATTACATAACACAAATGCTTCCATCAGATAACATGAAGCTTGATAGTGATGTACAAATAATTCTAACATTTCTATTTCGTAAAGAAAACTTCAAATTTCGTTACCAAATGAAAGTTGAAAGAGCTTTAATTGCACAATTTAAAAACTGCTATTTTCTCTTATAGTTAATCCAAAAATATTTATTTTGACCAATGGAATAAAAGTTATAATCACTCTTGTTTTGAAAGATTTAAGACAAAATAATACATCTTTTAATGAAGAAATGTAAATGTGATGCTAAGTAGTCTGCTTCAAAAGATAATTCACTTCATAAAGATTAATATCCCATATTTAAAAGGGGATGCACTTTATCCCTCTTTTTTTCTGTGTATATTTGATTCCCATAAGAGTGTTTTTAGATGTTTATATTTTTAGTAAAAGAAATTGGCTTTAAATCATACTCTTTCCTCATGGACATCACCTTAGTATTTCAAACTCAGCTTAGAAAATGCAACAAAAATGTTAGCAGCACAAAGAACTTCATGTTCTTGTGTTGGCTGTTTGTTTTCTTTTGACTTTTTCGCAGTTTCTCTGATGTGCCCCATACTGTTCAGGGCAGAACAGCATAATGGTTCTTCATATAGGCCCTCATGGCTATCACCTTCTATGAAAAATTAGACATTCAGATATTATACTGAATACAATGTTTTTATCTGTTGCAAATTATCTGTCTCAATGTGAAATATATGGTTTTGAAGAGTGGATACTAAATTCATTAAAAGATATATGAAAATTGCTGAGTAAGAGCAAGTCTGAATTTACAGTGAATCTGTACTGTCAATTCAATACTGTCAAAATATACTTTCAAATCAGCTTTCCCTTTTCTTGTTTTACTTTATCCATTTTTATTGAAGTATAGTTGACTTACAATATTATATTAGTTTCAGGTGTATAGCATAGTAATTTGGTATTTTTATAGATTATACACCATACAAAGTTATAAAATAATGATGATATTCCCTGTGTTGTACATTACATCCTTGTAGTTTACTTATTGTATACCTAGAAGTTGTACCTCTTGACACCTTTCATCTGTTTTACTCCCCTCTGGTAATCAGTAGTTTGTTTTCTGTATCTGGAGTCTGTTTCTGTATAAATGCTTGTTTTATTTTTAGATTCTACATATAAGTAATATTATACAGTATTTTTCTTCATCTGACTTATTTCATTTAGCATAAAACCCTACAGATCCATCCATGTTGTTGCAAATGATAGGTTTTCTCTCTTTTTGTGACTAAATAATATTCCACTAGATATATATACCTATTTATTTTTTTTTGTCTACGCTAAGTCTTTCTCATACTTTGCATCCAAACTGGAAGTACTGCTTCATAACATCTTTTGATTTGTTTCTGATACAGGTTTATATTGCTAAAGTCTTTGGATATTTGTTGTTTCCTCTAGACCACTAGAATATTAATTAACAATGCCACATTGCACAGAGGCCTTTGTATGGTAGATCCGTTGTATTTAGGTTCAACTCAAAACCTCTGGATTTTCTCTGTTCCACATCCAGCTCAAACTAAAGCTGAGAATATTTAGATAATTTATTCAAATTGGGATCATGTCTTATTCAATAATACACAGTGGACATTTTGATGACATAGGTGTGAATCCGAAGGGTTCTGTCTGGGTTGGCCAAAACACTCTGGGTTCCTTGGGACAGTCTGCTAATATCTGTTGTCATGATGTAATGATTAATAGTATCTCCCTTTCACTCTCAAATGTATCCCCGCTCAAATGGTAAATTATATGATTATGCAAATTTTACAGATGTGTACCCCATTTAACAAAAGAAAGTCTCCTGGAAATAGGAATCGTAGCATTCATTTCAACAGGAAATATGCAGTGTACTCATTTTAGTATAGTTTGAAGACAGATTAAAAATGAAATTGTTTACAATGGGGAATGCAAGGTACAGGGATATAAAAAAAGAATACTGTAGTACAGGAGTAAGTTATAGCAGGATTTGGGGTTCTGATAACACTGCTAGGGATAAAAACGATATGGAAGGGAACATTTTCAGAACTTTGGGACACAGAAGGTTGTGTGGAAAAGGACACCTGATAGGAAGAGTTCTTTGGTTGAGAGACTCAAACATCTGAGAGAAACTCTTCAGAGGCAAGGAAAGAAAGTCACGAAAACTAAGTGAGACAGTTATGTGAAACAGGCAAATGGAGACCTGGTAAAGACCTGAACTTACTCCTCTCATTTTACTAATATCCTGCTAGTATTACTCATGGACCAAACTCAACCAGCAGCCAGAGGGCAAGATAGCCAGTTGCTATAAGTCTAGATATATCAACCTACCATAACAAGTGGGAAGTATTCAGTAGAATGCACCACCTTTTAGTCCATTAGCTTGCCTCCTTTTTCCTTCCTGGTTTAAAAAGTAATTCCCCAACAAAGAGGGCACAAATATTAATTTTGTTGAACGTTCCCTTAAATTTTAAAATATTATATACCATCATTGTTCTTCATTGTTGGTGTGTAGGATACAAATACTTTGTAAAATACAGCATTTACAGTTTCCACTTTGTAGCTCGTAAAAATGGAGTTATAGCTGGCTTCTGGTCTCAATACTGTGTTGCTTTGTTTTGTTTTGTTTTGTGTCCTTGTTTATCTTTTATTACTGGGTCAATGTATTAACCAGGATTACTGAGAAAGAAAATACAAAGAGGTATCCCAGTGAATTTTCTAAGTTACAAATATAATCTCTCTTGTTCCTGTGGTATAACATTAACCTAATCTTCCTTGATTATCAGGATCAAGTACTCTGGTCAGCACAGATGCCTTTGTCTGCTGATTCCTGCAAAGCCCAAATGAGTCAGGGAAACATGTTGGCTCCATGAAGAATGCATTTTTACTCTTGTACAGTGATTTTATGCAGTAACCATACAGAGAATCATAGCAATTATGGTGAGAAGTTTGGAATTTGGGGGGCATAATACATACAGAAAATATCTGCACAAAATGAATCCCCCAAATTTGTGTAGAGATTTATTCTCTATCTGGTTGTTAAAGAGTGTATGTAAAACAATTTTTCAAGGCTTTACAGATAATAGTTACTTGGTGTTGTGTACTGAATAGGATTCTGGAGTCGAAAAGAACAGGGACATATTGAAGTTCTGACTACACAGATTGGAGAGACATCACTAAAGAGACTATACAATTAGTTGAGGTCCTAGGCCACACTTTTGGAGGAAAAATAAATAAGATCAAGAGCAAGGGTACTATTGGTATTCTTGGTACTATTGACATTTTATGCTAGGTAATTCTTTGTTTTGATGGGCTTCCCTGTGAATTTCAGAATGTTTAGCAGTATCCTTGGCCTCCATGTGTTAGATGTCAACAGGACCTCTTCCCTAAGTGTGATAATAATAAGATGTCTCCACACATAGAGAAATGTCCACTGGGAGCAAATGGCCTCTGATTGACAACCACTGCCTGAGAGTAATGACTATTTTTAGTTGCCTTATTTAATGGATGAGACTAGCAACAGATTGGATACCACAGAAGAAATGTAGTAGACTTGAATATGGGTCAATTTCAAAGAGGAAATCTCATGACAATTTCAAAAATATTTTTAACTAAATGAAGATGAAAACACAAATTTATCAAAATTTGTGGAATGCAGTGAAAGAAGTGCTTAAAGGGACATTTATAGCATTGAATACATAAATTAGACAAGAAGAAAGATTTAAAATTACCAATCTAAGATTCCACTTTTGGAAACTAGAAAAAGCGGAGTAAATTAAATCCAAAGTAAGCAGAAGAAAATAAATATTAAATATTAGAACAGAGATTAATGAAATTTAAAATGAAACCAATAGAGAAAAATAGATAAAATCAAAAGCTAGTTCTTTGAAAATATCAATAAGCTTCTAGCCAGGCCAACTAAGAAAAAAAAAAAGGGAAAGGACAGAAACTACTAATATCAAACGAAAGAGGGAATATCACTGTAAGTGCTGTGGATATTAAGAGGATAAGGAAAGAATACTATGAACAACTCAGTGCCCACAAATTTGATAACCTAGATGAAATAGATCAATTCCTTGGAAAACAAAATATGCTAAAACTCACACAAGAAGAAATAGATAACCTGACTATGCCTTTATCTATTAAAGAAATTGAAAGAATAATTAATAACTTTCAAAGGCCCAGATATATTTACTGGTCAACTATACTATAATTTTAAGGAATAAATTATACCAACTCTCTATAATCTCTTTCAAGGATAGAAGCAGAGAAAGAATACTTCCCAACTCGCTCTATGAGACCAACATTACTGTAACACCAAAACCAGAATAAGATACTAAAAGAAAATAAGACAATAAGCCAGTTTCTCTAACGAATATAAATGCAGAAATTCTCAACAAAGTGTTACTAAATCACATTTTACTGGTATAAAGAATTACACATCACAACCAAAAGGGATTTATCACAAGTATGTAAGCCTGGTTCAACATTTAAAAATCAATCATGTGATCAATCATGTCAAGAGATTAAAAAAATTAAAAAAAAAAACACATGGTCATTTCACTAGAACAGAAAAGCATTTGAAAAAGTCCAACACCTATTAATCATAAAAACTTTCAATAAACTAGAAATATAGGAGAACTATCTCAACTTAATAAAGACTAGTTACAAAAAAAAACCTACAGCTAAAATCATACTTGATGAGAAAACTGAAGCTTTTTCATGAAGATCAGATACAAAGCAAGGATGTCCCTCTCACCACTCCTTTTGAACATCATACTGAAAGTTCTAGCTAATGCAATAATAAAAGAAAAGGTAATAAGAAGTATGCAGATTGGGAAGGAAGATATAAAACTGTCTTTTTTTTGTAGATGACACGACTGTCTATGTAGAAAATCCAAAAGAATTGACAACAAAAACCCTCCTGAAACTAATAAGCAATTGTAACATGGTTGCCGGAAGCAAGGTTAACATTCAAAAATCAGTTTCTTGCCTGTATACCAACAATGAACAAGTGGAATTTGAAATTAATGACACAATAGCATTTATATTAGCATTTCAAAAATGAAATACATAGTTATAAATATAACAAACTATCCAGGATCCATATGAGGAAAACTACAAAACTCTAATAAACAACAAAACAACAACAATGACAAAAACACAAAAGAAAGGAGAAGGAGGAGAAGAAGGAAAGGAGAAGAATTATTAAGTAAATAGAGAGATATTCCATGCTCAAAGATAGGAAGATTCAGTATTGTCAAGGTGTCAATTTTTCCTAACTTGATGTATAAATACAATACAATAAAAATCCCAGCAAATTATTTTCAGGATATCGACAGACTGTTTCTAATGTTTATATGGAGAGGTATATCCAGAATCATCAATGAAATATTGAAGGAGGAGAACAAAATTGGAGGACTGATATTACTTAACATCAAGGCTTACTGTAAAGTAATTCATTAATTACATTGAATGCAAATTATGTGAAGACCAATAAACAAGCACTTCAAATGATATAAAAAAGAAAGTTTCAACTATATGTCATTTGTAAGAGACTTTTAATTTTTTAACATGTAAAAGTTAAGTACTTAAGATGATCAAAAATCATGTATAATGCAAGTGTAAATTATACAAAAAATGGGGGATTATAACAATCAGTAAAAAAGCCTCGAGAAAAGCAATATTCAAGAGATGAAGAAGGAAATGTTTTATTGACCAAAGGACTCATTTGTCAACAAAACATAAAAGTCCTAAAGATGCATGTGCTTAGTGGTAGAGTTTAAGCATTAATGAAGAAAACATTTTTAAAATTTAAGGGAGAAATAGACAGATTTAAATCACTTTAGAAATTTTAAATCTCCATTGTTTTTCCATTGTGTATGTATAATTTCTGAGGACTTTACAAAAACATGAAAATAAAATATCTTAGTACCAGAATTTGACAATGTCATAATATGTGACATTAATATGTGACATTAATATGCAAATTGTATTTCTATACATTAGCAATAAAAACTTTGAAAACAATTAAAAATAATTTTCACTAGTATAAAAAGAATTTTAAAATAAGGATAAACTCAACAAAAGATACACAAGATTTCTATACTGAAAACAGCACAACTGTTTTGCAAAAATATGTGAATGATGTAAATAAATTGAAAGATATAACATGATAATTGGAAGACAAAATGTTGCTAAAAAGATAATTCTTTCCTTATTGATCTTTTGATTTAGTGCAATAGTAGTCAGAGTCCCAACAAGCATTTTGTACACAAGGACAAGCAAATGATAGAATTTACTTGTACATACAAAGGACCTAGTATAGCCAAAATTATTTTAAAAAAGAAGGAATTTCAGGATTTATAATACCTGATTTTAAGAATTACTGTAAAAGTACTAGTAATCAAGACAGTGTGACATTGACATGAGAAGAGGAAAAAAAATGATGGAACAGTACAGAGTCTAGAGCTAAACATATGTAATTGATTTTCAATAAATGTTCAGAGCAATCCAATGGATAAAAGGAAAATGTCTTCAAAAGTGGAGCTAAAATTACTGGATAAGCAAGTACACACACACACACACACACACACATTTACCAGTATCTCATTTCAAACACAAAACTTAATTGGAGATGGATCATGGCCATAAACATGAAAATTAAACTCCATAACTCCTAGAAGAAAGCTTAACAATACCTTGACCTTTGTTTGGATGGCAAAGATATTTTGGACTGGAACAAAGATCACCCTTCTTAGAAGAAAAAAATGTATAATGAATTTCATAAAAATTTAAAACTTTTTTCTTCAAGAGACAATTTTAAAGATGATTAATGAAGCAACACTTGGAAAAGCCATTCATGACAAATCATTTTTTTATCCAGAATGTATAAAGAAAATCTGTAACTCAATAACAAAAATATGAAAATTTTAAAAATATGGATAAACATTTGAAATGTACAATTTACAAAGGAAAAGCCAATAAACACATTAATTTTTTCAACATTACAGTCATCAGGGACATAACATTTAAAAGCACAAGAAGATAAACATTTGCAATGGCCAAATGTTTAAAAACACTGACAACAAAATATTGATGAGAATGAGAAGCAAATGAAACTCTCATATGTTGCTGTTAGGAATAAGTAATAGTTAAATAACATTGTAAAATTGTAATATAGCATCTTCCCTATGACGTAATAATTTCACTCATAGGTATTGATCCAATATAAATGAAAACATGTCCACAAAAATACATGTGCATGGAATGTTCATAGCAGCTACATCTATAGCAGTAACAAATCAGAAATGACCAAATGTCCATTGTTTGGAGAATGGATAAACAAATTCAATGAAATACATTCATCAATAAATTGAACAAACTACTAGCGTATGACAAGAATGAAATGCCAAAACACTACTAAGTGAAAGGAAGATGCAAAATGGTAAATGTTGTAGTTTTCCATTCATTTATACTTTTGAGCAGGCAAAGTATGGTGATAGAAATCAGAAAAGCAGTTGTCTTCAAGGAGGCAGAAATTAATTGGCAAGGGACTTGAGGAAAGCGTTGGGCCTAACTGAAATATTCAACATCTTAATTGGGGTGTGGATTACCCCATTTATCAAAAGTTATCAAGCAGTACACTTAAAAATATAGCTGACCTTGTTATTTTATCTAAAATTCTATTATGCTAAGATTGAAATGATTTGTTGTTACAGAATTTGTGTTACAGAATTCAAAGAGACTACTAAATAGAAAACATAAAATGCCATTCATACATATTAGTATTAACTCTTATAGTATTCTCCTTTCTAAGGATGTAAATCTTATTTATTGTACTGAAAGTCAACTAGAGATATCTATTTATTTTGAAGTTGGTACAAATATGCTAAGAATCAATTAAGTAAAAATTTAAATACATATTATAAATATTTAAAATAATTTAAAATTTCATTTAAAACCATTAACTTTAAAGCACTTTCTATAACTACATATAGATATACACACACCCACACTATTATGTATATTGTGTTTGTAGTGTTATAAAAATATGATTTTTTATAAATTTTAATCTGTTAAAGAAAAAAAATAGAGGTAAAACAAAGACATGTACATTCATCAATGATACATTATAACAAAGGGCTGAGCATACAGTCAATCTTCCATTGGTATAAGATTTCTTTATGGCATCCTTTACCATCAATTTTCAAAAGTTTTCCACTATGAATTATTTTGTAGTTACTCTAAGGCTACAACCACCCCCAATCAATCAAGTTAAACAGTATTTGGTGGCAAAATATCCAACTGTGCTAGCTTAGAGCTGTTACCTATAAATATTTCTAAAACCACATTTTGTTATGTCTACAAGTATTCATAAACCCAAGTCCTTCATTTAATCATATTTACCCATAATATTTTATTCACATCAATAAAGCATTGTTAGTAGCATTAATAAGAGTAGTCATTTGTACATAAATTGATTATATTTTTGACATTTGTATTTGTGTCCCAGAGACATGAAAATAGGCTCCAGAAAAATCATTTATAATCTCTTTATAAGCATTGAAGAAGTTTCTAAAAAAAGAAATAATCCTTAATTTTAAGTTTTGTAGTTTCAGTGCCCTTACAAGAAAAATAAAAAAGGCTATGCAATGTCAAATTGATTACAATATAAACCATAAGGGAATAGTTACCAATATAGAATAGTAAAGTTATATTCATAATTCAGTCCAGCTTTACCAGATGCAACTTTCCTCATCAATAGGAAATTTTAAAATAGACCCACAGGAATTTCACAATTTAAGGTGCTTCCTTTAGACAGTTTTTTGGCAGGTACAGGCATTTAAATACATTCAACACAGTCCAATATGTGATGAGGTAGATGTGCTTTTAATGCATGAACATGGCAACTAATCTAGAAGAGCTCTTGGGAAAGACTTCCCTGTGGAGAAGGCTTGCCAGATTTAACAAATAAAATACAAGATGAATAATATTTCAGTATAAATGTGTTGCAAACATTACATGGGACATGGTTATACTGAAATATTTTTGTTTATCTAAAATACAAATTTCACTGGGCATTCTGTATTTTTTCTGGAAACCTACTGAGGAGGTAAGTCAGCAGTTAAGTTTTGAGGAAATAAATTAAAGAAGATGTGGGGCCAAAGAATTAGGAGACTACCCATTTTCTATGGTATTAAAGTAGACATTTCATGATGGAACTTATTCAGAGTAGACAGCAAAATGTAGGGGTGGGGATCAGCAAATTATGACAGTGGAGACCAATTCAGATATAGACTCTGTATGCCATGGAAAGAAGTCTGAACATTTTGTTGAAGGTATATGGTTAAGAAATCAAGGGAGAGAGGCTGGCATTTGGAGGATTATTCCAACCACAAAGATGACAAAGAAATTAAGGAGTATAATTGGAAATAGTGTGGTCACTTACGAGTCTGGAACACAGGAAAAAATATCATATGAAAAATGATGAGAGGTGGTTAGTAAGAGGGATGGAAAGAAAGAAATATTTCTCTGTTGTAGAAATATAAATTAGCCAGCTTCATTTACCAACTAAACGTAGAGCAATAAAGGTGAGGAAAAATGAAGAATCTTTTCAGACTTCTTGTTTGGGCAAAACAAAGAAAGTAATCATGCCATTTAGTGAGCTTTACAAAGTGAGGTAAGAGTAGTGTTGAGAAGGAGGTGGTGAGTTCAACTTTGGACGTTTTGAAATCCAGTTTTAGGATACAATATCTAGAAGAACTGTGGAGTTTGGAGTTGTATTTATGGCCCTTGAATTTAGTAGTAGGGAACATTTGCTGAAGATAAAAATGTTGAGCTATTGGCATAGAAACAGTAGTTGAATTCATGGGAGAAAGTATCATGATTCAGCACATATGTGTAGCATGAAAAGATTCCATCAAATCTATAAGACAATTATTTTACAAACTTTAGCTCATTTAATAGTTTAAAATAAAAACAAAGAAGGCATTGTATGTTGAAAGGAATTGTCTATAGACAAATAACTTAACCTTCTTTTAAACAAACTTGCAAAGTGTATGTTATAATCCCCATTTTCCAGAGGCAGAAACTCAAATTAGTTGAGGATAAACAATTTGATCAAGGTTGTACAGCTATTAAGAAAACAGAGGGGCAGTGATATTAACTGAAGTCAGTATGACTCAAAGCTTACAGTTCTTTGATCACACAATATGCCCTTAATCTCTATAAAAACAGCACTATTATTTATTGTGTGTTATTTGGAAAAATAATGAGTGAACTGAAAGATTTACCTAATGCTTGAGTCTAAAATATTAAATATAGCAGCTAATTAAAATTTTGAAGTTAATATGTCATATATACAAAGGTGAACAACAAAATATGCCTACATTTAGTAAAAGCAGTAAAGCGTTAAGGACTTTAAATTTCCAAGTTACCAATTTTGGATCAAAATGATATATCATGACATAAAATGTAAGAAGAATGTCAAATATGTCAAGATTGCTTTAACAATGCCCACCAATGGAGTCACATGGTAAGACTTTTGACTATGGTGTCTATGGGTCCTAATTTACATAGTGCCCTCTTAGTTTATGTCTGTTTTTCTAGTGTAATTATTAATAGCATCTCCTTTTTCCCCACAGAATTCCATTTTAGCTGATACAATGAGTGGTCTCCTTACCTATGAGGTATGGCAATATGCCAGAGTTAAGGTGAGGGGACATAATTAGATACTGTCACACAGCAATATTCAAATCCAATTCTCTCTCTCACTCCACATTTTCTATTTAGGCACTTCTCTATCTGTATTTATCAATTGTTATTTCCTGTATGTTGTAGCCTAATAATCCAGCATCAGTAAATATGTGCTGTTCATAATCTATGCTAATTACTGGATTTTCTACACATTATTTCTTTTAATTCTTGCAGCAACCATGGATTCTAGTAGCATTTTAAATTAAATGATAGGAGAATTGACACTCAGAATAGTTTAATTGCTAATAAGCATAAAGTTCTAAGCAGAAAAGTACGGATTTAAACGTAGGTCCCCAGTATATTTCAGCAGCACCCATGTCATCACAAGAAGCTCAAGCAATTTGACTGCCTTTATCTCATGTCAAATGAGAACAAAATCAGAAGAGAGAATTCTCTGTAAACTTTTTAACAAACAAAGTAGTTCAGAGTAAGTGTGCCCAGCCCTTTTCATATATGAACACGAGAAATAAAATCAGTGCTTAGCAATTCCTCCATGCTCTTTATGGCTGAACATCCTGGTGTAATGCTTGACCAAGGGGTACTGGCCCTTAGAGGCATTAAGCAAGTATAGGAAGCACTTTCGTTTATCATTGTGATTGAGGATTACTGGTATTTAATGTGCTGACAAAGAATGCCGTCTGCAATCATTCTCACACAAGAATTGTTCTTTGTTTAATATGTGATTTTAGTGTCCTAATAACAATCATAGAGATAAAAACATATTTATAATGAACTGAACCTAGAATAACTTTCTTTACATATAAACACTTCTTTTTTCCAGTTTTAGGATACAATAAATTTCTGGGAAATGCAAATACTAGTGGAATAGAAAGAAGATTTTAATTTGTTTTGTTCAGGAAGTTAGAGTTATCCTCAGTTTTAGGTCCTAGACCATCAGTATTAACCCCTCTAGTGGTATTTGATTTTTCTAGTGCAGGAAAATATAAGGCTGTATTAGTAACAGTCAATTTATAGTACATGTAGCTGACTACACCAGTTCTTCTAATTTTGTCATTCCTGAATATTTACATATTGAAATGCATGCTGTTTTATTATAAATGACTTTTCTCTTTCTCCTTATATAGTATTATATTGATCTTTTGAAATTATATTTACAGATAGGCTATGTTATCTATGAATTTCATTTCAGAGTAATAAAAATGGCATTAAAATTATTTTTTTTTAATGAAAAGATGTGTTGCGTCTGTGAAAACTACTTCCTCAGAGGAATAGAGGAATCCCTCTAGAAGGACACTGGAGACTTCTGACTCATAAACTTTATAAGTTCTGAGGAATTTATACCATAACCAAACTTAAAATGGAAATTAACTTGTTACATTATACCTCACTGATGGAGCTGGTTATTTTGTTAAAATGGCTTTGAACACCCTAGTTATTGCCACTCATGCTCTGAATATTCAACAAGATAGATGGATCTCTTTGCAAAGTTGGAATACCTCAAACATTACCTGTATCATGCCACTGCTGCACCATGCAGATCCCTGCTTCAGGTATGAAAAACTTATCCAAACTGTGGGGAAGGTTCTTGTCTGATAATCTTCAGCTATCACTTGTCTTCAAATTGCCTCAGCTGGAGACTACTTTTCCTAAAGTCATGTCCTCTGCCCCTCTACCTGGCAATCTGTGTTCACTGACTTCTAGACACAGGGTATACAGTCCTGGCTCCCTTGCTCAAAGTTAGAAATACTTTGAAAAGCCACGCTAGCTTTGGCACTCCCTGAGGGGTCCTCTGATATCTTGTATCTGTGCCACAAATCCTACTTTCTGCTCAATCTTGCTATGTTCCCTTCTCCCAATGAATATTGACTCCAAGAACACTAAACTCTATGTCAGCCTTAGCTTCCTGGGGAAGCCTGCTTGTGGTACTCAGCCTGGGTATACAGGCATATTTAGGGTCAGGATTACAGGTATATGGATAGATATTTAGAAAAAAAAGATGTAGTTAGGTAGGTAGGAAGATGAATGAAATGATGGATGGATGGATGGATGGATGGATGGATAGATAGATAGATAGATCCATCATCATTGTTAAATTGATCTAAATAGTCATATCATTTAATCACTTCATGTTGGAAGTGAGGAAACAGCTCTCTAGTTTTACATTACTCGTCTAAAGCCCTATGGCCAGTGCGTGGAAGAATCCAAGTGTCCAAGCACTCAAAGCAGAGCTTTCTGCCACTAATAGGGCTGTGATGTTTCAATCAACAGTTTATCCTTTTGATCAATACCTTTACCATTTCTCAGGTTTAATCATTCTATCTTCTCAGTATCTACTATATAATATGTTACTGTGCAGATCTTTTGATAATCTGTTGTGTATATTGTTGAGTCATTTCATCATAGTGTCTTATTTTTATTTGCTTAATCATTTATTATTCATAATTTAAATTATATTTATAAAGATCAATAATTTAGCAATTAATATATTAATATTTGTTCTTTATATAGAAACATTTAATAATTTATTATTATTATTATTTAGAGATGATTTTATCCCTTAAAGGTGAACATATTAAA
Source organism: Vicugna pacos (assembly GCF_048564905.1). Taxonomy (NCBI): domain Eukaryota; kingdom Metazoa; phylum Chordata; class Mammalia; order Artiodactyla; family Camelidae; genus Vicugna; species Vicugna pacos. The sequence continues at coordinate 92,704,517 of NC_132987.1, forward strand.
AATTATGTAAGCCTAGGTTCACTTTCATCTTCTTTCCATAAAGATGTTCTACTTCATTATAAACACATTATAATTGTGTGCTATATGACATACATTAATATAATAAAATATACTTCATAAACTTTTGCAACCCCACTGTTTCAATTATATGTGACTTCAATTTTTCATTTTGATTTCAGAGTCTGAAGAAGTGTTAGTTTTCCCTGTCCCTAGGCATTTTTGTATGTACTATTTTTGTCTTCATCTCAGTGTTTCTTTCTTTCCATCTGACTTTTTTATTTCCAATGTCATCAAACAAGAGACCACTAGAGAGCTGTCCTTCATCTTTTCATTATCTAAAAGAAGTGGGAAGATGGAAACCATCACTTCCCAAAACAACAACCAAAAAAGAAACAAAATAAATAAAAAGGGAAAAAAAGTGAATGGAGGTTTCTCATGCTCTGCAGTATAAAGCAGCATTCAAATTATGTGATTATAAAGGTTTTTCAAAATGATCTACTCATTGCAATACAATACCTGTTCTTGCTCTTGATTTCCCACCTTTTACCATGCAGCTAACACCACATATAGTCATATTTGAGAAAGTATCAGACAGTATCTACCTTTGGTAATGTCTGTTTTCCTCTGAGTAGAATTTCCAGTTACATATCTAGCTAGAAAAATAGAGATTAATTATTAAAATGCAATAATGAGAACCTTCAGCATTAGCACGTATTGAAACAGCAATTCATCTAACTGATAAACTGGTTTTTGGCAAGGGCATGTACAATATATATGGTTTCAGGATTACACATTGGAATAATACTCCGTCATGAGTAAGAAGAAAATCCTGCGTTTGTGACAACATAGATGAAATTTGTGGGCATTGGGCTAAGTAAAGTAAGTCAGACAGAGAAAGACAAACACTTGTATAATCTCACCTAAATGCAAATTCTCAAAAAGCTGAACTCATAGAAATGGACAGTAAAGTGGAAGTAGCCAGGGGCTGAGGATGGTAGAAATGGAGGAAAGGTGGTCAAAGAATACAAACTTCCCATTTTTAGAATGAATAAGTTCTGAGGATCTAATATACAGCATGGTGGTTATAGTAAACAACACTATATTAAATACTTGAAAGTTGCTGAGTAGATCTTAAATATTCTCACCACAAAAAGAAATTATAATTATGTAAGATGATGGTGGAATTAACTAACTGCTATGGTAATCATTTCACAATATATGTCTATCAAATCAACATGTTATGCACCTTAATCTTAAACATTATATGTCAATTATATCTCAATAAAGCTGGGAAAGTAAGAAAAAATGTGCTTAAATAAAACATGATAAGTTTCTAAATTGGTCAAAATCAAAGAACATAGGACTTTTTTTAAAGGAAAAAGGCATTTTTTTTTTCTTTTAAGAAATGTACCAACAAATTGACAAAGGTAGAATGCTGACAATGTGTCCTTCCTAAGCAGGGGTCTGGGATGAAGTCAAGTCTGACCAGGGGTTGGGAGAAGCTAACAGTCTTCCCTGTGGCCCTGGGAGAAGACCAGGCAGGCTCAGGGGTGCAGGGGTGGGACTTCATTCTGTTAACGTTAAAAATTACCTACAGCTTCAGCCAGACTCAGAGAGGACAGTGGGTGGCCCTGCTCTGTCTCCACCTCCTGACACTGACTGCTCTGTGCTCAGGTGGAGACAGAGCAGTCTGGGGAGCGGCTGGTAGCAGAAGGCTCCCTGCAGATGGTCACCTGAGTGTGATTCTCAAATTCACAGACCCCCTCCACCCCTTTCGTCCCCTGTAAACATGAGAATGGACTCCTCACTGCCAAGTCCCCCAAGACAAAAAAAACCCCAAATATTTAACTTATACAATTTTAGTCTTAATATAACCTCAATATATATTTCCTATGACATTTTCAAATTGTATCTCATATTAATTCCTTTCTTTCCAACCATCACCTTATCGCAGTCTTTCATAATTTTATACATGGATAATTATCTTTTTGTCCCTAGGCTATTTCCTATATAATCCACTAGCAAGATGCTGTTAGATTACACACCACTGCAATTTTATAAGTACTTTGTTCATAATTCTTCAGTATGTTCTTGTTGCTTATTTTAGAATAACTTCTCTAGGCATTCTGGTTGTAGAAGAGTCTGGCATCAAAACTATTTTGCCAAAATAAATTGTAGTCTTATATATTAAGATTACTTTTGGTGAAAGTGATTCAACTCAAACTAGCTTAAATTAAAGAGAAGTTTGTTGGCATATACAAGTGTAAATCATAGCGGAATATGTAGTTCATTTATAGTTTGATGTAGTACTCAATCATTACCACCCAAATTTATTGGTTGTGTCATTCCTGCTGGGTTAATATCATCTTCTGGCTGATTAATTTTTTGCTAAAAAAAAATGGTTGTACCAGTACCAAAATTACTGCTGGTGTTAGTAGCACTACCTACCTTGCCATTGGTATTTTTCAAGAAAAACCAGAACTATGTCTAAGCAACCCCAGAAAAAGTCAAGGCATTCAATTTATTGAACAGTAAAATCTTGAAAGCTTTTTCTCTAAGATTAGGAGCAAGATAAGGGTGCTCCCTCTCACCATTGCTGTTCAACACAGTACCCAAATTCTTTGCCAGAGAAATTAGGTAAGAAAAATAAATAAAGAATATTCTAATTGGAAAGGAAGAAGTAAAATTCTTTGCTTGCTGATGACACGATCTTGTATGTAAACAACCTTGAAGACTCCACCAAAAATCATTGGCTTTAATCAATGAATTCAGCAAACTTCCAGGATACAAAATCAACATGCAAAAATCAGTTGCCTTTCTATACACTAACAAAAACATATTTGGAAATAACTAAAAGTATCTCATTTATAATAGCATCAAAACCAATAAAACACACAAGAATAAATTTAACCGAGGAGTTGAAAGAGATCTTCAATGAAAAACTATAGGATCTTGATGGAAGAACTTGAAGAAGACACACTAAATGTAAAGATATCTGTGTTCATGGATTGAAAGGGTCAATATTGTTAAAACATCCATACTAACAAAAGCCATCTGTAAATGGAGCACAATCCCTATCAAGATCCAATGTGGAATTTGGACACTTATTGCAATCCCTATCAAAATTCCAGCAACATTTTTCACAGAAGTAGAAAAAAAAATTTGTGTGGAACTACAAAAGACCCTGAGTAGCCAAAGCAATCTTGAGAAAGAAGAGCAAAGCAGGGGGCATCATACTACCTAATTTTAAACTACACTATAAAGTTTTAGTGATCAAACAGTATGATACTGCCATACAAATTGAGACATATATCAATGCGACAGTATCAAGAGCCCAGAAATAAACTCTTGCTTATATGGTGAACTAATATTTGATAAGGGAACTAAGAATATGAAATGAGGAAAAGATAGTGTATTCAATAAATGCTTTGGGGAAAAGTGGATAATCACATGAAGAAATTTAAATTGGACTGCTTTCTTACATTACTCACAAAAATTAACCCTTAACAATTTTAAAATAGATTTCTAAAGGGAGGGATAATGTTTTTTTTGTTGTTGTTGGCCATTAGAAAATTCATAAATTATTAATTCTTCTGGTGTATAAAAGGGAATTACTCTAAGATATAAAATCCAATATGGTAGTATATCAGGAAATAACAGATTAAAGCATATCCCTACTAACTTGATAGCATATAAAGTCACAATATCATATTATTATAATTTTATCATGACTGAAAAATGTAGATTGCCCAGGGGTTGGAAAAATAAGAGTAGGAAGACAAATACAATTATGACAAGATATAAATTAATTGGCATTTTTTGAATAATTAGTAGAAACATGTTAGTTGTTGACCTTATACAAGTTACTATCAAGGGAATTAAAAAACTAATAATGAAGTAACTAAATTTAATCATTAAATATGTGAGCCATTGTATACTTATACTCTATAAAGTTAGGTGCAGATGCATACATTGTATTTATATTTTGAAATATATATGAAAAATATTGCATTTTATGTATTCATATTTAATCTTAGCCTTTTCTTTTTAGTAAAAGTTTTCATTTATTTGCAGTGTGTATACCATGGGATAGACTACTTGATAACAAAATTATTTTCTAGTCCTGAGCTAATATTTTCAGAACATTTTCACATAACAATAGCTCTGAACGTGGAATGAACTGAAGGAAATGAGAAAAAACAGCATCGGCTATACATGTGGTACAGGGATAATTTCACAGGAAAATAACACATAAGTCAGAATCATCATCATCATCAATTAGTGGTTTTATTTACCATTTTTGAGTACTATTTCTTCTTTCTCTTGAAACAACTGGATTTTTATTTACAGTGACAGAAAATACTCAAAGTCACTTAAAACTTAATATTGGAAGCTATCAATGGCCCATCCAACCCCAATGACCCACAAAAACAAAGCAAAGCAAAATAGTCTTCAACAACAACAAAAAATAGTCAGTATCAGCATGCTTAAAAGTTAACGCTAAAGGAGAACTGAAGGAAAAAAAATCAGCACAGAAATGTATAGTAGCTTAGAGCTCTGTAAATGCTTTTTACATGTATTATGTAATATTCACATCTACTTCTATGTGAAGATAGTTAGTACCCATATATTTCAGGGAGTACTCAGGCTCAGACAGGTTAACATGCCCAAAGTTATATAGTCCATGTACGGGAGAGAGGAGCCTCAGATATCAAAGACAATAAGAAAGCCTATTACATTTGTTTATATCAATGTGGAAATAGTTGGATCAATGTCTTCTGAGAGATATACCACTTTCCAAAATGTAAAATTTTGTTTTTATCATTTCCCAGATGGCAACTATCATTTACAGATAGGGAAGTGTTCAGATATGTTTATAATAGGCTTTCTCATATTAAAATTTTTCAAATGATTCCCTTTTTCATTCACAAACTGATTCAATATAGCTATTGAATTTGTGAAGAAATTTATACTACCATTACTGCAAACTGCATTATGCTCTTTAACTTTGCATGTTATCACAAAGATTATATAGTATTTATAAAAATCTCTTCACACTGATAATAGCAATAGTTATTAGTATTGTTTTTACATTACTCAAAGTTGATAATTAATTACGTCTAGACAGATTTTCCTTTGTAATGTCTTTGATAATTTTGAACTGATATCATGGTGTTAGGTTATCCTTCTAATGTACCATATGCCTAGATGTAGAAAGTTTTACTATTTGAAGCTCATTTCCTGACTAGATGTATTTTATGTGTGTCATCAAATGCAAAGTTTTGATTAACTAGCATTTTTTTTTGATCAGAGATAATATGTAATTACTCAAATCTCCGTTTCTGTACATGACCAGCAGCTGGCATCCTGTTGCTTCTCTGCATATTTACAATTTTAGTGTAATTTGGTGACTGATGTCCATTTTCAAAGATACACATTACTCTGTATAACATTTGATGAAATGTAAAGTATTTGCCCATGCCTGATGATTGAAGAAAGTGCAAATATTGTTGTACTAGTTATTCTTCAAAGATGTCTACAGTGTAGTTTGAGATGGAATGGAGATGTGTAATCACTGTCAGTGGTGTCATTTTTTTTATAATGAAAGACTACAGTGAAGATACTATGAGGTATAATAATTAGAAAATTTGTTCTGCATCTGTACAAGCTACTTTTCATAAATGAGAGCAACAGAACTCTTAGAAATTGAGGTTTCTACATTTTAATTATTTTAGGGGAAAAGAAGAAGCTAGTGAGAAGCCAATGGAGAAATCAGAAGAAGGTGAAATTAGTGAATCTCTAATAAAAAAAATACACTAACTTATATGCTTTCAGGATAAACTTCTTAAGCTGTGTTATTTGGATTGAGCCCTGTTAACTTCAATATCTAGGTACATTTTTAAAACTCAAAAAAGACCTGGCAATGGTTAAATCAGTTACCAGGAGAGCTTAATTTCTGCAGAATATGTGATTACACAGAATAATTCACTTAAGACTTTGTAATAGAGAAGCCTATATCCAGAAGCTGGATTAGAGTTCTAGCTCTGTTTCATTAGCATATATAGTTTACAAAACTGTTTTAATAAAAGGTTACTGTTTAGTCTTGACCATGTTACTTAACATATCTGAGCCTTTGTTTCCTCATCAGTAGGACAGAAGGGTACCCATATGTTCTGTACACAAACTACAGCATATGTGGGAGAATCAAATAAAATGGAGATAAAACAAGTGAAAGTATTGCATAAATATTGTAGCCATACAAAGAAAACTATTACACTAGTTACATAAATACAGGTGTACTTAACACTACATTTCCTGAGCTAATGTAAATCAACAACATTTAACTGAAATTAAAGAATTTAATAACATAAAAGCCTATAAAAGCCTTCTAGTCTACCTCCTTTCAATATATAAATTCAAGTGATAGTCTCTTGGTTTTAGCTATAACAGGAGTAATGGGGATATTCACTTATTTTACCTGAGGATTTTAAAACATGAATCTTATTTTTGACATCTAGAACTAACATAATTAATTATTTTAAAATACCTGCTATGTACTAAGTACCACAGTACAAAGGATCATAGTAGTTTCATATCAGAAAATGAAATCATGGATGTTGCAAACACTGCTTCACTGAGACCCACCTTCTCCCCCACAAATCATGGTGCAAAAATACAATATAGCAAGTAGGAGAAACTCTGGAGTGGTTAAAAGAACATGAAATTCAGCAATCAGTATGTAAATAGGAAATATATCTCCACAACTGAGAATGATGACAAATTGTTTCAGCAAGGCAAAAAATAGTTAAGGTCCATTTATTGAGTGATCTCCTGCAAAATCTAAATGTTTTGTCAAATTAAATCCATACTCCATACTCCTAATTCTCTGCTCCCTAACAGATGAGAAATTAGAATTCAAACATTTTGCCTAGAAGGTACTATTTCTGGAGGGTCCTAGTCAACTGCTTGGAAGCAATGGATAATGTTACAATCACACTCTGCTTACTAGATACATAAAATGCTTGATGCAGGAAGACAACTCAGGAATATATTTATGGTTGGCTGAAGCTACAATCAATGAATATAAGTTTAAGAAAAGTTTTTGGCATTACCCAAGGACATTGACCAAGACATTGTCTCTTTGCCTCTGCTTCCTACTTGGGGGAAATTAGTAGGGCTGATTTTCCAGGATGTGAACGTTTCACTCTTTGTCTAGAGTTGAGAATAATACTTCATTCCTGAGGTAGAAATGAAATGAAATGGCATCAAGTGGGGAAACTGGGGAATGATCTCAGTATTAATAAGCAAGAAAGGAAATGTGCCCTTAGGTTGGTAGCAAAATATGATACCAAAGAGTTCAGAGTGACTGAAGACCTACTCTTGCTGTGGTATCCCAGATCCTGAGCTAAGGTGTGAAGTAGCAAGAATAGTACTGGGACCTAAGTCTTGTGGTGAGAGTAAACCCATGATATGCTTTTTGCTTTTGTCCAGAATATGGCAAATTGGATGGCTGGTTGACTAGTTCTGTAGGTTGGATTATTTAGTAAATAAATCTTCAGAGAGCTGAGAAAGGAAGAAGTAGATAAAATGTAAACAGGATTCATATTTCTATTTTTTTCCAGGTGATTTTCTATCATATCAAATGAGAAATGTTTGTAAGCATTATAATGCAAAATAAACAATAGGTAATCGTCTTTCCTTCTGTCTGAGTAATGATTTCTCAGAGATGTATTTGAGGGTTCAGTAGGAGTGGTTCTTGGGGTTCAAGAAGATCAAAGGCATCAAAATCAAAGGGAACAACATGGCAAAATTCTAACTTCTGAATACAATGTTTAGTCAAATATATGTTACTGTTTGTTGTTTTTTCCCAAAACATTCATTTATCTTTATCAAATTTATCAATCCTACATTTTTCTTTACACAATACACAACATGATGTATTTATCTCTCCCTAAATAAAGTGACTGTAGAATTCCAGACTGCTTTGAAGATTGCTCTCAATTTTGCTTTTCCATGAAATCTTCCACAACTGTTCTAGCAGTTCTGATCTATTCTTTATTACCTCCTAAATACAGTTTTGCCAAGTTCAACAGTAACTTCTTTGTATTGATTAGTGTTTGTTTATGGTTAGTGGAATCATACTAAGGTTAAGAATATTGCTTCAGGTTTAAATTTTTTTTCTTTTCTTTTTTCCCCTTTATTATACCCTGGTACTTACTGGGCATATAGACAAAAAATAAAAGTTTAATTGAGTTATAATTATCATTAAATGTTATTATATTAAATTTTACATTTGAAAAGAAAGACTTTCAAAACAGTTCAATTTCTGATATTTTCAGGCTCTAATAGGAGATAATGAGATGCTCAGGTAAATATTCAAAGCATATTATATTGACCGTTTCTGTCTTTTCATTTCCCACTTTAACAACCACTTGCAGTTTCAGGAAAATTTTAAGTAATTGTTTTTGACTGTATCATTTTTAAAGTTGAGTAACCTGAAAAGACATATTTTGCTGCTATAAGGTAGAAAATAAAACCCTAAAACAGGCCTCCTGACATGCTTCAGTATATCACAAGAATGCATTATAAGCTATAAAATATCTTAGATTAAGATACCCTACATAGGTAGATTTCCAAGGAGCATTGCCTCATTTTTCAACAGTCTAGTTCTTAGTAGGATAAATGAGAACAAAACATGACCTGAAAATAAAAGAGTTGAGGAGTCACTTGCTAAACTAAGTTTTCTAAATTTGTACTAATTTTTTTTGCAGTATGTTTGATGCTGATGTAGCAAGAGATCAGTTTGGTGATATTCAACTTTAAAAAAAAGATTCACTGCCCTAGAATGGCTAATAATGAGAACAGGTGCCAGAGTAGTCAAATATGAACCACTGCATCAACAATCAGAAGTCCAGCTGCATCTGCCTCGACTTTCTGAGACTCAACTAAATATTACAAAATGTTCTGAATTCTCAAAAAGATCAATAACATTTACAATATACCTACCATGTTTCAATTCTTGTACTTAACATTGTAAAATATGTAAGTTTTTAAAAGACGTAGGAGTCAGATTTTGCCTCTGAGTGCTCTTATATTTCTTCTTTGTAGGCTATATATAGGTACGGATATGGATATAGAAAATAAATTATGAAAAATATGTATTTTATGGTATGATAGATTAATTTCCTTAAAGGCTTTTACTTTTCATCTCTTCCTGGATCTACCTTTTCTCATGTAACTTTTTTAGGCTCACCCACTCTGATTCTGGTCTTGGTCACATGATTTACTTTGGTCAGTGGAATTCTAGAAAGTATAATACAAGCATAGACTTGATAAAGCATTTGCATTCTTTTGCTTATGCTTTTTCCCTCTGTTATCACCATGAAAAGGACATACACCAACTAGACTGCTGAAGATTGTGATCCCCATAAAGCAATCAAGATCTCCTAATCATCGCAGCTGAGGTCTGGTACACTAGCCAACAGCCAGCTTACCTACAGACATGTAAGCAAGTGCTGTTAATATCAGGAGACTCACTTTTCAACCATTCTAGGTTCATGATCAATGGATGCTATTGTTGTATGCCATTAAGACTTTTTATAGGGTATTATTATGGCAATGAATATTTAATACAATTGGTCCTGAATTATCCCTTAAATTTTGTGGAAGAGTCTGAAAATTTAGGTGCCCATTAGGACTGAATCAGAAAGTGTATATGATAATTCTACACTTAATAATTTTTCAGTAGTTGTTTGTCATCATCTTATCCCTCACAATTCCCAAAGAATCTCTTTAATTCGAAATAGTATGTCTGAAAGCAAATAAGAAAATTAGATAGTTAACCTAGTCATAAAAAAGCTGTGTTTGTGTGAGATAAACATTGCCACAAACCTACAAGTGCCCATGCCCACAAACCCAATGTATTTATGATAACTATCCCAATATATAGTGACTGTATATCCATGTACATAAACATACACTCATATGTCACCCAACTTTCCATTTTTAAGGACATATTTACCTTTAGTTAGAATATCACAAACCTTTATTCTGTATAATCTGAGCAGTTCAACATATCACCTCCATAATTCTAAGAATTGTTAGTGAAAACAATAGGGGTGAATGACTAAAATTTCTCCTGATTAGTCCATTTATCCTCCTGTTCCTCTGTGCCAATAATCACTAGCAATCTGATTTTACTATTTCTTCTCCAGGGATATCTTCTCTTTCTTCTTTCCTCCTTCTTCATGTTGAGGATACATCTCATTCCTTTATGCCTTCATAGGTCCTTGTATGTATAAAACATATTGAATGTTTCTGGATAGTAGAGTATAATTACAACACAGGACATAAAACAGCTTTAAATTTGTCCCATTCTAGAAACATGTCTGTATTTTAACATCACAGAAATTATCTTCCTTATTCCTCTGTCATCTAACTGACTCATTTTTTTATCTCCCTTTATTCTCTTAAATTTCTTCATCTACCAGGTGTGTCCCCCTCCAAGCACAACACATCCAAATCTGCAGTATTTTGAACAAAAATCCCAAATATGGCTTGGTTTTTTTTTTATATAAAACAATTTACTGTTCTCTTGTTTTTCTTCTTTCCTGTCAAACTTTGTCCTAGAGTAAGATTGGTTTGGAGTAAGATTGGTTTGGTGAGTGATTCAATTTACTTTTCTCTTGTCCATCAGAATATTTCTAGAATAACAACCATAACAAAAAATGTCACTCTGTTGTTTCTACTTGAAAAGGTAAGTAACTATTTAAATAATGTATTTAACTGATTGATACATATATATGTGTGTGTGTGTGTGTATATATATATATATATCTCAGTTATTTTTATACAGTGTATAAAAATTTACTCATCCAATGTGTTTATGATATCAACTCTTCCAATATGTAGTGACTAAGGTATTAGTGAAATATTTAAGAACATGTAATTAAGCAAAACAGTCTTGCCTGCTGCTATTTAGATACAATTATTTGACTGCCATGAGCACATTGTATTTTGGTTGTCTTCTACTTCCATCTCACTCTGTATAAAGTTTTTCATTTCTTTACATTTGTTTTAAATTTCAAATACAAGAATACGCTACATCTATGACTTTAATCTTTCAATTTCAAATGAAGAAAGTAACCTACACTTATTCTAGGGCCAAATGAATAATTGCTCTATCATAAAAGTGAGGTTAAGTTTTTTTTAAGTTGACAATTAAGAAGAATTAGAGAGAATGATTTGAATTAGAATAGACCAAGGACATCTTAGAACATACCTAAGCCTAGTGTTTATTTTCAGTTACTTATAAAACATAAAATCTGGTGTAATGAACATTGATCATTTCAGTTTCTGCTGCCCTTCCTTTGATTCCACTTTTAATTTTGTGAATTTAAAATCTAAATAGTTATTGGGACAAAGATCTCTCTTCTCAATACAAAAGCCCAGAAATATATATCTACGTTTCTTCCTCAGAGTTCTCTCTATATGTCAGTTATCTGTCTTATATTATAATTTCTAGTGTGACAGTAACCAGCTCATCATGTCATAAGATAGCATTTGTCTAAGTGAGATAGCTGATGGTGAAGCTCCTAGTACTTGAAGAATAAAAAGAAATAGAGAAGGTCTGAGAATGAGTGGATGGGCCACTCAAAATCATTCTGTATTCTGAGTATCATAAGAAGCTGCCTTTGTGGAAGAACACTTAATATCTACATGAAGGAAAAAGACTCACTCTGTGAATACCCATTGTTTTAGTCCACTCCGGTTGCTGTAACAAAGTATCACAGACTGGATAGCTTATAAACAACAGAAATTTATTTCACACAGTTCCTGAGGCAAAGTCCGAGATCAGGATGCCAGCAGAGTTGGGTTCTGGTGAAGGCTCTCTTCCAGGTTGTAGACAGTTAACTTCTTGGTGTGTCCTCACTTGGTGGAGGGGGCTAGGATCTCTATGGGTCTCTTTTATAAAAGCACTAATCCCATCTGTGAGGGCTTCTCCTTCTTGCCCTAAGCACTTGCCAAAGTCCCCACCTCCCAATCTATCACATTGAACGTTAGGATTTCAACATGCGAATATTGAGAGGAGGAGGCAGAAACATTCAGACCATAGAATTTACCAGTCTCTTTCATTAGAAGCATAAGATCTTGCTCTGAAGTAGTCATGGGTTTAGGGATCAAAGATTTAAATACATACAAAACATTTTTTTTCACTAGATCAGTTCTGGCTGTTGCCATGACTGAGGGTCTAACATGCCAGCATCAGCTTTTGTGTCCCCTTGATAGAGGACCGTGTCTTGTGGGAACTGACCAGCCACCTAGTGTCAGGTTGGCTACACATCACTGAAAAGATAGTTTTGATTCTGATTTTATTTCCCCATCTGCCTAGTTTCTGCTTGTATCAATATTGTGAGTTCCTTCAGGATCTTCTTTACTTTTATTTTGTTCCTTAACATTGCTTCTTGGAGTCTTAAATACAGTGTCACCTGAGAGACAACACACTTTGAATTTGGGGTACTTTCTACAGAATGGGGTGCATGCTCTGAATATATTTTACCCTTAGAGCATGTAGGTCCTGAATTCAAGGGACATAAGAGCTAATATCAATTCTTCTTGTTATATATGAGGATACATTACACGGTCTCATGATTATTGAATCTGCAAATAAGGTGTTTTAGGAACCAGTGTGCTGTACACCCTCCACAATAATCATGTTATGGGATTTTCCAGTTACAGCTATTTCACCATTTCATAATTCTCATTCCATTCAGTGAAAAAAAATATATTATACCCATGGTATCATCTAAGAAAGTTTTTCTTAACTATCAAGGGGGCTCTGGAGAGTGGCTAAATAGTGTAGCCTGAGAGAAGTATGAATAAGACCAGAGAATGCTGAGGACTGGAAGAATGTCATCTCAATGCCCTGTCCAGTGATGACAACAAAAGGAGCATTATAGCTGTTTTATACAATAGGATAACCATGAATTCAGGTCCCTTGGGTTTGATAATTTGGATAAAATATCTTTAAGTGTACTCAGTATCATGAACACTGAACCATAATCTGATACAGAGCAAGTAAAACATGCACATTAATGATATCTTGTCACACTTAAAAATTATGGCTTGCTTCAAAGAAGTCCAGCAATAAATATGAATAACAATGTGGCTCAATTGGAAGATTTTCAATAAAGTAAGTGAAGACTCAAGTCAGAGCTGTGAATGGCAATGACTTCTCAAGGCGAGGCAGTGCCTGAAACAAGACATTGTTTTGTTTGTGATATAGCACACTTAATCCCTTTCCTGAGGCAGGACATGAATCAGCTGATCTCTGAAAGTTAATTCCAGCTTCATCATTGTCAAATTTCATTTATCTCACACCCTCTACCTTCCCCCTCAGTCTTTTTGTTTTTCCAGGTAACTGTCATCTTACTTTTCATTTCTGTTTGTAGTTTGGTTAAAGTGGCAACCAAAACTTTAGTTAAAGTGGCAACATTCATTCTGAACAAATTTTTATCCCAAATATTAATTTGATACTGCAGTACACAGATAGTGTGCACTACATGTCAGATTCCTTTGCAAAGGACCAATTTGGAAAGTATATTTTATAAACCAGTGTGCTACATTCTGAATATTATGTACTGATCATTTTTTTCCTCAGGAGACTAAATATGCTTATTTTTGATCTATCTAAGGATTCTTATACTGTGGATTTTAGGCTTACCTTTTCAGGAAAAATTTCCTTACTAAAAGGCAGGGCATTCCTGCATCAAATTTTTTAAATGCTTCTATTCAGTGATTTTATTTAAAAAAAAAAAAAGAGGTTTAAAAAAGGAAAAATTAAGGGTTGTGAAATAGCTTCATTAAAAACAAAAACCAAAAAACAAGGAAATATACTCCCTTAACATGCCTGATCATGAATATTTTAGGTTTATTATGAGTTTCATAAAAATCTGTAGGACCTGCACAGGTATATAAGAAACATGTCTGAAGAGAATGGCATTTGTCCACTAAGGGTTGTTCTGAAGGAAAGAGCATTTCTGCACAACCTTTGCTGGTCATGGGTGAACTCAGCTGTTAATGGTCTGTGAACAGCATCATGGATACTTTCCTGGGGACAGGCCTGGTTCCTAATAATTTCTACCATGCAGATATGGTCATTGACCTACAATGGGGATGAAATTGCAGCATTCTGGTGCTTTTTGCAGCAATTAAACTCAATGCCCAGGGTGAATAATTTCTACTGTCAGTACAAGAGTGGCGAATGCTGGATTCTGCCTTTGTCTCACATCCTGTAATTCTTGTTGCCTTTTTCCTGAAACTCCATGTCAACTGACTTCTTCTAGTGAGGGTTTCCAGCAGAGCCAATGTGTCTACATTGTCACATATATGAAATTAGGCAGTTCAGAACATAATAAGACTAATGGGAATACAAAGTAACTTTTCTGTATATTAATGCCTATATTTTTTGATGTACTTTCACTAGAACCTGAAGGTGTGTAGGTGGAAACGACAGCCTAATAGAGCTGTATATGGTCTCTATGTTGGAAGAGAGCCAGGGAAGAAGTCAGAGAGGCTGTTTCCCCTTGCCCCATGAACCTATTTATACAATTCAGTATTCATAATTATGTGTCTGGTTTTGAAAGTTTGATAAAGTGATAATATGCTCCTCAAACCCCAACCCTAAATTGAAGAATAAAGAAAAATGTCACCACCCCTACCACAAAATTAAAAAGCGTGAGACAAAAGGATGTGTGTTTTCTGACTACTGTTTCCTCTTCAGTCACAAGTGGCTGGCACAAAGAGCCTCATGTGCATTTTTTTCTAACTGTATCATTTAACTGCCAGAAATTACACCCTTTTAAAAATATTTTTAATTTACCAGTTTTTAATAACATGGGTCAATTTATATTTTTAGAGTAGAAAACAGAAAGAAATAAAATTGGCTTCACTTTCTGAGAAAAAGTGCTCTCCCTGAAACCTGTGACAACTTTATGTTTCATTGAATGACTCAGAAAGACCTCAACACATTTTACTCTAAGTGTATTTGTTGATTCTTTGTCTTTGTGAAAGTATGTAAATAAGGAAACTTAAAAATCTGCTAGAAAAAGAATTAACAGCTATTAAACCTATTAAATTTTGTAAAATTTAGATAAATTTAGATAAAAATCAGATAAATCTCCAGAACATAAATACATTTATGTTAAAAAAAAAAAAAAACTTGGGTAGCCATTAAGTATAGGGCTTGATTTTGGTTAAAGTTCTTAACTTTTCCTAAGAAAAGTCAAACCACATCTCCAGAATTTCTGCTTGGAAAAGCTGTTCTTAATTAGCAATGAGTAACATTGGCATTGGGAAGCTAAAGTTCAGTTGTTATCGATAAACTCTTTGAAAAAAATATTTTGCAGAAATGCTTGAAGAACATGCTGTCCATGAATTCCCTAGAGAAACCATATTGTACTCTTAAGGCAAATGATTATTTTCATGTTTTATATTTTCATCTGTATCTCATAATGCTGCATACTTTATATTTATAGCATTTATTATTTTTCTGCCCTTGTAAAATATAACCTTTATGAAGCCATCAGTTTTGTTTATTATGCCAAATTCTACATCCAGGAACCAAGACTAATTCCTGGCACATGATGAGTACTAAATATACATTTGTAGGAAGAATGAATATGTTAATGAGCTGTCCTTTTAGATCTCAGGTGGCTTTTTATTTTACATCATAGAACCCATGGGTCTTATAAATAACTTATTTTCTTCCTTGAATACTAGGAGGCTTAAGGTCAAATACTTCTTACATATCCAGTAAATATAGAGCACCAATTGGATGTCTTTGGGGCTTCATAATGTTATTGCTCTTATTTCCTTTTGTTTTAATTCTTACAAATATTTGTTGTGCCTTTCTATTTTGTTATTCTTGAATATTACATACAATATTGTTCTATATCTGGAAAGTAAGGAGAAAAACAAGATGAGAGAAGGAAGATGAAACACTAAGATTACAAGAAAAAGGTGGAAGGAAGGAAGGAAGGGTGGGTGGGTTATGCATAAAGCAAGCAAATGAGAATAGAGAGAAGCAGGAAAGTGAATGGGAGGAATTTTTAAAGAGAAGGAAACTGAGAGGAAATGACCTTGGCAGTGAGAAAGAAAGAAAAGATTTGGAAAAACTTCCTTAATTGGAAATGCTGAAACTGCAGAATAGATGGCAAGTATGTCTTGCTATAAGCATATTCTGGATAAATACAGATTTTTCATGGCTAACTGTACTTTGCTTGAATTTTGGAAGACTTGTGGAGGTTTTGAGCTCTCACTCTCAATCAACTAATCAATGTGATGAGATAAAATTATTTTCATTTAAGTGATGAAGCTGATATCTAATGTAGTAATTATTTTAAATTCTATGTAATAGTAGAAATAATTTAGTTGTTTTATAAAGAAATCTAGAGAGGGTAATGTTATAGACATACTGCAGCCTGCCTCTGCAGTTGAAGAACTGAGTGATAACCTGTATACTCTTACAGCAATGAACAAGCAGCTGATAACCAAATATCAGGCTCATGGGAAGAGTAAAAGTTGTCTTCCAAACACAGCCATCAATAACTAACAGGAACAATAATTCATAAAATGTTTGAAGGCTTAAAACGCAACTGAACCACAGGCTAATGCAAAGCTCTAGCCTAGTTGGTTCCCTCTAGCAATCAGGGAAAAGAGCAATACCAGCATTTAATGAAATATGGTTACAGGTTAACACATTAACATAGGAACAACATTCAGCTCTTCCCTCTCAAACCTTCCTTCAAAATTGTTCTATTCTAGGGAGAGTAAGAGCTATTTCTTGTCATTTGGTCCTTCACATAAAATCTTCTCCTTCTGAAATCTGCTGAAAAGAAATGTGTTAATGAGAACTGAACACTTACTGAACCCATATAGAGTTGGTTCTCTGTATCAGTGAGTTCTGCATTCACAGATAACAAAGGGCCTGCTATGCTACACCATTTTATATAAGGGACTTGAGCGTCAGCAGATTTTGGTACCTGCAGGGGTCCTGGAACCAATCCCCCACAGTCATCAGGGATGACTGTACTTTTGTACACAAGAGCATCAATACTATATGATCCCACTGCTTTTCCTAGTTGGCCTTATCAGGATGATTTTGCATCACAGTACATAATGATGGTGGACTGAAAAATGTCTAGTTAACCTTCTTGCCTTCCTCTGCCCTCTTTTATGTCTTGGGAGATTGACTATTATGGACTGCATCAATTGGGTGCCCTTGCCTTCTGGCTTTGAATTAGATTTGACCAAAAAGCAGAAATGGCAGATTAGACAGTAGGAGAAGAACAAAGTCAGACTGTTTATTTACTCACTCACTTCTAGTTTAGGTTTTACAGGGCCTAAAACACTCTTCAACTGTGGCTTCTATCAAGTAGTCTTCCTTCTGATACATCAGCTCTCACTGAGCTCTACTTAACACCCCTTCATCTCTCTGGTCCTTCAATGTGACAGAAGTAATGATTTTCTGCAATTGCTAGAGCCTGTGTGCCTCATCATTCTTTGTTGATTTCTATACCCAGTTCACATTATACCAAAATAGCCTGTTAATTTGTCTTCAAATGGTCAACTTCTGTATCCTTCCAAGATGTAATGACGCTGTATGTCAAAAATCCATTCTAGCCTTGTGACCTCACTGTCAAGAGCTTAACAAACTGGATCGAAAATCAGAGCAGGAAACAATAACCTTATCTTCAGTTCCATAGCATCACTGAACAAAAGAAAATGATACTGCAACTTTTTGTAATTTTAAGTAATTTACACCTCATGGCTTTCTACTTAAGTGAAGACTGTAAAATTATAAACTAGATTATTTGCCTCCCAACTATGGTAAGGCAAATTCAAAGAAGCATTTTAAAACTGCTAAATATATATAAGAGTATACCATTTCAATAAGTATAGCTTCCTCTAAAAGCCATTTTGTCTTTATTTTTTCACTTATGATCCTAACCTGTCATTTAAAAATGTGTGGACGTGTGGCTGATTACTCTTTACTTGGTAAAACATCAGGAAATGTTTGCAGTTAGATCACTCTCGCTCTTTCCCCTCTCCCTCTTTAAGCGTTAAATGAGGTCTCTTAACAAGTACTAGAAGGAATGTATGTAGGCTCAGATCAACACTAATGAAAATCAGCGTGCCAGTGCTGTGCCTAACAAGTCCGGAGTCACTCTCCTGGCTTCCCTTCTATGCTCCACAGCTACCCCAGGTCTGCCCTCCCCCTGCCTCTTGTGGTTTGGAACATAAGGCCTAGGCTTGAAATCTGATGTTAATCCTACAAGATTTGTGGTGTTGAGCTATTTATTTCATGTTTCTGAATTTCACTTTCATTAGCTATAAGGGAATGACAATAATCATGTACTGCGTTATTTTAAAAGGAATAGAATCTAGATGAAAACATTTATCGCTTAGAAAGTATTATGTAATTATTAGCTACCTTATTTATCTAATTTTTATTTCTAGAAGAAGGATAAATTATATAACATAGTAGCGAGAACACCTGAGTTGGTAGAGAACTGTATTTTTTTTCCACAGAATTGGGTCTTCTGGCTTTAAGTCCCCTTATTTCAGTTTGCATTTCTCCTAGCGTTTCCAGAATTACCGTCATGGTTCATCTATAGCTACTGGCCTAGAATCTCTTTGGCATTTTATGACTTTAAAGTTCATTAAAATTATTTAAAGAAAATTATTTTTATTTGTATTATGATAGATATCATGCTTTAAAATATAAGGAATACAGAAATTTTGCAATTGGTTCTGTTTTTATGTTGTATAGTCCTTCTGATTTTTTATTAATTTAGTAAAAAATAACTTTTTAATTTCAAAAAATACCTCTGTCATCATTAAAAATCATTATACTTCCTGTTAATTTACTTAACAAATATGGGAACCAGTTTGAGTACTGATTGCGAAGACATTTATTTTCCGGTTGATTTTTTTTCTTGAAGGAAATTTCCATCTTAAATAAATATAAAAGGAAATATAATATAAATACAAATTAATCCACAAGAGAATCAAAGAAAAACTTATGTGCAGTCTGGTTGCTTGTATTTTATACAATCATTAAAGATTTATTAAACCTCTTAATTTTATTTTGAGAGGTAGCAACAATTATGGGTAATAAAACCAATGGCATATCATTTGAAGGTGAGGTTTTGTGTAGGATAAAAGCTCTACTGGGTATTGAAAGATAACCTGACCTAGTAGTGATGCAGAACTTTCAAATAAAATAACGAACAATGATCAAAAAGAAGTCTAAGGTTTTAAAAGATTGCCTTTGTATTTTTCCAGAAGAACGATGACTTTTCCTGAGAAACATTGTTATGCTACCTTTTTCAGAGATGAGAATAAAAAGAAGCAGGCAAGATAGATTGTTTAGAAGAAATGCTTCAGGAAAAAAAAACAAAAACAAAATACTTTACTTAATATATGACACACATTTCTATTTTAGAATGCATATAAGTATAATTTCAGAAAACCTTGTGAAAGGTGATTCTAAAATGATGTACAAGACTGATTTCCATTGAAGTGGCAGACCATATTTTAATCTAGAAAAGACTTTTTTTTCCCCACATGAGACATCATAGGATGAGTTAGAGTTCTGGGGTTTTTCATCAGCAAAAGTTTCCTGGTGCTCCTTTGAAACTCTTCTCTCTCGTCCCTTTCCTCCTCCCCCAGGTACACAGAAGAGTAATCTGGTTTCTGTCATTGTAGAGAAGTTTCAATTTTCTAGAATTTTATATAAGACAAATCGTAAATGATATAATCATTTTTTCTGGATTTCTTCACACAGCATAATTGTTTTAGGATTCTTTAATGTTGTTCCACATGTCAGTACTTTATTTTCTTTAATTGATGAATAGTGCTTTACTATAATTATATGCCATAATTGGTTCATTAACTTTTTGATAGACATTACATTGTCTACAGTTTTTAGTTAATATAAATAAAACTGCTATGAATTTTCTTGTTTCTTTTATGAATATAAAATCTAATTTTCTTGGATAAATACCAAGTTGTGGAATAACTCGGTCATTTTTAAAAAACTAACAAAGCTTTTCTCCAAAGTTGTACCATTTTACATTCCATCATCAGTGCTTGAGAGTTGCATATTTTTTTAAGCTTTGTTAAAGCATGAAGAAAACCTTTAGTCTAGGGTTTACTTTTGCTCCACTACTGAGGGAAAACTATTCTGAGCATTCTAGCTGATTCTACCTGATTCCCAGTCAACTACGAATTTTTCTATTTTGCTTGACTGGAAGAGAAACTGTTCTCGGCTACATGTGAATTCTTGTGATTGTTCTCTCTTTTTCTTTTGGGTGATTTTTGCCCTAGGTTCAGATACTTCCCTAATATGCATACAGTGGTCAGTGCTCAGCTGAAGACTTGAGGACTTTTGGCAGACGCCAATGCTTTCTCTCTGTGCAGCTCGCTCTTCTCCAGTACCCTGTTCTGTGAGCTGTACTCAACTCAGAGAGACCCCTGGACTCTTGTCTTGATTTCCTCTCCTTTGGCCATGGCATATAAACCCTTTCCAGGCAAGAAGTTCTGACAATTGTGCACTCACATCTTTTGTTTTAGGCAAAAGGATAGTTTTCTGTTTTACTTGGCTAGAAGCAATAGTCTCCCTGTTTTAGGTTTTCTTTTTCTTTTTTTAAATTACTTTTCTATTTCTGTTACTGATACATGTGTTGGTGTAGTCTGTGTTTTTTTGAGAGTCAGAGAAATCAGAGACCATATTCTCTTTAAGCACTCACCTTTTAGATAATTCCAACATTTGCATTAATATATAAATTAATAAATATGCAAGCCTCCTCAAAGATAAAAAGATAACAGCTTTTCCTAGTCATTAAAGTTCTTTAATTCTCACAAAAACATGTCTGTTGCGTTGGAGCACAACCTGGCTGTACACTGGCAATATACAGATTGATTTTTTAAAACTGCTTGTGTCTTGGACCCACCCCTGAAATTAGATAAGAATCTCTGGGATTTAGACCTGAGCATTAGTATTCTTAAATTCCCAGGGTAGTTTTAATGGATATGAGATCTGCCGTCCTAGACTGATCTATTTTGAGAGACTGTGCATATGTGTGTGCACACACTCACACATGCATGCATATTTGTAAATCAAGTCTTAAACAAAAAAAATGCTATCAAATACAGGCAACATCCTAGAAATCTTATAAACTTACAGTAACACAGAAAATAATGAAATCATTGTCTTACTGAGGAGATATACTATTGTTTCAGATGATTTTTGTGAGCTTGTGGGCTTTTTCCTCTGAGGTAAATAAAAGGAAAGGAAATATATCCTGAGGGAATAGTATGATCAAATGCAATAGCATCAAAATCTAGGCAGCATACTCAACAAAACTAAAGTATCTGGATTTTAGAAAAAATAGTGTGTATATGTGAGTATTTTGTATTTTATTTTTATGTATGACAGAAGTAAATGAATGTAGAAGTCAAAAATGACATAGTTTGCTGGTCCAAATTGTGAAGTTTATTGTATTTTATGTTCAGGAGTTTTACTTTGTTATGTTGGTAATGGAGTTATTTGTACAAAAATTAATTCACATAAATATAGATGAATGCTTTTGATATGGTATATTATGAGATCTGGTAGGTAAGAATATAGTTTGGATCCACTTTTCCTACTTTATTCAGACTTCTAAAGCAGTTTTTAGATTGTCTAGAGCTCATGATAATATGTGTAGCTAAATAACAGAAAGCTTGAATGTCAAAGCAAGCTACATTTACTCTTCATATATTTACTTACTCATTCATTTATTCAAATGGCATTTAGCTAAGAGCTAGATAATATATGATATTTTTAATACATAATAATCCAGTAAATAATTTGAGAAAATCATACAATGTAGTCCAGTTGTCACTAACCTCAACTCAGTCGTACTGTTGTCGTTCTTTCTTAGGACCAATACAAAAATTTAAATGAGTAGACAAAGTTACAGAGAAAGTTGAAGTATTTATTTTTGTTAAATATTTAATGTGCTAATGTAATATATTGTGTGGGAAAAAATTTTCAGTTTGAATTGTGCTATGCTGACTGGACTTGCCTTGACTCTATTACTCTCTGATTTATTATTCAGTTGAAAAATGTGATGAAATAAACAGTGATATTTAGTGACATGTATTTGTTGACAACATAAAATGTACTTAATAGCTTGTAATGGGATTAGGTATTCTCTCTAGCGAAGTTATAGAAGAATCAGTCAAAACACCCAAAATCTAGGTGAAATCTACCCAGGAGCAAGAATATAAATGTCAAAGAATTAGATAACTAGGCTTAATTGTGGCAATTTTAGGTGAATGAATAGCACACTTAATGGAATTCTCTGTCAAATATGGAGGGTTGTAGGCAATTCTGGGTACACTCTATAAAACTTAGAGAAAAGGGTGGCAAGAAACACACTCACATAAACTATATGATATGCAAAAAATCTACAAGAGGTAAGCAGAATAATTTAAAGTAAGTGAAAATGTCTGCTGTTTTTTAAAATAGAAAATTGAAATTTTAACTATGGCTCAGGACGGCCATCAGGGACACTAACAGAAAATTGTGCTGTTAAGCAAGATTCTATGTGATAGGTTAAACCAAGAACTAAGTAGTCAAATGTACCAGGAAAGAGTCAAGAGGAGAGTTTGTTTCACCGCTAGATATTTTAGATAATGCACGCACGTAATGAAACTTCAATTTGTGTGCAGTAGATTTTACCTTAAATTATTCTGAGTATTTGTTCTTATTTTGCATTTCTAACCTAGGCTAATGATAGACTACAGGTAAAATCTCAGATGCCTCTTTTTTATGACAGGAAGGTTTTGGAACTAAGGGAAATATCAAATTCATAAAGAAAACTAAGAAATCTATATCTGAGAGCTTTATATTCTGCTTCATTGGACAAATGGTAACTACATCTTGAGACTCACAACAAAACTCTCTAAGAGAGTTTTACTTTCTTTGAGACAATGCAGGAATATAGCTTAGAGTGATTATACATTATCTATGGTGAGGTAGATGTCTCTAGACTTCTCTTACATGTGTGAATTGAATTGCATTTGTGACTGTCTTGTTCTGCTTAGTTAACTGAATTTGGGTTGTCATTATTTTTGTCTGCACAAAAGACTTACTGTAAGATATAAGGAGAAAAGGGACTTTTTTTTTTTTAACTTTGTGACTCTCATAACCTCTGGTTGAGTCTCTAGCAAATGCAGTGGAAAATTAAATGGCTAACTGAGTTTGGTTATAACCCATATCCTTCTTTCTTATATATAAGTAAGTGTAAAAATGGTGAACAATGGTTTATGCAAACTATTGTAATTATTTCACTATAATATGAATATCATAAAATAGTATCAGTGTAACAATTATGGATATATTTTATATGTCAATGGCTAAAATGTTTGCTGATGAAAGTTTTCTCAAGTTTCTCTGCTTTTTAAATTGCAAACCTGAAATTAATGTTTAGGATTCCTAGTCCTAAACTTATACTTCAGTAAAACTACATTTTGCATCACTGTGATTTCAAACCAACAATTGGAAGAAAATTGTAAAATAATAATAAAAAGCTTATACATGCCTATAATGATGCCTGGGTACTGTTATCTTCTAGTATAAGAAAAAAATTATATTTTATTATTATTTTCTTCCAAGGTATTTGAAATCCTTTATGTATGCAAATACATAAAGATACATAAAATACATTAAAAAATCTTGGTCTTCAGTTGATTTGTGTAGGTGATCTCACAAGCAAGTAGAGAATTAGCATTTAAATTTCAGTAGTCAGTTTGAATTGTTTTGTTTTGATTTACTCTGGCTTATTTGGGTAGAAATATTCCTAAAATGTGCTGTTTTTTATTCTTAAAATTTTCTCTTTCAGGGCCAATTTATTTTTGTTTAAGCAAACATTTTAAAAACATGGAAGATAAAAGTGTGTTTGTGTTTTTACTGATAAAAATAACCATTCAGATAATCAAACTAAGATTAAAAAAAACTAACAAATGACCTCACTCATAATTAGAGGCAGAAAAACTGAATAAAATAGTAACAAGAATCCATCATCATATTTTAAGAATGATAAAACATGACCAAAATAGTTCAGTGCAGAAATTCAAAGGTAGTGAAATATAAGGAAAACTAGTTTTATACTAACCAAATAGAACATAGATGTTAACAATGTGTGATGTATTTATTTCTACATCCACTTCTGATTATAAATGATGAAACAGTAATAAGAATAGATGGATATTTTATTAATATTAAGACAAAACTCAGAATCATAGTAATTGATGTAAAGAGCATTGACATTATTGTCAAGAACAATATTTTTCAGTCAATGTTTTAGATATTGTTTAAAAAAATATTAGCCAAAGCAATTACATAAAAGAAAAAGTATGAAATATTATAAAGAGAATGGGAGGGAAATATTGTTTAAATATCATACAATTCTATCTCTAAAAAATTACCTGAAATTTTTTGAAAATGGTAAGAGAATTCAGGAAGATGAGTGAGGTTCAAAAAGCAATGACTTAGCTTGTTTGAACAGGATTCAATGTGAAAATACAAGGAGTGTTTTAGCTTCTGGTAATGTTGGGCAAGGTAAGTCAGATCAATCCCTCCACTGAGATCAAATATTAAGGCTTGAAAATAATAGGAACTACATGATTGAAGGCAGCAGAGCAGTAACAAAGTAGTGAAGAATTATGGGCCTATGCTTAGGGTAAGGATATTCAGCTAATATAATCTGAGCATCTGGGGCTGCTTGTAGGACCTTTTATTTTCTTTTTTTTTTTTTCTTTTTAAAGCAGTCTGGTGAAGTGTTTGACTTCTTCTGACAACAATGTTTTTAAAAACATAAATCAAAATATAGACTATTAAAGGAAATACATCACATTACAATGTGTTATCAAATTATTTTTTAAATGATGATCAATGATATATGTTTAACACATCTGATAAAGATAATAACATCAAAATAAAAGCTATCTTAATGTCAAAAAAGTGTGAACTACAACTAAGTCAAGAACTAGCAGAATGGATAGAAACAAAAGAAAACAACAGCAACAATAAAACACACATAAAGGGATGGAAAAACTTGTACTACAAAACGCTAACCAGTAAAGAGATTATATAAGATTATACACTATATTGATAATAGATAAAGTAGATTTAAATATTAAAAATGGATATTGTTGAAAAGAGGGAACATTTTCTGACAATAAACTGGTGATTCTACCAGGAAGATACAGCAGTCCTAAATTTCTAAACTCCTAATAACTTAAACTCAAAATATATAAAGAACAAAAACAACAGAATTAAAAGGAAAATGAGACAAATCCACTACAATAGTGGAACGTTTGTATACACATTCTCAGTAAGTTACATAAAAAGCAGCAAGGAAAAGATACAAAATTAAATTTTTAAATGGGCAAAATATTTGTGCAGCAACTTCAAAACTGAGGACATACAATGACCAATAAACATATGAAACACATTTATTAGTATAAGAGAAATGTAAAATACATCCTAAACAATATGACTTTATACCCATGAAAAATGATAAAATTGTGACAATTAAACAATGCTGAGTGATGGTGAGGAGATGAAATACTAGAATTCCCTTAACTACCCAAGGCAGTATAAACTGTTGCGATTACATTGGGAAACTATTTTACAGTGTTTACCAAAAGTTAAAGTATAGACATCCCATGAACCAGGGTTTTACTTCCAGGTATGAACCAAACAGAAACATGGCCAAAAATATACTAAACCTACGTACACGACTTTTAAAAGTGCCATTATTTGTTATATTTCCGAACTGGAAACAGTGTAAATTTACAATAGCAATAGGATAGGTCAAGTTATAAATGAACCACTGCTATGTGTAAGACTGAATCTCACATATAAAATGTTGCACAGAAGTAGCCAAACACAAAAGATTAGGAATTAATATTTCTGTTCATACAAAATTCAAAAACAGCAAAGCTATCTATGTATTACAAGTCAGAATAGTGGATATTTTGAGGAAAGACATAACATTTTCCCACATGCTTATTTTTTATTCATAGATCTTTACATGTGAAATGATTTTAAATGATATAAACTTTCTTTAGTCACAGAGCCATTATATACTGATAAATTATTTTTTAATGTTTAGTTCAAGTCACAGAAATTTCATTTATTTGGATATCTCATGGTGAGTTCCACCTACACAGTGTACACACAAGTACTTACTGTGTGCAAAGTCTAGTTCTAGCACTCATGATTATTTTTCCAGTGAGCAGTTTTCAGAGAAGCTATTTGAAGTGTTGATTTGTGCTTGCACTGTGTGATACAGTGTTTTTCTTGACTAACTAGCTCCTGACTCTTCTGCCTTCATTGATTATACAGCATCCTTGAACAAAGACTAATGATCAAACAAGAAAGGCAAAATGGACAAACATAGAGAAAACTAGTTAAAGGAAAAGCCTACATGTCTTATGTCAGAATTACTCTCTCAGTCTAGTTCTGGACAGTGTCTATGAGACCTGCATAAGCACAGTTGTCAGCATGTGCTGATTCAGTTGTGTCCCTGATTACCAGAATAAAAGCATGCAGTTGAGAAAGATTATGCCCTAGAGATTCCTTTAAAAGATTGGCTATTCCTTGCCCTAGTTTTTGAGACTTGAAACTGAACCTGAAACTTCAGTTATAGCAAATGTACAAAAATAAAATTTTGAAACAGGTAAAATACACTATATAATATTGTAATATTACTAAATGTAATTCACTTTATCAGTGATAGTAAATAAAATTTCATCTGAGTGTGATTCATAGAGAAATAGTTTTTAATGACTATAAGCCCCATGTAAGAAATTATTTTATCTAAAATGTCATCTAAATGTAAAAGTTCTCTAGAATGAAATGCCTAGCTTGGTTTTGAGTGAAATACTATGTTTAATTATCCTTGTTTTTTCTATTTTAATATACAATGATCCATATAAAATCCTAAAACAGTCATCTTTTATGATTTCACAATTGGTTTTTGAAGTAATCAGATGATAATATATATATTTTTAAGAATGCAAGAAAACAAGTTTCTGCTGTATAACACAGGGAACTATATTTGATGTCTTGTAGTAACCTATAATGGAAAAGAATATGAAAATGAATATATGTATGACTGAAACATTATACTGTATACCAGAAACTGACACAACATTGTAAACTTATACTTCAATTAAATAAATAAATAAATAAATAAATATTTTAAAAAAGAATGCAAGAAAATACATAATTTTCACATTCATTGATACTCTAATTTGTTTTCCCAATAGCTATTTAATGGATTCCTACCATATACTAGAGAAAGCTAACATTCCATTCTAGTGATAATTATAATAAATCTTTAATAAATATTGATTAGAATTATTACTTAAATATATTGTTATATATTATTTATTTTATTGACATACAGTCAGTACAGAAAAGTGTCCCAGTCATGCATAAATATACATATATTCATTTTCACATTTTTTTTCATTAAAGGTTATTACAAGGTATTGAATATAGTTCCCTGTGCTATACAGAAGAAATTTGTTTTTTATCTTTTTATATATAGTAGTTAACATTTGCAAATCTCAAACTCCCAAATTTATCCCATCCCACCCCGATTCCCCCAGTAACTATACGATTGTTTACTATATATACTGTCTTTTGATATCAACATCAAGTAGTTCATTCTTTAAATGTCTAAAGATCACAAAATAGCTAAAACATAACTGTAACATTTTCTATTATATTCAAATGTTTGTGTATGTCTGTATATAAAATATATGTATGTAAGTATCAGCAATTGATTTTAAAATAATTTTAATAGCAGCATAATATTTTGTAAGACCACTTGAAGCAATCACTATCTGGAATTCAGGGAATGCAGATTGATTTTGACTATTTAGAAAGCCTTTAATTCCTACCTGAGAAATTAGGAATTTATTATAACTCTCTGAAATTTACTATAAATTCTTAATTTAATGAAATGATGAAATCAGCAACATTTTATAGTCACACAAAGATAAAACATTTAGTGCTAATGCAAAGAACAGAAGAGATTTAGAATTCTTATATTATAGATTGAAATTATGTAAGCAGCTTGAGTTTCCCAAAGCATAACAAAGTAAAGAAGTAAAAGGACAAAGGACTGAATCTACATTAAAGACAAATCTAGAGAAAAGTAAATCCTTTCTTATAATCTCCATTTGTCAGAAGGGCATACTGTGTGACATCAGATAAATTTTCTTCCCTCTGCTTGTTAGTAAGATGTGTTTTCTCATCTGCTTCAAGGATTAAGTAAAATATATAGTATTCAGGGAGCAGATGAGTCATTTATGCTTTAAGGGCCATTTTCTTTATTTTGTAATTAAAATTGGTAATTATATAAAATTGGAGCCAATCTGTCCCTAATATTTATAAAGTCACATTTATTATACTTATTTATATCACTCAGAAATATATAGTTTTATGGATAATTGTATTCTAGTTCTTAGAGTATTAGTAATTGTGATATACACTTTTTTCTTTTATTCATGCCTCATGCTATTTTTTAAGTCTAACAAAACTGTTATGTTCACTTCTGAGGTTACTTCTCCTTGTCTCCCTCCACAAACTGTTCCCTGTTTAAGAATTTTATTTCTGGTGTGTATTGTCAATATGCATGAATTCCTGAAGTTACCTGGATCCAAATATGGCTCTACCATCTATTAGATGGGCAACCTTTGAAAAGTTTCTTAAACTCACTGTTACCTATAACCTGGAGATGATGTTCATACCAATTTAATGCAATCAATGTGAGAATTAAAAGAAAAAATATATATCTAAATATCCTGAGACCAGTTCCAGGGATATTGCATACAATTAATAGATGTTAGCTTTTTTATTTACCTCCCAGAATGTCACTCTTTTTATGTGCCCCTTTAATTTAGTAAAATGATGTTAAAATTCAAAAATTTTTTCTTTTACTAATTAATTTTATAGCAGTGTTCTCCTGATGAGAAATTTCTTATCAGTAAAAGTGACACATCAAAGAGTTTTTCAATTTTTTGTGTCTTATCATGAACACAAATTTATAAAGTTCCATTACCTAAACAAGATCTGAATATATTAATCCATCACTTAAAATATATCTGGGACATTTTAGCATTTGAGAAATTACAGCATGATTTGCTTTTGGATCATGTGGTATTTGATGTCCAACCTTCATTAAATGATTTTCCACTGAATTAAAAAATATGAAATATTATAATTGCAAGTTAACAACAGTAAGAATTTCTTAAAATAAATGTTTAATAGGCACCAACTGAACCAAAGAACTGAGAAAAAGAAGCAATAGATCCCTTTAAAAAGGTTATTTAAGCTTTTTGAACTTACTACTCCCCCACCCAAGAAAAAGAGTGGATAATGGAACAAAGAAGTCCATAGGGAAAATTTTAAGATGCTTTATTTAAGTAATGTAATGAACTATAAATTACTCTACTATAAACATTTCGATTTCAACCCTTTATATATTCTAGGAAATATATTACTCTAAAAATATAAAATCCTCATTGAAATTTCAATATAAATTTAATCAGAAGAATTACATTTATAAATTTAACTTTACAGTTAAACATCACAGTTACTTTTTATATATCTGATATTATGGCATGGTAGTTTCATAATATAATAGTTTCATATTGTATATAATAATATATTTAAAAGAAATATAATTTCATAATATATATAATAAAATAAAATAATATACTATAACAATATACTATAATAATTATAATGGTTTCATAATATTATAATATTATAATATAATATAATAGTTTCATAAAATTATAATATATAATTATAATATAATTGTAATAGAGACAAAATAATTTAGTACTTTTATTATTAACTACTTTGATCATTTTTGGAACACAAATCAAAATTTATCGTTTAGAGGAGATAAATAACTAACTACTAAATTTTCAACAAATGTATCCAACAGTGATATTTCAGTGATCTGCCATTACTCAAAATATGATGTCAATTTTTTCTATAAGCTATGAATTTGTATCACATTCTTTTGGAAAAAAAATCCCCAGAGTCTATAACTAGAAGTCTCCTGGAAATTTTTATTACATTTATATCTGTCTTTCCAATCAATTTAATATATAAGTAAATTTTATTCCTAATAGAGTATTTTTTCAATTTCTTTTTGATTGACAGATACAGAAGGTCCAGTAAATCTGATTTCTATACCAGGAAGTGTTCATGTACACCTCCTTCTATAAGAAAACAAATAAACCAACATCATAATGCATGTGACAAATGAAGAACAAGGCAAATCATCAAATCAGTTCCCTGAAAATAAAGAATGTGATAGTTCTCTCACTCATGTCTGACTACTGACAAATTAAAATCCTGGAGATATGACCTTGACCTATAACATATTATCTATATTCACTAAGTGAGTTTACAGCTTTACAATTGGTGGTTTATTTCGTACTGATTTTATCATTTCATCTAGAAGAACTTTATCCTAAAGTTTTAATTTTGCATTCAATTTTAAAATTGTTCCAAGGGATTTTGAATCCTCGATTGTATATCACACACTAGAAGGCATATTGAATACTTTTAAAGTAAAATAAAACAAATAGTTTTTCATCTACACATGCATACACACACACACACACACACACACAAAATAGACTTTATTGTGACCCCTGTGAATGGTCAGCTTCTTAAAGCATAGCAGATCAATTAAAATTGTACTTCTCTACATGTAATTATATAATTTAAATTTCAACTTTCTATAAGCAGAACGTGCATGTATTACTATAATAGATTTTAAAACATATGTATTAGTATAATGGTTTTAAAAATATATTTGATCTAGAAAAAAGTAATGTGTGTTTTATAGAAAAATTCCTGTAGAGATTATTGTATGATTCTGTGTTACCTGGGGAAATACTGGTATCTTGTTGTTTCTAATTAAATACTTCTAGCCATGAGAGAATATATATGGGTGGTCAACAGTGGCTAAAAACTTACTGTTAGGAATTGTAATAAAGACTGCTGGTGGTTTTGATTAAAAAAATATTGATGGAAGAATTATTTTCTTATATAGAACAGAAAGTCTTGACAAGGCATTAAGTTTGTATGAATAATTTGTAATAATTTTATTCTAGTTGAACATTTTCCTTAATTTTAGTAAGAAACACATAGCATTGTAACTGCCCATACAACTCAGATTCTGACTCCTAGTCTATCCCAACTCCTAGCATATGTGTTTGTCTTTGCTGACTGTTCATGCTATGCTATAAATGTTGGTCTTTAGCACAAATCCACCTTCTGGTCCCAGTGGTTTTCCCTGACTACTGATTCTTTGTCTCAGAAGACTCAACACTGACATCCTTAAAAAAACATTCTGCCCTTCATCAGGCAGCAGACCACTTGTATGTCAATATTTGCTTATCTATGAATCTAAAGCAAATCTGAATTACAGTACAAAGTTTCCATAAAAAGATGACCCAAAAGATGAAAATTTTGTCTATGTAAGCAATACAAAAAAATGAGTAGATTCTTAGAACAACATGAGTTTTTATAAAATATTGTTTTCATTTCCCCTTGTTTTAAAAATCTATTTTGCATTTTCAGAGCATAGTGGTTAATGTTTAGGTTCTGAAATTACAAATGCCTGAGTTCAGATCCTACTGCTACATCCTTAGATTGTTACTCCCTTCAGCAAATTACTTAATCTGTGTGTACATCAGATATCAGCTGTAATATTGGTAATTCGTGTATTCTTTAATATATTAAATAACTTTGTGTCCTATAAATTATATAGCAGATTGGCAAACAATTGCTTACCAATTTATATAATTGGGAAATACCATTAAAGGGTTAATTGTTAATTTATATAACAATGCGTACGTTAGTGAGAAAATAGTTTTTCTTTGGAAAGACATAAATTGCCAAAATGGAGTATTTCTAAGACTTTATATTGTAAGCCCAGTCTTAAAAATAGCCTCCTCTATGCTCTTCATTGAATAAAAGGCAATAGTCGGTTAAAGAAGTGTTAAATTAAAATAGTGATAGATTTAGCAAAAAAAGAAATGAGAAAAAATGGCAACAGTAGAATAATATGCCTAGATATAGTCAAATCTTAGTGCCCTTTTAAAGCTCTGAGGCACCTTTGAATTTCCCTTATGTTTTATAAAGCATATCTTATTAACAGTGGTTTCCTTACACATTATTTTAATCTGACATATCCAACACATAATTGATGGATCTTTTCAAATGAATATTTTGGAAAATAAACAAAAGGATTTCAGTACCACTTTTATTAGGATACAGTGAACTTGGTTAGTGGAATATGTTAAGAAGTATAGTCAGTGAAAAAAAAAATTCTACTATTTATGTGAATTAATCATTTGCTCCAATTTCATGACATTATCATAATATTACACTTACAGGATCCTTCTTTTAGTGTCAGTGCCAGATTGATGAACTGATTAAGTGGATAGACTGGTCTACATTTTCCCCTTAGGAGTTTCTCGATTATCAAGACCACCAGATGGTTGGAATTTCTTTAATATCCCCCAACCGCCTAGCTTTCCCCATTCTGCTATTTTACTATTTTTATCAATGCCCTGATTAAATTTCTTTATATCCACAATATAACACATTTCAAGCATTTCCTCTTCATTAGTACCTTAACTGACTACATTTTAAAAGCTTAGAGAATGGCTTCTTGAACAGAATTCTGTTACCACATTTATAATAGTTATGTATATACCAGTCTATTCTCAAAATTATGAAATTATTGACTTGTAGAAAATTTTATTATCTTTGCATAAAAACACCCAGATATATGCATATGTATGTAAATCAATGAAATAATGAATGAATGATAGAATGAGGAAATAATTCACTCATTTATTTAATAGATATTTGTACAGTACCTGTCACATTTGCATTTCTCTAAGCCCTGTGAATTAATGACATGTAAGACCAAGAAGGATCTGCTTGCATAGAACTTATGTTCCATGGTTTTCTCTCTCACCTCAAACCCCAAGTACTTTTATGTATTTCTGAACATCCTTGTTCTCTTTTTTCCTAATTTTATTAATTTATGTTTGTTTGATGTTTATTCGTCTTTGTTCTCTTAAAGCTCATTTTCCAGTGGGTTGTCCTGGTTTAACCTTGAGAACACACATATACACACATACACACTGATTCAAACGTTCAGTTATACTCCTAGAAATCTGTCACTTTTTCATTTGTTTTGAGTTAATTGCTGAGATAAAATAAGATAGCTGAAGGGAAAGAAAATAGATAAAAGTTTTACTTGACCTAATATTTGTGCCACTTAGTATTTTTTGAGTAATTCAAAGTTAGGAAACCTAAATTCAATTTTATTTTCATTCTCTACCTGCTAATATTCCCACTGTATTTTTGTACTGATATTCATAAACTATTTAGCCTCTCCATTGCATAAGCAGTTTGGGTTTTAAAGTAAAGATAATATATATAAAGCATCTGAAAAAAATCACATTCATTTGCACCAATTATTTTAAATGTCAAAAGCTCTGTGCTTAGATGAGCAATACATGCCTCTTCAATCAGGATAGAACTTGACAGAAGTAGAATGAAAGTTTTAATGTTGATCTATTGGCAGAAGGATGGAGGTGGTACTATTGAAATAAAACTTTAGTTTCAATTATTCAAGTTTTGCATTTGAATTGAAGGATGCATTGAAGCAAGAATATGGGTTTTTAAATGAGAAATAGCGTAACCATAACTTTAGTATTTTTCCATCTCTGATAATTATCTAAATTTATAAACCAAGAGTACAAAATAGCATGGGGCTGCAGGCTCAGAGTCTAACATACTTTAAACTTTAAAAAAAAGTAAGTAAAATAGAATAAGTGAGCACTATGATAGACTTCAAAACAGTTTTATATAGTCTTTGTGGAATTCCAGGATCCTGAAATTCTTTGGATTCCACACACAGAAAAAATACTAATGAATTACTCAAAAATACTGAAAATAGAATAAACTGGGAATGTGTCTTGAAGAATACCTCAAGCCCTCTGATTTAACTAAGATACTAATTTTTCATAATTGTGTATTGTAATTAAAACTAAGTGTTTTAATTGTTTGAACTACATACCAGAAGATATACACCATCAGATTTTCATGTCTTTGGCATGAAAGGGCTTTCAGATGCTCATATATTCTTGTAGAGGGGATTCAAACAGATCTAAAGAATAGCTGGTGAAATGCTTACTTGTGAGCTTCAAATAAATTATGCCCTAAAATCTTTATATGTTCATAAGAAAGTAAAAATTCAATAAGTGTATTCCCAATAATCTCTTAGGTCCCCCTTTTTTTAAAAGCTTACAACTTGAATTCACTTTGGAAACAGTTGTCATTCCAGTAAAACAATACAAAATAAAAACAATTGTATACCATTCCAAAATCCTCTTGTCCTACCATTTACCCTAGTCAATTGAATGGCAACAGTTTCATATGAGCTTTGCCCAGTTTAGTGCAAGTAAAATTGGACAGTACCTTATTTCAACCAAGCCACTTTCTCTTTTGGACTGCTCTGATCTAAGAATGGGATGCCAAAAGACTCTGCCCTACACACATATATTCACTCAACAGCCAGAAAAGGAAGGTCAGTTAACTCCTGAAGAGGTGTTAACACTCTTGATGAGTGGGCATTTGGGGCCAGTGGATAAATGTTTCCTTCTTTTATTCTTAGAGTAGACAGTTGTAAAATACTTTTTATGAAACTGCTTATAAGACTTGGGCAGGCTGAAAATAATTCACTCACAAGAATGCAAACTCAGTATCACCTCTTTGACTTTCTCTCCATCTCTGTTTCCTTCCCCTGCCCTATATCCCTGCTACCTAGCTTAACATTCCCAAATAAACCACTGCAGATAAGTATTTTTCCCACTTTCTGGGAACTCAGACTGAGAAAACAACCTCATTAATGGAATTATTAGTTATGTATAAGTAAAGAGAACATTTGCTGCTTCAAAAAAATAAGCACCAAGACAGTAAATGATGCCTTAGGACACTCTGGGTTACTTTAGGAGAAAAATATTACATATGTGAAGATGTGGACAGTGGACAAATCAGGGCACACAAATACTGTCGGTTTCTCTGGACTGAAATGACCTTTTCTGATTGCAGATGACTTGTAATACATTTATTTATGTAATGTTTAATAATTTTGATAGGAATGGTGAGGGCCATCATTTCATGAGCTATTTTAGACCACTAGGGTCAAAGACAAGGCAGCAATATAACATAGGTGAAAATGTTTGGCAGAAAATTATTAACTCCTTTTATTTTGCCATTCTCTGTCTGGGCCATGGCAAGGCTGTAGAACTATGCTGTTCAGTTTGGTAGCCACTAGCCACATGAACCTGTTAAGCACTTGAACCATACCATAGTGAGCCCAAATTGAGACATGCTCTGAGTGTAAAATTACAGTCAGATATTAGTGAATCCAGTTGAAGGGCTTTTTTTTTTTTAACTTCCTTATAGGTGAAACTTTTTTCAAATAAAAATGTTGAAATATTTTTTAAATGCTAAAAAATAAATAAATAAGGAAAGGAAAATAGAAAAGTAAAATCAGTGACATACATTAGGTAAGAAAATTGTAAAAAGACTACATGAAGACCACTGAGAGGAACACAGTGGAACAGCTGAGGAACATTGTGGTCTCGCTTAGGTTTTTATCACCTGTGTTTTTATTATAAAATTCTATATTGATACATTTACTATAAACCAAATAAACAGAAACCATGACATTTAAATTCCTGAATTTTATTTATTGAAAAAACTTGTGTGGTGACTGAAGTGTTAATTAACATCAAATCTATTTTCATAGTTTGCAAAAATGAGATCTACATTTTCTAGATATATATCCATTAAAACAAAAAAGTTACTTGTCTCACAATTAATCAGTTCCTCATTTTTAACATTTATATTTTAAATATGGTATTTGAGCATGAGTAGATTTATATGCTAATAAAACTTTTCATTTATTAAGTCGCCAGAAAAACACTAAAGTACAAACCAAAATCATTTCAAATGTCATTAGAGAATAAATTTTTCAAGGTTTCATGGGAGATGCTTAATAATTACTTTGCAATGTTTCTTGATTTATTTCTATTAAATAATATATACCATTCTTATTTTTATTTGTTAGATTTAGAAAATAAGAAATTTGAGTTTAATTATATTGTCACTTTTTCTTTACTATTTCAGTCCCTCTCAATTTTGATTTTTTTTATAAATCTAAGAAAAACACATATATTTCACATATAGAAAGTATACAGTGATGGTAGTATATAATAATACATTTAAAAAACAAGAGTCCATAAGATACTAGAAAAAGTAATAATAATAATAATGTCAAAAGAACTCTTCTTTGTAGGAGAATGTTGGCTAATGGATACAGAAATAATGGAATAATGAATTATGAAATGCCAGCATACATTCTGCATATAATATAGAATGAGAAACATTTCTTATCTCTTTAGTCACTCATTTTCCCAATACCAACTTAATAACCCCTCCACAGGTAATCTTTCTTAGCTATTATTTTTTCAATATTCCTCATGAGTTTATAAACATAAGTTTATATAAGCAAATATGAATGCAATGTATTTTCTCCTTTTTGCACAAAATATATCATTATATGTGTATGTAATATATAAGGCTTGATAAGATGTTTTCACATTTAGTACTGTCTTCTGTCATTCAGTTTCTTGTTCAGAGATTTCCAACAATTTGTTTAGTTTATTTTTATATATGGACATTAATATCAAATTTTTCAATTATAGAAAAATCTGTTGGCGAGGATATTAAATTTTTAAGTGCTCTTTGGGAGAGAAAATATGTACATTCTGTCTTGAATTTACTGAATGGAAGGGATCTGGATTTCTTTATTTGTTCAAGATTTCTGTATGTGTGTTTGGGGGTGGGTATTTGTTTTCTGCATGACTGCCTTAAAGTTTTCTTTATATAGATTTCAAATTTATTGTTAATTTTATTTTAAATACATTATCTTCTGTTGTGGTTATGAAAGGTATATTTTTATTCACTATATTTTGAAATATATAAAAACTATATTTTCTATGAAATAATTATTTATCTCTCTTATTTTTAATATGATTGCTTTTCTTTTATTTTCCAAAGATTTAATTACAATTTTTGAAAACAGTGATTTATTTACCTTCATTTTTTCTAGTATCTATGCTTCCAATGTTTTTCTCTTAATAATTCTCTTACCAGTAAAAATTTACAAATGTTGTTAAATGCTTTTTTAGTATCTGGGTAGAAAATTACTAGTAGCAGGCCTATATACTCTCTCTCTCTGCCAAGACACCAGAGAGGTATAAATTATCTCAAATATACTTATAAACCAGCTAGTGACCATTGCAAAGATATGATGAACTTTTTAATAAAATGTTTTTAGTAGGACACATTTATCCAGGTTGGTTCTTGTAAATAAACCTGGAATATATAGATTTATGGAGCATGGTTGGTTTGAAAATCATGTAAGCTGTGAAATTAATGTTATGTAAAATGGAGAATTCCCTAAACCAAAGTGGCTCCTTTTGTGTGGTTAGTGTCTCCACATACGTTGTTCAATAAAATCTTGTCTGTTAAATCTGAACTAAAGTGCATCCTCATGGGAAGAAAAGTTGCATTTTATGGAACTATGTCTGATGGTCTTAGATCTTTGCAAAATGGAGGTGTTTTTAACTCCTGGGCATAGCAATTGTTTGTAGCTTTTGAAATATCAGAGAATGTGGTGCAATTTGTGTAGTTCATTTGTCATTTCAATACTTTGTGTTATAATAGCTTGTATGAGAATGATTATACAGTTTGTCTCTATGCACCTTCCATAAGGACACATTATATTAATAGATTTCCTAGTATTGAACCATGCTTTCATTCTAAGAATAATCCACATCTCTCACAATACATTATATTTTTAATGTGCTATTAAATTTCTTTCCTATACTTAGGAATTCCAAAAAATCTATTCATTAGTGATTTGATGTGTAGTTTTTTGTGTGTCTAATCTTTGTGAGGTATAAAAACAATGATTTATGAAAAATGTTTCTTGCAAACCATTTGACATTTTTTTTATCTTTTCTTAACAATTTAAATAGCAATACAAGTTTCTAACAGAAAAGGATGTATAGTATTGTTCTGCGAATCTGTCTGGGCCTGATGATTTTGTGGGGATTGTATGTTCTTCCACAACTTTCTTCAATTCTGCTACAAAAATTGATATGTGTAACTCTTCTATCTCTTATGTGGTATATTTTGATAAATTATTGCCCTAATATTCAGAAAGAAGTATATTTGCAGAGTTGGGAAAAAAAGATTTAAAAATTTTTCTCATGGATTATTTCCCCCATATTATTTGTGATTTTTATGTTTGTTCCACCTTTTTCTTCATTAGGGTGACTAGTGGATGATCACACTATTTTTATATATTGTATATTATATATATATTTATAACATTTATATACATCTCTTCCACAGATCAGCTTTTGTTTGTATATAGTAGTTTTAAATTTTTCTATAATGTATATTAGTAGTTATTCTTCTTATAGCTATGTTTTCAATTTACTTGCTTAAATTATGTATTTTTTAATTTTTGAGTTGGATAATTTTTTGTTTGTTTTTGGCCTTTATTTTTGATTTATGTAAATGTTTACAGTTATGCTTTTCCTATGTTTCCTGTACTATTTTTTTCTCTTTTGGGCTTCATCCAGTTCAACTTTGTTAGTGATTTTCTTGATCCTCCTTCACTGAGTGCTTCATATATTTCATTTTCTTCTGTATTTATTCTTATTATAATCCTCTCTTCTATAAATTTGATGTTTCTGAATTATGGTCTCAATGTCACAGGAATGAGGACTTCATTGAGTTTTATTTGTTTTGTTTGGTAGTTTACTTAACTGTAAATGTTTGAATAATTTGCTGCTTCTCAACAGTTTTCTAGTAAATGCTCTTCATCTGAGGGTAAGATTTGATGCTCATTCACACTCACATAGTTTTTCTCACAATACTTTTGTTGATTATATCCACATTACTTTTTTCTTATCCATAATTAAATAAGAACAAATTTCAGAAAGTAGTAATATTCAGGAGTTTTCTGTCTTTGTATCTTTGTGGAAGATGGAAGGCACAGTGGCCTTGCTCATTACTTCTTTGCTTCCACAGGTGGATTTACATTCTCTCTGTGGTTCTTTGGCAAACCCCCAATTTTGCTTTTTTGTAGTAAATCTGGTGCAAAAGTGCCTCTGGCATCAACTGTGCCCCTTCCGGTTTCTGCACTCATTACTGCAAATGACAGACCTGTTTTGCACTGTGGCGTGAGGTCCTCACCTTGAGGAAGTATTCATTTCCTAGTACTTTGTGAGATGTGATACAGGTAGGCTCTCTCAGCTGCTTCTTTATTTCACTTCTTTCCTCAAGACTTCTGCCAGATCTTGTTATGTGTAATCTTTATGCTTATTTTGGAGTCTGACGGTTTTTTTAATGTTGTCTTCTTATTTTGTTTTTCTTAATTGATTTCTCAGAGGATTTTTTTGTTTTGTTTTGTTTTTCCTTGTTCTCTTTGTTGTTTTTTTTTTGTTGTTGTATTTTCTAGGAGAATAAGGAGAAAGATATTGAACTAAGCAAAGATGTTTCTATCAAATTTTTGAAATAATTAAAACATGTATGATACTTTAAAAAGTAACCAGAGATAAAACTCTTTTTCTCTGATGTGAACTTAAAGATTGAAAAGAACACTCTTCAAAGCAGAAAAATGTTTTATCCTGGATTGTTTAATTTTATCAGACACTAGTAATAATTTTTTTTTTTAAGTTGACACCTGAATTTAAAAATAAAGACCCACAGAGGGCAGGGTATAGCTCAGTGGCAGAGTGTATGCTTAGCATGCACGAGGTCCTGGGTTCAATCCCCAGTACCTCCGTTAATCAATCAATTAATTAATTAATTAGTGTAATTATCTCTCCCTCCAAAAAAGACACTGTCAAAAAAATTATTTAAAAAATATAGAACCACAGATGAATCACTCCATCAGAGGCAATACATGTTACTCTGTTTTTATGTACCATGGTCGTAAAATTCTGAAGGAAAATGTATGATTTGAAATTAAGGAATAAATTCTACTCTAGATCAGCGTGAGGTAAAACTAAAGACCTGTATTTCTTTTTTCAGGAATCATGTATTATTGTTTGTATTTTAAGTGGGGAAAATACATTGTTGTGTTTGCAGAATTTGTTTTTTATGAATTATATTAGGCGTACCCTTGCTAAGCATGAGGAATACTGGCCTTTGGTAAATTCCACTCTAGATTGTTTGAGTTCCTGGTATTTTATTTCATACCTCAACTTTGTGAGCTAATGAATATTTCCAGTGCCCTTACAACCAGAGTTGCAGTCATAAGTAGAACTATTTATTTATTACTTACTTACCTATTTGCTTAAACCTTTTGGCATGGATAGGAAATAGTCCCTGGGCATTCCTGCTCATTTTGGGGGTTTTATGACAAAATGTATAAATCTTTATGCAATAATGCTATAGAAGGAATCTTTGGGTGATATAAAGAGCAACATATATCACATTGTAGAAGACAATATAGGGCCACATGGGTCAAATTGAGTTCTTCTATGTACATGTTTGAGCTTTGTTTTCAGTTTACTTAAGTCAAAAATCTCATTCTTCTTCTGGCAATTAGACTAAATTAAAGAGCTGAATGAAAGATAGGAAAGCAGCTGAAAACTAGATTTGGATTGGTCTGTATTGTAAGTGTGCACCATAAAGATTATGGAAAAGTGAATGTGTGAATCATAATCATTAAACCTAGTTTAATATATTTGATAGTGTTGTAAAATATTGTGACCATTTTGCACGATCAGTTTACTGAGCAATGGTCAATCATTAAATCAGAGTCAGCCTTCATATTTTTCCACTGTAGGAAGCAGCAGCTGGCCATCAAAATGTGATAGTATTTGTTTTGGAAAGAATGGCATTCCATGATGACAATAACAATGACAGTAGTGACAGACAAATCTAAAACCGCTGACTCAGGTAAGCAAATTGGTGGAGTCATTGTTGACCAAAATAAATAAACTGACAGTTATTTCTCTAACAAATAATGGTTTACTGGGGATCAGCAGAAAATTGCAGTTCAGGGTCTGTGGAGAGCCACATGCAAGTCCCTGCACAGCGAGGGAAGGAGAATGCTTTTATGGAGAGGAAAGGGAAGCTGGGAGAGTTAGAGTCAATGAGTCCATGTTTTTTCACTGCCAGAGCTGTTGAAAGAAGAGGATTCTTCTTCCTGTTGAGATCTGCCGCCATCTTCACAGGGTGGAAGAGCTCCCTTGTCTGATCTCCTGACCATATTCAATTAAGGTTTTCAGATGATATGCAATTAATGTTTCTGTTGGTTTTTTATTTTTATTTTTTTACATAGTGAAGATCATGAAATCTGGAGAAAGCAAAAAACACTGGGCCTTGGGGAGCAGAGTTAGGTAGCTGTGCTACCTCAGGCAGATCTGCTCTGTGTGCATGGGGATGTCATTCCTTAGAGTAGAAAGTTAACATCAACCCAGTTCTAAAAGAGACATTAGTAAACAAATGGAAAGGAAGGCATGACAAGAGGGAGAGAGAGAGGGAGAGACAGAGAGACTTGGTTTTTGGGTGGTTTACCTTAGAGGTCTAGGGAAATTTCAGATCCACTTTACTCAAGGTCAGCTTCTTGGAATAGGACACTTGTTACTGTACCTTTCAAGGCTTAAGAGCCTTTTTGTTTAAGAACTTGGGGAAGAACAGGTAAAGGAATGTTTCTGCATCTCTTCCAGGAGAATCAACCTTTATTAAGAAGGAGTGTTCTGAGAGTTCCCTGGATACAGAGAGTTTTAAGAAATTAAAAAAACAATAAAATATTTAAGGGAATTTCTCCCAGATATGTGCTTTTTTTTGTTGAGGTGCTTGAGACAGGACAGTTTGGAAGGCAAGAACAAGTTCTCAACTTTGTAACAAGTTGGCAAATATAGTGAAGGAAAAGGACACATTCGAATATTTGAGCAATAAACATTTATCACATGTAATTTACTGTGGAAGTACTATGACTTCAAGTATTTATAATATATATCTGACCTTGTGCTGTTTATCTAGAAAGAGACACAGGACTTATACACAAAAAGCCAATAAAAATCCAAAATAACCTGAGCCATCTGCCAAGCTATCAATTCCTGAGATCGGGCCTCTGATATTTTGTTGCTGTGAGAAGTGAGTTGTTCCAGACTATTCAGGAAAAAGAATTGGTAACAGCAGCAAGAAAGCCAAGAGGATTCTTAGCAGCAGAACAGGATGTGTGTATGTGTGTGTGTGTGTGTGTGTGTGTACAGATGAGTTACAGAGTTTGGTTTTATTAGAGCACAAATTAATTTATTACGAGAAATTTTAAAGGATTGTTGCAGTATTCTAGCAACAGGCAGTTCGTGAGTATGTGTGTTGAAGGAGAGTAACTTTGATATTAGGAAGTCCCAATGTTGTCTAAGAGAATAGCTAGTGACTGAAAGCAACTGTTCCTCTTTGCATGAACGGAAAACCTTCCTTCTGGGAACAGCACACTTTGCAATGTAAGAAAACACTTATTTATAAAAACAAATTTGAATTTATATAAGGAATATGCTAAACCTTCTGCACAACCGTATATAACCAATAT
Organism: Vicugna pacos; assembly: GCF_048564905.1. Classification (NCBI taxonomy): domain Eukaryota; kingdom Metazoa; phylum Chordata; class Mammalia; order Artiodactyla; family Camelidae; genus Vicugna; species Vicugna pacos. The sequence goes on from NC_132987.1 coordinate 92,747,389, forward strand.
ACACAACCAATATGTAAGATTATCATTGTAGTCATTTTTGAAAACTGACACCATAAATAATCTGTTAATTTCTGGGAAAATAACTATGGCTAAATATAATCCATTATTTTTAAAAATCTTATAGGTATGGTAAATATAACAGTAATTACACATACTTCACTTTCTTGTGTATGCTGGTTTATGCCTTAAAACTAAGGCACTTAGTATTTGAAAACTTATTTGCTATTAGCTGTTATTTTTAAGGGGGAAATCTTTGGTAGTATTTTAATATTTTATTTTCAGACTCTAAAAGAAATAGATGCTTCTAGTCAAATTTGAAAATAGAAATTAATCAGCCATAATCCCATCCTACCAATTCAAAGATAATTTATAACTCTTAGCATTCTGATGCCAATAATTTTTAATGGTATTAGCAATGGTGTGTTGAAGCTGGCTAAACCACTTTGAAACTTATTTTTAGTTTTATTTACTTTTTTCTCTCCTTTTCCTTTTTTTCTTCTTTCTTCCTTTCCATCCTTCCTTCCTTTTAAAGAAATTCTGCAGTGTTGAGCTATTTCATTTTACATTTTCTGTTTTATCTAAACATTGATTTCCTATTGATAATATTGCAATCAATGATTAGTCTGGTAATGTTGACTTTTAGCACAGCCATAGTATCCTTTGTATAATAAACACAATGCTGTTTGGGTCTGTTTCCTCAGGGAAAAAAAAATAGGGCAAGGGACTTAATAATACCTACCTATCTTGCATGGATTATTCTAATCCTTCAGGAATCTAATGCCATCTAATTTGATAATAAAATAATATATACTCCACTGTGCCTTAAAAATGTAGCACCCAAAGTTCAGTTTTTCTTCTTTGTTTAGACATGCTAGGCAAGCATTGGTGAAAAATAACAATAAAATCTCGTGGCATTGTGCTACTTAAGCTACTTGAAACAGTTCATTTATAACTGTGTCTCTGCATTTGTAGTGAGCTGAGTAGCAGTGTGAAGTGATAAGAGCACCGTGTGTAGTGTCTGCTGTAAGTGCTCAACCCTACTGCACTGCCCGAACAGCCATCACTAATATGCAAACAAATGAACATGCTATGTTCAAGTAAATATTTATAGACACTCAGATTTGAAATTTATAGTTTTCAGATGTCACAAAAATTGTATTCTTCTTTTGATTTTATACTAAATTATGCCCTAGAGGGACATAACCAACCCTGTTTATAAGATTGATCTGAATTAAAGGTAAGATTCTGTGCTTGAAAGGGTATGTTAGTGTGGAGATAATACTAATTGATCCATTCAATACCATTTCTAGCATAATCAGCTTGATATAGTGATATACTTGGGGTTTCTTTGAGGGCTGGTCATAGTCTACCTGGATGATTATTAAATTATTCCTCTGTTTATAAATTGTTCCCACCTAATGTAGCTTAGCAAAGCTGTTACTAATTATTTCAAGGTACTGGCTGATTTGTCTCAATTTTCTTGGAATCCTTGAATGTCTTGAACATGTTAGTCATGAGCATGTTAGTCATGAGATATAGCTATTATTGTTGGTAGCAATAATAACAATACTGAGCATTATCTTTGTATGATTGGCTCATATCATCATATCATTATCTCTCTAGAGTGTTTCTCTTTTCCATGTCTGCCTGTCAGAATTCTATAATTTTTCAGGAGCTAATGAAAATGTGTCAGTCTGGTTGAAACTTCCTCCAATTTCTCATTCTAAGAGTTCTCTCTTACTCCTTTGAATACTTTCAGAGTGTTTCCAGGGCTTATTTGATGGTGCTCATCATGTTACATCTTGTGTTTTTTCAATTTATTTTATTTTCAAATATGTCATGTTTATAGAAAATTGAAGAAGTGTTATAACAACCACCTATATACCTTTTGCCTGGATTCGATAAGTGTTAGTAGCTTGCCTTATCTACTTCTACACATATTTTCTATTACTTTTGTGGTGAATATCTAGAAGTAAATTAGAGTATCATAGCATTTCTCCTGTAACAACTTATATACACATTTCCTAGAATAGGTTTTCTCCTATAAAATCATAATACAGCTATCATATACAAAATTTAGCGTTGGTGTAATAATATAAACTAATATAGGGTCTTTATTTAAATTTGACTAATTGTGCCAATAGTGTTTTTTCACAATAGTTTATGAAAATCTCCACCCCAAAGTTTTAATCGAGACTTATACATTGAATTTATTGTTACATTTCTTTGGTGGTCTTTTTCTACAGTAGTACCCTCCAATTTTTCCTTATCTAGTATGTATATATTTAAGAATCTACCTCAGTTGTCCTCCTCATTATAAGATTCAAGTTGGGCAATTGGTAATAACAATACCTGGTTGATTAATGTGTCATCTTTCATCATACTAGAAAACACATAATGTCAGCATGCTCCATCATCAGTGACACAAAATTGGATCATTTGACTAAATAGTATCCTTCAGGTCTCTCAACTTTATATGGTCTATTGTCAATTAATAAGCAATTTATAAGATAGTATTTTGATATTATGTGCATATTCTATATCCCCATACTCTTCACCTAATTATTTTTAAGTTCATTATCTTGCTTAAATGAATTATGTATTTTCATATAAGGCAATTCTTACTTTCCACTTACATACTTTAGGACAGTGGTCCTAGGAGTATCAACATCACCAGGGAACTTATAAAAAAGTCAAATTCTCAGACTGTGTCACACCTTCTAAATCAGAAATTGTGGAGGTGGAGTCTAGAAATACATATGTCAATAAACCCTCCTGGTGATTCTGATGTTCAGTAAAGTTTAGGAACCAATACTCTAGAACTACATTTTATTCTAGATATTGCCATGGTTACCGTCTTTGTATAACTTGACAACACCGTTCGTCAGCTGTACCTCAAGTCTTTAACTTTCTGCTTAGGGCTTAACTGCTTCCCTGTAGTATGCTTACTCTCCCATGCACAAACCTGGAAGCACCCGGAAGTTAACAACTCACGGGACAGCCCCTAAACAATGAGGGCAGTAATCAATAGATAAATATTCTTCTCTTTTGTGCTTCAGTGGTATAATTTGCAGGTGTATTTTGCAGGATTCTTCAGCAATTCACAGCAGGATAAATTCCTGTTGGCAACAGTAAGGACTAATTCAATAATGCACCCTTGGATTAGTTTTCTTTTTTCTCTTCATACTCTTTCTAGATCCCCATGATTTTTCTCTGAAGTTACATCCTCAAATAAACTACCTTCATAAAAGCTATTGTTTCGGGTTCTACTTTCTATGGATAATAAAACACAGGGTATTTAAAATCAGATACGGCACTCAAAATCTCATACTGAGTTTGGTATGGTAGAAGTTTATCACTCATCTGTCACATGGTGATATTAAGGATTATATTACTAGTGGTAATTAGGGAGATGAAAACCCCTGGAAGGTAGTAGTGTCACAATTAGAAATACTTGATTTTAGAGGCAGATTTTAGTTGAAGTATAGGCTTATGAGGTAGTGGGGCGTTGAAAGAAATGGGGGCAGTGGTAATTACAAGGTTGTGAATTTAGATGGGTTTTTTTGCTGGTGGCTTAAAAGCCTTTAAAACAGCAAAGGACACATTTAGATTATAGCACTTAAAATTCAGGGCATACTATGAAAGCCAAAAAGCTTCCACAGCAGTATTTAGAGACATTGTATCCTACAAGGTTGACTAGGCCAAAAATTGGGCCCAGAAATTAATTGTAAGGGCTGTGGAGTTACAGAGGATACTGAATGCTTGGCATTTAGGTCTAAATTTCATTCAACTCACTGATAGGATAAGATTAAGACTCTGAGATTAGTCCAGGATGTTCGAATGATGAACCTAAGATTCATGAGCTTTGAATCTCTGTGCTGATAGAGGCAGCATCTACTTCATTGGAAGAGGAGAAGGCTCTTCCCTCACACACCCCTCCCTTGTCTAAAAATTCTGTGAAGGCTCACAAGCTGATGACTGCCCTCTTCGAGGTTCTCTTCTACTTCTGTCCATTGCCACTCAACCAATAACTAAGGTCAAATAACAGCACAGCCTGAGGGACGATGCAATTCAATTTCTGGGAGAACATTGTATATACACCCAGAGAATTGTAAGACCTGCCCAGTATGTCCCTGGAAGAAGCAGAGTGAACATATCTGAAGTTGATCTTAGAGGTATTGGACAAGGGAATATAATCTATAGGAACAAGATTATTCTTTGTGACTCAGGGATTTATCTCCTGGTATGGACCAGATGCTAGTCCTGATATGCTGTTGAGATGTCCAGTTAAAGCCTGCATGTTGGATGATGGCTAACAAAATAGGTATGATGATGATAAACAAAACAGGAATGCCAAAATTGCCTTAACAGTGAATTGGAGAAGGGATCAGAAGGCTAAAAGAGATTGATTATTTGACTTGTGCTACCAGCAAATGTCTAGAACTTCTAGAAAATGTCTAGAAGAGTAGAAGGCTGATGCCCTTAATAGAGTAGAAAATTAAAATTTTCATATTTGAGTCAGTTCGTAGGGTTTTAGTCCATTGACTCTGAGAACATGATCCTCCTAAAGAAAGGCTGTACAATGCTACCAGAAGTACATACAATATTCTCTTGGTAGTTTGTAAATCAACTTGTAGCCAATTACAGACAAATTGTACTTTGAGGAAAGAGATACATCCAGACATTTCTAGGGCATACACTTTATCAAAGGACTTTTAAGGCTACTATAGTTCTCCTCTTGGAGTGGGAGAGAAAAGAACCCAGATATTGAATAGAGTTCTGTCCTAATTTGTCATGCAGCCAGCCCAAAGTGTTCACTAGCACACTGTATCATCATTTTTGCAGCTCCTAGTTCATAATTGTGTATGGATAGTTAAAGGAATTGTGATAACTCATCAATAAGAATCATTGTGTTAAGGAATATTAAGAAAAACTCTTGAAACTGTCTAATTCTCCAGCAAAGAGAGAAAATCAGAAGTAATATATCATCATGGAAGGAACGTACCACATTAGACTATAAAGATGTGGGAATGGTGGTTTCTATGTTAACCCCATTCAGTAACTCTCTAACCCTTGCAAAACTCACGGACAATGGTGGATGATGATGAACTACCGTAAATATAATAGACAATAATTCTCAGTGTAACAATGGTTATGTCAGATGACGCATATTTACAAGAGGTTAACATTTCCTCTGGCATTCGCTATGGTGCTGCTGATTTGGTGAATACATTTTTTTTCAATCTTTATTAGTAGAGAACATCTAAATAATTTGCTGTTTTGGTGGAAGGTCAGTGTAACACAAGGACCCACTTTCCCAAGGCTATATTACAGCTTCTGTTCTCGGTCACAATACAGCCTGCAGAGACTTTAATCTTGATATTGCAGAGAATGTTACGTTAGTCCACTGTATTGATGGCATCATGTTAATTTGACAGTTTAGAAAGGAAATAGCACGTGTCCTGAATATCCAATAAGATATATATGTGCCACAGGGTGAGAGATAAACATACACAGATTTAGGAACCATATTAATAAAATTTAAAATCCCATCATCTGAGGTTTCCTGGAACTTTCCCTTTAATGTAAAGGCAGGATATTATACTTTACATTCTCTATCATTAAGAGTCACTCTGCTTGGTGAGCCATTTTAGATTCTGAAGGCAACAGATACGCATTATTTGAAAATACTGCTCTGGCTTTTTTGTTAGGTGCCTCAAAATGCTGTCAATTTTGAGTTGGGTTTGAGTAAGTGAGGACACTTCGGCATTTGACTGTCATAGTGTAAGCTGACGTGCTTGCTCAGAAGATCTAATGGTTCTAGAGATGTTAGTGAATTGGCATCTGGCATCCCTAGCTACTCCCATAAGAGATTCTTGGTCAGTGTGGATATTTCGTATTCTAGAGAAAAGTACTGTTTCCTGGGTGGGGCGGGAAATCACCATTTGAGAAGCAGTTCCTGGTATGCAGGTAGGCCCCAGTAGAGATGTAATGCTGGACCACTCACCAAGCATCTATGTGACTGAAATCCTAATCATGAGTTGGTATTAAGTACATCAAGTCATAGAGCTGGCCTATGTTAGAATGTTACAATCAGGACTGGGCCTGAGCAGATGCTGAGGCACAAGTGAAATACGTGAATATGGCCCAGAGTACTTGGTCACATACTTCTGGCAGAAACTTCTCTATCACTTTACACCAGTGGCTTCATCAGGGTTTACTTATTATCAGTTAACAGAAGAAAAATGAATTGAGCCCAGTTCACACATGGTTCAGCTCACTAGGATGGCAGTTGATTGAAAATAAAACCAGCTGCTATAGTACAGCTCAAACCAGCAAGGCCCTAAACAAAAGCATTGAAGGGAAACTGTGTTAGTTACCAGAGCTATGAAAAGTGCATTTGGTTCCCCTCCTGTGTGAAGGAATAAATGGCCTGAAGAATGGATGTTCATGAATACCCAGAAAGTTTCTAATAGTTTTGTTAGTCATTATTTATGTCCTTAATAATTTTGCCTTGTTATATTATTAATCTGCCTGATTAAAAAATATTTTTTTCTTTTCATCTTTCTATACATTTCTGCATTAAGTAATAAAAAGTGTAGTAGAGTCCTAGGACTGCCATAACAATTTACCACAAACTTTGTGGCTTAAAACAACAGAAATTAATTCTTTCACAATTCTAAAGGATGGAAGTCTAAAATCAAGATGTTAGCAGGGTCAGTCTCTCTCCAAAGTCTTCAGAGGTGGAGGCTTTTTTGCCTCTTCCAGCTTCTGGTGACCTCTGGTGTCCCTTGGCTTGTAGCAGCATAACTCCATCTTTTGCCTCAGTGTTTACATGGCCCTCTTCTCTATGTGTCTGTGTTCTTTTCTATCTCTTATAAGGACACTTTCACTGGATTTAGTCCCATCTTATTCCAGTATGATTTCATCTGGGTCCTTACTTAATTTCATCTCCAAAAACTATTTCTAAATAAAATCACATTCTGAGATTGCTGGTAGATATGAATTTGGGAGGTTTCGATTCACCATAAGTACTAAACCAATATTTAATGATTGATGATTTGTTTTCCTGTCTTTCTGACAGACTCAATTTAGAGTTTCAAAAGATATAGCTTTTAAGAATTTTATTTTAATTATTATTTATTTTATTTTAGATGACTAATAGAAATTATTTCATTGTTACTCATACAAATTATAGGCTATAGCTGCACTCAGGTAGTTTCTTTAATAAAGCTATTTTAATATGCCATTAAAGCTTTTAAAAATAATTTTAAGGTTGAAAACTCTCTAAATATAACCCAGTGCTTCAGTTGTGGACCATTGTTATTGGTTGATCGGGGTCCCCTCCAAAAATGGTGTTGAAGTTCTAACCCCAAATGCTGCAGAATGTTATTGTATTTGGAAATAGAGTTCTTTATAAAGGTAATCAAGTTCATTTGAGGTCATAAAGATGGACCATAATCCAATACAACTGATGCCCTTATAAAAAGGGGGAGTTTGAACACAGAAAGATACAGAAGGAAGACATGTGAAGACACAAAAGGAGAAGACAGCCATGTGACTCAACTGATGCATCTACAAGCTAAAGAATGTCAAGAATTGCTGGCTGAGTGGAAGCTAGAAGAGGCAAGAAAGGATTCTCCCCTGGAGCCATTAGGATAACACAGCCCTGCTGATACCTAGATTCAGACTTCTTGTGTCTGGAACTCTGAGGCAATACATTTCCATTGTTTTTAGCCACCAAGTTTATGTGTTTTTTGTTTTTTTTTTTTTTGAAGCCCTTGGAAACTGCAAACACAGTGTATTATATCATGAACTATTATACATATACTTGTGATACAAAATGTTTTACATATCTTTATAATCTGTTTTAAACTACTTAATGTGTAAGTTTGTAGACTGTTTCTGAATTGTTTAATGAATAGTTGTTAAAATATAGCATGACTTATTCTTGAAAAAAAGGATGATAATTATCAGAGTTTTTAAACTTGTTTTTCTCCATAGTACCATTGGTAATATTATTGGTACTTTTACGGCAAGTCTAGATAATGTAACAGTAATTGAATTGAGAAGTGATTTGGGGAATTAAAAGCAGATCTTCCCATGTAATACTTACGCAGTGAAGCAAATAGTAACAGACTGATGTTACAAGTCAAGTTATATTTCATAAGATATATTTAATATAATTGAATGTTAGGCTGGCATGGTAAACAAATATTTTATAAAGTATCATTTGTTCATGTGATTTATTATTTGTTTGTTTTTAGTTCTGTATTTACCACATAGACCATTTATTTGCTGATGTCTTAGAAACCCCATTGTTTAATCTTATGACATATGTACATTTAGGTTTATAAAAATGAGTTCATTGAGAGGTCAGTATAACGTAGTGGTAGAGCACATGCTTAGCATGCACGAGGTCCTGTGTTCAATCCCTAGTACTTCCAAAAAAAGTAGGTTCATTGATTTACACTAGCTGCAAATTTCTAATCAACCTGTATATTAGGCATCAGATCTTATTGGATGCAACTCTTAGAGATGGATAAGTGCAAGTTTTTGTAGACAATTGAATTTGCTGTTTTTAAGATTATTGTACAATTAAACCAAATTTCAATATCATTAGCTACACTTGGCTTTTTGACTGATAGTGATATAAAGTGTTAAATGATAGGTTTCATATTGTGATTTAATGTCAACCTGATTTTGGATAATTAATTACATTTTTCTAGCCATTTTAAAAAGAAACAAACGAACTTTGTGCCAGTTTTAACCACCAAATCTATAGTGTGTTCCAACAACACTATAGTGACTGTATGACTGTTGATTATATTAAAAGTATTCTTTGATTAAACATTTTTCTATTCTTTTTAGATCCAATTTTTTAAATTTTATTTTTAATTTTGGCAACCAACACACTAAATTTATGATCTTGAACACTTTTAAGTGTACAGATCAGTAGTGCTTAGTACATTCACAATACTATGCAACAGATCTCTAAAATTTTTTTGTCTTACAAAGTTGTAACTCTATACTCAGTAAATGATACTTATCTCTCACACTTCCCCAAGGCTTTGACATCTTTCTACTTTGTATTTTTTTTCTTTTTTTCTATGATTTTTATTACTTTAGTTTATAGAGTAGAATCATACAGTGTGTGTCCTTTTGTGATTGATTTGGTTTACTTAGCATAGTGGCCTTAAAGCTCATCCATGTTATAGCATGTGACAAAACTTTCTCCCTTTTATGGCTACATACTATTCCATTGTGTATATATATATATATACCACATTTTCTTTATATTTGATCCAATTTTTAAGGTTCATTTTCATTAAATATGATGCTTCTGTTTTTAGGCTCTAAGACTCTTATTCAAGGATTCTAGTAGATTGTTTTAATTAAATTCCTTCCAGCCTCCTTCTATTCATATATACAATTTTATTACAAAATCCTTCCTATTCTCCTTAACTATCAACTTCACATTGATAGTTTAGATATCAGTGATAGTTTAGATATCAGATTTAGATATCAGTTTAGATATAGGAATCCAGGTTCTATATTGTACTCCAATTTCACTAAAACCAAGGATCAGTGAAGATTTCCAATTTTAGAAAGTTAAATTTCTAGCACCAGTTATAATTTCAGATATGGGCAAATACAACCCTGATTTGCAGTGGGTGGGTAGTAAGCCATAACCCTGTTAGTGGAGCACTGAGTCAGGCAGCAGTGATATGCTTAAAACACTCAGATCTATTCATATAAGTTGTCCCTAACAGCAACCTGTATTAGATAGGATTCTGCAGATAAACAGAACCAACAGGATATGAATAAAATCAGTAGGATATATATTAAAAATTATTATGAGGAATTAGAGTATATGATTATAGAAGCTAACTCCTATGACCTGCTGTCTACAAGCTGAAGACCCAAGAAAGCTAGTGGTATAATTCAGTCTGAGTTGAAAGTCCTAAGAACCAGGAAAGTTGGTGGTTTAAATCTCAGTCTGAGGACTAGAGAAGATGAGTTGAGATGGCCCATCTAATGTTGGCAGGCAGAAAGCAAAAAGGAGCAAATTCCTCCTTTTTCTGCCTATATTTTATTCACATCCTTAGTGGATCAATTAATGCTTACCCACTTTGAAAAGGGCAATCTACTTTACTGAGTCTGCCAATTCAAATGCTAAATCTCATCTGGGAGCATGATAACAGGCACAACCAGAAATAATGCTTTCTGGGCGCCCTGTGACCAGTCAGGTTGACACATAAAATTAACCATCACAAGTCTATTCCTTGTCAATTTACAATTATATGCATCTACTTAAACCATACTTAATCTGCGGATAAAGAGAATAGCAAAGCCATAATTCTTCCTAACATAATACAGTTCTCCTCCTTAAAATCAAAATCACACTAACCTCTTACCCAGAAGAGGAGGTAAATTTCTTGAGTAGTATTTATGCCTCTTCTTATATCCCATAATTTAAATACTATAATGTAAAATTAACAATACTTAAATATTATGATATAAAGTCAATATGCTTTATGTTAGGTGATAAGAGAATAAAATAAGAAAGAAAATAAAGATATACATAGATATGTTTATATATGTATGTATATATGTGCATATATGCACACACACACAAACATTCCTGGCAGAATAAGAAGAAAATATTCATGACAATTACAATCCTCATTTCCGTAATGGGTCCTATGTCATGTGGTTGTACCAGGTATTTATTACCACTTTCTTCCACTAGTCTTTCTATATTCCAGAAAACAGAAGCACCTCAGCTGGCCATAGTTCTTTACCCTGGCAGGAAGAGGTGACCCAAACTTTCATTCCTGAAGGGTCTGGGCCATTGCAATTCTGCCTGGATTGGATTGTTTTAGGTTTAAATTCACCTCAATAATGGGACATGGTAATACTAGGAGATAATCTAAGGGACCACCTGTATTCCAGACATAATCCTTCTTACCTCCATTATGAAGCAGCAGCAATCTCCCCACAGTAATCAGGATCAATCACTCCAGTCAAGGCCATTAACTCTCTTCTTTGCCTGCTGATTCAGAATGTGCGGAGACCAACGTGACTGAGTGGCAGTCTTAAATGCCAGTTTAATGGATCATTGTTCTGTCTTATGATGGAAGCATTTCCCCCTCTGGAACTAAGATCTCTAGGCCAGCAAGCATAAAGTTATGGGGACAGGAAGCAAAAATTTGTGAGTCACTAGGAGTAATAGTGAATGGTGCCTCTCCCATTTCCACCCTTAGAATTCTGTACTTGTGAATCCTGGCTATTGAAGAAATAGCACCATATATTGGAGCTGCTTCAGAACACATACAGCTTTCTAGAAAACTTTATCCCAGCCCTGTAAGGTTTCCCACCTAGCTGGAGCTATACCTGATTCTCTAAAACCCATTTCATCCTTCTATCAAGCCAGCTGTTTCAGGATGGGAAGAGCATGTTAAGACCAGTGAATTCCATGAGCAGGGGCCATTGCCACACTTCTTTTGCTGTGAAGTGAGTTTCTTGATCAGAAGCAATGTTGTGTGAATGCCATGATGGTGAATAAGGTATTCTGTATGTTCACAGATGGTAGTTTTGATGGAAGCATTATGTTCAGGGAAGGAAACTGAATCCAAAGTAAGGGCCTAATAAGAACAATACACTTTTGCACAAAGGATGGAAATGGTTACATGTCAGCAACCAGGTATAGGCTAGCTGATTGATCACTTTTGGGAATTGTGCCAGCTGGGGACTCAGTGTGGGTCTCTTGTTGTGGAGAGATTGGGCACTCAGCAGTGAAACTGTTAGGATCTTAGAGCAGTACCTGTCACAAACTAAAACCTCAGTGAATATGAGCTATTCATTTCTATTATTATTAGCTAGGTTGGCCGTGGTGAGTAAAAATGTGTCCCTGAGCCCATACATAATCTTCATCTCTGACACCATGGTCGCTTTGTTCATGAGTCCATGGAGCAATGACAGAGGTGGCTGGGGAAAGAGAATGACTTATATCCACAGAACTGGTCATCCTATCCACCTGATTATTAACATTCTCCTCTAAGATGAACATTCACATGAACACAAATAGCTTCACATTTTTTGCCCGTTTAGAAAGGTCTGTCCACATACCTCTTCCTCAGGTTTCTTTGTCATCAATTTTCCAGTTAAGTTCCTTCTAAGTGCCTGACCATCCAGCAAAACTATTGACAGCCCATGAATCAGTATATAATCACACATATGGCCATTTTTCCTTCCAAGCAAACAACCAAGTACATTGTTCAAAATTCTGCCTCCTGGGAAGATTTGCTTTCACCCACTATCCTTCAGGATGACCCAGAGAGAGGCTGTAGTGCTGCAGCTCTGCACTTTTGGTTGGTGTCTACATACCAGGCAGAAACATCTGTAACAAAGTCCAGGTCTTCTCTTCCTCTGTCAACTGATTGTAGGGAATACTCCATAAAGCTATAGGTACAAACTGAGAGAGAAAAGACAATGTAGCATGGATAGGTATTTGGACCACCTGTACATGTAACTTACTTATGACTTCAGCGGTTTGCCTGGGCTCGTTCACCTATTTATCACTTCCACTTGATGATAAAACATGGCAATGCATGCCAACTTTGTGGCTTGGTAGGTTAGATAACACCCAGTTCACGATAGGCAGTTCAGGTTACATGGTAACTTGGTATCCCTTGGTTAAGCTTTCAGTCTAAGACTCAATAGCAGGCCAAGAAATGTTTCTCAAAAGGAAACCACTTAGCTGTGGATGACAGCAGGGCCTTGCTCCCAAATCATAAAGTCCTATGTTATAATTTACCTGTAGGCATCTGCCAAAAGTTCTAGGTATCATCCTTATCTGTCACTGATCCTTTAAGCACCACTAGACCTTTTAGATCATGGGCTCAAGTGACAGAGCAGCTTGCACAGCAGCTGATGAATTTTTGTTGTTTATAAGCTACATGGTTTATTCTATTTTGTTATAGCAACCTGAAATGATTAAGACAGGGCCTCACTCAAAATATCAGCTTTGCAGATCACTCAATAAATGAGCCAGTTACACATCCAACTAAGGAATAGGTTGCTTCTAGGTTGTAGAAGGGGCAAGATGCACAATTTATCCTTCACCTCAGAAGAGCTATCTCAGCATGCCCCACACAACAACATGCCTGGAAGATATTAACCATCATGCTCCCCTAGCACAAACATAATCCCTCATCTTTATTTTTTTTACATTTTTTTTATTGAGTTATCGTCATTTTACTTTCCTCATCTTTAAAACGGTATACCTATTCTAGTGCATTTATTTGGTTCTGATACATTAAGACAACTCTATTCAAATGCTCAAAAATCTCTTCCTAATTTTTAGTTTCCTTTCAAGTTAACAAATTGTTTATTCTCTACCCCTCAGATCAAAGGCTTTAAGTTTCCTTCTTATAAATGTATTGACATCAAAAATAACAATACCAATTATTTGTCACACTTATATATTAGAGAGATATATATAAGATGCAGCACCTCCCATTCTAACAAGGAAGTCAGCTGTTAAGGAGAACTTTGTCTGAAATTTTTATATGGATTGCAGTATTGGTGAGCATCATCAGCTGACTTAGTTGACAAAAAAGAATTAAAGTGTCATCTAAAGCCCAAAAGGGTCTAAAAGAGCAGCATTTTGTTGCTTTTAATTTTTTTGAGATATTTTTCTAAAACATCTTTGGGATGAGAGAGACGATTAATTTTTTTAGTTATTGAGTAGAAGCTCTGGAATTGAACTTCCTAACTGAGTTCAAAATCTGACTCCTCATTTACTGGTTTTATAACCCTGGGTAATTTATAAATATCATTATGCCTCAATTTTCCTATCATGAAAAGTTCATAATTATGTATGTAAAAGTATTGTAAGAAACTGTTAGGAACTTAGAGCAGTACCTCTCACAAACTAAAAACTCAGTGAATATGAGCTACTCATTACTATTATAATTAGTAGTAGCAGTGCAAAGGAAAGGTGTACATTTTTTCTTAAGCATTTAAAAATGTCAGTTGTCTGTAAATGTATATTCACAAGGTGAACTTTTGAAACATGGTAGTCTGTGCTCACTTATTGAGCGGCTTGGAGAATCAGACTAGACAATATAAGAAAGGGAGTTGTAAACAACTATGTAATATATGGTTTTATTGTATTATTATCATTATCACACAAGAATATAGGTAGAATGGCTTATACATTTCTTAGTCAGTGCATTTTTTACTTCTTTCTTGAATGTCTTTGGCATTCAGTTGGGAGTGCTTTCTTCCTATGAAAGTCTTGACAGGAGCAAAGGAAAAATTCAGTGTAATTTGTTCTTGATCCCTTGGTCTCTCAAGAGAGCCCTCCAAGGAATATGAAGATACAGCTTGAAAACTTCTTAGATCTGCTGCACCCTTGTTTTAATTCTACTGCTTCTGGGTATATCTTAAATTCCAGCTTATATATAGGCAGTGATTGCTAAGTCAAGCTTTTGACGTTTTCATACCAAGTATGCATAAGATGTATGTTTTGGAAACAATAGGAATATACAACTTAATTTTTAGCCATGTTTTCTAGAGTCTCAGCCAGAGTTCCAATGTCTTGTTCTGGACACCTTGACATTTGATAAGTTATTTATCACATCTTATTATTCATGTTGAATTAATAACCCTAAAATCATAATTTAAAATTTTTGCTGAAGTTGAAATATTTTAAAACATTTAATTATAAAGCTCCTGTTAACAAGCTGACAAACATTAAGCATATAGCAAAATTTCTCAAGATCCCTATTTCCTTTTGGAAAAAATAATATTAATGAAATTGTTAATTTCTGAGCTTTACACATAATGGTATTCTTTCATCCAAAATCAAGACAGGCATTAAAAAGAGAAATATATCTTATACTGGTTTTATTTTTGAAACTAAATTATATTTTTGTTACTTTTTGTAAAAGATTTTATTTATTTGATTTTTTTAAATATACAGTGATTGTCAAGGTATTATTTCATCTTTTTTTTTCATAGAATTATGAAAATATCTCTGTCTGCTCCTCATGCCCAAACTCATATACAGTTATTTGCAAGAATTATCAGCAATTAGCCATTATGTCAAGATCAACCAGCTGTTCTTAAAAGGGTAAGAGGAGTAAAAATACCCACAGTACTAAGTAAATGCTTTTATATTAAGGCTCTGCTTTTGAAAATGAACTACATATTCTTGTCTCCTCTATTTTACCTTTTTGTTTCGTGTGAAACTTCCGGTACCCTTACCAAATGAAATCCCCTCTACTGTTCTAAATCTCCACTGTATGTTTGGGGGAGGGGAGTTGACATATACAATGCTCATTTTGCCTTACTTGGTTCTCTAGTTGTTTTATTTTGCAAAAAGTCAGTGCTTATTTGGCTTCTACTTCTCACTTCCCTGGCATCTAGTGAAAATAGTTGCAGGTTCTGGCAGCTGATGAACACAGGCTCCAATCCCAGTTCTGCTCCTTACAAATTGTGTGCCATTTGGCAAGTCCCTTAAAATCTCTGGCCCCTAATTTACTCCTTTATTAAATGATTATCATAATTCCAAAATATGTAGGGTTGCTATGAGGATTTTACTGATACTATACATGAAATTGGTGTATACCCTAGTAGGTATTCCACAAATATTAAGACAGAGATGGTGGAAGGTGCTTTTTTTTTCTCAGTTCCAGATTTTTGGCAAATTCTCTTAGCAACTATAATCCAAGTTGCAGGCCACAAAACTTTTGTTAAATGTTTATTTATCTGTAATAGATTTAAAAAGCATAAAAAGTATGTGGCCACATACTCTGGGATGAATCAATTGTAAAGTTGATAACTAATTTCTGTTTGAACTATTTGTGTAATTTAGGTACTTTAAATCTAAGCAAGCATTTGTTCAGATGAACCTTACCACTATGCAATTATGCCAAAAAACAGGTATAAAATCTAAGTGATAATTATTACCTTGTGTGAAATAATTCTGATTATCCAAACTAGAAATTTGAATTTCCAATTAAAAAATCTTTCTGAGAAGACTTTTTCTCCTGATCTAGTTTAGTGCTCACTGTTCTACTACTATATGTCATTAACATAAAAGAACTCAGTTTTATGAAGGCCATTTTCATCCTCACCCCCAACACATACACACTGTCATAACAATTGGCTTTCAGCAAAAGGTCAGTGTCAACCAGCCATTCAGTGCAATAACTGGAGCAGCGAGAATAACACTGTGGCTCCCAGTGATTTAATGCCACACTGGGATTGGCTATTTTGGTATGCCCCCATGCCACCCAAGGCTGATGATGTATACATGGCTTTATGTCTCTTTTAAACCTTTTCTAGACCTCAGAAATTCTCAGAATATTACTTATTTTTAGTCTGCCAAAAATTAAATTAATATGATTGGATATTATCCAAACTATTATTTAGAGTTTGCTATATTTCAGATATGGTTGGTGTGTTCTATGTGAAAGTGTATGTCATAGTTACATCATTTAATCTATATTAATCAGACAAATAAGGACTAAGAGAAGGGATTATAGATCATCCTGTGCTGAAGAGATAATGTAATTTTAAAATACTGAACTAGGCTGATATCTGGAGTTGTTTGTTGGATTAATCATTTACCTCAACACAATAGTTCAGATTCTTTATATGTCTCAGATATACATATCCTATGAGACATTGTCACTTATCAGATTTGAAAGCTGCATAAAAACCTAAGGGGAAAAATAACTGTAAAGAAAAATAGATTTGTAGAGAGCTGGAACCTTCAGGGTATGACAAATCTGTCTATAGAGAATTTGTAAACAGTGTGTAAGGCTATTTCCCAAAAGCAGATAGATTATAGAAATAGACTGAATACAAAAGTGAGAGTTGTATTTATTTTTCAGGAATAAAATTCTAGATTTCCTGAAATCTAAGAAACAAAAAGAAATAGCCTATAAAATTAAAGTTTTATAATTTAAAGTACGTTTTCAGAAATCTCATTAATTTAAAATTAATATAGAGATGGAATTACGAATAACATCCTCACCACTGTAACACCAGAAGAAAAACATTACTTCCAAGTGCAAAAATCTATACTATCACATAAATTCTACTTCAGTTTTGAATACTTCTGTGTTAAACACTGTTGAATAGTGATCAAAAGAAACACCTGTGTTTCAATTTTATCATCTCTTTCTCACCTCCACTATTAGGACTAGAAAAGCTAAGAATACATGTTGTCAATTATTATTTTCAAATAGTTGCCATATAATACAGTTAGGAGTTATGTGGTATAAGTGGACGTTTGCTGGGGGATTTTGGGAAAGAGGTCTTCCTGATAAAGCAAGTTCCTTCCTGTCTTGAATGATGGTTATAAAACTTGAAGTCTTAAGGACCATTTTGTGACCATGAGAGACAGCTAAGAAAATTATCTAAAATCTTGAGCTATTGATCTCACATCAGTAGTTACCTACCTTTATTTCTTTTATTACATAGAGAGTAATAATCCTCTTTTTAATTCAACATTGACCTGGTTCTCTGTTATCCACTACTGAAAAAGTTTCTGATTGCTGAATCCACTTATGTATGTGTACTAATTGCGGTATTACTAGTTTTTAATATACTTATAATAAACATAAATTGAAAACCCATCATACATGAATTGTTCGCTTGTCAGTAAAATGTCTTAAATATTTTCCAGAGAGCCCAAGGGATCTCCAGATACCACAAAACCAGCGCTGTGAATATGTGGAAGGAATAGGAAGAATGATAGGTTGTTCTCTTCACAATTAGACTTTTATTTATTAGGTTCTTAGAAAAAAATAGTTAGTATACCTAAAATATTTTTGAAAGCCACTAGTGGAAGGAAAAAGAAATGTTAGATTATGAGTTAAAAATCCTGGGTTCCTGTCCCACCCAAATTTATGACTTCTTCGCCATATTTCTTCTGATGAAACAATTTTTAAATATTTAATTGCTCAGATACACTCACATACATTTACTTGCATACTTTCATAAAATAATTTGCTGAATCACGCAGGAATATTTGTGGCCATGACTCACAAACTCTTAAGCATTGCTTCATTGTATTACTTTTGAGGATGTTTGTGTGTGTATAGTATTTAAAATTTGACTGGTGAGTTGTCTAGTATTTCATTGAAGTAGGATTACAAACAGAAATGTTAACAAATGGATATATTTGCATGAGAACATCTACCTCACATATAAACTGAAAACTGCATACAGAGTCTGGTTCTCTATCTTAAAGGGAGGGTAACACAGAGAGACAATTTGAAAAAGTAATATTGTCTGCATATCTTTGTTTCAACAATAATTTTATGTATGTTTGTGTTCAATTGATTCTGGTATCCTTAAATAAACTCTATTAAAAAGATATAAAAAATAGAAAAGAAAGAAAGAAATGATGAATATGTATGAAAATAACAAGAAATCATTTATTTGAACAGTGAAAATATCCACGTGCCCCTAATACACTTTACATGAACTTTAAAAAGATGTGAAATTCATAACAATCCTTTTCATGTAATCAGTTTTAAAATCCTTCTTTAAATTACTTCATGTCAATTTCAAACTAAAATTAAGTTGAGAACTGTAGGAAGATATAAAATTACCATAGTAACTCAAAATTTTAAAATGAAATCTTTAGCAAGACTTTTATTTCTCCAGTAAAAAAGGAAATATTTCCCCAAGGTTAGATAATACTTATGCCATTGCCACTAACTCTCATAGTAGGATGAAGGTGAAAATAGTGCTTCATCTTCTGCTCATCTCATGCCAAGATCTCAAATGATGGCAAGTGGATGAGTGCTCTGTCCTTTCAAAACAACTCACCGTGGATGATGACAGGAGAAATAGTTTTAGCTTCAAGATGATTCTTATAATTTAGAGCTCACTAAATAGCAAGTGCCAAACTTAAACTTTAAAAGGAAAAAAATTGCATTAGATGCAACCTATTGAAAATCCCTCAGTGCATTCTTAATTTCTTCCTCGTCTGTGTTAATTCCTGAAAATGGCTTCTCCCCATGCCTCTTTCTCCTCCTCTCTCTTTTTTTTCTTAATAGTCCATAACATCTGAAATCTGTAAGCAATTAAGTTTAATACAGCTGTAGCTTATCTGTCTTTCCTTCTGGACCCTCCAGTCACAACAACCGTAGTAGTCAGCCTTGGCATTTTTATGAAATGACATATTTCTAAAATTTTTCCTTTGATTTTCTTTTTTATACTCTCGCATATTTTCCTATCAAGGCTAGATCTTTCTAGTCAGCAAAGTTAAGCAAATGTTAGAATGAATGTCTCTGCTAGTGGAGACTATCAACTACCATTTTGTTGGTACTTTAAGGTCCCTTAAATGTCTTTTAGATCAACCTCTCCAGACTTTTGAAAGTTACAATCTGGCACCATTCGTGATTCTTAAAGTTATGTATGTCTAATCCTTTTATTAGAAATATGCAAGTAATTATTAGTTTGCATAAAATGCCTATTTTGTTTTGGTACCTACAAAATGCATTCTATCAGTTATCTCACTCACCCCTCAAAACAACAGGTTGTTTGAAGAGAAGGCACCTAAGGAATTTGTTCTAAAACCGTTTGAATTGTTTTAGTGAAACAAACCTGTGTAAGTTCCACGATGTCTCTTTCACTAGTTGCTTTGCAGGTGAGCATAGTGAAAGCTGGGTTTGGAGTCTTCGTGAGCAGTAGGGACTCATTACATCTTCCAAGTACTGTTGTAACTGGAAATTTATATGAAAGTTCATATTCCTCTTCTCATGATCTCTTTAAGAAAGGCAAATGCCTTTTTGCTCTTTAAAAGATATTTTAGTACAGTGGATATTCAAGGTAGATTTATAGAGTATAGCATAGTGGATAGATAGCCATGTAGCTGGATAGATATTGATATATGTAAATTGAAACATATATAAATGTCTAAATTGAGAAATTTACAAATATGTGGAAATTAAACCAAATAAAAACATAAGAAATCATAAGGAAAACTAGAAATATTTTGGAATGAATGAAAATTAATACAATGTATACAAAACTTTGTGGGATATTGCGAAAGCAGTGGTAAGAGGGAAATTGGTACCTGTAAACACTTACATTAAAAAGGAAGAAATGTTGCAAAGTATTGTCTTAATCTTTCACCTTAAGTCACTGGAAAAGGAGGTGAAATTAAAAATTAAGCAAATGGAAGAGACAAATAAAGATCAGAAAATAGTTAAATAAAATATAGAATTGAAAAACAATAGAGAAATGAACTAAACCAAATTGTGGTATTTTAGAAAGATCAACAATTTGACAAAAATCTAGCTTTATTGCCAAGAAAAATAGAGGAGAAGACTAAATTATTAAAACCATGGATGAAAGAAAGGACACTACTATGCATATTACAGAATAAAAATGGGTTATGAGGAAATAATATGAATACTACATGACAAAAAAACAGATAACTTAGATGAAATAGGAATACTACTTTAAAGTCACAAATTACTAAAGCTAACTCAAGAAGAAATAGAAAAATCTCAATAGACCTTGTATAACAAATAAAGAGACTGAATTATTAATTTAGTCTCCCCAAAAAAGAACAACCCAGCCCATATAGCTTCACTGGTGAATTCTACCAAACATTTGAGAACTAATACCAATTCTCCAAACACAAATTTTTTAATTTTGTTTAAAAAATTAGAAGAGGAAGGAACTTTTTTCAACTCAGTGTATAATACTAGTACTTGACAAAATTCAATATCCCTTTATTATAAAAACAATTATCAAAATAAAAAGTTAAAAGGAATTTCCTCAACTTTATAGGGAAGCTATGGAAAACCTACAGTTAACATCATATGTAATGGTGAAGGAATGTTTTCTCCTTAACATTAGGAACAAAAAAAGATGTTCACTCTTACCACTTCTCATAGCATTGTACTGGAATATTTAGCCAGGGAAATTCCTTAAGAAAAAGAAATAAAAGCATGTAAATGGGAAAGGAATACATAAAATTTTCTCTATATTTAGATATTATAACTTTGGTTATAGAAAAATCTCAGCTCACTACAATATTTTTAGAATAAATCAGTTCAGCAAGTTTGTAAGATATAAAATCAATATAAAAAGTTAATTGTATTTCTTTGTACTAATAAGGGACAATCTAGAAATAAAATTAAAATCAATTGTATTTACATAGCATCAAAAGAATAAAATGCTTAGTAATAAATATAATAAAATAAGTGTAAAACTTATATGTTCAAAACTACAGAAGGTTGTTGAAACAATTTAGAGAAGACATACTCTCTAAATGGAAAAGATCACACGTTCATGGATCAGATTAATGTTGTGAAGATGACAATACTCCCCAAATTGATCTACAAATTCAATGTATTCCTACTAAATTCCAACTTGATTCTTTGCAGAAATTGGCAAGCTGATCCTAAAATTTTCATGGAAACATTGGAACCCAAATCAGCAAAATAATCTTGTAAAAAATAAGAACAAATTCAGAAGACTCGTATATCCCAACTTCAAAATTTACTATAGTGTTACAGTAATAAAGAGTATGGTGTTGGTATAAGAATAGAAATATATAGTTAAAGGGAATGAGATTGAGATTCTAGATATAAACCTGTACATTTATGGACAATTGATTTTGACAAGCATGCCAGGATAATGCAATTGAAATTGGGAAATAATAATCTTTTCAACGAATAGTTCTGAGACAAATAGATATTCATATGTATACAACTAAAATTGGACCTCCACCTCACAACATACACAAAAAGTTACCTCAAAATGGATCATAATCCAAATGTGAAGCTAAACATATACAATGTTTAGAGGAAAATATGGGAGTAAATCTTCATCAGTTTGGGTTAAGCAAAGCTTTAAATATCACACCAAAAGTACAAGTGACAAAAGAAAGGATAGATAAATTAGACATCATCAGAATTCAATAATTTTGTTTCAAAGACTACCATAAAGAAAGCAAAAAGACAACCTACAGAATGAGATGAAATATTTGGAAATTATGTATCTGTTAAGGTGCTTATATCTAGAATATATAAAGAATTCTTAAAACTTACTAATGAAAGATAAACTAACTGAATTTAAAATATAGCAATGTACCTGAAGGCATTTTTTTCCAAAAACTTCACATCCACTAACATGACTGTAATCAAAAAGACGTTGAAAATCAAGTTTTGCTAAGAATGTGGAGAAATGGCAACACCCATATATTGCTGGTTGGAATGTTAAATGATGCAGTTATTTTGGAAAATAGAACAAAATTTTCTCAAAATACTAAACAATAGAGCAACTAAGAATTGTACTTCTAGATATATACTCAATAGAGATGAAAACATATAGCTACACACACAAATGTATATACATGCAATAGAATATTACTCAGCAATAAAAAGGAATGAAGGATTAACCTTGAAAATGTTCTAAGGGAAGGAAGCCAATCTCAAAAGACCACAAATTATACCATTCTGCTGTGATAAAAAGTAGATCAGTGCTTGCCTTAGGCTGGAGGATTGAGGGGAAATTTGAAGTAACTCTTAATGGGTATTGAATATGTTCAAAAAATGATTGTAGAGGTGGTAACACAAATCTGAGAATATACGAAAAACCATTAAATAGTATACCTTGAATTTTTTTGCAAGAGATATTTGCATGACATGTTAATTTCATCTCAATAAAGATGATGTATACAATTTAAAAAAATTATAATGTTGTACTCACGGTATCCTTACATTTCTTCTTCCTTTATTTCATCTCTACCTCAATCATCTCTATCTCTTGTCTTTTCTTTCTGGTTATCTTGTGCAGTCTAAGAGCTGACTATTTTCTGGAACTATGTGTATCTTTGATATCTATCTTTGTTGTTTAGCAGTTTTCTTCCTCAAATTTACCTTTCCCTAATTCTATTGGTTTTTACATTTTTTATATTCATTTCTAAAATTAGCATTCTCTTCTTTTTTGTTTATCTATTTTATTTTATTTATTTTTAAAATTTTTATTGATTTATAATCATTTTACAGTGTTGTGTCAAATTCTCTTTGTTTTATTGAAATTGCATCTCCTCAATGCTGAGATTTTTTTCAAATTCCTCATTTTCTTTGTTCCTCGAGTTACTTCTTTCTTCTTCTTTGTTGTTTACATGCTTGTCTTGTGCTTTTTGTTTTTTGCCCCCTAGTTTAGATATCCTGGGCTTGTCTTCCATGCTACAATTTTCTTCAAATATCAGGCAAGCAATAGGCATCCTGTTCCCTTTAGAGTCTTATTATTTCTGTCCTACTTTCAAGATGATCATATGTGTATCTGTCTTTTTTTTTGCTGTGGCATTTGTGCTAAAGGGAAAAAGATTTATTCTGGAATCCAGTTGCTACACTATCTCTTTGAATTTTCTGCAAAGAGATTATTATTCAGTGTTTTCAGAGGACTTTTTTTGTTGTTGTTGTTAACACGAAATTTCATAATGCTTTGAAAATAGCGATGAGATAAGGATAGTGAATGACTGTCATGTATGTTAATCGTCAAGTATACCTCAGCTTTAAGTTTCATTTAATATTCCCAGCCACAGATGGCCCTGTCAACTCTGAGAACAGTTTCTCTCTTAAGATTGTAGAGTAGATTGTATTCCTCCTTCCTTAAATCCCATTCACAAATGCTCTGGAAAGCATATGTTCTTTTTTATCAGCATTTTTGCATCATCTTTAAGTCTTCAGAAGTGTATTGTAATATTTCCTCCATTGATATCTCATATATCTTTTGTTTTTATGAATTTAAACATTACTGGATTTTTAAAAAAGAATTTGGGATTTCAGAAAATTACAGGCAAAATATATATGTTCTCTCCATAATATTAATTCACAGATTTGATTTTTTTGTTATAAAAGAAGTGAATCGTTATGATGGTATAATCAAATTTATTTTGAAGTGGTATGTTATTCTGATCCAAAATAGGAAATATCTTAGTGTAAAGCTCTGAGTTATAAATGTCACAGGAAAGAAATTAAGTTGGAGTAGAGAATTCTGTATATCAGAGGAGTCCTGCATCTTGCAGGATTGGGCTATATTAATATTTTTTTTGTAACTTTAATGGGAAAAAACCACCAAGGGATACAGTTAATATTTCATGAAAGATGAAGAAACATTTTGGTTAAATTACTTCCCTGTAATTACCCTAAATATTTAAATAAGACTGACCTATAACCAGTGCTCTTACCACAAGAAGTCAGTACATTATAGGGAATTCCTCTTCAAAGCTAGATTTCAACAACCAGGAATAATATAAACTTCCTTTATTCATATTAATAGAAACTAACAGGCTAAACAATTCATCTTTCATGTCAGATGATACCATTCTTCTACATATGAGAAATTATAAATTAGGAGTAAGTTGAGCATTTAAACCAAACATAATAAATATCTCTATAAATAAAAGGGTAAGGCATATTTAATGTTATGAGAGTATCACATTTTCTTCAAAACTGAGATAGCAGAGTGTGTGATCATTAAACTCTGTTTTCAACATTTTATTGTCTAAAATATTCAGAAGATATAGTTTTACTTTGTGTTTTAGACTGTCATGATCTTTTGAAAACACTAACAGTTGCGTGGAAAATTTTGATTTTTGAGGAAAGAGTTTCCATTCCATGATGAAAAATACACCTACATTACCTGAATACATGCTACCAACTGAATTCCTAGAATTTTTTTGAGGAGGGTATTTGATTCCATTAAAGTAAGTTAAGTTCTTTTGTTGTTGATATTATTTGTTTGTCCTGAGGATGAAGTCTTGCCCTTTCTATTGCATTTAATCATTTCTAAAATGCACACTTCTTCACATTTTAATATAAGTTAAATCAGAATGTATTTTTATTGAATAATATCTTAGATTTGATAAAATAGAATAATTTTTTTGAAGAAATACACCAAAGAGTTTGCTTAGATCAAGACACTTTTCTCATCACATGTAGATTCTAATTTTTAAGATCTTAGTGAAGAATTAATCACAGAGATGCTTTCTTGGATGAATTTAGCAATGTGTTTTAATATAAATGCTATTTTACTTTAGAGTCCACTGTATTTTGCCTAGTAGGGTAGGTAAGGGCTAAGTTTCTAAAAATAACAGTCTATCCTAAGAATACTTCAAATACTTTAAATGAAAAATATTTGAAGCTTTAAACACTTGAAAGAATATATATTTCCCCCCCAAAATTATATTGTTTCTCCTTTTAACCAAAAATGACCATGTGAACTTTGTCATTTTAAAAAATTATTCCTGTATGATTATAAAAATAAAATCTTGTTAAAATTTTATTTTTCATAAAATTCTACATTTCT
Source organism: Vicugna pacos (assembly GCF_048564905.1). Classification (NCBI taxonomy): domain Eukaryota; kingdom Metazoa; phylum Chordata; class Mammalia; order Artiodactyla; family Camelidae; genus Vicugna; species Vicugna pacos. The sequence continues at coordinate 92,772,754 of NC_132987.1, forward strand.
TAATAATAAAACCATTTTGAATTGGAATTAATTTGTCAAAAGTCATTTTGGCTGATATATCTCAATTTGACTATTTGATCTACCAAGTGGCATAAATCAGAGTGAAGTGAGTGGGTTTGACATATATAGCAAATCTTTGTAATGGGAAGTGGAAAAGAGTGCTGTCTGCTTTAAGAGAAGCTTCTCCATCAAATATGTCCTTACCTAACTTTCATCCTCTAACTTCAACTCTGTGCTAGAAATTTTTTTAAGAATTCACTAAAGTTTTGAAAATTTGGAAAGCTCATGTTTTTATTGCATCTTCTTTTATGTGACTGTTGACAAACTCTGAAGGTGATATAGTAAATCAGTGATAAAGGAAATAGGAATCTATTAAATCAAGGATTTTTCATTGTTTCTCTGAGACACCAAGATGGCACCTAGAGAGAACGATGTAAAAATTAAAAGTAAAAAAGTAGTATTTTCTAGATGATCACATTTTTAGAGATTTCTAAGTTGACAATAAGGCTACCTCAAGAGCATACCTCATACATTTTTTTCCTATTTTTTTAATTGATATATAATTGACATAGAATATTATATTTGTTTCAGGTGTACAATATAATGATTCATATATATTGCAAAATTATCACTACAATAAGTCTAGTTAACATCCATCAACATACATGGTTACAGATTTTTTTTCTTGTGTTAAGAGCTTTTAAGTTTTACTTTCTTAGCAACTTTCAAATATGCAATACTATTTTATTGACTATAGTCACCATGCTATACTTTACATCCCTGAGAATTATTTATAACTGGAAATTTGCACCGTTTGACTTTCTTCTCCCATTTCTCCCTCCACCAACCCCCAGCCCCCTACCTCTGGCAACCACCAGTCTGTTCTATATGTGAACTTGCTTTTTCTTTTTGCTTTTGTTATTGTTTTGTTTTGTTTCGGGGGCTCATTTTATTTTTATGGAGTCATTATGTAAGTGAGACATATGTTATTTTGTCTTTCTTTGTCTGAATTATTTTACTTAGCCTAATCCCCCCAGCTCCATCCATATTGTTGCAAATGGCAAGATTTTTTTCTTTTTTATGGCTGAATAATGTGTCATTGTGTGTGTGTGTGTATATATATATATATATATACACCACATCTTCTTTTTCCATTCATCCAATGATAGATACTTAGGTTACTTTCATATCTTAGATATTATACTTAGTGCTATAATGAACACTGGGGTGTATATGTTTTCAAATTAGTATTTTCATTTCCTTTGGTTAAAACCCAGAAGTGGAAAGTGGAATTTCTGGATCATGTAGTAGTTCTATTTTTAATTTTTTGGAAAACTCCATACTATTTTCCATAGTGGCTGTACCAATTTACATTCCAAGCAACAGAGCACAAGAAATCTCTTTTCTTTACATCCAGATCCTCTGCCCATTTTTAAATGACATTTTTTATTTTCTCATATTATCACATGAATCTTTTATATATTTTAGATATTAATTCCTTATCATATGTATAGTTTGCAAATATTTTCTCTCATTCAGTAGGTTGCCTTTTCAGTTTGTTGATGGTTTCCTTTGTTGTGCATAAACTTTTAGTTTGAGGTAGTCCCTCTTTATGACTTTTGCTTTTGTTCCCTTTGCTTTTGGTTAGCAAGTACAAAAAATCAACACCAAGACCTATGTCAGGGAGTTTATTGCTTATGTTTTCTTTTAATAATTTTATCGTCTCAGGTCTTACAATCAAGTCTTTAATCTATTTGGAGTTAATATTTGTATATGTTGTACAATTGTGATCCAGTTTCATTCTTTTGTCCAGCTTTCCCAGTACCATTTACTGAAGAGAATGTTCTTTCCCCACTGTATATTCTTAGCCCTTATGTAGTAAAGTTATTAGCCATATTGAATGGGTTTATTTCCAGGCTCTGTATCTGTTCCATTGATCTGTATGTCTGCTTTTATGCCAATATCATACTATTTTGATTATTATAACTTTGTGATATAATTTGAAATGAGGGAGTGTGATGCCTTCAGCTTTTCATTTTCTCAAGATTTTTAGTCTTTTTTGAGGTATTTTGTTGTTCCATACACATTTTAGGATTATTTTTACCAATTCTATGAAAAATACTTTTGGAATTTTGATAGTGATTGCACTGAATCTGTAGATTGCTTTTGGTAGTATGGACATTTTAACAATATTTATTCTTTCAGTCCATGAGCACAAAATGTATTTTCACTTGTGTCTTTTTAAAATTTCTTTCATATCATGTTATAGTTTTCAGGATACAGATCTTTTACCGTCTTCATTAAATTTATTTGTGTTTTATTGTTTTTTTGATATAATTATAAGTGGATTTGTAAAAATCTCTTTTTCAGATAATTCGTTATTAGTGTATAGAAATGCAATAGATTTCTATATATTGATTTTGTATCCTGCAACTTTAGTGAATTTGTTTATTCTAACAAGTGTTAGTTCTAACATTTTTTGGGTGGACTCTTTAGGGTTTTCTATATATTTAGTATCATGTCATCTCCAAATAGTGACAGTTTTACTTTTTCCTTTCCAGTTTGGAAGCCTTTTTTTTTTTTTTTTTCCTTTTTGGCTTGCTTAATTACTCTGGCTAGGCCTTCTGATACTGTACTGAATAAAAGCAGTGAGAATGGGCATCCTTGTCTTGTTACTGATCTCAGCGGAAAAGCTTTAAGCTCTTCACCATTGAGTATGATTTTACTTGTGAAATTGTCATATATAGTCTTTATTATGTGGAGCTACATTTCCTTCTTACTCACTTTGTTGAGTAATTTTATCATAAATGGATGTTGAATTCTGTCAAATACATTTTTTCATCTATTGAGATGATCATATGATTTTCCTCTTCATTTTGTTAATGTGGTATACCACATTAATTGAATAGCAGATGTTAAACCATATCTGAAAATATAGGTATGTCTTTTTTTTAATCCATTTAGCCATTTTATGTATTTTAACTTGGAAATTTAGTTCATTTACATTTAGAGAAATTATTGATAGGTATGTACTTATTGCCATTTTCTTAATTGTTTTCTGGATGTTTTGTAGTTCCTCTGTTCTCTTTTTTCTTTTGTTCTCTTCCTTTGTGGTTTGATGACTTTCCTTAATAATATGCTTAGATTCCTTTCTGATTATATTTTGTGTATTTACCGTAACTTTTTGCTTTGTAAGTACCATAGACTTACATACAACAACTTATATTTATAATGGTCTACTTTATATTGGTAGCAAATTAAGTTTGAATGCATTATAAAATTTTACATTTTTGCTATCCCACACACACATATTTTATGTTTTTGATGTCACATTTTATATCTTTTTATCTTTTGTATTCCTTAGCTAATTATTGTAGCTCTAGTTATTTTTTTTTACTACTTTTTCCTTTTAACCTTTATGCTAGCTTTATAAGTGATTATTCTTTTACCTTTACATATATTTCCTTTTACCAATGATATTTATACTTTCATGTGCTTTCTTGTTACTAATTAGTGTCCTTTCTTTTCAGCTTAAAAAGTTCTTTTAACATTTTTTTAAGGCAAATTTAATGGTGATGAACTCCTTTAGGATTTGCTTATATGTAAAACACTATCTTGCCTTCAATTCTGAGTGATAGCGTTGCTAGGTAAAGTATTCTTGGTTGGCACTTTTTTTTTTTCATTCATCACTTTGAATATATTGTGCAACTCCCTCCTGGCCTGCAAGATTTCTGCTGAAAATTTTTCTTATAGTCTTATAGGGGTTTCCTTGTACATAAGTTGTTTTTCTCTTATTGCTAGTTAATCTCTTTGTCTTCAATTTTTTTTAAATTTTAATTATAGTGTGTCTTGTGTGGATCTCTTTGGGTTCCTCCTAGTTGGAAAACTCTTAACTTCTTGGGTCTGGATGTTTGTTTCCTTCTCCAGGTTAGGGAAGTTTTCAGCCATTATTTCTTTAAATAAATTTTCTACTACTTTCCTTCTCTCTTCTTATTGTGGGACTCATATAATGTGAATGTTAGTCTGCTTGAGATTGTCCTGTAAGCCCCTTAAGTATCTTCACTTTTTGAAATTCTTTTTTCTTTTTTCTGCTCTGATTGTATGAGTTTCTGTGCCTTGTCTTTGAGTTCACTGATCCTTTCTTTGTTTCTTCTAATCTGTTATTGAATCCCTGTAGTGTATTTGTTAGTTCAGAAATTGTATTCTTCAGCTCTGTGACTTTTGTTTGGAACTTTCTTTTTTTTTTTAATTATTTTTTCAAGTTCTCTCTGTGCTTATTCATTCTTCTCCTGAGTTCACTGAGCATCTTTATGACCATTACTTTGAATGGTACTAGTTAAATCACTTATCTCTGTTTCATTGAGTGCCCCCTCCACCTCTGAGGTCTTATCTTGTTCTTTCATTTGATACATGTTCCTCTGTTTCTTCATGTTTCTGAACTCTCTGTGTTGGTTTCCAAGTAATAGATGAAACAACCACCTCTCTCAATCTTGAAAGTTTGGTCTTATTTAGGAGATGAACCATGTATTTCAACCCTGCCCTAAGTCTTAGTCATCTCTCAAATGATTCATTTTATTTTTAATAGTTGCCAGCAGTTCAGGGTGTGTGAAGACCATTCAGTGTCTAAAGGGGAGGATCTTGGTCAGCACCTAGATTCAGACTGATGGATAACAGCTTTTAAAGAATGGAAACATGTACATTCTTATGGAACAGACAAGTGTAAACCTTGCTGGATCCCAGAGCCATGTGATCTAGTGGTGTCCCCTAGGCAGCAGTCAAGAAATTAGAACTCTAGATAAGTGTATAAGGTCAGTCTTCTCTGGAGGACACAGGTGAGCTGTAGTGAGGTAGAGGGTGAGTGCAAAGATGGCATCCCCCAGCCTACATTCCCTGAGAGCAACTTTGTAGCCTCTATATGTTTATCATACATGAAACCTGCCCCTAAGTCTGAAACTCCAAGACTGTCAAGGAGGTCTCTTTCACAAAAGGCTGAGGATATATTTCAGTTTGCTGTCTGTGCAGTGGCTTGAGGGTAGTAGCCCACCAAGAACTTTCTCTCAGTTAGTCTTGTGGGACTCAGGAATGCAAGCTCCCCCCCCGGCCCCCTGGTGATCAAGGGCCCTGTGGGTGGCAGCTGCAAAATCTGGGTCACCAGACATATAACTGAGGCACCAGACATGTAAAGAAGCCTCTTTCTGAAATAAACTTAAGCCCTGGAACTTGGCAGGGGGAGAGTACAAATATGGCACCCGTGGGCTAGCAAGGCAGAGACGGATTCCAAAGATGGCACCTGCTGAAAAAAAGAAGAAGAAAAAAAAAACTAAGAAAAAATAAAAGGAGAAAATAGATAATTATTTTTTAAGGAAAGAAAAAAAAAAAGAAAAGGGAAAAAAATGTTACATTTGCCATCTTTCTCAAAGGGAGAGCATGGAAGATGGTGCCTGCTGGCTGAAGAAAAAATGACTTCCACTGAAATGGCAGCAACAACAACAAAAAAGCTGATGCTCACTAGTTTTAGCAAGTCAGGAGAGCGAAAAGATGGCACCCACCAGCATCCATCCCCAGAGAGTATCCCAGAAGGCCCCTACCCCCTAGACCAACACTTTAGAAATTGGAAATGGTTCCCTTTTACATAAGATCTGGGTGTTTTCCAAAAGACTGCTTCTGTGCTGGCTTTGGGACAGGTGAGTCTGTGCAGGAGCCCTTTAAGAATGCTTTTTCAGAACACCAGAGGCCCATAGGTTGTAAGGGTACAAGCCCCATTGGTCTCCAAAGACAGATGTTTAGGGGGCTTGTCTGTCAGGTGCCAGTCTTAAGAGTTGGGGTGCCTGATGTGGAGTATAAACCCCTTATTCTTCAGGGAGAAACCCCAAGTGTTGATTTCCCTTCTGATTGTGAGTAGCCCATTGTGCCAGGCATGGGGTTTATGGCAAAACTGTGTCTCAGCCTTTTCTACCTGCTTTGATGTGATTTCTCTCTTATTTGCCCAATGTGAAAGAATTGCTTTTTCAGTTTTTAGGTTTTAATCCAGAGGAAATCATTCTGTAAAGAGCTGTAAGTTCAGTGAGTCCGTGAGAGGAGCTGAGTTCAGGATCTTCCTATGTCATCATTTTGAACTGGAATTCTATATACATTTCTTTAACAAAGAATGATAAATGTAGATAATTTTCCTTGAGCCTAAGAGTAAGCAAAGAAAGAGATTCTAATCCCTTTGACAACCTGAAGCATTGAGCTAAGAAAACTGCTTACAGTAAAATGAAGTTTTAATTATAAGTAGAATAAAAGTTTTAAAAATTGAAGTAATAGAATTAAAGATTTGTATTCTACTTCGTAAAATTTAGTTCCATATGGGCCTAAATGGAAATTTTTATTTTTTCATGATCATATTACCAAGGTTTTAAACATTTTGTTTATGAAAAATTATTTAAATTTAATTAAATAACATATCCTTGATTTTTTTTTAAAGCTTAAAAATGTTTCCATTGTTCCCCTTAAGAAGGTGAGGGAGGTATTTCATATCAGTGATATACTCAGAAGTTTTTTTAGAATAATGAAATATGCAGTAGAATAACTTTTTCCCTTTTCACTATTTTTCATTTTTGCATTTGTACAGTGAGAGAAATCATCTGTGTGTTATTGGGGACACAGAGAAAATTTTTTATAAAACAAAATTTATTCTAAAGCACAAATTAAGATATTTTTGCTAGTGAGTAAAGACATTTATTATAAAACATCTACACATTTATCAAAAGCAGAAAAGGATAATCCAAATCCAAAATGTGTTGAAATATATGAAATAAAAGTTTGTCTGTTAAGTTTCCTACTCTCTGGAATTTCCAACAAAATTATTCAGGAAAGTGAAAATGATCAAATGAAATATAAATAGGAGCTATGTTTCTCGACTATTCTCGTGAAGTATACTGGCACATATACACAAGGGACACATGATTTTTAATCAGAAGTGATAGGTAAAAGTTGGCATTGCCAAAAGCAAAATGCATTTGAAAGTTACGGTCATGCTGTGTAAAAGAAAAGAAAGCCAACTTTAAACACGAAGCTGTTAGCATAGCCTTATCTTCCACTGGAGTTTCAACTCTGTTATTTTTAACTGAATTTCTATTACAAAAGTAAATAAATCAGTAACTTATAATATGCTCCAAATAGTGGTTTGGAATAAAACATGTATTTATGGGTTCAAAATTCAACAGACCTCTAAAAATATTACTCATATGTAGGATTGTTTACTTTAGTGTGAACATTTATAAAGAAAAGAAACAGAATTAGACAGAGTGGGTGCTGAAGAGGGAGAGACATACCTAAAGATAGATAGACAGAGGAGAGAGATAAAGAGAGGGAGAGGGTGTGGGAGAGGGAGAGGAAGGCAAAGAAATGGGGAGTGTTTGATTAACACTAATTATGTTTCTGAGCTTGTGTTTGAGAAGATGAATTATGGTAGTGATGTAGGTGATGTGGGGCATGAGGAAGGCTGTGTCCCAAACCTTGGTTGAGCCCTTGGGACATGGCCTGCCAAATGTGGGTCCTTGGCTTCACTCAGGAGAGGATTCAAGAGTGTGTCACAGTTGAGTAAAGATAGTTACATCAAAAGCCAAAAGATAGGCCATGAGGTGTGGGAGTTGGGTGCTCAGATTAGAGTAAAGGTAGGTGCACACTCCATAGACAGAGTTTGGGCTGTCTCTGAAGAGGAGGGAGAGAGAGGCAGTGGTGAAGCACTGTGTTGACAGTTTTTATGGGCTCCTGTATGTAGCTTCATATGCTAATAAGTGTACGGACCAGTCTGGGGAAGGGGCTGGGATTCCCAGGAAGTTGGCCATTTCCCATTCTTTGACCTTTTGTGGCTAGCCTTGGGACTGATATGGTACCTGTGGGCATGTTATTCACCATGGTAATATATTACAGTGGGCATATAATGAAGCTCAAGTTCTACTAGAAGGCAAATCTCCCACCATCTTGAGCCTGAAGGCCTACTGGGGGTGAATCTTTTGCCATTCTCATGTTAATTGCTGCGTTATTCCTTGAATGGCTGTGCCCTGCCCTCTTCCTGTCTCAGTAGTAAATGAGACAATTAAAAATCATCTGCTTCTCTCACCACAATCCTCCTTTAACAGGTTGCCATTTGTAAAGATTAGACAAGGCCAAGGGAGATAATATGAGAATTAGTGTATATTTGGTAAGCTTGGTAAAGAGAATTGTCTGGAAAGACAACTTTATTAAAAAAAATAACATTTTACTAGTTTAGAATTAAGACATTTACATTAAAATGTGAAATAGAAAACAAACAACCAAACAAAAACCAATAAACTGCAAAAGCAAAATTGATAAAGACTAGACGATTTGGGGATTTAAAAATCATTTCCAATGAGGCAGAATTATTAAAAATACCAACTGCTCATTAAATGTAACTTTGCTATAGAAAAGTGACTTCTAACCTAAAATTATATTTATAAATTCCATAGCCTCAGAATCATTCACAAATCTATACCTTACAGTCATTCATATGTTGACTGAAATAAATACTCAGCCTAAAAGTTAAGAGTTATGTTTTATTTGGCGGGAGGACTTGAGCCGGGATGACAGCCCCTCAGATCACTCTGAGGGACTGCACCGAAGAGGCAGGAGAGGAGCTAGAATATATAGGAGCTTTACAACAAAGACCAGGTAGTTGGAACATTAAAAGATTACTTGTTATCTAAAGAAAACCAGTCATCTCAAGTTGAAGAATTTAGTGCTTTTCCTTGTATGGGAGGAAGCAAACATTTGGGCTCACTGAATTCTTTCCTTTGACAAGCACCTAGCTATCTAGGGCCAGTATCTTGTCCTTTCTTATTCTGAGTCCCGTCGGGGTGCACCATTGTGAGTGGCTGCAGCAGCTGGGCTGCAAGCTTGTCTTCACTGGGGGATGGTGGCAGCGGCTGGTGACTTGATGGCTTCAGCATTCTTTGTTTACTGATACAGTTTGCAGTACTTTTTATTCACAAATATGTATCTGTTGGGGAAGAAGTTTTCCTCTACCCTCTAGGTTCTTCTGACTGGTCTAAGAATTAAACTGACATGAGACGGATTAACAAGAGAAAATAAAATAAAAGCTTAATAACATGTATATATGGGAGAGAAATAGGAGAACTGAGTAACTCCATAAAATGGCTGAAACCCTCACTTTACATACCATCCTCAGCTAGACAATAGAGGATGTTGAGGGTAATTGTTTGAGACTTCAAAGAGGAAAAAGGCAATTAACATGGAGACAGAAAAACAAATGTTTGGTAAACAAATGTTTGTTGGGCCTTGCAGGGACAATTGGACCAAGAGAGGAATTTTAACAGACTTTGCTCCCTGTCTGCCACAGCTAGTCTATACTTAAGGTATCTATAGTGATAGCTCCCTTCCTGGCATAGGTCCTCTATCTACGTTCTTTAGACAGTTAAGAAAGAAGTCAGAGTTTCTTCTTGAGTTTTTTGGGTCTTGGTTATTTTCAGTTTGAAATAACCTGCACGTCAAACAAACATTTTGGGGTGACAAGTGTTGTGGTCACCCATGGTGACGGTGACGTGGGTTGGTAAAGAATTACCAGAGACCAAGAAAAGTTAGGAAAGTTTAATAGGTACACTGCTATAGGCAACAGCGGGCCACACAGATGAGCGGTGCAAGCGCAAACACCAGGACGCTGCTACAGACAACAGCGGGCCACAGGGTCGAGAAGGGTCAGAGGTGCCTGTGTGAGTCCGGAGGGTGGGTGTGCAGGGTCTTTTATTGTGGGGAGGGGCCTGTGCACACAAGGAGTAGGAGGCTGCATGAGTAATTCCTGCATGGGTCCCTGATTGCTTGTAAGATCTGTCAGGGACCTCTCTGAACAATAGGTTTTACAACTCTGATAAGGGCAGAATGTGAGGCCTGTCCAAGTGGGGTATTGTGAGACAGGCTATCTCCTGAGGCAATGACTTTTGTTAGGGTAAACACACATCAAAAGAAGATGTTTTATATCCTGCAGAAATGCAGGTATGCGAAGGGTCCTGCAGTGGGGAGTGGGGGTTAAGGTGTCAACAGGCTCCAGGCAGAACCCAGGGGTGGGGGTTTTATGACTCTAGTGAGTGCCAGCTGGCTCCACAACAAGTTTTTCTCCTCCACATATGCAATATAAACTGGTTTTTACTGCTCTCACCATGAAAGTGTGTGGTATAGATTGGTAGCTCTCAGAAGCCAAAGTTGAAACCTTTTAAATTTTCATGTGATGACACCTAGCATAGTGTTAACAAATCTGTCAGTGACTTTACATTCTAATAAATGATTACATTATGGATAAACTGTTGTGAATCAAAATTAACTTTTGAGGAAGTATATTTCTGTATAAGAAAGGAATTAATAAGTTAAAAGATGGAATGAAGAGCAGAGGAGGATGAACTACAGATTCCCACCTTCTGTATAGAGGATCAATAGATAATGGCTATAGCTAATACATTAAAAATAGTGGGTGATATGAACATAATTCAGAAATATGGATATAACTTTCAAAGATGCTTCAGCAGAAACAGGTAAAAATACTTTTCTACAGAGTTGAGGAAGAGTGGAATTGTGGTCAGACACATTTCACTAAAGGCATTTTAATATTTAGTTTTAGCAACTGCATTCATTTCTTTGTTGAAAAATATAACCTAAAAAAATAAACAGCAAACAAATTAAAACACAGAAGATATTGCAGTACAGTTCTGGGAGATAAGTTAAGAGTTTCTAGTTTGGTAGTTGTGCAAAGGCAAACATCAGTTGATTTTTTTTTAAATGAAGCTAAAATAAAGTAAATTTTCAAGTTCCAAATATGAGATCAAATTTTACATAAAATCCACACAAGGGAACCTATTCTATAAATTATTTCAAATGGAATTGCTTACACATATGGTATGGTCAGTTTATAAGAGACTATCACTCAGGTTTAAAAATGGAATTGTTAAAGCAGGCAGATAGCTAGATATGAGCAGAGAAAGGGGAACACAGACCAAATGCCAGAAACTTGGCAGAAAGGAGGGGCACAGGCCAAATACAGGAAACCACACATCATGTAAGCAGCAGCGATCCTTGGGCAGAGAAAGAAAAGCAGGAACCTTGGGGCTGATAAGGAATCATGCCTTTTGGGATGATAAGTGGCCTGGAGAAGAACAAAGAAAGGTGAGAAAAGTCAGGAATTTCCAGTGTCCGTATGTAACCTTTTGCTCATTATGCCCTCATTTCAATAAAATTAGCCTTGCAGATCAGAAGTACCCATCATGCACCGATGCCATGACACTTTCCATCCAGACTAAGTAAGGACAAAAATCCCTCCTTCCTTTGGGAAGGTGGAGTTGGGATGATAATCAGGGAATATGACCCCAAACCCTTCCCTCCCCAGTGAATATTCGGCCCATTCATTTTTACACCCTATGTAACTCACTTGCCAAAGAAACTCAGGGCAGCCACTCTGAGCCTGCCCACTCTCCCCTGAGAGTGTACTATCCATCCTTTAATAAATTCTCACTTTACCTTTTTTTAACCTCTAAGTCTTGTCTCTGAATTCTTTCTGGGATGGGACCAGAACCTGGAACACCGGTTGCATCTATCGGCAACAGAATCACATGGATTATCACTTGAACAATTTTTATCCAAGGGCTGTCCACATAGACAATGCCTTTGGTAATTGTCAGATTGTGAAAAACATATATTAATACATTCAATCATTATAAAAGAAGCTTTGATTTTTCCTAATGCAGATAAATTCACATTTGTCAAGCAAATTCTCATGAATGAGATACACCATAGCATAAAAGAATGCATATTTAGTATACATGAAAATGTAACAGAGAGAAAATAAATATTCAAATGATAAAATTAAATTTTGCCATATGGTTATACATTTTTTATTATTTAAAGTTTTATGATGGATAATTTAAAAGTTAATGCCATGGCTTATAGAATAAAAAGTTTCTTAAATTCAAAGAGACATAATCATAAGATTAATCAATTACTGACATGAGGCCATTTTTACAACTTTGATATGCATATTTTACTTTTATTTTTTATGAAAAATTGTGCTTGTAGTTAAGAATATCTTGTTAACTGATTTATTTATTTAGGTGCAAAGTTTGCATGTGTACTGTCAGGCTTGGATTTTTTAATAAATGAAAAATTAAAATCTCATAAAAAACAAACTTAGTTTATATATTATAGACCAGAATACCAGGCTCTTGAAGAAAAACTGAAGTGATATTGACTTTCTTCTTTCAGAGCCAATAGACATTTTTTTTTTAGAGAAGATTGTGGTAGGAGAGGGGATACTTGAGTTAGACGTTTTGGAGATGATATAGTTGCAAAACCTCAGACTGTAAACCTGATGATTCTTGCCAGACATGAATTGGAGAAGTTTATTAGCAATGAAGAGGGCAAGAAGGATTGGAAATCAAGAAGTCATGGTGTTGGATGCGACATTAACCTGGACTTTGGAACCACCCAGTTTAGGAAGGCAGGGATTGAAAAGAAAGAGTAACTAACTACTGGCAAAAAAAAAAAAAAAAGGAGAAATGGTTGAAAGTTTAGAAAAGTAGATGACCAATAGATGATTCTATCAGATGTTCACTAATGAATAAATGATTATAATTTGTATTTTGCTTTCTTGGTATAAAAATAAATGCCACTTAATGTATTCTATTACGTATTTTCAACAATGCTTGTACTATTTGCATAACAAAACGTATTTTCTTGGATTATAAAAGATAAACTTTATTTGTCCCTTGTTTAAAGTAATATAAAACAAACTTTTGTAAGGTCTGAAATCAAGAAAATTCCTTAAAACAAATTTAAGGCTTGAGTAAAGGCTATGATTTCAGACTTTCAAAATTTTGACAGAGACCCAAGAGGAGATGGCCAAAACAGCTATTTTAAGAGAAATCTTCTAGCCCCAAACTATTGCAATATATGCTTGATACCATCTCTGAGAAACTATGTACTGATTTCAACAAACTAGTGGATTTCAAAGGTGATATTAAAGAATTTTAGATAGATAGTTTTTAAAATAAATATATATCATAAAAATATTTGGGGGTGTACATGATGATGATAAAGCAAATAATAATAATTTGAGACTCCCTCAATGAAGACATTGCCCAAATCCTTAAGGATTTCTTAGCAAATATAAACCCTCATAAGTACGCTCTTTTAAATTGAACAATTAGGCAATAGAGGAGATTCTAAATTGTCTTAAAATATAATTTGAACACAACATTTTTAATTTAAATTTTGTTTATTGAAATCAGCCTTGTGCCAGGGAGAATTTTATGCTCGTTTTGTTAGCAGAGAGTAGGTTCTTGTCTCATCACAAAAAGAACACAGAGGTTAAGAAAGTAAAGTGAGAATTTATTAAGTGATAGGACACTCTCAAGGGGAGAGTGGGCAGACTCAGGTGAGCAGCTGCCCTGAGTTTCTCTGGAAAGCTGATTCGGAGAGTATAAAAATGAGTGGGCAGAATATTCATTGAAGATAGATGGGTTTGGGGTCATATTCCTTGATTTCCATTCCTGCTCTACCTTCCCAAGGGAAGGAGGGATTTTTGTCCTTATTTTTAGTCTCGATTGGAAGTGTCATGGCATCAGTGCATAATGGGTACTTCTAATCTGCAAGGCTAATTTTACTGTAATTAGGGCATAATGAGCAAAAGGTTACATTTGGATGCTAGAATTTACTGCCTTTTCCAACCTTTCCCTGTCTGCCTCCAGGACACTTGTCATCCCAATATGTGGGATTTCTTATCTGTCTGGAGGGCCCTGCTTTTCTCTGTCTGCCCAAGGACCTTCATTGTTCACAAGATGTGTGGTTTCCTGCCATTTGACCCGTGCCCCTCTTTCTCTGCTTATATCTGGCTATCTGCCTGCTCTAACAGTTTCTTTCTATCTCATTTTCTCCATATAAAGACACTGTAAGTGTTAGTAGTTTCATTTTATAGATAACAAAAGTTTAAATGAGATGAAAGATTGAACATATTGCCTAAGGTTACCCACCTAGTAAATGATGGAGTCAGAAATCTTCCTTAATATTACAGCTTACTTTCTGCTTAGATCATGGTGACCCCAAATGAAGCTGATGAATCTAGTGAAGTCATCTTTTATTTAGGATTTATAAGTTGCTTAACAAAAACCTTCCTGAAGCAAATGTTTCCAGGTATCTCAATAATTTTGTATTTCATCATACAACATTCCATTATCATTTTAGCCTAGAGGTGAAAAATAATTTATGGAAGAAGCCATGTGTGGATACTTTATGCAGGATATTAAAAATGTTATCTTTGATAGTTTGCATTTTTATGATACTTTTATTGGTGAATGTTACTGGCAAAAAGTATACTATAGTGATCTCTCTTTTGTCATTGATTTTTACTCGTTGATGAGAAAGTAAATATTTCAAGAGTATTATAAGTTGTTGGGGCTTATATTTGTTTGTTTTTGTATAGCATCTTCTAAAATAGAATATGTCAAAGTATATTTTGGCTTTTCTCTAAAAAAGAAGCTTTCTTATCTTTAAGCCAGTAAGCCAGTAAGCCAGTTTTTGTGTAGAATTCCTTTATGAAGCTTTGGGACCATATAGGATTTTTTTTGTAATTGAAGTATAGTCAGTGTACAGTGTTGTGGCAGTTTCTGGTGTACAACATAATGCTTCAGTAATACATGAACATAGACATATTAATTTTCATCTTCTTTTTCACCATAGATAACTACAAGATATTGAATATAGTTCCTTGTGCCGTATGTACAGTATGAACTTGTTGTTTATCTATTTTATACATAGTAGTCAGAATCTGAAAATCTCAAACTCTCAATTTATCCCTTCCCCCGGTAACCATAAGTTTGTTTTCTATGTTCATAAATCTGTTTCTGTCTTGTAAATACGTTTGTCTTTTTTAAAAATTTACTATTATAATACAGTTAATATATCTTTGTTAAAAACTAATTAGATACTATTATTCAAATACTTAGGTTTTCTCATAAACATTATTTATATCAATGTAAAAAACTGGCACTGATATTAAATTGTCATGTTTACTGTGTTTATTTATCTAAAATTACCAAGTTATGTGACAGGAACTATGATAACTACTCTGAATATAAATGTAAATAATTTATGTGTCTATCCTCTGTTAAGAGCTCACAATTTAGTAGTTGGCAGAAATTTACAACACCATATAATAGAGGTTTGAATCAAGTGTTCTGGTAACACTAAGGATAGAAAAACTAAATCCCTGGAGTTGTAAGGCAAGCAACAGAAAGAGTGATGTAAACCTGGGCTTGAAAAAAGAGGCAGTATTGCCTTGGCATTCTAGGCAATGATGGCATAGTTACAGATAATGTGATTTGAAGGACTAAGATGATTTTGGTGACTCTAATATTGAGTGGTATAGTTAGATTTTAGATACATATTAGGTTCTATAATTTCTTGTTAACATGAATAACTGAATGAAAAAGAAGAGGAAGAGAAGGAAAAGAGAGGATGGAAAAAATGGTGAGATTATTTTTAAAAACTGTGTGAACATATTCTAAACTTTATTTATTCAAATATAAATATTCTTCCTTTGATTAAGTAAAGTTATACTTTAACTATAGTTATACTTCAGTTATACTTTTAGTTATACTTTAACTAGAAAAATACGTTTAGTTGTTTTTCAGAGGTAAACCTATAAATTTAACTGTAAATTTTATTATCCTTAAGATTTCAAGAGGTTTGCATATAAATGGAATTAAAAACAATGTGAAATAGCCTTTCTTGACCTTTATTTTAAAATATTTCTGGAAGTTTTGTACTAATATAAATGTTTATTATTATTGCACCAAATAAACCCCTTTTATGGATATCTAAAAAGTGTTCAGATAGGTGGTGATTTCACTAATATATATTTTTTGTATTTTTTTCTTATAAGTGCTTTTAATCTATGGATACAGACTAAAGGCATTTTTATTCTTAAATGATTCTTTGTCATAAATAATAATGAGAAATATATAAAGTAGAATGTTGGAATATGAAGTTCATAGATCATTACAAGTCTGTATATTCAAAGAAATTTTATGCATGATTAGAATGATTAAAATGTATGTAGAGACTCTAATTGCACAAAAAGATGTAATTTAAAAATTGTTTAAATACAAACAAGATAAGTATGAAAAGCAATTTGGAATATTATAATGACTTTTAGCTAATGTGCAAGTTTTAGAGAAAGTAATGATCCACATTAAATTCCAGTCAATTATAAATATCACAAATGACAGTTAAAGCTTACAAGTTTTATTGTGTGTTTGTATTATGTACTCTTTAACTAAAAACACAAAATGTGACTTTTAAGACCTATATGTTATAGATTAACCTCATACTTTAAAGTACGTGAAATATCCTATAAATGATAACAAATATTAAGAACATATAAAAATTAACTTCCCTTTATACAGTATGCATTTTAGTACAGAGTAATTGATTTTAAACAATTGCAATTATAAAGATCAGCAAAATTCTTTGAGCTGTTTAACTGCTATTATCTGTTAATATTGTCAGAAATGTTTGTATATTTTATATATAGAAGAAAAATTGCATACACACATAGTACTTAATGTTATATGTAAAAATATTTTTCAATTTCAGTTTATATTTTCTTTTCAAATTTTCATCTTATAGTTAATTTTCAAATGTTTATTAGTTAATTTTAAAATATTTATTTCTCTAACATACACATAGTCTTACTATGGGCTCAACATTGTTCTCAGAGCTTTGTAAATATGATTCATTTAATTCTCATCTCTTAGTTCTTTTGAGCTGCTCTAACAAAATGCTATAGACTGGGTGGTGTATAAAGAACAGAAGTTTATTTCTCACAGTTCTGGAGCCTGGGAATTCCAAGGTAAAGACCCTGGCAGATCTTGGTGAAAGTTTGTTTCGTAGATGGCCTTCTTCTACCTCTGTCCTCACATTGCAGATGGGACAGGGAGCTCTCTGGGGGTCTCTTTTATAAGGGCATTAATCCCACTTTGAAGGGCTCTACTTTCATGATTTAATCACCTCCATAAGGCTCCACCTCCAATACTATCATATTGAAAATTAGATTTC
The DNA here is from genome assembly GCF_048564905.1 of Vicugna pacos. NCBI lineage: Eukaryota > Metazoa > Chordata > Mammalia > Artiodactyla > Camelidae > Vicugna > Vicugna pacos. The sequence continues at coordinate 92,789,872 of NC_132987.1, forward strand.
AACATATGACTTTTCGGGGCACATTCAGTCTCATAAAGACACTATGAGGTGCAGGCAGGACAAATAGCTAGCTCATGCTAGTATGTAACAGAGTCAGGATTTGAAACCAGATAGTCTGAATCCAGACCAAGGACTATCTTCAGCTCAGCTTGTATATGTATTTTTAAATATACATGAAATCATTAAGTATTTACATGTAATAATAGATTAATGATACACATCATCACTTACAGGTAAATATTTGCAATTTAGATTTCTTCCTCATCCTCCTTTCTTTCCGTCTTTTTCACCATGTTGTGGCCTCCAACATTAACAAAAACAGTTTTCATTTTATAGACAGAAAAAACAAACAAAGAAAAAGTTCATGTTTAAATGCAGTAGACTCAATGTAGCTGCTCTGAAAATATGTGATTTCTTTATTAGGGCAAATCAATAGGAAACATGGATGGGAGAGCAGCGTTATCAACACACAGTGTATAATAGAGTATTAATATAGTACAGGATGCCAAATAAGCTTTTATTAATTATTATTTTTAGTTATAAAATTAATATCTTAATCTCTACATAGGCTTTTCACAATATTTTCTATTATTTTAAAACTTCAATATGATTTAGAATTGTCCTAGAATCTTGTTTACAAAAACCTTTTCAAAGAAAATGTCTATGGAAAACTAGGAAACTTGCTTCTGATTTGCCATTTGCTCTGTTTCTCTGTACAGTACTGGGACATTGTTATTAACACCAACAGCATTTTTCTCTTTGCTCACGTGTAATCTTATAATGTATCTTTAATTTTTATGTTGCTTCCCTTTCACTTTAAAGATTCAAATCTTTCTCTTGCTACCTTTCTTATTCTTCCCTGTCTGAGTCATGGAAGTAGATTTACCTTGCCCTACAAATGTCAAAATATATATCATCTTATAGTTTCTTTTAGCAGGGTGGCTTTTGCAGAGGATTCTCCCATATTCTGCTCAGCAGGAATATGCCAGGGAGCTTGCGTTCTGGAAACCAGGGAGGATGGGGACAGGAGGTGCCACAGTCCCGAATGCAGGCTTTCATCCACAGCCCTAGTGTTTGTGATGCACACCCCTCCGACACTCACTTGAGCCCTGTGCCACCAAACTGGGTACTTCTCTCTGATTGCTTGTCTAGTTGCATGGGCTGCAGGATTCTAATTACTTCTATGATTGTTCTATGTAGCTCACTAATCTTACATAAAAAACTAAGCTAATATAAACAGATTAGTTTATATAATCTGTTTAATTATTTTTTAAATATAAAGAATACATGATTTCTCTCATGGTGTCTTAACTCTGATACAGATTCCTTTTTCTCAACTTTCCTTCTTTTCTGTTTTATGATAACTGAAATCTTACAAAGGTGAATTTTCAGTCGAGTTTTCTGGTCTACTTTTCAGTTGTAGTTGTAGATGCATTGCTTTGCTTTTGCTAAGAATCACTATTCCCAATGCTCCTTTTCTCCATCAGTCAGAGAAGCCCATCCTTGCAGCAACCTGTCTTTAATTCCTTCTCACGGAGAGAAAGCAGCAGTACAGGCCAAGGCTCTGCTTTGGTAAATCTCAGCAAATGGCTTAAGTGCTGGCAAATTTATTTTCAAACCTCCATAACTTCTTGTAAGAAAAAGTCAATGCAGGTAGTATTTGTCTTTTTATTTTGTTCAGTAAGAGAACAAGAGTTTTAAGCTCCTAATTTCAGAAAGTACATACGGGATAATTACCAAACCAGTCATAATTCAGTCCCTTACCTTAAAATTGTGTCTGTCTGTAGTTCCTACTGATGCATAGCCCTAGAAGCTAAATTTTCATGTAAATTCTCCATTCCTATAGCCCAACTGGAAATAACTGGGCCAATGGTAGATATCTGAGGTAAGGATACCATTCAGCTGGCTTGCCAGGTCACTGGAGGGCATAGTGTGAAAATGTTTATTCCAAACTTGGCTTAAGTATCACTTTTTAGGAAACAATGAGAGAAACATGTAATAATTAAGTACTGAATAGACATATTGAAAAACTAAATTAGATATTAGGCTGTGAGTAAAGTTTAAAGTGAGATAAATTATTTAGAAAAAGCTATGGAGTAGATGGAATAGAAGCAAAGGAAAAATATTTCACAGAGGGAAGAAATGACTAGAAGCAGGGACCAAAAATGGTTGTGTTACCCCAAAAAGTAAAGACCTTGGTTCTTGTCATATCTGAAAGACAGATTTACAGTTGGGAGATGATGCGTTGTGTAGTGAAAGATTTTACAAGATTTATTTTACAAAGGAAAATTACACCTCCAAGAACAGGAGGCAGGCTGATCAAAGGGAGGAAAAGCGATGGTTTTTGTCTCCCCTTTCTATTATACCCTCATGAGAGGTGGTCTTTTGATTGATTGATAACTCTTGTCCTGGAATCTTTGTCATTTTTGGCCCCTTTTGCACATGTCCTTACCCATGGTGTACACAGATAAAAACCCATGGAAAGGGGTGACTAAATCACTATGTCAATTATAATACAATGAGCATTGTGTCATGTCCAGTTAAGTCCTTTCTGCTGCCACGCAACTGTGGCTGTCAGATTCTAACCAATTTTTTACTGGCACTCATTTAAAAGAAGTCAAGTCCCTTTATGCTGGAGGCAGGCATAACATCATCTTCTGGACCATCCTCCTTCTTCACCTATCTGCAAGGTGCCCCCACTTATCTAACTACCTAACAGTGGAATCTCATTAATGAAGAAATACTATTATAATAATCCCCAAACAGGTTGCTCCTGAGATTCCTCAAATGTGCAGTTTTCTGCTTTTGTGCCCCTGAGCGAGACCACAAGATGATTTCAGGTTCAGCTTGTTGCTGTGGCTTACTTAATTGCTTGTGGACTAACCCAGATCACACATATGCATTTGCCTAAACTGTCCTGAATGAGTGCCTGGCCCTTTGAATTCACTAGGAGTGCTATAACAAAACTCATGAATAGGGGCCAGCCAGAAAATACATTCACACACGCACGCACACATACACACACACACACACACAGTGGAGCTGGCTGGCACTCTGTGAAGTCATAAAATGCCCACTCCTGGGCTCTCTGTGTGCCAGGAGCCATTGACACCTTAACTCCCACTACCCACTGCAGGACCACTCCACATACCTGCATTTCTGCAGGATAATATATATCTAATATATATATATATATATATATATATATATATATATATATATATATCTGGATGTGTGTTTATCCTAACAAAACTCATTGCCCCAGGAGATATCCCTTCTCACAAAACCCTAGGTGGACAGGTCTCACATTCTGCCCTTATCGAAGTCATAAATCCTATCAGGTACCTGTGCATGAATTGATCATGTAGCCCCCTACTTCTTGTGTGTACAGCCTCATCCCCCCAATAAAAGATCCTGCACGTTCGCCTCAGCTGTGTGGCCCACTGTTGCCTATGGTAGCTTACCTTTTAAACTTTCCTAAACTTTTCTCAGTCTCTGGTAATTCTTTTACAACCCACATCACCGGCCTGCCACATTATGCCCACAACATACACCATACAACCTCCTGAGATGCATGTGTGTACAGGTATTCTTTTTCCTACTGCTGCATTTTGAAATGCTCTGCCTGATGAGCAATTTAAAGCAAAACATAAATTAATTTGATGACACAGGTCTATGAAATACTGATGAGTTTCATGAATACTATTTTTCTTTCTTTGGTTTATAAACACTTTAGGATTTTTAATGACAAGATCAATCAAAGTGATGGGGATGGTTTTATATATATATATATATATATATATATATATATATATATATATCTATATTTTAAATCCTACCAATTCATTTCTTCCATAAGACAGAAAATATTATCTCAAAGATCTTTAAGATGTTTCCTCTCTTGTTAAAGTACACTCATGCCTACAGTACCAAAATTTAGAATTCAGGATGATACCATGTAAAAGGCACTTGGGTTCCCCATGAGGCAGGATAATCTGAACAACAGCAGCTTTGGAAAGACAGCCACTGCATTTCTCTTTGACCCCTGAGTCAGGCACCAAATCCTGCCTGTGGCTGTATTAAAGCACTTAGGGAGAATTGAATAAAAGAAGGCAATGCTGCGTATTTCAGAATTTAGTTTGTTCTTATTAGACAAACTTCCTCTCCTCCCCAGCCACCAGCTGGACTTATTCTCTAAAACTGTAAATACTCTGTGAGGAAATCACTTTTATTTACATGCTAAATTCCTATGAAATGTGTATGCATGCATATTACCTATGCCTCAAATGATCTGCTATTTTGTAAGGTTGGAAAATCACCTGCTTAAAATTAGAGAAGTGTAGGAGGAATGGGATATGCATTCTTAAAGCAGATTGAGTTATACTGATATCATAATTTGACAGAATAAGCTTAATTACTAAAGAAAACTATTTTCTCTTTGGAAAACTTTATAGGCTAATGCTTATCATCTATTTTCCTTGTTAAATAATTGCAGAAGATCTATAAATAGGTATATCTTCTCCCACTGTGCTAAAGATGCTTTATTTTTATGACACATTGAGATATTTTTCCTCATGTCAACTTTTACATGATTTTTGCCTTTCACCAGAACATTTTGTAAAAGTGTAAGTTAAACTAAGAAGATAGACCTAAAGATAGAACTTGTAGCATAATTTCAAAATTCATTGGTTTCACGTCTATGGTATTGCAAAAATGTGTCTTAAGAGTTGACCTTGCATTCTAAATTACTTTATGGGGCAAGATAAAGTATAAAGTTTAAAAAATAGATAAAATTTTAAGTTTCACTAGAAAAATTTTAAGCAAGCTATTGCATGAAATTAACAAAATGCCTAATTTAAAGTGATTTCAAGTGTAACAGTTTAAAAAATGTAAAACATTTCTAAGTTTCTGACTTCATTGGTGGAAATAAAATTAAATGAAATACAAATGTTAATAACTATTTCTTTAGTTTAAAATATCTGCAATTAAGATAAAATATTTTTAAATTTCAAATTCTCTTGATTGACTATTTCACATGGATCAAATATATTAAGTGTTAGTTTCAGTAGCTTGCAATACATTCCTTACTTCATTCATGTAGTATAGTCCCTCTTGTTTAAATTTTAAAATGCCAGAGTGGCACTTGTATATTTCAATCACTGTTAACAATGTATGTTTAAAGCATCACGTAATTGAGGCTACCACTATCAGGGTCAGTTGACAAGACATAGGAAATAATTAGATTGGCAGTGAATTGCTCCATTTTAGTTGCTACAAATCAATATTTTAATTATAAATGAATGCCTCCATTCCACAGAATACATTTGTACCACACAGGTAAAGCCATTGCACCAGAAAAATCAAAAAACTCAGCCTTACTAAGGCCATTAATTTTTTAAGTGGCTTATTAAAATTTTTTTAATTTGTTTGCTATGCTTATGATAGTTATCAAATAAATACCATCATTGTTTACATCTTGTATTTATCTTGAAATATACAATGTCAAAAGAAATCCAGGGTACTCTGGAATCAAAGATAATTCAAAATTTAATCCCAGCATTTTATAAACAAAATAAAAAAATGGAAAGATAAGGATGGATTTTATTAACTTTCTTTTAAAGAGTAAATAAATTATAATGCCTTTATCGTACTAGATCTACTTTCAAGTATATAGGAAATAATGTTCCCCAATCTTTAAGGTAAATATATATAAATTGCAGCTATGCTGTTTTCTGTACAGGAAATAAGTTTGAAAAAAATTATCATTAATGTGCCTAGAAATAATCTTTTTGACAGTACTGCTAATTAGTGTTTTAGAATTACCTAAACCTTAGTATGATAGAGGGTACAATATGTCATAAAGAGAGTCTATATCTTTTAAAGGTTAGTAGAATATACCAACTCCATATAATATGCTACTTTGGCATATGGATTATTTTGCACTGAAAGCAACTGAGAAGAAGCAGATACAAGAAAAGCCTCTGCCTTCACCAACTGTCTAAAAGTAGGACATAAATTTGTAAAGGTGCCTACCCTCCCCCTACCTTCAACCAGGAAGGGCAGAAGTTAATGATTGGAGAGGTCTCTAGACTCTTTATTAGTTCAGAGATGGCACTTCAAGGATCTACATAACAAAGTTTGTTAAAACTGGCCCTGATCATCCTCCTGCACTGTTGGTGGCGATGTGAATTGGTATAGCCACTATGGAGAACATTATGGAGGTTCCTAAAAAAACTAAAATTAGAATTACCATATAATCGAGCAATCCCACTCTTGGGGATATATCTGGAAAAGACAAAAACTCTAGTTCAAAAAGATACATGCACCTCAGCGTTCCTAGCAGCTCTGTTTACAGTGGCCAAGATAGAGAAACAACCTAAATGTCCATTGATAGATGATTGGATAAAGAAGATGTGGTATACACAATGGAATACTACTCAGAAATAAAAAAGAATGAAATAATGCCATTTACAGCAACATAGATGAACCCAGAGATCATCATACTAAGTGAAGTAAGTCAGACAGAGAAAGGAAAATATCGTTTGATACAACTTATATGTGGCATCTAAAAAATGATACAAATGAACTTGTATACAAACAAGAAATAGACTCACAGACACAGAAAACTAACTTATGCCTTACCAAAGAGGAAAGGAGGGGAAAGTGATAAATTTAGAGTTTGGGATTAACAGACACACACTACCATATGTAAGATAGATAAATAACAAGGTACTACTATATAGCATGGGGAATTATATTCAATATATTATAATAACATATAATGGAGAAGAATCTGAAAAAAATTCTTTGAATACCTTTGCTGTATACTTGAAACTAACACACATTGTAAATCAACTATACTTCAATTAAAAAGAAAAAAAAACCTATTCCTTATCTACCATTAGTTTCCCTGATGTATTTACTTTACATTTACCTTCCAACAATTCACAGACCCTAGATGCTCAAAGTCCTTTTTCTTTGTCATTTTGTTTCTCTAAAAATGTATTGTTCTTTTGTTAAGAAGCTATATAAGCCTAAGTTCTAACCACCCTTTGAATAATTACTCGTCTCTGAGTGCTCCCATGTATGTATGCGTGATGCATGCATTAATAAACTTACTTGTTTTTTCTCTTGGTCCTCTTGTCTTTATTGTTGGTCTAATTTGCAAGACCCCAGCTGGAGAACAACGAGTGGAGAAAAATTTTTTTTCTCCCTTACATTTTCATCAAGAGTTATATTTTTCATGGACCAGAGACAATGATATATAAGTATTATTAAACATACCCGCCTTAAAATCACCCCAAACCCAAACATGGAGAAAGGTTCTTGTTTGCTTGATCAGCAATTGGCCTGTCCTGTTTCTTGGAGAATAACTAAGAGGAAAGTAAATAAATACATCTACTTAATGAAAAGCTGAAACAAAGGGAAAAAAACAGCTAACACTGTATAGCAAGTTGTTAGGAGAGTAAAGAATAGGAATCTCCAGGGCATCTGGTAGCTGTAAACAATCAGAAAATAGAGAAAAGGGAATTTGTAAAAACATTTATACAATTTTAATGATTACAGTCCATTTACAGTTAGTCCAAAATACTGGCTATATTCCCTGGGTTGAACAATACACCCTTGTAGGCTATCTTACACCTAACACTTTGCACCTTCCACTCACTGCTATATTGCCCCTCCCCTCCTCCCCACTGTAACCACTACTTTATTCTCTATATCTGTGAGTCTGCTTTGGTTTTTGTTATATACACTAGTTTGTTGTATTTTTTAGATTCCACATATAAGTGGTATCATTCAGTATTTGTCTTTCTCTGGCTGACTTATTTCACTTCACATAATGCCCTTCAGGTGCATCCATGTTGCTGCAAATGCCAAAATTTCATTCTTCTTTATGATTGAGTAGTATTCCATTGTGTGTGTGTATGTGTGTGTGTGTGTGTGTGTATTTATATAATATACCATATCTTCTTTAGCTGTTCATCTGTTAATGGACACTTAGGTTGCTTTCATGTTTTGGAAACCATAAATAATGCTTCTATGAACATTGGGATGCATGTATCTTTTTGAAATAGGGTTTTTGTTTCTTTCGGGTATACACTAGCAGTGGAATTGCTGGGTCATATGGTAGTTCTATTTTTAGTTTTTTGAGGAACTTCCATATTGTTTTCCACAGTGGCTGCATCCAATTTATATTCCCACAAACACTGTGTGAGTGTTCCCTTTTCTCTACATCCTCACCAATATTTGTTATTTGTGTTCTCCTTGATGATAGCTATTCTGACAGGTGTGAGGTGATATCTCATTGTGGCTTCTTAATTTGCATTTTCCTGATGATTTGCAACATTGAACATCTTTTCATGTGCCTGTTGGCCACCTGCAGAGGAAACAAGATTGTAACTGACAGAATTATGAATCTAATAACTTTTAATGTTTTTCAAGTAATACAATAAAGAATCATTTAAACATTTTTTGATACTAGATTTTTCAAAAAAATTCAGCCCTACTTACATCAAGACTGGAAACAGTGGCATTTTTTTTCATTTGGCTTAAATGTTCCCTTTAGTATCTAAATCTATAGGAAAACTGAATGTGTATTTTTTCATAATAGTTTTTCAAATATTTAAAGTTAGCTTTCATGTCCTTCACATTTCTACTTCTTCAATGTGGTTTCCATTTTCTTATTTAACATTTCTATTTTCTGACCATCCTACACCCTGTTTTCTGACTTTCATGTCCCCTTTTATCCCCTTCTGAAAGTACTAATAATATATGATTAATAACTGGAAGTAATTTTCAAATATTATCAACCCTTCATTGGCTCATTCCTTGTCTTGACTGGGGTACTCAGTGCTAATATGCTCTGATCATACATCAGCATACTGTAGCACAGCAAATCCAACTATCTCATAAGGTGATAGGGGTCAATTAAAATCCTCATATTTTACACAAATTGCTGTCAAACAAAATATCCTCCATCCCAATTAATTACATATTTAATTTATATGCAGAGACTACATAAGTTCATGTTAAATCATTTAACTTGCCAAAATGATACTTTATTATTTAAACCATTTGGAAAATGAGCCATCAATTCCACTTGTGTCATTTGCCATTTCTATTATATCAGACAAGTTTTATCTCTCAAGATGAAACAAATTTTCCATTTCCTCTATATTACCCAGTTCAGTAAATCGGCACCACAATTCATACAATTTTCTAATTAAACAAAATATTATATCACCAAAATCTGGTTATACAGTCTATAACCAGGATACGTCCATTTCAAGTCACTTGAAGAAGGAGATGAGTAAATTGAAATATATCAAATGTTCTAGATGAAAAGAGTTAATATAATAAATCTTTGATTTTCAACTACTAATATGAGCAGTTAATGCCAATTCTGTTACAACCTAAACTTTTTAAAAAAGATTTGAACAAAGTGAAATTTAAACTTCAAGCAAAGGACAAATACTAAAGAAGATAACTACAAAAACAATAATCACAAAAGACTTCCACATATCAGTGTACACTCAAATCCTATAAATATAATTTTAGGGTAGCACAGAGTCAACGAATAGAGAAACCTGATTAGATCTTTATGCTTAGGAGAAATTAATATATGGAAAAACAGTAGTTCAATTTAGTGGGGAAAATGCAATTTTAAATAAAATACGATGGTACTACTGACTATATGATGAAAATTTATAGCATCCTACATGATTTTACACTTTAAAAATATAATTGTCTTAGACATTTTTCTCTATATACATTAAGCATCACTTCAGATGGTGTTATAATGTTTGTTTCAACCATCAAATATAATTTGCAATACTTGTGAGAAGTAAGACAGTTTATGATATTCCCCCGAGTTTTACTTCTTCTGGTGTTCTCTTTTCCTTTCTGAATTACCAATCCTGTTCTGTTATAATTTTCCTCCTTTTTAGAGAACCTACTTTAGCCATTCTTTAAGTTTGCTAACACCAACTTCCTTTAGTTTTCTTTCATCTGAGAATGTCTATATTTGGTTTTAATTCATGAAGAGTACATATACAGATAAAGAATTCATGGTTGGCAATTCTCTTCTTTCAGCACTTGAAAAGCATCATGCTGCTTTTTGGTCTCCATGGTTTCAGATGAGAAATTCACTGTTTTTCAAATTGGTCTTTCTCTATAAGTAATATTTAATTTCTCTGTGACTGCTTTTAAATGTTTTATTTATTTTTAGTTTTCAGAAATTTAATTATGATGTGTCTTGGAGTAGATCTCTTTGGTTCTATCCTATTTGGAATTTGCTAGCCTTGTTAAACTTACAAGTTTAGACCATTCAGTAAATTTGAAATTTTAGCTGCTATTTTCTTTGGTTGCCCCACAGTTTCCAGATATTCTGTTCTGTTTTTGTTTTTGTTTTGTTTATCTATCATCTCTTGGTTGTTCAGTTTGGGTATATACTATTGGTCTATACTCAAGTTCTAAAGTTTCATATTCTGTCATTTCCACTCTACTATTGAGTTCATCCAGTGAGGTTTGTTTTATTTTTTTTGTTACTGCAAATCTATTATTTAAATGTTAAAAATTTCAACTTCTCCAAAAGATGTAATTCTTTCAAATATGTTTGCACCAGATGGAAATAAATAAAATCAAACTATTAAAATATAATGTATAATAATATTTTACATGAGATATAAATTATCTCATGTAAAATATATAAAAATTCAATTGTTTATATACACTTTTTTTTTTAACTTCTATTTCTTTCCTAAAATTTTCTCTTTATTTTTCATAAGTATTCAGATCTAGTCATTTAAAAATTTTCTTTATGGTTTTTTCTTAAACCACTAAATATGTGTCAGTATGAATCTTTGTATATATATGTACCTTTATTTCAGGGAAGTAGGAGCTTTTAACCTGTTATTAATTTATAACTTTATTTTATTATTCTTGGATATCATGATATTTGATACCTATTTTTAAAAAATTTATGAAATTTCTTTTTGGCATAATTTATGAATCTTTTATATTATTACTATGCACTTGAGAAAAATATATACTATCTAAATTATGGATGAGAGTTCTTTTTATATCAAAGGGCAAACTTGTTAATTGTGTTGTTTATTTCAACTACATCATTGCTAATGTTTATTCTACCTGTCAAAAATCAAGAGATGCACACAGAAAATTCTTACTTTGTGGTTTTATAATTTTTTGCGGTAGTTATATTATTTTTCTTTTATTTAATTTTATATGTATTCCTTGAGCTTAAAATATTCAATATACCAAAATGGTATATTTTAAGGTAACATCTTCTGAACATCATCTCTCATAATAAGAGAATTTATGTGCATTTTTTCATTCCTTGGTTTCCTTCCTTTCCAAACCTTACCATGTTGATAGTATCTTGCCTCAAATTTTGGGTTATAATGTATGTCTTCTCTCCCCCCCTCTCTCTCTCTTGCTCTCTTTCTATTTATATCTCTATATCTATCTCTTTTGTTCTAGTTATAAGGAGTGAGAATTGTATTCACATACATGATGACTTTTACTTCAGATATCTACATGGATATCTTTTCTCTCTTGTATTGTGGACTTTGCATTCTGCAGGATCTTTCAACATGCAATTGTTCTTTTTTTTGATATATATATATATATATAATAGGAGTCAGAGAAAACTATATAAAAAGAAAAAAAGAAATATATGAAGACTAGTAGAGATGGGGGAAAAAAGAATCATTGCCATATTGGACCATAGCTGATGTGTTTTCCAGCATGTATCTTTTGCAAAAGAACCCCAAACCCAGTGATAATGGAGTGGTATTTCTCAAACCCTTTGCCCCATTAGTTAATCAGCTCTGACTGTTAACTTGAGTTGAATAATAAAGCTATTTGACCTTCTTTCATTTGTGAGGAGATATTTCTGATGTTTCCTTGTGTAGTAGACATTGCTTTGGACCTTGGCTCTGCTTAGTGGTGAGATTCCCAACCCCTCACCTACTCTTTAGTTCTATTTCAGTTCTACCTCATTTCTTAGAGATGCAATTGTACTCATTATCATGAGTTCTTTTTAACTCTTATTTCTCTTAGATAGAATTTTCCTTTCCTGGCTTCAAAAAATACATATATATATGTTATACATGTATGTGTATATATATATATATATATATATATATATATATATATATATATATATGTATATATATATCTTTTCTACCCTTTTTAGATATTTGGACAGAAGATACAGGTTTCACCATGGACTCAGTCCACTATCTTGATGTGTAAATCTTCTGTATATTTTTATTTGATAAATTATTTTTTGGAAAGAAGGAAAATGAGAGAATCTAAAACAAACGTTTGTAGCAAGAGAAAAGGGGGCTTGTCAATTGAGGTTATAATTCTTAGAGGTTACATTTAATGTGACTTTTTCTTGGTTAGGCATTATAATCATTCTTGGAGTGTTAGAACCAGCATTTCCAAAGCTCAGAGTCAAAAAACTAACATACAGAAACTTAGTTGGGAGGCGGGGGGCAGTTGCTGTGGGGCAGACAATTCTTCAGGACATTTTACATCATATAAAATTCTCTCTGTACACAAGAACTAAGAATTTAAATGAATATCAAGTCAATAATGATTTTGGAAAATATACATGATGCTACTCTTCAGAGTGAAAAGTCAAAGATCTTGTTCATGCAAATTTTACATTGTTGGTTAAGGCTTTTTGACAATTTTATATAAACTTTTTTTTCAGGAAGTGAAAAGGAAAGTAAAACTAAGTATTTGAGATTTCTACTAGGAAGGTAATTAATAATAGAAATATTTGATTTTTAATTTATATTCTATAAATATTTGGTCAAAGGGGGTTTTAGCTATTATCAAATGACTCATACTTGGATATCACTCAGTTTAACTAAAATAACTAATCTATAAAAAGTTCCTACTACGACAAAGCCATTTTGGGGGCTTACACACGTGTTAGGTATTTTCTGTCTACTGATTTTTCTTGGTATTAATGAATGCCATGCAAGATTTCATGGTATTGGGTCACAAAAAAAAAAGAAAAGAAAATGTGAAATTAAATCAAACATTTTCTTTTCTTCTAATTTAATATAACTATTAAGGCCTCTGAGTAGATAATTGTAATTGGAGATGGTGCTATTTTGCAGTTGTGCGTGGAAAATACTCTTGAGTAATGGGTTACTTGCTGGTCATTTGAAATGGAAAGGCTTTATATCAAAATGGAACATTTTTCAGGCATGTCTTAATGAATATACTGTAAAAAGTTGAGAGAAGTTATTTGAATTAGAGAAAAGTTGGGAACACAAGAGTTGTGGTATAATAAACAGTTCAATTTTAATGTATCTCGGTGAAGCAAGTTTAGATTGTGGAGGATGTTAACTCTCAGATTTAAAAAATATATTTCTTTCTAAGGGTAGGGAGGCATTAGTAATTCATCAAAACATGACCTAGTCCAACCTGAGTCTGTGAGATAATAATTTAGCACTAATTTACAAAACTAATTAGAAGAAAAGAAAGGAGATTAGAATCAGAGATACCGGGTACCATATACTACAATAGTCTGGGCACAAATGATTGGTTTTCACTAAAATAGCAGAAGTGAGAATGGGGTTGACCAAATATTTCTTCCCTTGCAGTTTCTAATAAATAAACAAAAAAACATACAAAGGTGAGTTTTATTTTCATAGTCAAGGACACAGAGGGCCTGAGAGTCATAGTAACATGCTATAGTTAACATATTCAGTCAGAGAAAGAGCTGGCAAGTAGAAACTTGTCTGAATTATCTTAAAAGTCATGCTTTTTTACTATGTTAATTGCTACAAGAAAGAAATGGTTTAGATAATATATTTATAAATTTCAAAATTATATGTATATTTTCTTCAAATGTACATGCATTTTATTTTATTTCAATCATATAAAAATAATAATACAGAAATATACCAAAAATATTTGACATTTATTAAAATATTCTATTAATAAAAGCTTATCTTCTCATTAAATAAACTATGAGAATTTTAAAAATAATTTTTTGCTTTATATATTAAAAGTGTTAATATGTTTACAAATTGATTTTTGCAAATTGAATAGCTTTTCTGTTAATAAACTTTTTATATCAATTATATTTTCCTTTGAAGTTGTATTACTATGCCATTGTGTTTGCTAGTATTTAAAGGCAAGAATCTTTAATAATCTTTTCATTAACAGTTTAATATCTCTAAGTCACCAATTTATAACTGTAGTATCAGAAGGAACTGTAGACAAAATCCTTTTGTAAAAGAATAATTGTAGACTAAAGCAATAATGGAAATTGGTAAAGGGTCTTAGTAGTCATTTGCTCTACGTGTTCCTTTTTACAATAAAGTAACAATGACAGAACAAAGAAACAAAATTCTTTTCTAAAGTCACAAATAACCAGGTGGAGAATTTTAGATTTTGACTTTTGAATTGATTCAGTGTTTTTCCCAACTATATTTCATTGCCCTCCTCTCTAATATAAATAAATGTACAATGTGCAAAGCACAATGAAGAATCCAAATGATATAAAATATTACTTGGAAAGTCTGAATTTTTCAATAGTAGATTTTCATACAATAAAGCAAACAGGATGAAATCAATCTTCACTACTTACTGCTAATATCTTTTATACACTTAACATATGAGATTGATTTTTGTTGGCTTATATACCAAGTAAATATGAAAATGATGTATTTGTGAATCTAATTGTCATGATTTAAAGGCAGATACTTTACTGAAAAATCTTCTTTTTATTCAGCACTTTTCCTTAGATGTTAAAAGTAATAACCCTAACACAATATCACACCATCTTGGCAAAATATTGACTGATTAAAGGCTAAAGGTCACATTTTATTTTTCACTTCAATTGTTAAAACATTCTGAATTCACAAAGTTCAATTTTATAGTAGTTATATCTGCATCAAGAGACCCCACAAATAATTTTATTGAAAATTCCCCTCTGATTCGGAGACCAATGTTAACTGGTTGATATGATCTTTGTTTAGATGTTTACCTCATCCTGATTATTTAGGAATTTAGTAAATGTGTTGTTTATCTATCAGAACCTACCCAACTAATGCTGTAATAAATACATTTATTAATAAAATAAAAATAAATTAATACTGTGCACTAAAACAAGCATTACTATTTTGGGGGTCTTTCGTAGATTCACTGTTTTTCATGTTGTATGCAGCTAACTTACATTCATTGTAAATAGATTTCAAGTTGTCTTCTCACATATTATAAGTTATGATACTTAGCTTACTTACAAGTATAAAATTATTTTAAACATTTATTTTTGTCAGCAACATAAACTTTGATTATAGATCTTTTTTAAAATTATGTAATATAGTTTTAATTTCAATTATATCATTAGGTATATTATTTCACAAGATAAAATATATATCACTTGTTTGCTTTCTGAAGTATTGGAAAGAAAATCAGTGCTTTTTACTCCACTTTTTAATTATTTCATTACAAAATCTTGTGACCAAATTGAGAGAAATAAGACTTTACACAGAAATTTCTACACAAACACATCAGATGATTATCAAGCTTATATAATTGTTACTATATTTAATACATATTTTGTCTAGTTTTCTTTTTATAACTTAAATTAGTATATACTATCTTACTTTAATACCCTTGACTTTTTTCTAAAAATTCCAATTTAAAATAACCACTGTTCTTGCTGTAACTCTGGACATAATACATTCAAATTAATTGTTTTCTTGTGATATTTTATCCTGATGTTTTAAATTCTCAATTAAAAAAAAAAGGATATACACTGATTTTATTTAGGGATTAAGTTTTGTGTGGAATCAAAATTTAGGCATTGTTTCTTTAAAAGAAACTTGAAGTTCTTTATCTTAAGATTTTATTCTTCCTCTTTAAAACAAAGATAAAATAATATTAAGCTCTTCCACTATCTAAAAAGAAAAAAATCAGATAAAAATTTGAACATTACTATTTCCCAATATTAACATTTCTGCTTTAGAAATTACATTAAATTGCTCATGCTAATTTTGTCAAATTTATCTCCCAGGATAATAAATCATTGTGTCTTGGATTTTTTTGTTCATGATCATAGTGATTTTAGTGAAGATCTTAAGAGATAAATGATTAAGGCTGTCATTTTAAATCAGTCAATAACCAGATATACATTTAGGTTAGACAAATATCTTCTCTTTTACAAAATAAAAAAAATAAAAACCTGCTTCTGTAGCTTGCCGTGTGATAATAAAAGGAGATAATAAGGATAGCTCTTTGAAAATAGAAGAATTTCTGGATACAGGATTTGAGAAAGCATGATGTATTTCTGAATTACATGCAGATGACTCAGGCTCTGGATTTTAAGAATTGGTGAGAGAAGCCAGAAAATCAAACAGATGTCAGAATCTTGTAGTAGATGCTAAGAAATTTGAACTTTTGTCCTTTGAGTGATGGGACCGATTAAAGGCTTTTAAACAGGGGAATACGTTGGTCAGATTTGTATTTATGAAAGATCGTTCTGGCAGCAGTGCAGAGAATGGATCGGTTGTGGGGATGACTGGAGGCAGGGAAATTCGTTAAGAAACATTTGCAAAGAGACCATTGACATGACACTGGGAATACAAGGCCCCCATTCTAGCTCGGCCACTAATTGTCAGTACTGTTACCTCCAGCAAGACACTAGCCCTCTCTCAAGCCCCGAGATGCCTGAGAAAAATGAGAGGGTTGGACTAATTGGTCTCTAAGGTCCTTTCTAGCTCTGATGGTGTAATGTTATAAAGCTTCCGTAGTATATTCCGTACCGTAGGAGAGAAGACCTGCTTACTCAGTGGGCATTTGTGTCTATTTCAAGGTGATTGCTATTATTAGTATTTGTACCATAAAACAAATACAAATTTTTCCATATATAAACTCAAAATTCACTCATATATGAGCAATATATATCTACTGAAGAATTACTTTGTTAGTAATCCCCCTTCGAACCCCTATTCTTTTATTATATTAAAATTTGGAGAACAAAGATCTCTCTCTAAGGTATTAAGGTGCAATTGGTATTTCCTAATTTGTAAGACAAGGCAGGGATTGTTGCTTATTGTCTAATTCTTGTAATTCTTAAAACATTATGTACTTGTAGAGCATACTGGTAGAGTAGTTATAATGCTCCTATTTATAAAAATGCCAGGAAACATGTTTTAGATATTGTTGATGATAAAGTTTTCAAACACATCTCTGAATTCGAGTAAATTTTTAGCAGTTCACCTTTTGAATCATATAGACATATTCATTTTAATTTATTTCTTCTGTGTAAAATTTAAACTGAGTGATAAAACCTTGGACACTCTAGAATAGTTTTATTAACAGTTTTAGTAACAGTCATTATCCACATTATTAAAATCACAGAAACCAAGATTGTATCTTCCTTGATCATTTGTGAAGATTTGCTCATTAATATTTGGTTCAATGTAAATGACTTGGTATAATATCTATTTTTAAAAAGTTCACAGTTGTTTAGAATCATATCCTATGACTGTTATATGAATTTGCATGCTGTTGATAAACACTTACTTTTATTTTTAACTGCAGTGTCAAAAATGGCAGAATTTGATGCAATTGTTTGTTTTAAATTAGTTTTGATGTTTTGGACCCAGAAGATTCTGAAAGAAAACAGTAACTGTTTAAAAATTTTGACTTTGTCATTTCTTGAGAAATGTACTTATTCTTCTTTATAATGCAGCTTTTGTTTACAAGGGCACACTTTTTAAAGAATCATATCTCTGCCAACCTTATAACACCATCTTCTCTGGGTATTAGGATATTTCTGGTTCTAAGGATTTTTTTGTTCTGTTTTTCATTCACTGCCCACCTCAGTTCCCTAATGGGAACTGTTTATAGAGCAAGTTTTATCTATTTCAGTTTTTCATGGATTCTTTTAGCTCTTGTTATTTTTCCTTATAATACTTGACAAAGATTAATGTACTAAACAATAAATTATATACTGCATATTAACAAATTAGACAATGAGTGAATATTATATATATTTTACATTTCTGGTACCTATAGCATTTTAAATATTCTATGCCTTTAAAAATATTTCTATCAGACTTTGATACTGTTTAGAGAAAAATATAATTGTGAATTGAATAGAGCTTCTGGGAACCAGAACTAAGCCATCACTCTGACATCAATTATCTGAAGAATCTTGGGTGAATCTATTATTCACTTCTCTGATAATCAGTGTGCATAAGTTGAAATGAAGTTTTATTTTTCTTCTAAGTATCTGATTCTGAGTGCTTATGTTCTAAGGCATAATATTCTCTCAGAAAATTACTTTGGTAATTATATAATTATACACATTACAACTGAAGTAAAGCATCCGTAAACCTCTTACATGTATAATAAATTTAAAGTTTAGTTTACTGTAGTATCAATATCTAAGTAAACAGTGTGATATAGCTCTGAAAAGACCTTAAAGGGAGATCCTTAACTGAAGAGAAAATTGATAGCTATCCCATAAATGTGCTGCTTCAAGTACCACCTTCTTCTCCAACACCCCTGACTTTGCTTTAGTTCACATTTACCTTTCTCCTCAAAACTTTTGAAGCGGCCCCTTATCTTTTCTCATGCATCTGGATTTGCTTTACTCCAATCCTCTATGCTGCTAATCATCCTTCTAAAAATAACTGCTTTTTTTCCACTCAGAATAATAAGATAACTTCCACTAACCCTAAAGATTGAAGGCTCAGTTCATTAATATGTTATGTAAGGCCCTGCTTAATTGTGTAGTCAGAGGTTTCATCTGCGCCTGAGCTCTTGTATAGTTCTATCAATACTTGACTACCCACCCTCTAAAACTCATCGTAAGTTTTACCATTTCTAAGAAGCAGTTATGAATCCTCTCTCCATCTAAAACACATTATGTATTTAGTCTTTTATGTACTTTTAAGGTACACATATATACTTCAATCTATATCTCCCTTAGACCAAGGCGAAAGAGGCCTCTGATCTTGGCCAGTACAGTAGAAGACCCACAGTTCATAAAAACATAGCAAATTAATTTAATAAAGTACACTTGGGCACCTCTGTCACTCTGGATCCAATGCTTAAGGTTGGCACAGGTGATCATAACCCTAAATATCTGTTCCGTGAGCATTGTCTTTCTGGACCTAGGATAATTTGCAGTATCACTTGCATATGTCCTTGAAATAATGGATGTCTGAATACTGAGAACATTTGTGGATTGTACTGCTGCCTACACGTTAAAATGCACTGTGACAGAGTATGGAGACAATTTGAGCAGCAGAAGCATTTAGGTAAGAGAAAAGACAAATTAATTAACTTGTCTAATCCTTCTTCCCAGCATGAATGTAATAGATCCCTGCATAACCAAGTATCATTTCCCAATAGCACTCAGCGACCTTTTATTCTTTCTTAACTTTTGTTTCAATTCTTGATTCCAGAGATACTCCGGAATTACATGCTGTTCAGCACGGCTGCACATGGTGATTGAAGACATATTGAAATATTAAACAATCTATCTTACTGTAAATGTATATATGTAGACTTAGGTGAAATATATGTATAACATGATATTAATTGTTTACATCAGTAACAATATGAAAATTGACTACTAACATTTTGAATAGTTTTATTTTTCATAAAAATCTAATGATTTAATTTTTCAAAAATTTAAATTACTAACTTGATATTTATAGCCTTTTGATATTAAAGTGTTGATTTTCTTTTAATTTTAGTGAATAACTATTTCTATTTGAAAAGAAATATTTTTGAAAAAATAATGTTTGAATTTTATACTTACTTTCATTTTAATTTTAGGAAAGTATATACAAATTATACTCTTTTTGAGTCTTAGAATTTCTATCAGTAGGACAAAAATTTTGTGAAAATACCCAAAAGAAGAGATTTTGCTACTGTGATGACACAAAAATTGTATAAAATAATTATATAATAATTTATTAATTATGTTTAAATTTTCATCCAAATGTTGCTACCCCATCAATCAGACAATCAAATATGGAACAGACATAGTCAATTAAATATCTCTGAACCATCTGTATGAGATGACGGATGTTCATTAAAATTCAGGTGGTAATCATTCCATTTTGTAAATAAGTCAAATCATTAAGCTGTACAACTTAAATTTATATGATGCTGTGTGTCGATTACATCTCAATGAAACTGGAAGGAAAAAAACAGTCTCTGGTATTTTGCTGATTTCAGTCACATAAATATCACAGCTTTTTGTGATTTTTCTAATTTGTTGGTGTGAAGGTATAATTGTGACAGTATGAGGGAAGAGCATTTTTAACAGTTTATGTATGTATTTCTAACTCTTGAATATAATCTGTCCTCTTTAGTGCCGTAAGTGTAATAGATTAACATCTTCCTATTATGTTGAAATAGTTTATTCTCTTCTTTTCTGTGGCCATTTCAATATGGAACCAAACATAATCTCTTTTCCTGGTCAGTATAAGAAATGAAGCATTCAAACAAAATAAATTGTTCTAGGAAACTGACCAACCCAAGCCCAAAGCATGTTTATGTGGAAACCTTTCATCACATATAAGTGGTTATTACTACCTGGAATCCTAGAGTCCAAGGCCAGGTTTGATAACAATTTAAACAGAAATACCTTAAGATTCCCTTTTGCTTCACTAAACCTCAGCTTCCAATTTTGAGGCTGTTGTTTTATAAGGCACTTTCTTCTTTAACTCTGGACTCAAGACACCTTATTGTCCAAAGTTTATTCCTCAGCATGTTTGAAGATACAGCAGTTATCTGAACAGTTTCTAGTTGTTTTAGGGAGGTCGTTGATTAATTTATTTTTCATCCCTAAAACCTAGCTTAGTGATTGGCATACAGTGAGTACTCAATATAGACTTGTTTAATGAATACATAAATGGACAAATGAATGAATTAGAGGTGATGATATCAATCTACTCTCCATTCAGGATATACATTGCCTATAGGTTTTTCTTTTCAGTTTTAGAGTCTACGTATTAAATGTGAAATATATACACATATGTTTTGGGAAATTAGTAGGCAGGCTGTTTCAGACACATAAAATGCTCCTCTAGACAGCTGACAGGACTAGGTATGCCAGGATGAAAAAAAAAAAAAAGGTGAAGAGTTTTGAAAGGGAGTTTTTTTTTAAATATTTGAAAATACAAAAAGACTTCTGTGCTATGTATACATTCCTTGTGTACACATTTTCTTAGAAAGTAATAAGTAACAATTATATAATTTTCCTCAGTCCCAGACAGACTGGTCTAAGCAATTTTACAAATAACTCATTTTATGTTTATAAAAACTCTTTACAGTAGTTACTTTCATTTATCCTCATTTTACAGTTGAAGAATCAGAGGTACAAAGTTTTTAAGTAACAAAGTCAGAGCTGAGCAGGGTCAGTGCTCTTAACCACTATGCACTCTGCCTCTCTGCTGATTTTCTTTCTTTCTTTTTTTTTTTTCCTCTGTCTCATTTTTCCCTGAAAGGTATGAATATTACACTATTATTTGTATAGTGAAGAGGAAGTTATTAAACATTAAATATAATTAAGAGAGAAGGTTTTAGGAAAGTGGGGAAGAAAATATTGGCCTTTGCCAAAGACTTGCTTTCTTATATCTAGGAGGAGCTGAGACTTTCCAGTATGGGATTTTGGTTGATAGGACCTTATATGGTGCTTTATCATGTAGGCAGATCAGGATATCAATTAATATAGGACAAGCAGCATCAGAATACAAATAATTTCAGTTAAAAATCAGATTGTCCAATTGCATGCATATTGGTTCTGTACTTTCTGAGATTTTGTTAAAATTTTCTTTAGATATTTTAGCATTTTCCAGTCTTTAATAAAAGATGTTAATGAGGAGATTATATGTCCAAAATTGGCCCATAGTACTAAGTGTAACACAGCATCATTAAGGATATATTTCTACAAGAAAGATAAATCTCTGAACAAGAGGAGTGGTCCAGAAACACTCTATAGCTTAAATCAGAAACAAGAAAACTTAGTTTTATATTTTCTAAGAAAGCTGTCTACCCTCCTTATATATTGTTATATTAGAAAGATGCTGAACTGAAGAAATTTTGTTTTTCTCCTATGTTGTTTACAGGAGTAAAAGTATTGACAAAGTAATTCAACTTTCTAATTATGAGCAATGCCTTCTTAATAGTACATGGCATTTTAAACTTAGTGGAATATATTTTAAAGGAAATGAAAAAATATTAATATTAAGCAGGTGGGAGAAAGATAAGATTTGCCTAACAACCTCTTTTGGTGCATAAACAATACTGCACTGTGGCAACACTGGGTGCAAGAGCCCAACTAGCAAGCTTGCAGTAGGTAGGTAATAAGTGATAGTGTTTTAGACTAGAGTTATAAACAACATGTAGAGGAATAGGTGCATTTAGGCTACATTTACAAAGAAGAATAAGAATTTTATAATAAATTTTATGATAATATAACTTAGGCTACATTTGGGAGGAAGAATTAGAATTTTATGGTATAGTTTCACGTAAGGAAGAATGTAGAGTAAGGACAACACACAAGTTTCTTGTTTGGGCAGTTAGGAGTGCAAATGACAAACATGTATTTTGTAATTTCCAAACATTTGTATGGAAATAATATGCCTAGTGTTGGATATAGATTTAGGGATAGCCAGCATATAGCTGGTCATTCATTTAGTAAGTAGGTATTGCATGCTGAATGCATGTCAAGCCAGCTGGTTGTCTTGGAGATTGCAGTGGGATTCAGTCTAATGTTGCTTTTACCTAATAGTTGAGTTACGTTTAGTGAGAAAGATACATGCTGTAAGATACTATCAGCCTTGATGGTCAGAGAAATTTCTAGAGAAAGGAACATTAAGCTGAAACATGTCATTAAATTGAGTATGTTGGGAGGAGGAAAAGGATGGAATTTCTGGAATAATAAGTGGCACATGAAAATGGGCAGGAACGAAACCAGCTTTGGAGGTAAAAAGAAATACTGTATGATTGTAGCTCAAAGGAGAAGAAAGCAAGAAGTATGATATATGACTGGTAAGTTGGTAGAAACCACATGACACAAGTCTTTGTGGGTCATATTGGTAGCCAGGAAGCTATTTCATCTGGAAAAAAATATTTTATTTTGTATTTAAAAGACTTTAGCTGCTGTGTGAAGATTATATGAAAACCATGAGGGCATGGAGATGCAATGTAGATATCCAAAACTTATTTCATCTCTGTAGAAAACTGATATCATTGATATCATCATTTGGATTAAGATACTTGAAGAAGACCTAAATGGACATGGATAGAATTTAAATATTTATTATACAGAATTTATAGGAATTTAATATGTATTCAACATGGAGATAGTTAGGATGACCTTTTGGAATTTTAATCTGAGTTTGCATATTGTTTGTTGGGGGAAAAGAAACATTTGAGAAGTTGCAAATGTTCTGGTCTGAGAGGAAACAGGTAAAGGGGTCCCTATTGGACTTACTAAATTCATGGAACTTCAAGTCAAAAGTTCAGTTATATAACTTGCTATGTAGATCTACTGTTCAGTTAGAAAAAAATGGGTATAAAGTAAAAGGCATTAATAATCTGGAGGTCCCGCTGATGACATATAATAATGTGAGTGGGAGTTCTTTATCAATCAGACTCACAGGATAGAAGTTTGAGTAAGTAATCTCAGAGGGGTGATGACTTTCAAATGACTTTGTTCATGGTTTATTATTGATTGTCAGTACAAAGTGGATCAAGATAAGCAGATAAAGAATGTAAAAGTAGAAGAGACTCAGGAAAGAATCCGGAGCAATTATTTACAATTTGGTAGTTGAGGAGAAACCGGAAAAAAGTTTGAATAAAAGATTCATGGTAATTTAGACAATACAAAAAAAGAAAAAGACAAATAGATGCACAAATAAACTGGTAGTTATATTGTCATGCAAGAAAAAAGTAAAGAGATATTGGCAAAGAAAGTGTTCAGTGTTTTCATATCTAGCCAAATGGACAGGCAAAAAAACTACAAAGTATAATTTGGATTTTTGTCATTGATTTATTACTAATGAAGTGGCTAGGAGGAAAAAATGTAGATAACTTGTGTGAATAACAGAATGAGTATCTATTATTCATCAATAATATAACTACTTTTATTTCACTAGGAAACAGTAATGCACTAATACATACTGTAACTGCTGTTAAAAAGCTTTAAATATAGGGTATTACCACCAGGTCCAGTGCAATTGAAAGTTACTTGCATAAGACAGATTTTGAAGGCAGTATTTGTCTACTTAGTATTATGCACTAGATATTGGAAAGGCTTAATGTAAGATATTTAGAATGGTACTATTACAAATACATTCGTATTACTCACTACCACATAATCCTATATCTGATTTTTTTTTTGCAAATATACTTATTTATATATTGAACTCCATTGAAAGTAGATATTCATTATTGAATAACTATACATGACTACAAAGTATGTGTAATAGTATTTTGGAATATACAACTATTTATATAGTCTCCTTTAGTAAAAAATAAATGATAGTAAGTACTTTGTACTTCCATAATAGAGTGTATTTCTCAAGGTCATACAAGAAATAAAATATAGTCAGAAAAAATAAAGTATACATATTCCTGTTTACTTGAAAAACAGAGCATTTCCTTCAGTCTAGATTTTTCATCAGGATACAATTAATGCTTTTGCTCTTATCACTCATTCTTCTTTACTTTGTGTTAAAAGTATTTGTTGATATAAACTGTGTGTTTTCAGAGATGGTTAAGATCAATAAAGACCAAAGAAGGAAATAAAGTCTCCCAAGAAGCCAAAGATAATACTTAGTATTTTGGAACTTCCTAGCGGAATTGGGAATTAGGACCACTCCAGGTAGCTCTTAATATCATCTAAAACTTTCATTGTATGGCAGTATGCCAAGAAGAAAATCATAAAAATTCAGTTCATGCTAGAAGCTTTTTTGTTTGCTAATCTTTTGAACATTCAGACTATTAAAGGAGACTGTTGTCACTTTTCATTTAAACAATGTTTAATAACAATCGTCTGATAAAAATTCCACATATCATACAGCCTGCAGTAAAAGTGATTTCTCATGTCCTCATCAACAATGAAACTGTCAAAGAAGTAAATAATCTCACTGAAGAAGACAATGTACTTACCAGCTCAGAGTTTTTGTTCACTTTTCACAAGCTACTTAATGCAAACGTTGTTACTGTTTTATTTGACACAATGGTAGGAAAAAAGGGGTGAAAGTAAGTTGAAATATTTTGTTTTGGCTTGTGAAAAACTGTAGGTGTCACCAATAGTTTGTTATTACTATGTACTGCTTAATCTGCATGTTAAACATTTTTCTTTCCTCCTTTCTTTTGGTAGTAGACATATATTTTCTTTGAGATTAGATAAAAGAGTTTGAGAGAATTCATTAAGGACAGGGAGCACAAAGAGAAATATATGACTTCAGGTAGATAAATATTTTCAAGATAATTTATTTTTTTACTTAAATAATGCAGTAATAATAATGGTACTGACCAAGCTGTCCTTTATTTCAAATTCTAGTATGTTTTCTGATGTTCCTATAGCCATCATTAACTACTTAGTTGCCTCTTAGAGCAAAACAAAGACACAAAACAAAACAAACATTTTTAGTTTTTAATGTAAATTTTTCATTACTCTTTTTACACTTCACTAATTATTCATTTCATGTCATTATTAAAAAACATTTCTTTATCTTGACTATTTTTGTTTTTATTTAGATTTTGGATGAGTCGGCTTAAGATTCTTATGTTTCTTCCTCTTTGCACATAATCAATTCTCTTCTCTCACATACACATTATTGCAACATATTATTAAGACAAAAGAAAATTTTCAACCAAGTAATATGAAGTATTAACCATTTACCAAATATTTAATAACAGCTTACATGTGGTATGGATATAATAGTGAAGACAGGCATCTGCAGTCTTTGCGATAATTTTCTAAAGGAAAATCTTAGACCTGTGCATAATGGCAATAAATGTTATTGAGGATAATCATAATGGAAGCATTGAAGTCATAAGAACATTCACTAAGAGCATGTTATCATTCCAAATTAAATCTTCTTAATTGATCACTTTTTGAGATCTCAACCTATAAAGGAATGTATTTCTTAAGTAAATCCAAGTGTAAAATTCGAAAATGATAAAACAGAATAATTCACCCCACAAAGGCCTCTTCTTTTATCAAATGATTCTGTTAGTGTCATCACAAAAGCACTTTTCAATTTGTAAATCATCAAAATACATGTGTGTGTGTGTATATATGTATACAAGAGATTATATATTAACAAAGCAAAATTTATCTTCAGTAAAAATATTTACAAAGTATGTTTTCTCTTTTTACGTTCATTTAGATGAGAAACAAACCACCAAGAATATTAATAGGCAAAACATACCAAACACTTGTAATATCAGACAATTTGCTAGTGCTTTATATGCATCAGTTTATATAGCAGTTCTCAGTGTGTGGTTTCTTGATCTGCAGCATCTGACTAAAAACTTGTTTAAAATGAAAAATCTTACTGGAAACGCAGAGTGATGCTGACACAAGCTAAAGGTTTAGAACTACTAAGCTAATATAATTTGCATAACTCTTTTTTAATGCATGGTCTATTGTTTTCACCATTTTAAAGAGGAAAGTCTTCACTAGATTATTTATCTTGCCCCGAGTGACAAAGCAAGTAAGTGATGGGTGTGTGTCCAAACCCAAACACTTGTTTGATTCCATCCCTGTGACTTACTCACATCACTACGCTCTTGACATGTAAGTAGTAAGATAGGTTTTAGGTACTTTTAAGAAGGGAATTAACCATAGCATGAGAATCATGTCTCCCAAGTGTAAGATTTGGTTTGCTCTCTCTCTGTTTTTTCTTTTTTTTCCCTCTGTATAGATATACAATTTTCCTGTGAGTTTTAAACTAGAGGCCATGTTGAAAACTAGTTCCATAGAAGATTTTCAGGGAAGATTTGGACAGTAATTAGTCTACACAAAACTTTTTTATTGATTCTCCTTGACATTTTGCTTGCTGTGTTTATTTAGGTAAAATTCACCAGGTCCATAAAACCTATACCTAATCTTAACATCCAATTAAAATAGATCAAATAGGATCAAAGAGGGTACACTCATGATACATTTTTAAGTTAAGAAATATGTATTTTTAGATATACCCTTCAAGCATATAACTTTGTAGATCTCTGACGTTTTATTTGGGGAATATAAAGCTGATTACATTGTATGAAGAGCAATGGAAATCTTAAATTACTTAAAAATATTTTTTCTGACTCTTTCAAACTACCATAAATTCCACTACATTTTTAGTGTTTCCTTAATGATGTTTATGTCATAAACCACTATACCAATCTACCCATACTATTGCAAAGTTACATAGAATCACCTTAGCAAATATTTTTTGGCATTGACAGGTAAATGAGAATCAGAAACATCTAGGGATAATCTAGTTGCAGTTTGATTTTGACACAGTGAAAGGGGACAGCTATTTCCATGTCCTAGTGCACTTCGAAAATAGAACTTGTCTATGGATTTTAACCATGCTTTTATCCCTAGTTGGCTAAGTGCAACTTGAAGATCATGGGTTGGTAAAAGTGGCAGATTGAGTTGGAAGAGGAGAAAGAAAGAAATATTTGGGAGAGCTACTTGGTTACTTTAGGAAACATACGTAGAATTTGTTTTTATTTTTGTTTTGTTTTAATCTCAGACTGTTCTTGGATGTGTCAAGAAATTACACCACACCTATGGAAGTTCAATATTATTTGAAAGGTAACCAAAAGATTCACATAAATGAAGATTAAAATGCCTTCTTTGTTATCAATAAACACTGTTTTTGGAGAACACAACTTGGATAAGCAGCCAAAAAGACTTGCTAACTTTTATGAGAATTAATTCCACCCCTACTTTTGTAGAAATTCATCATGGAGCAGAGTTTTTTCCTGCTAAGGTGTTAAGAGATCACACCAATGTTTGTTTTCTCTGGGGAAGGCTCATCAACAAAGAAGGGTGAGAGAAAGAATTGAGGTGAACGTGTCTGGTTTTCTGTCCTAAACTCGCCATTAAGGTAAATCACTATCCCTTGCCTGCAAGTAGTGGGAAGAGGAAAAATAAAGAGAGGTCAGAGGTTTTATACTTTTTACAGACTTTTTTTTCCCACATGGAAGCATGAAAAACAGTAAACAGATTTGGTGTGCTATATTATTTGGAGAAGACCAAGTGGCTCAACAATAATTCATTGAGGAATACAAAAGTTTACTTCCCATTCATAAAGATTAGATAGTGATATTCTAGGTTGGTTGTGGCTAAGCCATGTGATTGGATTGAAATAGCTGAATCAGCTTTAGCAACTTACTTCTAAGCAAAATCCCTGCCCTTTGGAACTGGAAAAGCATGGAGAAACACACAGGAAGGCTCTAAAGGCCAGGTGTGACTGGGAAAGTCCATGTATTCCCTAGGAGAAAACTTACAGCTTGGTGTGAAAGAGTAACTAGCAAATGTACTGTAGCCATGGGTCCCAGAACAGATTTAGATAGGCAGTTGGCAGCCTCAGCGTATTCTCCTGTGATCACCAAATATCTAAGAGCATTCTTTGTCTCACAAAAAGAACATATACTATATGTTTCCTTAGGGTACTCTATTCCAAGTCCACTTGGTTGCTATATTCAGCTCAAAGTCCAGAACCTCTAGGTGATGTGCATTTCTGTCCACCAGGTTCAGTGGGCTTCTTGTGGCCCAGTGATCTTACGAAACAAAAGGCACATTATAGTGCTGCTTCCTTCTGCCAAATACATAATACATAGAGGTAGAGCAAGGAGAAATTAAATACAATAAAAATTGTCATCAAAATGAGAAGACTAGAAAATCATGGCAGTTACTCTCTATAGCAGCAGTTATCGGTGACTCTGGTGGGCATGTGTGGTCAAGGTATCTTGGTCTGAAAGTTAAGAAAGCTCCTTGATTAAATCAAAGTTCTGCTCTTTGGGGGAACTTTCTTGACTTATTTTTTTATAGATTCAGATTTGCCCTCTATGAAGATCTTCCTTCTTCAATATACTCAGATGACCACATCTGAAGTTAGTGTTTTAGTTGACATTCTAAACCAAGGATTGCAGCCTTAAAAGCCTGCTTCCTTCTGGTACAACTTTGCCAGACTGGGGTTCATTTTATGAATGGCTTGATCCCAGACTCTATCAGTGCAGTTTGTGGTCACTTTGCAATATAATTTCCCTGAAAATTTAGAAGGCTTCTCATCCTTTTGCTTCCAGTCAGTAGCCACACTTTAACCAAAGTTTTTTCTGGTCATGTTTATTACACCAGATTGATTTCTTTACTTCCTTGCCTTGATGCCTGTCTCTTCATTTATGTATTATCTTGAGAACAGTTGAAACAATAGTTTTCAGTAAATGACAACACTCATATTCCTATCTTTGCTGAAGAGCTATGTCACCATAGGAAATATAGGCTATATTTCTATCCTTGCTAATGGGCTATTTTTGTGTTTGAAAATTCTCAATGATTTCATTGCTTAAAGTGATTTTCAGCTTTATTGCATCTGATCATGGTTCAGAAGCAGTTGGGTTCATTGATGCTGTGAATAGGGTTGCATGATTTAGCAAATAAAAATTCAAGATGCCCAGTTAAATTTGAATTTTAGATAAATATTGTGTATTTTTATTATATCATATATAATAATTGGGACATTCTCATACTAAAACAGTATTTTTTATTTTTCTGAAATTTAAATTTATCTGAGGGTTTTGTATTTTATCTAGCAAGCCTGTCTGTGTGGCCCTTAATCTTTGGATTTTCTGTATTTCTTCCATCTCCTTGTTAATCAGCCCATTCTTATTCATGTTGTTTTAATATTTACAATACTTTCATTATTGTAATATTTTGCTATAAGTGGCAAGGAACAACCAACACGTGCTAGTATTTTTGCTCTTTTCAACAGTTTTGGCTAGATCTGCCGGGTTGGTAAGCATGTGATCTGCCTTCCAAATTGAAACAGGTGATAATTTTGCTGTAGCATTGCAGGAGTCTCCAGCTTTCCACCCTGCTGCATCTGCTGTGTCTACACTGCAGTGTCCGTTACTTGGTAGCTAAGCAGTTCTGTGTAGTTATTTGTTGTGGAGGAACTCTGCTACAGTGTACTAGTTTTCTTATCAGTTAAGTTAGACTAGCCACTTTCAAAAGGCATAAATAATTGAGCTATTTGAAAATAGCAATAATCCAATAGAAAAATGTCTTTCCTCTATTTCACAATGAAGGCCAATTCCTGGAATCAGAGTATTCTGGATACAAACATTTAAACTTATTTTTGTAGTCTTTGGACTTGTCATAGTTTCATTTATTTGCTCTACTCCATTAATCCAAGAAGACAGCATTATAAAAAGGTCCCATATTATTTTTTGTGTATTTATTAATAAAAAATACATGCATCTGTAGGTGAAACCTAGTTGTTGTTGTTATTACTTCCTGGATTGGAAGCCTTGATTAGTGCTTCTGTAATGAAATTCAAAGACAATTTGTGACTGAATGCTGGTAACTTTTATTTGATACTGGACCAGCCACATAAATCCAAGGTAAAGCCCCTAAAATAATTAAAGTGCATTTCCAGGGTGAGGGGTGAATAGGGGGAGCACAGAAGATTTTTAGGGGAATAAAATAATCTGCATGTTATCATAATGATTGCTACATGTCATCATACATTTGTCCAAACCCATAGACTGTACAGCACTAAGAGTGAACCATAATGTAAACTGTGGGCTTTGGGTGATTATGATGTGTCAATATAGGTTCATCAGTTGTAACAAAAGTACCAATCTGGTTGGGGAATGTTGATAATGGGGAAGGCTATGCATGTGTGGGTGTAGGGTTATAAGGGAAATCTCCGTAACTTCCCATCAATTTTGCTGTGAATCTTAAACTGCTCTTAAAAAATAGTCATTTTTTAAAAATCTATTTGATAGTTATTTTTATGTGCTTCATTTCTTTTAATAACTTTCCTTTATATACTTCATCAACTACATATGAGAGAGAGAATCCTTGTTAATTTTTTGCTTATTTTTCTAGCTCTAAACATCACATTTCAAAAAACTTACAACTTGAGTCTAGGAGGGCTACCATATAGTTTTGATAAATGTACAACAAGAGAAAGAACATATTGTAAGATATTATAGAAAAATTGTTGTATGTCAGTCTTTCCCCTTCAGTTGAAGGATCACTGGCTGGAATGTACAAGAAGCTTCTCATCTTTGACAGTTTATATTGAAGACTCACTGACAGCACAATACTATCACGTAGCTGGGCATCGTATTAGGTGTCTACACTTCAGCAAAAATCTAAAATTCTTTGTAGTATGATTTTGAAGTCAGAGGGACAATTAGTTTTCTAAGCCTTTCTGTTGACCTTAAAAAACTGTCTTGTTAGTCTTCTAAATGTAGTAAAACCTAATATAGATTTTTTTTACTATAAATATTAAAATTGTATACAAGATTTTGTTTTAATTAAACTCAGTAGACAAAAATGCCAATAGTGAAGAAAATTTTCATATTTATATGTCTAAGTCATTAATTATTAACTTAAATGTGGATAAGCAGTATAATAAGAATTTGATCAATAATAGCAGAACATATTGATCATATATATCTGATCAATTATATCAAATACACTGAGATCCAATGACAATTTGCTTACTAGTATACATGTTTAAAAGCAACCCCATTTAAAAGATTTAGGTAAGATGGAAAATGCTTAATGGACTCTTAAGAGATTCTAGAAATTAGGTAAGAAATTTTAGTGTATGTATAAGGACAAATCTCTCTGATCATGTATTTTTTTTAATGTGTTAAGAACACTTAACATGAGATCTACCCTCTTAACAAATTTTGAAACAGACAACACATTATTGTTAACTACAGGTACTATGTTGTATGGCAGATCTCTAAAACTTACTCAGCTTGCATAACTGAAACTTTGAATTCCCCATTTGCGCCTCCCCACAGCCACAGGTTACCACTCTACTCTCTGCTTCTATGAATTTGACTACTTTGTATACCTCATATAAGTGAAATCATACAGTATTTGTCCCTGTGTAATGGGCGCATTTCACTTAGAATAAGGTTCATCCATGTGTATATTTCTTTTTATTATAAATCGTATCTTTTCTATTATTTTTACTTTTTTAACATAAACAATTTATTCATAAGGTCAAAAACAATAAACAAAAAAAGCAAACAAACAAGCAGCTAATTTAAAGCTATTAGAAGTAAAAACTTAATATAGGTTGTCTCATGGTCTGTCTCCCAACCTCCAGCTAGAGGCAGCTACTGTGGAGAGTTAAAGTGTATTCTTCCAGACACTTACACAACATAAACTTCTATATTTGCATTATTTTGTTAAGTTCTGTTTCATTTAATAATTTTCACTTACATTGCAGCAAATATTGCATCACACTTTAAGAGCAATATTTGTGCTATGTGTATATGTGTTTGTGTGTAAATGCATGCATTATTTATATTATAATGCTTTTTCAGGGACTTTTTTCAATTAGACAATGATTTTTTTCCCTTAGAGTAAATATCAGATATCATTGTCAACTTCTTCAGCATTGGAAAGATGAGATTTAGTCTTTGAAGCTATTAATAGAATGAGTTATATGAATAGAATTTTTAATATTAAAATATTATTTAATTCCTGCCATAAGCTATAATTGGTCAAAAGAGTTACTCTTTTAATATCCTGCTACATTTTGTTAGAATATGTTGAAGCTTTGTGCTTCAATATATTCAAACTGAGATTTTTATGTCATTTGCCTTTGTGTATTGTATCAGATGTTGGTATCTGTGTTAGTCTGTCTTTATATAAATGCTTGAGGTCTGTATGGTCTGCATTAGTTTACACAGGTCTGTCAAGGGCTGCATCTTATGTTTGATAGAATGCATACATGAAATTTTCTGGCCTGCTGATTTTTGGAATAGGTGACATTTTGATAGTTTTTCTTTTTACTGTCATAGTCATTGAATAATATGAGTTTCCCGGCTTCCTCAGGGTCAGTGTTTTCCTAAAGAAGTATGCATTTCACTGAAATGTTCAAATTTACAAGCTTAATGAATATGCCTCTTTTACTTTTCTACTTTATGCTTTATGTATTATAACTATGTTCTCCCTTTTTTTATTCAGTTAGCCCTTAGAATATATATTTAACGTTTGTTTTTAAAGAACTAGCTTATAATTAATAATAATGTGAATTAATTAATTTATAAATCCTTTTAAAATATATTTATAATTTATTTCTGGATTTTTTTCAGACTTTTTAACTGTTTAAATAATCAACTATGCCTTTTTTTAAAAATTTACATTTGTTCTCTGAATTTTCCTCTCATTACCTATGCAGACGTAATGTGTAGGATGCACATAATATTTCATTGTCATGATTTCTTTTCCTCACTTGTAATGTTATTTTCTTTTCTCTTCTCTCCTTCTCCATGTTCTTTTCCTCCTCCTCCTTCTTCTCCTCCTCTCATCCTTTCCCTCCCTCTCCTGACTCCTTTCCCTCCCCCCGCCTTTACCCTCTTCATTCTTCCTGCTCCTCGTCCTCTCCTGTCTGCTGCTTCTCCCTTCTCTTGGCCCTGGAATGCAGACATGTGAGTTAATTCTACCTCAGTGCTCATAGATTGCTATTATCGCCAGTCTTGTCAATTTTCTCTTTCTTTTTTGATGCATTCACCTATCTATTTATTCCTGTTTTTTTTGTTCCTTTTTATTCCTCATTATAGGTAACCTCTGATAATGCTTTTGATAAATATTCTTAAATCCATAGGTATCATTGCCAAAAAAGTAGTTCTAGTTTAACTTTCTCTACTGTTTGGCACTGAAAGCAGGATTGCTTCTAATTCCCTGCAGCCACAACTGATGCTGAGATAACAATCTCTAAATATGTTCCTTTGCTAGAGATAACACCACTTTAGGGTTTGTCTTTGTTATGCTGATTTGCTGATGAGCTGAAGTATTACAGTTGAGCTCCTAGAGAAAGACAGAATTGTGTGGTTTTTTTAACAATTGAATTTATAAATAATATGTATATACACTGTTATTTACTTCATTACTAATCATCACTGAGCTTAAAGTATGACAGTGCACATTGTAAAGCTTCAAGAAATGGTATACTATACAGTATGTTGTAAGTCTACTTGAGCATATAAGTTTCATCCGGGAAGCATCATGTAAGACAAGAATCATGTAAGACATCATGTAACACACTTAAAAAAATTATCTTTCTCAATTCTAATTTTGCATTTTTAGTAACCTTTTCTTCTTCTTTATATGGGTAAAGGCTAGATTGTTTTTATTTTTCCTGAAGAACTGATTAATGAATCAAATGTATATACACACACACACACACACACACTCACATACTATATATATCTTGATCAGTATGTCCCTCCCTCTTCTTACCTGAAAGTATCCACTACTCACATACTATATATATCTTGATCAGTATGTCCCTCCCTCTTCTTACCTGAAAGTATCCACTATTGCTAGAATACTTTATATTTTTACTAGAGAT
The DNA here is from genome assembly GCF_048564905.1 of Vicugna pacos. Classification (NCBI taxonomy): domain Eukaryota; kingdom Metazoa; phylum Chordata; class Mammalia; order Artiodactyla; family Camelidae; genus Vicugna; species Vicugna pacos. The sequence continues at coordinate 92,824,521 of NC_132987.1, forward strand.
CTAAATATTGTATTTACAAACTAGATATGACATTTTGCTTGCTTGTTTTCATTTTATTCAATTACAATCATTCCTTATTTTTCTGCCACTTGCTTTTTTTAACTCAACATTATTTTTGAGTCGTTATTCATAAAGAAACCATGATTCTACTTCATTATTGTAACTGCTGTACTATATCACATTGTATGAATATGCCACAAATGATGTGTCTGTTTTCCTACGTTTAGACATTTGTTTTAAATTTTCAATATGGCATCAGTGGAGAAACAAACATTCTATACATGCATGCATTCCTATTCCCATAAATATAGAGATATTGATATAGATTAGTATGGGAAAATGCCCATTCATATTCATCATTTGATGATTTTTTTTGTTGTTTCATTTTAATGTTCATTTTATAGTAACATTAAAAAGTAGATATATTGATGCTAGAAAATAATTTTTTTTCTGTTTAAGAAAAAAGATGCAAATGTAAAGTCATATAACTTCAGAAAACAATTTTTGATCTTAAATGTAAATACACAAGGTCAATCTCAATTTTTGCTTTTAAAAAATGTGTCACCTAAAAACAATATAGATAGATAGATAGATAGATAGATAGATAGATAGATAGATAGATCACCTAACCCTATACACTAGTAGTTTAGAAGCAATGATACTCCAGTTGAAATGAATACTCCTATTGCCGATATCTTGATTTTTTAAAATTTCATACTCCAATAAAAATCCAAGGCTTCTCAGAAAAATGTCTGATTCTAGGTCTGGAACAGTGGAAATATACGATCAGTTTGGTGTATCTCCAAAAGAAAAGAAGTGTTCAAATCTCTGAGTCCACTGTGCTACTCACATAAGAGTTTACAATTTTATACGTTCCTGTTTTGGATGATTATATACCAACTCTTTCATCTGAAAATTCTTCCAATTTTCTGGTCCAATGGGGACTTCCTAGAATGATTATAATAGCACTCAGTAATATAGAAGTAACATTCCAAATATGCACAATGTTATGAAACAACAGGCATATGCATATCCTGTTACTGCAGCTGTGTCTGTAATTTGTTATCCAATGCCAACAGAAAATTCTCAATAAGTCTTTAGAACTATATGTAAATGTATGTTTTTCATACTTGCTCTTTGTGTGTTATCAGACAAGACAGTTACTGAAGACACATGGGAAATGCAGACATGACTAGTAAATAATGGTGCTCTTTTTTCATCATTAAAATTGTATATTTCTTTATATTTCAGAAACAATTTTTTAGGTTTTCTTTTTTAGTAGCAGAAAATACAGGTAATGTGTCAAAAAAGCAGATATACAGTCATTTGGAAAGCAATAAATGAAAGCAATGCATGGCCTTCATAAAAAAAATTGGAGACAATTAAAAGAGAAAAGGCATTAAGCATTCCATTTTATGAAAACATTGTGTTATCCCAGTTGAAGAGAAAAAGCTTCATTTTGTAGAAGAATCCCAAATAATGAATGTAGAAAGGTCTATAAAGTTAACAGATAATTTCTTTGTAATATTCCATTGGTATACATACTTCAAGGAACACCAATGGGTGCTAAAAAATTCTGTGTAATATGTTGGGAAATAGCCTATTCCAATAATGCAACCTTATCACCTAATAGATGAGTTGAAAATGGCATACAAAATCTAACATAGCATCAATAATTGTAAACCACACTTACATGTATTCCAATGTGATTCAATATAAAATGCATAGCATCATTCAATATTACTGAAAAATATTTTACCTGAAATTGGTTGTCTTAAGACATAAGTTTCAATCTATAGAAAATTCAGAAGATGGAATATTTTACAAGACATTATGTCTGGTTTCATCAAAAAGGCAATGTTTTGTTAAAACGATGGGGAGAGAATCATGCTTCCATATTAAAAGAAATTACAAAGACAAATATTTAAAGCAAAGTGGGAAGCTTGATTGGATATTTGATTAAGCAAGTAAGGTGCATTTTGAGAACAATTTGGAGAATTTGGGTATGGTTAAGTATTGGGAATTTACTTAGATTTGATAAAACTATAGTATTTATGTGAGAGAAATTCCTTGGTTTTATGATATGCATGCTAAACTATTTAGAAGTCGAGAGTAATTTTGCCTATAAATATTTTCCACAAATATGTCTGCCTGCGCACACAAACAACACACATAAAAATACGTGCTAAATCACATGTATAGGCCTGTGTATGTACAGGTTTGTATGTATATATGTATATGGATGGACATCCTCTCTACATTGAGTGAATGAATATTTTCAATTTAAAATTCAAAAAAATTATTTAATTTCCACTAAAGTCCTATTCTGATCTTTTGTGGGAAAGCTTATCTTTGTTAGCATTTTAGATATTGGATATCTTATTTGTTTCAAATTTGGTTTTACAGCCATTTTTTTGAGTAATTGGAAAAGATTTTTTGCTTTTTGGTTTTGTTATTTTAGCTGTTGTTCTCCTATATCTGTGTCTTTTTCACATTTTTGCAGTTTTGTGTTGGCTCTGCTGGTCCTAAGCCTCTGTCCTGAGCCAAGTGTTATAATCACAGGCCGCTGCTTTTGCTTTGTAGTGGTATTTGGGCTAGAAATCCACCCATAGGCCCAGTGGGAGAACTGGATCAGCTTCTGCTTGAAAAGCTCCTTGCCTTCCACCAGTCAGAGGTTTGCAGCTTACTCTAAAAACTATCACATCAGGCCTAGTGTGGGCAACTTTTATTTTTTAGTGTGCTTTCAAGATAGAGGAACTTCACATAAGCGACTGGTTTTAAACTCTGGAACTGACTCCAGGCTCTCCTGTCACATTAAGTACTTCAGACTGATAATTTGAGTATCAGGTGACTTCCTGCTACTGTCTTTATTAACACCTACAGCTCAACAGACCCACAGGTTTCTCCTTAGCTTTGATTTTTTTTTCCTTTTTAGGCAGTAAATACGTGTTCATTGTTTTGAGTCTTGAACTGTCCTTTTCTTATTTATTTATATTTATCAATGCCCTGTGCGCTTGCTATTCATTGGTCAAAAAATAAATAACAACATTGCAATCACATGGAAAATTATTAGAATTGAAGATGCTTAGGCCTAGCTCAGGTATACTGAATCATAATTTGCAGTTTAATAAGTTTCCCATGTGATTCAAATTTACATTAATTTTTAAGAAGCACTAGTTTAGAGCAGAAGGATACATTGAAGTGTGATCTCTCAGTGTCCTCCTGACCAAAAATCTGGGAACATATTACAGAAGAGCCAAAGGTTTCTGTATATTCTGAGTGGTTAGAACTGATTTAATTCTGCAAAATTAACACATACTTTTGATTGGCCATTACAATTTTTAAGACACAAACAGACGATGCTTAAACCTACAATACATTTTTTTATACATTTCTTATTTCTAGTTTTGAGTATTACAGATAATAATTGTAAAATCACTTGATATTTTGTTTTATGTTTAATTATTTTTCTTACTAGATACTTCTTTTCTTGGCTTAGAAAGTTTTCTACTTTCATTATTTTTGTCTAAATTATAGTGAACATTATCAATCTATATTTTATCAGCAAATAAATGTATTTTTCACTAATTATTCTTTTTGCTATGTTTGTTCTAAATATATCCTCTAATAATTTAATTACTTTTGGTTTCTCTCACGTCCATTGAAATTTGAATTGTGGAACAATATAAACACTACAAACATTTGTATCAATTCTTTTAAAAGTTAAAATACATATTCTTTCTCAAGATAATGGCTGATTGATATGTAGCTCATTTACAGAATTGTACAATATGATACATTTATCTTTGGGAGAAAATCAAAACCTCTGGGTGATATAGAAGGATATGCTTTACTGGACTATATTTGAGTGTAAAGACTGTAAGTCATAACTATACAGAAATGATGATACTTTATGTGAGTGGATTAAAAAGAAAATGGCTTGTAATGGCAAAATATAAGGGATCCAGCCAAAGACCCACTTGCACAGTAAGTGAAATATTGATGAGGCAGAGATAGAACATAAATAATTAAGGAGAAAAAAGATATTCTTTGTAAAGAGAAGGTAAGTGATATGGAGAATAATAAAATGTTTAAGGGGAATAGAGAAATTATAAATAAAATGGTCAAGAAAATGACACTAATCAAGTCATATTTAGAACTGCAGAAAGTAAGAAGTGAGTCATTCAGATATGTGGAGTGACAAGGGAAAGAATGTCCCAGGCACAAAGAATTTCACGGTAAAGTCTTAATGGAGGATGATTCTCCCATTTGCAGAAACAGTAAAGAAACCTGATAGGGGTGAATAATTGGAGATGAAATTGGAAAGATTGGAGACAACAAACAACATAGGTTTGTAGGCCCCTCTAAGGTCATTAAGTTTTACTATAGGTGGGGTAAAAATTCACTGAAAGTTTATGAGCAAAGTATGATATTGATAACATTGAAAAAATTCCATTTTAACTGATGTGTTGTGAGAAAGGTTTATGTGAATAATGAGGGTAGCAGAGGCACTATTTAGGAGGTTACTGAAACTAGGGGAAAAAAATCATGGATTTGAGCAGATAGTAGAGGATGTCCTGCTTCTGGAGATACATATTTAAGGAGATGTGGTAAACAGAATAACAAACCCCTAAATATATTCATATCCTGATCCTTAGAACCTGTGGATATGTTACTTTACATATCTGGGAAGTTTTTAATTTAAAGTTTGAGGATATGATTAAGTTAATAAACCTGAGTTGAGGAGATCATATTAGATTATCTGTATTTATCAAAAATAGTCACTATGGTCCTTAAAAATGAAAGGGATAAACAAAAGAGAATCAGATGGAGTTTTCACTATAGAAAGGCTTAGAGATACGCAACATTTCTGGCTTTCAAGATAGTGCAAGGGGGTCTCTGGAATATAGAAGAGGCAAGGAAAATTATTATCTTCTAGAGCCTTCAGAAAGGATTTACAGCCTTGCTGACCCCTTGATTTTAGACCAATGATACCTGTCTGGGCTGTCTGACCTACAGAACCATATGATAACATAACTGTGTTGTTTTAAGCAATAAAGTTTGTAGTAATTTGTTATAGCAGCAATAGAAAACTTATACAGATTTTGATACCTACAGTTAGAATACTACTTTAACAAATACCTAGAAATTTGAGAGTAGTTTTAGGATTGGGCAATGAGAAAAGGTGGAAGAATTTTTAGGAATAGACAGAAAAGGCTTAGATTGACTTTAAAAGGCTGTGAGTAGAAATATGGATTTTAACAACCCTGCTATTTCATGTCTAGGAAGAAGTGAGGATCACGGTATAGAAAACATATATCACTTTAAATAATACCTAAATCATCTCTTGGTAAGAATATGGATATCAAAGACACTGCTGATTCAAAGGAAAAGGAAGGACATGTTATTGGAAACTTCAGGAAGAAAATTCTTGTTATATAATGACAGAAATTAGCATAATTATGTCCTGAAGTCAACTGGAAAGTAGAACTTGTAAACTGAAATTGGACATTAGCTGAATTGATTTCCAAGCATAGTGTTTGGATGTAGGCTGGTTTATTTGATACTAACAGCAAAATATGAGAGGAAAGAAATAAATTGAAGAAAGAGCTACTAAACAAAAAGAAAAAAGGAATTGATGATTTAGGAAATAATCTACCCAGATTTGTAAAAGTTGTTAAAATTCACTGCCAGGAAAGTGCACTCTAGAAAAAAAGTCAGAAGGTGTGGCTGTATAACCTTTAGCTAATGTGTTAGAAAGACCAAAAGTTCAAAGAATTCAGTCAAAGTCTCTTTGAAGAAATTTAGAGTATAAATCACAGGTCCCTTTAGTCAAATCAGAAAGCATTCATTAAGTAGAAACTTAATGAATTTGTTCCCTCAGTCATCTCAGCAAAAGCAAAATCATAGAGATGGGATTATCTGGAAAATATCTATGATTAACTCTTTTGTAATAAAGTAAATCCTCATGACATGCATAGAAGAGCCAGGAGGCTCTTGGGAATGTCCTATCAGCAGAAACACTACCAGTTGGGACCAAACAGAAAGACTAAAAGGAAGGCTGCCAGACACCCAAATCTCTACATGCTACTCGACTGCAAATACTCAGAAGGCAGAAGCACATGTCCAGAGGATTAAACCACAAACCATGGAAGATTATTCCTAGATCTTCAACCCTAATGCAGTTTGTCAGACTGGATTTCAGCATTTCTTGGGACTGGTGATGGCTTTGTTTCTTCCATTTTCTCCCTTTTTAAATTGGAATGTCCATAGTAGCTACTTTATGTCCTAACACCATCATATTTTGGTAGCAGATACCTTGTCACTTTAGTATCAGAGATCCACAGTTAATGAGAATGTGACTCAGGCTGGATCACACCCAGAATATCACCTTTGCCTAATTTAGATGATTTAGATAATGACATTTGAAACTTTTTAGTGGATGAGATTTAAATAAATTTTGGACTTTGAGTGGACCCTATATGGGTTTTAGACTTCTAGGAATCTTGAGATAGGGTAAATTTATTTTGCCTGTGAGATGGATGGGAATCTTTGGGAGACAGAGGATGGACTTTGGTCACAGAAGAATGACCCCCAAAATATCTTCACATCCTATTCCCCAGAATTTGTGATATGTTACCTAAGGAACTTTGTATATATAATTAAATTAAGACTGGAAAAGGAAGATTAAAAAGAGAGAAGGAAAAAAAAGTTATAGAGACATAGATTGTTAGTGGTTTTGAATTTGGAAGAAGAGGACCTCTAAAAGTAAAAAAGGCAAGGAAATTAATTATTTCTATAGCCTCTGGTAAGAAACACACCCTGCAGATAACTATGATTTTAGCCCATGAGACCTAGGTAGGATGTCTTACCTACAGAACTGTGAAATAATAAATTAGTGTTGTTTTAAGTCACATTCTAATTAAGTCACATTCTATAGTGGTAAACAGAAAGTTAATACAAAAAAGTTAACATTATTTGCTGATAGATTCAAAATCAAGTGTGAAAGAAAGAAGTCAAGAGAAACCTTCAGGATCTAGAAAACTAAAGTAGGAGCAATTTTTAGAGGCAAGATAAAATACTCAGTTTTGAAGGTGATAGATTGGTTGGTGATAACCATTAGCTATCCAAGTAGAGCTGCTGAGGTTATTGGACAAATGACTGGGAATGTAGGGGCTGGTCCAGGTTACAGATGCACATGTGCTAGCCCCTTTCTTCTAGATGGTATTTCAAGCCATGAGAGAGAACGAGGATGGGATCCCCTGTAAGGTGAATGTAGGCAGAAAACAAAAGAGAAACAAGATCCTAAAGTCTGGGACACTCTAAAGTTTAGAAGTCAGGATCATGAAGAAAAACCAGGAAGGATCACTGAGAAGGACTCAATAAAGTGGAAAAAGTTGTTTTCCCAGAAGCCATGTGAACAAAGCATTTCAAGGAGAAGAATGATGAACAGTGAACTGCTATTAAAATAAGAACTGAGAATTGACAATATATTTAGCAATGTGAAGTTCATAGGTGACCTTAAAAAGAAAAATATTTATGTGATGATAAGGAGAAAAAATTCTGGATATATAAATTCTTACCAGAGGCTCATATTTTCATTTCTGGTTGCATTTTGATTATTGTATTTTTTCTGACATTTTAGAGATGTTTTAAAGGAATCTAGATAAAGAAATGTTGGTTCTTACATTCAGTGCTCATTTGCCATAGCATGGTATCTTCTATTCATGAAATGTTTTATTCCTGTAAGAATGAATATGATATTCAAACTCATTAGTCAGATAGCACATGACCTGTACACATGGTAAATAAATCTCAGTATAGTTTTAACTTGTATTTTTATTTTCATAGGTTGATAACAAAAATGACCCCAATTCTCCATCTTCCTATGCCCGTAACCTTTGTAGTGTGAATTTGCTGTTATTACTCTTAGAAAGTAAAATTTGTTTCCTCACTTGTTGCATATGAACTGGCCTTGTGACATACTATAATTTGGTAGAAGTGACAGTGTGCCAGTCTAAGCCTAGAAATATACACAAGGGCCTATATATTTCTGATCCCCCTCTCTCTGTCTTATGGAACTCTTCTAAACCATAAGAAGCCTGAACTAGCTTGCTGGATGATAAGGCCTATTAACTTCTATTACCCCAGCCAACCAACAGCCACCCAAAAAACTACCAACCACCAACCAGGTGAATATTATCATTCTACATGAGCCTGCTCCCAGGGGTCCAGCCTGCTGACAACAGATAGATGAGCAAGCCCAGCTCAAGGTCAATAAAGATGCTCAGATAACCTGTGAGCAATAATAACACTGTTGTAAGTACTAACTTTTGCAGTGTTTATAATGCCAGTACTAAATAATTGACATGCTTACAAGTTTGAGCATTTTTTTCACAAAAACTTTAGAGCCATTTGTATTCCTTTCTCTTTGCACTGCTGTTATGTACATTACTGAGCTTTCCTAGTAGAATTTACTTGCTGTATACCAATTACTGGAAACTCCATTCATATTAAGAACATTAGTCTTTTTTTGCTGTAAAGGTATTTTTCCCTTGGTCATCTCTTTTGATATTGTTTAGGTATTTCCTGCCACAGAGCAGCTCTTATCTGTACATACTGAAAGTTATCATTTTGTACTTTCTAGATGTCAACTATTTTCATAGTTTGGAAAACTTGTTTTATCACTTCATAAGACAATTTGCTTATATTTTCTTCTAGCACTTTAATGATTTGCTTTTTAAAAATTCAACTCTTGTTCTTTCACTTTGGAGTCAAATAGAAACAAAAGAACATCACATCCATCCAAACTATGAGAAAATCCATAAAATCTATAAAACATAGTGTTTCTGAGCTAATTTTCATGCTGAGTATTCAAGGCAATAAGCTGAACTAAATTTGAAAGAGTGACATGCCCCTCAAATAAAAAACAAGACTCACAAAGCATTTTCCTATTATACTTAGAGTGCAGGAGACAAGAAGATATAAGCAGATAAGAAAAAACTACTGAAATGTTCATGGACAGATGGCAAATTTAGTGGAGATATGAAAACTACAGAAAAGTGAAAAATGGAAATGCTAGAAATAAAATAAAAACAAAATATTAAGAATGAAGGATATTTGTTATAAACTTAAAAAAGACCTGAGAAAGGAATCCATGAAAGTAATGATACGTCAATAGAAATCATCCAAAGTGAAGTGCAGAGAGAGGGAAAAACATGAAAAAAAAACCCAGTATCAGAATTCTATTGAGCAATATAAAATGGTCTAACAGTGTCTGGACTCTCACAATGAAAAGAGAGAAGGAACCAGATTGAAACCTAGAAGCATTTCCATTTGCTCCACTTAGTTGAGGTGTTAACCTTATCATACACAAAATTCCCAAGTGTATTTATGTCTATCTCTGAGCTTTCTATATTTTTCCATTTAGCTGCCTATTTCATGTTCAGTAAGGCATTTCATCAATTAATGAGCATTTATAATATATTTTAATATATGATATGACCATCCCTCACTTATTTCTCATTTTGCATTGCTTTTCTTTAATATTGGTTATAAAATTGTTTTCCTTATAACATACAGAATCAACTTGTCTAGTTTTCAGAAAATATGTTAACATTGGTGTATTTACTGTAATCACATTATTTTCATAAATTAACTTAGAGATACTTGGCATTTTTAACATTTGCTTTTCCATAAATGCTATATCTTTTCATTTTTAAAGGTTATTTTAATGTATTTGGTAATATGTCAAAAGTTTTTCTCATATGGGCTTTGCATTTTTTTTCTAATGAAAGATATTTTCTCAAATATGTAGTGATTCTCAGCTGCATGTTTATATCAAGATTAAGATTCTGAAATGCTAGTTCACTCTGTGGTAATTAGGTGAGGACCACAAGTTTGGTTGGGAATTCTCAAAGGCATGACTTTTATTATTGGACATAGACTTTTCCCAAGAAAGAAATATTTTAATGTCCTGCTTGAATGTATAAGTGCCAATATTCTGAGTGTTGAATAGAAAAAAAAATCTTGTACATCTAATGGCTGACTTACAAGTTTTCACTTAAAGCCTTCTTTGATCTTTTATTTCATGTCTCAGTTGTTCATTCTAAGTCCAGAAATATTTGCCTTCCACTCTGGGGTAGGAAGTGATCCGGGGTGTAAGTGCTGCTTATATGTGTGTTTAAACAGCCCTTCTCTACTCAGCCCTAAGCCCATAGCCAATCTTAGGGACTGCTGATGTCTCCAATCATTAGGACTTTGTGGGTTTGTGCAATATGAATCCACCTTCCCCTTAGATTATGTCCATGCTTATGTATCAGTGTTCTCTGTTCTGGTAAATCATTCACCAAGTCTCAGCTTTCTCTCTCCTCCTTTAATTGGCATATTGGTCATTACTTTTTTTACCCTCTATGCTTGTTTTAATAAGGTTTCAGATGGAAATGGAACTAAATGTTCTTAAATGCATCGTATTTAACAGATTAAAATCATCATGCTAATTAGAAACCAGAGAAATTTTTAAATTTTGTGTTGTTTCTAAAAATGCAAGAAATAAATAGGTTTAGAGTATAAAAATGTATGTGAATTAAAAATGATAATAGTACAGATATTTGTTAAGGAAACATATTTAAGAAAATTTATTACATATATTAAAGTGAATTATGGGGTATGGGGAAGGAAATATCCATTGGAGTGAAGAAGAAAATAATGTACCAAAAAAACCTTGGTAATGTTGATGAGTCAAAAAAGAAAAAACCTAAAAAAAATTTGATATGACATTTTCTTACACATATAGTTGACCAGTTGTTGATACACATATATGAACACTACACTGGGCAGTAGTTCATTTTAAATTAAATTATAGATCTATATACATATTGTTTTATACTTAGATAAAATACTACTCTTTAAGTTATACTACAGATTTCTGTCTTTGCCTCTTTTACGTAGGCTTCATCAGTTGTTCAAAATATGATTATAATTTTTCTATTCCTTTTCTCTCATTCTTTATTGATGTTGGTGATGAAATAATGCTATCAAGAACTATTAAGTTACATCCTATAAATGAATACGTTAACTTGATGCTAAAGTGAATTTTTATGAAAATATTTCCCTCAGTTTTTATTTTTATCTGACAGTCCTATACTTCTCTAAATTTTATATCAATTAAGGTCTGTATGCTCACGTTATAAAAACAATTTAGATAAATCTGAGATAATGCCATTAAACTGCTCAGTGAGGCCTTTTTGTATAACAGATTCTGCAGATGGTGTTCTGATTCAATTATATTTTGAGAAATTCATATTTGACTGGTGATTTCTTTCCTATAATATGACCCAATCAGTTTTCCCATTATTGTTTTATATTTATATGCTAATTTAAAAGTTCTTTTATTTCTCATAAAGATCTTTTTACTTTACTTCTTATTCTAAGCTTTATTTAGTGACGTCAAATTTGAATTAAGACTTAAAAAGTAACAGATATTCCCGCCCCCCAACCCCCCCTCGTGATATTACTTTGAACCACTAGAAAGAAAAAGATGACAATCATAGGTTTTCAGATATTTGTTGGTTCTGGGTATTTTTGACATTTTAGAAATGGGAAATTGTTAGATTTTATTATCAAAGTATGTTCAATCTCTTAGGATCATTAGGCAGTGTAACATAGGAAAGAATCTCAGAAAAAAACAGGATCCTAAATAATTAGACAAAATTGGTAATTCCCCTGCAAAATAAACTATTCATTTCAGAGTTCAACATAGAAAAATTCACAAATGGGTGCATTTGGTAGGTATCTTGCAAGTTTTTTTGAAAAATTACAACTTATATAATATCAGATGGCATCAATATACCTGATATAAAACTTGATTAGTACTTAGGTATCATAGGCAAGAGTTGTGCTAATTAGAAATTGTGACTTGATGATTGCAGTATTTTATCATCGATGCTTGTTTAATGGAAACTGTTTAATAGAAACTGTTTAATAGCATAACTAAAACTTTGAGATGGCAAGAAACATTCCAGTGGAAAGATACCATTACACAATAGATTGGAAGTTGTTTCCCCATTTAGACTAGGTCTATTCCTAAGGAAGAAATGTGTGTAAGACAAGAAAAATATTCTCTATACTATTACATTCGTGTAGAGAACATTGCTTGTTCTCAATATTTCTGATAAAGATATTAAGATTAACTTTCATGCTTTAGACCTAGATTTGTATTTATGTACAAAGAAAGGTAAAATTTTGTGTGTTTGCTCTCGATCCAGTGTACTGTTTGGAAAAGCTTAAGCATAAAACTATTCTTTTAAAGGTAGTTTGCATTATTATAAGAGTAAATTTAGCAGTGACCAAGATATTAATTTTTAAAAGAAAAGTTTTTTAAAGTAAAGTACAAAGTACGCCATTATGACTTTTCTTTGCCTTCATTTATACTTTTTTACCTTAAGTTTTTAATAATTCAAACAGCTGAGAGTCATTTACTCTTAAGAGCTGTGAGTATAAATGTGTAATGACTTTGACTTATTAATATTTTTCAGAATCAAAATTATTATTTCCCATACATTATTGTTATGATGTTAATTTCCCATTGCCATTCAATGGACTTAATTATTTGCTTTTATATTCGTATCTGATTATCTTATTAGTGATTTATCTACTTTTGCTTTTGCGATAATTCCTCCAGAAATAACTCAAAGGTAATATTAACAAGTTACTTTAATTCACATGCTTTTCAGATGATATATTATAATTATCATATTTTAAAAATAACATATGACTGAGAGTTTGTACCCTTTACCACCCTCTCCCTATTTCTCCCAATCCCCAGTTCCTGCAACAAATTTTCTACTCTATGTTTCTATGGGCTTGGCTTTCATTTTTATTTCACATATAAATAATACCATGTGATAAGGTCTGAGGATCTGGTGTATAACATGGTGACTATAGCTGATGACACTGTATTCTGTAATTAGGAGTTGCTAAAAGAGTAGAACTTAAATGTCTTCACCAAAAAAAAGAGTAGTAAATATCTGAAGTGATGGATGTGTTAATAACTCGATGGGAGGAGTACTTTCACAATGTATACATGTATCAATTCAACACATTGTACACTTTAAATGTCTTACAATTTTGTCAGTGAGTCCTCAATAAAGCTGGAAAAATTAACACACATGAAATGTGCATAAGGTTCAAACTGCTGTTTTCTATTTTTCTTCAATTTTCAAGTGATACATTATTACTGAATGAATACTTATTTTCTCTTTGACTCCCCAACATCCATTGTCCTAATCTAGAAAAAGCCTTTTTCTTTCTTTTTTTTTTTTCAGTAGTTCTGTTTCAGCTCAGAGTTAGAACTTTGTAATTTAGACCTATACCTTAAGCTCCCTGGCTGCCCTTCATGGAGGAGACTATTACACTGCCAGAGTCCATTTCATTAGCTGTAAAAGCAGATGGTATTGTCCAAAAGGAGAGATCCCATCTGTGAATAAAAGTCAAAAGAAATAGAAAGAGGGGAAAAAAAAAAAAAACAGAGCTTTGGTTCTGTTACCTTTTACTTGAATCCTTATATCTAGCCAGGCCCAGAAACCAAAACTGTGTCATTTTATATGAACCAATACATTAACTATTGATAAAGAGTACAGTTAATTGACTCACCATCACAATTAAATAAACTTTTTTTCCTCAATTTAAGCTGAATTTATGCTGATCCTAAAATATGTATTAAATCTAAGTCACTTATGGTAGTAAAATAAAATCATTAGGCTTACTAAAGTGTTAATGTATATTTTAGTTTAAATAATATGATTAAAAAGAAATTTTCCAAGTACAAATAATCTGAAAGCAAAGACAGATGTACTACAGCATCTTTTAACAAAGGAATATATTACACATGAAACTATTTTAGGGAAGATGGATCAACATTTTACATATTGAAAGAGAAACAAAGAATTGAAATTGGCTGTTCACAATTGAAACACATTTTTGATATGTCTAACTCTAAAGTATTTTGATAGGTTATTAATTTTAAATACTACAATATTTATAATAGGTTTCAAAAGGAAACTATTTGAGGAAATCTGTCTTTTAAATAATTATACTGAGATTTCATGCTAATAAATTTCTGCTATATTTTATTTCTTGTAATTTTGTATTTTATTTAGATCATGCTGATGATGTAATGCTAGCATTTAATCAAAAAAACATTTGATGGTACATTTCTTGTCCTTATTCTTAAAGAATCCATGAACACTATTCTAAGACAAAGCATTTTGAATCTGTAATCAGTCTTTTAAAAATCCCACATATTCAAAAAATTGATATTGCTTTTGGGGCTTACATTATACCTTTCTTGGAACATCATCAAATATAACTCATAAACTTTCAAATATCCTGTGAAAATATGCTTTATGATTTTCAGATGATAGAACATCAACTATTACTATTTCAACTAGTCTCATCAGTTCAAACAATATACATTTCTAGCATTTTGTGATGTAAAGTAGTTTTAAAAGAACTGGCATAGAGACATTTCAGAAGTGAATCATTTAGACCAGCAAGGGTTGGCAAAATTTTATGTGACATGCCAGACAGTAATATTGTAGCCTTTCTGGGTTGCTCCGATTCTGAAGTAACTACCTTTGTGGCATTTTAGCATGATTGTAGTTACAAGTTTTATACACACACACACACAAACACACAAACACACACACACACACCCCACATAGAGAAACATATTTTGCATTAAAAAACTATTTACATAAATAGGTGTGGGCCAGTTTTGACCCACAGGCCATAGTTTGTGGACCAGTGAACTAAACCAATCCAAAATAAAGCTTGCAATCCACATGAAAGTCCAAATTCTAAAAAACATTTTAAGGGATACTATAAAAAGAAATATTACAAATATTTTAGCTAACTGGTAACCAATTCCTTTCTACTAAACATTTTACATTTTTAAATTTTTATTAAAAAAGATGTTCATTTGTGTTCAAAGCAAAATGCTTAAATTCCTCTATTTTTCTGTTCCTCAAAATACATCTGAAGTTTATTTCTCCTACCCTCATTATTATATTTAGTTCATTTGGGTTTTTTTCCCCTTCATTTACACTCTTACTTATTTTCTCTGAAGGGTGAAAATGCTTTAATGCTTCATTTTATAAAATGAAGATAAAAAAATAAATGATGGTAGTCATAGAGATGACTCTATAACATTTTATCTTTTCTTCACGTCTCTTTACCTCTTTTTATATTTCTGCTTGCTTAGTGTTTCCAATAAAGTATCAAAGGAGGCAGGACCTCAAATCACAGACTAAGGCACTAAATGGATAGATTCAGAGAAAGCACACTTCATACTCCAAGCGGAGTTGACAGGGAGAGACTTGTTGGTCAGACCAAGATGAAATGATACACGTGTTAAAGTGGCCGGCAAATAAGAAGATAAACTCATCCATAAAGCATATCTGGCATTTCTGGACGTCATGTACTAACCATATTAGACCTTGTCTTACAGTGAATGACGTCTTTGTAATGGTGTTGTTTGGCACATTTGCACATCAGAGCAGGCATAATTCTGAGAATTCTGCTAGTTTCAAAGGACCCATGTCATAAACGCATATTCCAAAGGACACTGTGTTCAGGTCAAAATGTTATAATAAAATGGAAAGCTGTCATATACTCTTACAAGAGTATACAGAAATCCAAGCATCAATCTTACTTTATTCCAAGGATTCTGAATCAGTTTTTGAAAGGAAAGTACTGAACCACCAAAATAAAAGAAAATCTCACAGACATCAAACTGGCTTATGCCATTATAAAATTTTTAAATCTACAATTTGCACTTACACTTGATATATCCATGGTGTTGTATTTATGTAAAACCTGGTTCTAATGAATTCCAGACAATTCATGGATATCATCTCACTAAAAGTATGCTAAACATTATGTACTGCAAAACTCTTGGCTATGCATTACTCAGATTTCAAATAAAACTGATGTCTGCAGAATACAAGAGAAATAGACAAATGGATAAAATTAGGCATATAAAAATTTTGAAATATGTATGTGTGTGTGTGTATGCGTGTGAACTTGGTTACAGTAATGTAATCACCCAACATGGCTTTAGATTAATTGTTTAGGGGAAATTAAATGTAATCTCTTAATATCCAGGAAGTTTTGTTTTAGTATATTCTGGTGAGAATTTGTCATTATTTATCTGCCTACATAAGCAATATACAATAAAATAATTTTACATTTCTTGAAAAATTAGTATATTATAAGCTAAGTTTTAAAAAAGTGTGTGTCTTTTTTGGAACTGATTTTATGAATTCAAGATGAGAACATCAAAACTAGAGCAAAAATGTTTTCATGGACATTATTCTTTTTCAAAAATTAAAATGCGCTGATATATGAATGGCTTCATCTGAAATAACTTAATTGAATTAATAATCAGTAGAAATATTAATGCAATATATGCTTTTAGCCCAGATATAAATTCAAAATTCATATGTAAGTTTTCCTTCAGTTATTGAAATAATTCAGATTTTAAAATTATTATTTAGCAGTCTGTTGAATTCTGGGTTCACTGTGGCACATAGAAACTAGAAAGAGTGAGATTCTCTGTACCCAAAAATCCGTGTAATAATATGTGTAAATTATGTGTTTTAAATTGTGGTTAAAATAATTATTAAAAATAATAATTTTTAGTATGATTATTTTGTGCTTCCAATATATATCTTAGGTTCAGAAAATCCCATTAGTACTTCAGAATCTTGTCTTAAAATGGGAATGATAAAAGAAACTACTTCAAATGCTCATTAGTATTTTTAGGTCACTTTGTATTTTTGTACTTTTCTTTGATTCAGTATTTGTTATTATACTCCACTTAAAGTTATTACAAAATAATCATTGTAATTCCCTGTGCTTTACAACATAGCCTTGTTCCTTACTTATTTTATACTTGATAGTTTGTGTCTCTTAACCCCATACTCCATCCTTGCCCCTCCCCCTTCCCTATCCCGACTGGTAAACTCTAGTTTATTCTCTATATCTGTGAGTCTACTTCTTTGTTGTTATATGCATTTGTTTGTTTTATTTTTAGAGTCCATCTATAAGTGATAATGTACAGTATGTGTCTTTCTCTGTCTGACTTGTTTCACTAAGCATGATACTCTGTAGCTCCATGCATACTGTTGCAAATGGCAGAATTTCTTTTTTTTTTTTACGGCTAATATTCCATTATAGATATATACCAATAGATTTTCTGTATCCATTCATCTGTTGATGGACACTTAGGTTGCTTCCATGTCTTTGCTATTGTAAATAATGCTGCTACAAACATGGGGGTGCATGCATATTTCCAAATTAGTGTTTTTGTTTTCTTCAGATATATACCCAGCAGTGGAATTGTTGAAGCATATGATGATTCTATTTTTAGTTTTTTGAGGAGCTTCCATATTCTTTTCCATAGTGGCTGCAACAATTTACTGTCCTACCAACAGTGAACTAAGATACTTATTTCTCCACATCCTTGCCAACATTTGTGAAGTGATCTCATTGTGGTTTTGATTTGAATTTCTCTTATGATTAGCAATGTTGAACATTTTTCATGAGCTTTTTGGCCATCTGTATGTCTTCTTTGGAAAAATGTCTGTTCAGGTCTTCTGCCCATTTTTTGATTGTGTTTGCTTTTCCAACATTGAGTTGTTTGAGCTATTTATATACTCTGGATATTAAGTCTTTATTGGTCATATCATTTGCAAGTATTTTCTCTCATTCTATAGGTTGTCTTCATTTTGTTGATGCTTTCCTTTGCTATGCAAAAGCTTTTAAGTGTAATTAGTTCCCATTAGTTCATTTTTGCTTAATTTCTTTTCCATTAGGAGACAAATCCAAAACAGTTGCTACCGTTTCTGTCAAAGAGTGTTCCACCTATGTTTTCTCCTTGGAGTTTTATGGTCTAAAGTCTTACATTTAGGTCTTTTCTCCGTTTTATATTAGTGCCTCCTTTGTCAAAGATTAATTAGCCGTAAATGTGTGGGTTTATTTCTGGGCTTTCCATTCTATTTCATTGATTTACATGTATGTTTTTGTGCCAGTAACATACTGTTTTGATTACTATACCTTTGTAGTATAGTCTGAAGAAGCATGCTACCTCCAGCTCTGTTCTTTTTCAAGATTATTTTCCCTATTTGGGGCCTTTTGGGTTTCCACACAAATTTTAAAATTATTAATTCTAGTCCTCTGAAAAATGCTAATGGTATTTTGATAGGAATTACATTGAATCTGTAGGGTGCCTTGTGTAGAATGGTCATTTTAACAATATTAATTCTTCTAATCCATGACAAACAAAAGTCCAGGACCAGGTGGCTTCACAAGTGAATTATATCAAACATTTGGAGAAGAGTTAACACCTATTCTTCTCAAACTATTTCAAAAATTGCACAGAAAGGAATGCTTCCAAACTCATCCTATAATGCCAATCACCCTGATACCAAGTCCAGACAAAGATATCACAAACAAAGAAAAATACAGGTCAGTATCACTGATGAACATAGATGCAAAAATCCCTAAAAACTATTAGCTAATGGAATTCAACCATACATCAAAAGGATCATACACAATGATCAAATGGGGATTATTTCAGAGATGCAAGGGTGGTACAATATCCACAAATTAATCAGTATGATGTGTCATATTAACAAATTGCAGAATACAAACTCTGTGATCATCTCAATAGATGCAGAAAAAGCTTCTGACAAAATTCAACATCCATTTATGGGTGTAGAAAAAATATACTTTATCATATATCATTGTGGCTTAATTTGAATTTTCCTGATGTCTGATAATGTTAAACACCTTCCTATTTATTTTTCCCATGTGTATATCTCCTTCAACTGAATGTTCATTTATATTTTCTCCTGTTTTCTCTTTAGATTTTTGTCTTTACTGTTGAGGTTTGAGAGTTGTTTGTTGTTGTTGTTGTTGTTGTTGTTAGTGTTTGTTTTAATATAGTCTAGCTACTAGACTTTTTCCCAGATAAGTGGTTTGCATATACTTTCCACCATTTTTCAGCTTGTCTTTTTATCTTCTTTATGTGGATTTTCACAAAGCAAATTTTTTTTAAATTTTCATCAGGTACAATTTAATAAGTAAATTTAAACTTATATTTACCTGATTTATGACAAAGTTGATACTATGACACAGTTGCATAAGAATTATGTTTTCAGTCAATGCTTCTTTGTGAATTAGACAACTATATAAAAATTAATTTTGACTCTTGCTTTATATACCCATATAAAAATCATGGACTATGTACCAAAAAATATTCTATCTGTGTATCAAAGTAACACAATAAATACTTAAGCGTAAAACATTAAAGACTATCATCGTATTTTCTGGGTAGGCAAAGATTTCTTAAAATATGTATAACATGGCAATCTGTAGAGAAACAATTGAGCAAAAAGGTTTTTAGCCTCTACACAAAAGAAGGCATCAAAATGACTAATAAATATATGAAAAAGTGCTCTCCATTTGAATAGTACTCATGGAAATGGAAATTAAAAGAAACCAAAAAAGATAACTATATCTTTCATATCCATCATGATGAATACATTTTTTTAAATATATAAAATAACGTTTGAACAAGGTCATGGAGATACTGGAATTCTGGTACACTGCTCATTTCTGGTAAATGTATATCTCTAGAATTCCTCTAGAGTTTTTGGCTTTTGCAGCTAATGCTAAATGTATCTTCATTGCTACCTGGAAATTCTTTACCTATGTATACCCAGGAGAAATGCATACCTTATATTTGCCAAAAGATATGTACAAGAATGTTTAGAAAAGAACTATTCATAATATTCTTAAACTCAGGGGAAAGGTATAACTCAAGTGGTGGATGCATGCTTAGCACTGAAGAGTTCAGGGGTTCAGTCCCAAGTACCTCCTCCAAGCAGAAATCAATGAAGAAACCTAATTACCTCCCCCTCATAAAACAAACAATACAAGCCATGATAGTCCTAAACTGGAAGCAACATAATTGACCATCAAGAGTGAAAGGAATAACCACATTTTACCATCGAAGATGAACAACTTATTTCTATATATAGCAAAATAGATTTATTTCACAAGTTCAAGTTTGAACAAAAGAGGCCAGGTTTTAAAAGTGCGAACTGTGATTCCATTTATGTAAAATTCAAAGGCGGGAAAAAAAACCTTATGGTTTGAAAAACTACGGTATTGCTTATCCTAAGGGATAGTGCCAGGGAGACACAAGAAACATATTTGGTGCTGCTAATATTTTATTTCTTAATGTAAGTACTAGTTTAATGAGGAACTTCACTTTAAGAATTTTCTTTGAGCTGCATAGTTATAGCTAAAACATATTTCTTTACATATGTAATATTACAATAAAAGGACAGAAAAATTCAGTTTTGTAATTTATTTTCCTATTCTTTTATCTTTTTTTAAATTCCTTTTGATAAGGATGAAATGAACTATCTGTCTAACTGTGGGAACTTCCTCAATCATTCTGAAGGTGATAGAGATAAATTTTAAATTAGTGGAGGGTAATTTCTACTTAGTGGATTGTTTCAAGAATTAAATGAGGTGATACAGATGAAAGTATATGGTGCATACTAGGTGCTCACTAAAGATTAGATTATAATTATTTTTTCCACTTTTTACTCAATTACTAAATAACCTTCTATTTTTTATTTTAATTTTAATACCTGTCAGCTTCCAAGGTTGAAACACAGGTATTTTCAGTAATATTTCTTCTTTTGGGGGAGGACAGGAAGTTCAGAAAAGCGAATTAGTTATGCTCCCTTAAGCGTATGCTGGACAAATTAGCTTTTTCACAGCAGAGGTCATGGTTGTTATAAAACACCTGTGAAAATACTAAACTGTACGTATTTTAGTAGAATAATGGTCTATACTCCAATTGAAATCAATGGCATACACTCTATCTAAAACAGCACTTTTTGCCAAATATGATTTTCATAGACACTGTAACTCCAATAAATGCCAAAGATTTTTCATCCATTTATCAACATTTAGGAGCAGTTGCATGCAATCACAGGCTTTTTCAAGAGTTTGGGTGAGAAAGAGCACACTGTCAGCACTGATAGTATTGTCCTTCTGAAAGGTGATATTTTTATATAACTGAATTCATCTATCATCAACTTTATGGAAAATAAAATTGCTTGTTATGTACTCTTCACGTATTTCCTTTATATCTTGTTTTCTAGGTTATGTTCATTTTACCTTATGACCTGTCATTTTTGCAGTTACTGCTCCTGTTATTGTTACTGTTTTGTTGTTGTTATGTTTTGTTTTCTGTTTGCTTTTTAAGTCAGAAGTCCCTTAAGTACATAAGATATGGAATTATAGAATGTCCTTTTCATTCAGGCTAAAATGGCCCATTTTAGGCATTGAGTTGGTGGTAATAACAGAAGTATTATTTCAATAAATAACAATAGTAGCATTATGAACTTTTACAAAAATAATTTAAGTTTTCAGTCATATCTTTACTTATTTGCTATTTGACAAACATGATTGTCAGTTAGAATAGAGAATGTAATTATTTTCTAATTATACAGATTTTAAATCTAAAGAAGCTTGAGGTTTCTTTGTGCCAGACATCAGTACAGTGAATAGTTCGAATTGTCAATTCATGTCTATTTCCAGTCCATGTTTCTTTCTAATAGTTTGAATAATTATGTTACTCATGGTTTATCTATTTCAACCAGTTGAATTAATAGCTTTATTTTAAAATTATTGATTGTACATTATTAAGTCAGTTTGATCTCTTCTTTATGAAATTATAAACCTTTTTATGTAAATTATAATTCAAACACTACAAAAAGATGTGCAACACAAAGCAGTATCCCTTAACCTACCTACTCCAACTCCTGTCTCCGGAGGTTACCACAGTTAACATTTTCCTATCAACATACATAAAAACATATATAGAAAGCTAGCTAGACAGATATGTGGATATGCAGATAGATGTTTTATATATTTAAGTGTATTTAGTTCTACTTTAAGGATTGCATATAATTCCTAATTCTTCTGTTTTAAAATATTTCATGTAATTCAATATTTTGAATAGTCCTCAGTCATAAAAAATGGCTAAAATTGTCAATCAGTCTTTTAAAAGGCTGGTTGTTAATAAATAATTTAACAGACTGTTTTAATCAGTGAATAATATTAATGTAACTTTCCTTACTCGAAAAATACTTGTGTCTACTTCCAATTATTGGATTTCTTCCATCAGTAAAAATATTAGTTTGCTCAATAATGACATATTTTAATAAATATTTCTGAAATCTGGAAATTATAAAATGAGTCATAATATTGCACACTTATACTAAGGAAATTTTCTGTTAAAATAATGACCCCACTAATCTTAATTTTATTTTCAAATAAATTTGTCCTAATCTTATGCAGAGATATTTATTTAAAACATAGTTGTAAATTTGGAAAATATATCAGTATCTAATATCACTTAGCAAAACCAAAACTACATTTGAAAAAATATATTTGAATATGCTAAGTATAATATTCATGCTACATTCCCATTGACCCTGCTGCAAAATACTTCAATAAGAATTAAAAAAAAAAACCAGTTAATTTGCTTATATAAAAATCTTCACACTGTCTTCTTATAATAAATGGAAGTAATTCCTTAAAATACTGAGATCATACACTATTCTAGAAACAGAGTAATTCTTTGTGGAATAACATTGTCCTGCAGCATGGAGTGTCTAGAATTTCTTTGGCTGTGCATGATGGAAAACTGTGCTTGTTCATAAGTAATTTTCTACTTTTCTTGAAACAATTGATTTCATTGGAGAAGGTAATTTCATTTTTGTGCCATTTAATAATTTTTCTGTTGTTATGCTATATTAGTCAGTTACTAAGCAGGAAGTAAAGAAAAAAATCTGTTTTCTACATATATAATTTTTCAAGGAGTTTTCATCAGAAAAAATTATGAAAGAATAATTGAAACAGTTCCTCATGTTCTAATATGCTTGTACACACAAATGTCAACATGCTATATTTCTGAGATTTATTAGCATAACATTATACTTTAACATTAAAAAGATAGCCAAGGAAAAGTCTTTAGATAATCAGAAAATTCCTAACTAGGTTAAAAAAATGGATGTATTCTAGTCTCCATCCTTTTAAACCTTTTTTATTAATGTCTTGATTGAACATTTGAATGGAATAGCTGCATTTACCTCCCTCTCTTGTCACAGAGAAAATAGCAATCTAAACATTTTCCTTTGTGCTGTTTCCAGAATTGTAAGTGGACTTTAATGATAATTTCTCAATTCCTTGATGACTGTTTAATCAAAAGACTTCACAATATCACAATAAAATGTCAATCTTTTTCGTTACCCAGGGGAAATTTCTTGAATGTATTATCTTAAACATTGAAAAATCAACTTTCTACAGATAGTTTATAGAAATTTTTTAAGATATTGTAATATATATTAAAATATTATAATAAGCCAAATGAATGTTTGGCCTGAAATAATTTTGTTCATCTTTCCAGAGTTTTCAAATTTATTTTTGAGGAAACCCATGATACTATAAAGTATATAAGAAATAAGGTACTTTTTATCAGTGGTGTACACACATTAAGCTACACAATCATTACAAGTGTATTACTTTATTTCTTTGACTCATAACATCTATTCATCTTTCTAGATATACATATTAGAGGGTATATAATCAAAATCTTTACCTCCGCCTTTACATATATACAACATCACTTGGGAGGATTAGTTGAAAAATAATGTCTTTCAAGTTCTCTGGATCAAGATTTGTTAACTCAAATGCCTTCCCAAGCCACACAGGGAATATAAATGGATAAGTATAAATGGGTCCAGGATAATAAATGCAAATGAATCTCTTCCAAGTGGGAGAATAGATGCTCCAGTTAAATGGACTTATTAAATAGATGTTTTCCAATAGAAGTAATAACCTGACTCAACCTATGTAATGCAATTTGTTTCACATGACTGGAAGTCCACGTAGAGGGTCATCTGCAGTGCTTGTAGTGTTATCATTATAGTGTTATTAAGGTTCCATTCAGTTCTTCCCAGTATCCTCCCCTCATCTCTGTGCTGATGTTGTGGCCTCCTTCATGATAACACCTACCTCTCTTTCATATCCAGAAGAGAGAGAGACTTCCCAACAAGGCTTGGATAAAAATTCTTCCCTTCTCTGAATTGGTTCACTTTATGCCACATGGCCATTTACTGGCTATGATTATTTATTCCCAGAGGGAATATCATTTGTTGATGTGTTTAAGCCTAGTTTTCTGAACCAATCATCTTCAAGAAAAGTCTGATTATCATAACTGACCAAAGCTAATTAGGACTCACTTTTGGACCTGGATAGTTTCCCTTGAGTTCCATATATTGCATAAGCAAAGGTTGCCTATCTAATTAAAAACAAAATTCAGCTGGAGAGAAACAAAGAAAAAAATAGATAAATGTTGGTTAGCAATACAGAGTGCCTCCATACCTTATGACTCAGCAATGTTTCTCTATACCCCAAAGAATTAAAAACCAGCACTCAAATAAGTATCATACAAAAATATTCATAGGTGTACTATGCACAGTGAAATATTATTCAGCCATCAAAAGAATGGAGTATATACATGCCACCACATAAATAAACTGTGAAAACATTATGCCAAGTAAAAAAAATCAGACACTGAAAGTCACATTTTGTAAGCTTTGATTTATATGAAATATCCAGAATAGAGAAATCCACAGAAACAGAAAGCAGATTGGTGGTTGCCACTTAACTGGAGCAAGCTAGGAATGAGGGTAACTGCTTAATAAGGACAGGATTTTGTTTTAAGGTGATGAACATATTTTGAAACAATAGAGGTGATGGTTGCACAATATTGAGTGTACGAAACACCATTGAATTGTATGCTTTCCAATGGTTAATTTTAGGTTATGTGAATTTTGCCTCAATAAAAATAAATAAATAAAAATCTATAAAGGACATTTTAAAACGTGCCTATAATCAGCTGATATTTGATTTTTTTTTCATAATTTTCAGGGCCACACACTTAGTGTTGCCAAATCTTTTTTTTTTAATTTATTTTGAGTAAAGTGGGAAGTCTGTGTTATTGTGGGAAATATTTCAGTAGTGGAAATAAGTCAAATTTGAAGTACTGTGTATCACAAACAATTTAAGGATAAACACCATATGTGGAGCAAGTGGTTTGCAGCTCTGCTCTATCTATCACAAAAGTAATTTTGCATTAATTCAGGCTTTGTCATATTTATAGTACATTTTTATGCCCATTTTAGAGCAGAGTAGTAGAAGATAGATGTCATAATGTGAGATAGACAGTAGGTGGATAAACCTCATATGAAATTTTTCTGATGTGTGTAATGCTGTGGAGGAGGGTGTTTTGAAGGAATGGTGAGTAAGAGTAGAGCAAGGAATATAGTTTCATTATTTAAAGTCTTTTCCATATTACCAAGCAAATGAGTAAAAGGAAAGTGGGAAATAGAATTTTAGGACAGAACAGATATCCCTTCAGGAATTAGAAATAATGCAGATAAAAGGCAGACAATGAAGATCGTATGCAATAAAATATATATGAACATAAAGAAAATATATTTTTCAATTATTAAAATAATGCATATTTGTTATAAGAATTTTTAAAGAAGGAAAAAAACAGATTAGAATTAATAGCATCACACATTGCATAGTATTCAAGTATTTCTTCCAGGTATATATTTGTACATATTTTACATATGTAATTACATATGAACATGAATAGAGATCAAATTATATGGATTTATTTAAACATGAGTGGCTTATTCATATTCTTCTAAAACATACTGTAATAACTATAAATTATTCAAGAATATTTTATGAGCTTTAATTTAACAATCTCCTGCTAGATTTCTTAAAATGTTTTAAGTATGTAGATGTTATATACTTTTAAAACATCCTTGCTAAATCTTTATCTCCATCTCTATTCCTTACTTTCCTTATTATACATATGTAGAAGTTTAAATACTTGGTAACAGATAAACATTTTAATAAATCTTTATAAATACTGCTAATTCTTCTCCAAGAAATGTATAAAAATCTGTATTCCAATCAAAAGAACATATAAATCCCCTTTGTACTCTAGCCTACCAACATTTTGCA
Organism: Vicugna pacos; assembly: GCF_048564905.1. Lineage (NCBI taxonomy): Eukaryota > Metazoa > Chordata > Mammalia > Artiodactyla > Camelidae > Vicugna > Vicugna pacos. The sequence continues at coordinate 92,850,714 of NC_132987.1, forward strand.
TTTTAATTTTTAATGTCTAATTTGATATATTTTTAAGTGGGATCGTATTTTAATTAGCAACTGTTTGATATGTGATGTGTGAGGTTGGTTTTTTTCCATATGCTTACTGGATAATTACACTTTGTGTTATTTTTTCACATTATGTCTTTTATCAATTTTTCTAAGGAATAATTCATATTTTTAATTTAGCAACTTTTTTATAGTCCATATATCAACTTTTGTGTCAGTACGTAAAATATTTATTCAATGATTATAATCAAAATGATTGTCAGCCCATAATATTGTTAGAGATGTGTCACAATTGCAATTCTCATATCTTGCTGATAGAAATGAAAAAATAAAACCCTAACTTTGGAAAACAGTTTGGCAATCTCTTCTAATGATAAACCTACCCTGTGACATAGCCATTCCACTCATAGGCTCACTCAGGAGAAATGAAAATATGTGTTCATAAAATATCTTATGTAAAAATATTTTAGGTAGCATTATTCTTAAGAATCAGAAATAGAAACAATCCAAATATCCATCTACCTTAGAGTAGATATAGGAATTGTGATATATCCATACAACAGAGTACCACTCAAAGAACAAGTCACTAATATAACAGAATGGATGAAATTTTCAAATGTTATTTTGAGTTTGATACAAAAGAACACATGTTATATAATTACTTTTTCATGGAGTTCATGCAAAACAAAACTAATGTATAATTTTCAAATCACAGCTGTGGATGCCTCTCATGCGTGGAACTTTCAAAAGAGATACAGGGAAATTTTCTCATGTGATTGAGATGTTCTAATCTTACCAGAATGGGCTATGTGGGTATATATATTGGTCAAAAGGCATCACAATGAAAGTTTAAGATCTATGTATTTCATTTAATTTAAATTATTAAAAGATAAATTAAATTCTAAAAAAATAAAATAATGCCTGGAAACACCTGGAAAAATTGGGCAGAGGGCTTCTTTCTGATTCTTGCATTTAGAATATCTAATTCTGAAAGTTTCAAAGTTCCTCATATCTTTCATATGTAATGTGTCTTCTAAATAGCTCTTCTTCAAAGGGGTGCTCTAAGAGAAACTTCTTTTAAGAGAAATATATAGATAAATGGATAGGAGGTATGCCTCAGATAGTTCCTATTATCTCTTTCTAGTTTCATTTGATAATTCGTAGTTAGCAAGGTACATCCTTGATAGTGTGAATTATAATCAGGGAATCATATCAGTCATCTCAGTTCAGTTGGAAATAATGTTACATTTCACAAACTACAATCATTTAAATTTTATTTTTAGAACAGTTTTACAATCATCTTTAACACTTTCATGATTAATCATAAAATTTCAATCTTAACTCACTTCATATATTATTAAAGCATAGAAATGTAAGAGTTACTTAATTTACTTTATGCTAAACAGGCCTATTTATTAAAAATGCCTATTATGGTTGGATTTTTAATCTTAAAAATAAATTACTTTAGGAAGAAATGTGAAATGTCTTTATTTTATTGTTTGGGGCATCAAAATTTTAGTACTTATATCAAGTATTAATTCATATGTTCTTTCACATTTTAATTTTTTTCCAGTTTTAATATATATGTTCAAATAAGCTCAAATGTTTCCTGCAAACATTTCTTGGGTTTGAATGTCAATATCCAGTAATCAAGAGTCTATTCTATTCAGACATCCACGTATTAATACATAAAAACTCACATGAATGCTGTTGTTATTAATTTTGATGAAATATTTCATGATGTTTCTGTTTGCAAGTAGATACAGTCACATTTTCAGTAAAGTATAACAGAAAAGGTAAAAAATAGATAAACTTGAATAGTTGCACTATGTTTATCAGCTTTCCAAAAGGAAGAACAGATACACTTAAACTGTTAACAATTTAATAAAGGGCTGTTTTACACTGTTTGGGCAAAGTCTAGGGAAACCAGATGGGAGAGTGCAGTACAGTAGGAGCTAAGATGATTAGCCCAGTCTGAAAAGGGCAGAGAAAACATGACACTATCAGAATTAGAGCGGGTACCTGGATAGAGAGTGCTGCTGACGAAAGCGGTCTGTGATCAGCCTGGGGTAATGTGCTTGGTAGCGAGCTTTGAGAAAAAAAACCCTCTTTTCCTTCTACTCCTGTGAAAGTAAATAGAAGAAACCATAGCTGAAAGCATATCACCGCTGCAGTCATTTAAAAAGGGACATAAATTGCTATTAGCAATTTACCATGTTAGTAGGACATGTCCATAGGAGCTATGCTGGGATTTCAGCTGTAGCTGAATTTAATTAAAACTTATTTTAAGTACAGTGTCATGCTCACTTTACAGAGAGGGGGCTTTATTTCATAAAATAGATAAATTCTATTGAAGGGAGAGAGCTATACTGAACAGAATTTATCACTCATCATCTTGAATGAAATACATGGAAATATTTTTCAGAATATGTTTAAGATAGCCTTTTATATTTTATACCCCACTGGTCTCTGTGGCAAATGACCCTTGTAATCATTACAAACTAAATGTTATCTTTTATATTAATATTTTTAACACTTTATACTTTTTAGTTAACTGTCAGTCTCTTCTTTTGACGGTCCTCTGCCCAATGGCAGTCTTTAGAAACACTATCTAAATTGGCAAGCCAAATAAAACACACTTTCTTCCTGACATTTTCTTAAACTTTTTGAATTATTAGTTGAGATCATTAGTTACTTAAATTCAGAATATAAATATAGCCTACACTTTTGTAATAAAGCCAAAAAAGTTACTTATTATAATTTCTATTCTTATGTTCACATCTTCAAGTTCCTTTGGCCATGTGTTGAAGAATGTGTGTCTTACTGCTTATTGTCTAGTGAGTGCTTAAGTGAGCGCATAAGTATTTATTTCAGTGATAATTTAAAGTGCCTTGGGTGGGCCTAATATAGTATTTGGAGTTGGAAATGATTGAGAGGATTTAAATACTGGCAAAAGAAAAAACTAAAAAGAATGAGAAATGGTTTTGTAAACAGAAAATAAAAGCTATCAGTAAGTTTTTAATCTTCAAGTTCTAAAAGATTGTATTCCTTTAGTTCATCTTCCTTGGAGAGGAAATTTGAAATTATATTAGTTGAAACTTAGAGGGAAAAAACTAATACAAATAAATTTCTCAGTACACAATAGCCTTTTGAACTTGGCCTGAAAGAACAGTCTCTGGGAATTCAGTAAAATGTTAGAACAAGCAGCTCAAGTAGATGTGCCATCTGTCTTTCTGGCCAGTCCACATTTGATGGTCCTTGTGTCTAGTTGTTTTGTTTGTTTCATTGATTCTTTGGTCAGTAATTCATTTCATCTTCAGATACAGAATTCAGGAAGAGTTTTAAGAAATTCTTGCACTTTTAGATCCTCGTGTTTATTCTTGCCAATTAATTAATTAATTTTGTAACTCAGGAATTTTCCTCACTTCCACGTTCTCAACCTATTTGTGAAAGAAAAGGAAAGGTGCTCTCAAAGATACCTGGTAAAAAAAACAAAAACAAACAGGAAAGACACAAAACTTTATTACCCACATGTATTTCTTACATATAACACTTAAAGCCAAAAAGAGATCATTCAGAAATAGGAAAGCAAGACTGACATAGAAAATACTGAATAAATATTCACGGGTAGATCAGAGGGCAGATATGTCTTGTTAATTTGAATGTAAAGTTGAATGAAATGTTAAAAACTATATAAAATATGATATAATAATAGTCTAATAACAGAATTAAGAGTGGTTGATTTTTCATGAGAAATGGTAAGCTGTATTCAAACACATGATTAATTTTAATATTTAGATTATTACAAACTAATTTTTTTTCCATCAAATTATCAAAGATAGTTAAAAGTAAAAGTTTCTCAGTGCTTGGAAGAATGGAATTTTCACATATTGTGTGGAATTTTTAAATGGTAAAATAGTATAGAAAAGGAGCTTTTAGATATATCTAGTTTTTCACTTTTAAATTCTGCTTTATAGGATGCTCAGAAATGCACATAATATTTGTAAAGTGATGATGAACCAGTTATGATATTCATATGATAGAAGGATTTTTTATCATTGAAATGATACTATAGATGATATACAAAATCAATTATATACAAAGATGAAAAATCAAGACAAAGATATGTATAAAACATACATACATATTATTAGAATCAAGTGTATTTAATACTTTTTAAGCTTTTTTCCAAAATGGTATATATTATTCTATAATTAGAAAATAAAAATCCCCAATTAAATGATAATCTAGACCCTATTTATATATAGACTCAAAAAATATTTGGAAGAAATTATATATTGTGCAACCATGTAGAATTATTTCATATTTCTTATTTGTATAAATGTTTAACCACGATAAATTTTTGCTTAAAATTTAAAGATATGATCTGCAGTCAGTAAATTTTGTAAGTGGTGTAATAGAACATACTGTAATATTTATGTACCTTTCTTAAATATGCAATTTTTATATTTTTTATACAATATGAACTTTCAATCTCTTTATACAAAAGAGTACTCCAATATTCTGTGATTTCCTTTTTTCAGCTAAGAAGTTATATTTGACATTAAAATAAAAATCAGCATGTATATTTCTAACCCATTTCACTGTGGTTCATTTATAGATGCATCATACTGTACTAAATCAGTACCCTTTTGATGGAAATTCAGAGTGTTTATTACATATACATGCATGCAAAAGAAAACTCCGTAGAATAAATTACTAGAATCAGTAAGAAAGAGTAAAATAAGTAGAGTAAATAAAGTAAGAAAGAGGCTGGATTATCGAATAGATTAAACTTTAAGACCTGAATTTGAGAAACGTTGTATTTGAGGTAGCGATCATTATGACTAAGGTCACATTTAAGGGGCTTTTTGTTTTTTTTTTTTTGCTCTGTACAAAATGGATTAAGAGGTACAATATCAGATTTTCTTTCACTTCCTTCTTTCCTTTCCTTCTTTTCTCCCTCCCTTTCTTCCTATGTCCCACCCTACCTCCTTTCCTATCTCCCTTCTTGCTTTCTGTCTTCCTCTGTGTATTACTTTCTTTGATATAGTGCAGTTTCTTCTTTTGATTAAGACTTATATAATTTCAGGAAACTTTCATTTTATTACATTTGATATAGTAAACACAACTCATGTAATAAATATTGTATGTATTGTATATACAATAAATATGTAAAAGTATCTTTCCCATAACACAATGATAAATGGTAGGTCTTCCCTAAGGGACAGATGTTATTGCATCCAAATGTTGATAGAATTCAGTTGCAAACTGAAACACTGTCAAAATAAAGTTGTAAATCTATATTAATACAAATGATTTTGTGATTTTAAGATATTATAAAAAGGAGCTAACTCACTCGTTTTTAAGTAACTGCTTTAAAAGTACAATTGTTGTAAAGACCACTGGAATAATGTAGAGGGTTAACAATGTGGAAGGAAGTTAAAATATAAAATTATGTATGAAGTAAATATTGTAATAATTCTTATGCATAATGATCACAAGTTATAAATACACAGCATTTTATTATTACTTTGATGTAGAAAACAATTAATTGACTTACTGGATTGAAACTTTCTACTTATGTCATTCAATACACTTCTTGTTATTTTTGCCCTATCTTCATTCCTAATGATAAACAAAATCAGAGTATTCCCTGTTTGTAATCTTGCCTATGCCATGTGTACTTAAAACTGCGTATTCTTTAGATTTTTATTACATGAAGAAATTCATGGTAAATAACATTTTCTAAGAATCATTATCCCAAAAGCAATGGAAAATTAGATCATGACCCCATATATTAGGATGGTAGTAGAGATAATTGCAGGAAAGAAAACACAACTGCAAACACAATTACCCAAGAGAATTATATTTATTTTTTGCATGCCACACCATTTATTAAAAAATGTATAGATACAGCAATTACCACAAAGTGTTGTAATGAGTTTATTTTATCCAAGAAAGGCAAAAAGCTGCTAGCTTTTATGCAAAAACATATTCCAGAAACATAGAGCCTACAAGCTTATAAAAATAAGCAAGATTTTGTTTAATATTAGTTGTTTTATTTGTTGCTTTATATTGTTACTAAATATCTATAGTACAGTTGCTGATTTATACTTGCGTTAGCTGACTCAACAATAGAAAAACGCCAGCAATAAATTATATAAGAGCAACTGCCCTGATAGTTAAACATATCCTTAAAATAACCTAGATTTGGAAGCAATTATATCCAGTAGTTGTTGTACTTTCTATACTTTCTTCTGAATTTCTAAAATATCTCCATTAAAGCATAAGTCATTTAAACACATCTTCCCATAAAAAGGAAAGTGAAACAGATATAGTTGCAGTGGAGAATGAACCAACCCAAACAATTTTCTACAGAAATATGTTTGTGTTCAGTTTATTTCTTAACTTAACCTCTAGGGAATTGCTGTACAAAAGTTAACTCTGAAATTATTCTTTAAAGATAAATTTTCTTCTTGTCTTCTACTTGGACTGAAACCCTGTCAAGTAAAAGGCTACCTCACCTCACTGACTGCTTATAGGAATACCTTTAAATGGGATGCTCTTTGGGATAAGTACAGGAGAGAATTTCAGGAGCCAAACAATGATTTTCTTTTTATTTCATTTTGTTTGGGAATGTTGTAGTGATAGACTATTGAGAAGAAAAGTGGAAAAATTTAACAACCAAGAAAACAGTCAAAATTGTAACTATGTTTCTGGAAAACTTTTCAGTGATTCCTCATTAATCACAAGGTTTAAAATCTTTGTGTTTATCTAAAATTTAATAGGCTAAGAACTTTGATTTTTAGTGTTATAATTAGTAAGAGATTGCTTAATCTCAGAGTCAATATGACTACTTATAAAGGAAAATCTCCCTTTCCAATAGAAAAGACCACCCAGAACATTAAAATCATAAGGTCTAATTCTGATAGTCCTTATTTATACTGAAAATTAAAATCAAGTAATCTATATTATAGTACGTTTCTTTCCTCTATCAGTTGGTGATGTGATCTTGAGTCATATTACAATACTTGCAAGTAAAACTAAAGATATTATCTCTTACTCATGACAAATACAGTGTGTTTTTCTGGTTTCATCAACTCATGTCTAAATTCCCTTAATGTCTAAAAGGGGGCGTTATTTCTCTAAAATTTGTTGTATTAAGTCATAAGAAAAAAATGAACACTTTCAATTTAGCAGAAAAAAGTATTATAGGGGAACCATGTGCAAGGAATTTGTTATGTGTTGAGGATATGAAGACGAATAGAGCCAGTATCCAGTCCCCAAGAACTTACTGTCATACTACAATACAAGGATATATGACAATATAAGTCAAGCACACTGAGTGCACTATCAGTGGAAAGCCTCAAGGGGTCCTTACTGAGTGTGAAAAGGATGTCTAAGGCAATGTTTAACTGGGGAAGGGACATTTGTGCTAAACTCTAGAGAATGTGTGAGAATTCACCAGACATCAATGTAGAAAATGCATATTCTATAGAAAGGCAATAAGTTCAAATACATTCAGTACTGATAGGGCATAATTTATATTATTCATTTAAGAAATATTTATTGAGTACCTATTGTTAGAAAATGGGAAACACTCATGAATTACAAATTCAAGATAGCTTTCCTCAAAAGCTCAAAGTCAATTAGGGAATATACTACAACCATCTATGACAACCCAAGACAACAGAGTACAATAAAGGCCTATTAAAGTTGGGCACATAAGAGTTTTAGAAAAGATATCTATCCAATGCAAGTTAATAATAGCAGCTTTGTAAAGGAGAGAGTACCTCCAATGTGTATAGAATAAATTTTAAATTAATCAAAGTGTAGAAATACGCTGAAGCACTACAACCCAAAAATGTTTGTTTAATGATACAACTATGTGTGACAGCACTATAACTTTGGGAAGCTGAAACTAGGCGAAACACAAATATCATGAAGTGGCCAGATAGTTAAGAAAATTCATTCATTATAAAAATTTTATTGATTTTCTTCTATGTGTCAGGTTCTCCAATCAGTGTTTGATCTACAATGAATAATATGTTTTCTCCTTCTTCAAGACTGTTGGTAACATTGGAGATACAGACAAGTATTCAGGAAAGTGCAGTTAGGGTGATAGTTAAATGAGTCTTTAGGTATGAGGAAAGCTTCATGCAGAGGAAATGTTTTATTTAATCCTGCAGACGAGGTTAGTCAGAAAAGTGTACTGAGTGTGCTGAAGAAAAGAGACATTCCAGAAGTCAGAACTGTTTTGTGTAAAGTGATAAAAGCAAAGAAAGCATGGAAATTTCAAGAAAATATAAGATATTTAGTATGGTTGGAAAAAAATGTGAAAAGGGCCAGATGAAGCTGGAACATAATGAAAATGGATCACAGAAAGCCCTCTATGTTCTGATGAGAAATCTGGGCTTCATTCTGAAGCAGATGAGAATGGAAAGATCATTGTCTTCACACCTGGGTGCTGGAAAAGACAGGTTCCTGTAGTGTGGAGAGATGCTATTGACAAGGATAGAAGGCACAACTAGGGACTATTGTAGCAGTTCAGAAAAGAGAGAATGGTAGTCTGGACTTAGGTAATGGGAATTAGGATATAGATTTACCAAAAAGTTATGGATATTATCATTTGCTCAGTTGTTTAAAGAGAAAGATAACCAGGTTTGAGGCAACTACATGAAGTGCTCCCAGTAAATGAATATGTGATATCTGACAAAGAAAAATTAAGGAATAAAAAAGCAGTAGCTTTAGTTTGGCTGTGCTGTTTGATAAAAGTAAAGCACAAGATGAAAATATAAGAAAATGAAAATAAAATAATCTTCCGAAGTGAAGTGATATGATGATGGCATTTTAGAATAACCAATGAAAACTAATAACCAATGAAAATTAAAAGAATTGATTGAAGGAGAACATAAATAAGAAGTCTTAATGTTGTAGATCAAGGTAGCATAGGTAGTAGAAGGCTGCAGATGTGAAGATTGTTAATGAGGTCCCAGTGACACAGTTTTATGATCAGCTGAATATGAGACAGGGAGAAGAGCAGATACGCTGACTCTCAGGCTTTAATCTTGGAAGAGTAAGAAGATGACAGAAACCAAGGAGATAAATGGATAAAGAGAAAGTTTGAAGGAAGAGATAGGGAGATCTCAGTTGGTCCTCATCAGTTTTACATACCCATGGGGCAATAAGTAGTGCATATTTGTGACTCTCACAGGAGATGACAGGAATGGAGATTTATTGTATTTAGTTACTAGAGTTTTGGGGGAAAATGAAGTCAGTCAAAAGCATGCATAGGTCAAGGTCAGGAGACAGGCTCATACAGGATCACCAAACATACTGCTGGTTAATGGTTAGGAAAAGGAGAGAACTAGTAGCATTACACCTTAGAAACCAAAGGGGTGGAGAAAGTTTCTAGAAGCAAACCATGGGGCAAATGCACACAAAATATCTAGAAAGATTAAGACCAAAAAAAAAAAAGTAGATAATTGTAACAGGCAAATTGGCATTATTGGTGGTTTTGGCAAAGCAGTTTCATTGGAGTGATGGGAGGAGAATTTACATTGAGGTTTACTAATAAACATGGCTATGAAGGGAGACGACAAGAATGAAAAGGACAGGATCTGGCAGAGGAGAAGGAAGGACACAGACATTGCTGGAGTCTAAATGGTAGAAATGATTGAACATATATTTATTATAAACAGAATCAATACATAAAAATGAGGGTTTACTTTAGCATGGTATTTGAGGTTCTGTAGTAAAAAAAAAAGAAAAAATTTCCGTTTGTCTTGTTTTGACATTGTTTCTACACCAAGCTGTGTATGTGAATATTTATTTTAACAAAGCCAAATATTCGGATAGAAATTAAGCCATTTGAAGTTGCATAATTAATCTTATTTAATTGGTGGAATCATCTAATAAAATTACTCTTTATATAGATGTTTATTCTGTTCTTCATCTTGAAACATTATCCTTTTCTTCAAAAATTTATGGAATGAGATGCTACTTTGAGAAACACATATTCACACTAGGACATGACATACAATATGGATGAGAATAATTTCATGATTTTTCTTCAGAAGGAAAGGCTGTGTCCCGATATTATAAATGGTAATTCTTATTTAGAAGTAAATTGTAGTTGAATATTTTAATGAATCTTTATTTTCTTCTCTAAATAAAAGACTACATCATTTGCATTTTAAATCTGTTTAATTTGTTTTGATAATAGCATTCATCCATGCATTTTTTTAAAGGACTATTAAAAATCACTTTCCCAAATGCTACATTTCACATGCTGAAACAAATTTAGGATAAGGTAAAATCTTCCTTAGAAATAGAAATGTGAATAACTATGCCTACTATTGTCTTTGAAACTCAGAAAATCAAAATGTGGCTTTTAAGTATTAAAATGCTATATGTAAGTAAAATAAAATCAATGAGACTGCATACTTAACTATGTGATCCTGGAAAATTCATTACTATTTCTGTGCCTCAGTTTCCTTGTCTGTAAAATAGAGATGGAAATAGAACTGAACCATGGAATTGTTTTAGAAAATGAGATTCTCTCTCTCTTTCTCAAAGATTACTTAGAAAATGGTGAATTTTATAATAGTGTTAAATGTAATATATTTATAAGTTAATAAACATTGTAACAAATTGATACTAATCATATTTCTATTATTTGATCGTATTATATTTATTTTTATTAATTTAACTTTAAATTAGCCTTTCAATTTAAATGTGATTTTTACATTTCATATAGTTATGTATAATCTCTTTGGCACTACATTTACCACACTTTATGAATTCAAAAGGAAAAAAAATCTACGTGGAATCAATCTACCTTAAATAAAATAGGTACTTGATTTTATCATGCATCTTTCTGAATTCTATAAAATAATTTTAAATGCTTTTCTTTGTACTAAACAAGCAAGAATTAACATGAAATGTGAACAGAAAAACTGTATGCTGAAAATTTGTTTTGGAGTAATTAATGTTATGAGAGAATTTATAATTTAAATATACTAAAGAGGAAAAGAAATATAAATGGGATTTGAATTTCAGAATCATCTTTAACTTTAATTCAAATGGAATTTAAGTTATAGTGTCAACTTATTTTAATTTGACTATCACCATTTGTGTAATAAAAGTAGTAAATATATTATTATATAAAATAACAGTATTTTAGTTTTTTATTAATTTCTCTACATTTAATTAATAATGAGAGCTCAACATTTGTATATATTGAAATCAAACTCTAAAACCTAAGTGTCAAAGTACCAATGTAAATGTATACATAAACACCTTAATCTGCCAAAAATATCATTATTCCCATTGCATAGACTAGAAAATTGGAACTTCAAGTGGATAATAATTTTTCCATGGTAATATCACTGATATGTGGCAGAATTACACCAAGCACAGACCAAGGATAACAATTCTGCCTCTTTCACTTCCATGATCCTGACATACTCCTGAAATGGATCTGCCTTCTTTCCTTCTCAGTCACTCTGTATTTTTATATTCCATGTGCTACACCTGAAATGTGTTCCCATCTTAATTCCTGGCTGAAACTGTTGTAAGACCAGATATTAACTATGAAAACCTGTGATGTGGCAGGAATTTTTTAAAATATATGAGTAAGTGTGAAGAAACATGACACCTGTTTTCACTTATCAAGAAAGATAAGTGATGACATTTGGGACCAAGTGAGAATCGCTTAGTAAATGTGAAAATTGTTGAACGTAGATAGGAGAAGCTGTAAAAGGCAGACTTCAGTGTTGATTTTTGATAAGAACTAGGCCATGGACTTCCAGCATTTGATGTTTTGAAAGCTGTTCACAATTTTCCATTGTTCATTTCAGTGACTTGAAAAGATGAAAATAGAATATTTCTTCAAGAAAATCACAAAGAAAACACTCAAACATATACATATGAAAGAAAGGTAGAAATAAAGACACATAAAGAATATGACAAATATTAAACAAAGGGGGCCAGTATTCTGCTAATACCAGAAAGAATTTAAGACAAGTATAAATAAGTTCTGTACATAATAATAAAAGAGCAAATTCAATAAAAAAGAACTCAACACTGAGACTAAGGAAGACTGAGCAAAACACTGAGAACAGTCAACTCATGGTGAAATAAAAAAACTTGTAAAAGGACGATCAGTCCAATATATAAATAAATTTAAAAAGTAAATTGTGAGGAAATATTTCTTAGAAAAAATGAATTCAGAATTATTAACCCTAATTAATGAAGATAATCAATGTTAAGTGCTAAATTATTAGCCTGAAATAGCTAGAGAAAAAAAAGCAGTCATTTACAAATAAGTAATGCAGAATCTAAAGAAGATGCAATGAATATGAACAGAAGAGAAAGGAAATTAAAAAAAAAACTTGGAGACATTTGATGATGGCACAAATTCTAAAACAATAAATAAATAAACAAGGAGATAGAAATATACAATAATGGAAAGATAACAGCACCTGTGGACATCTATCATTTGAAATAATTCATCATGATCTAGACAAGATGGACTTAACAAAAAAAAGCAGAAATGTTGAATGTTTCCCGATCTAAAAAAACACATTTTGTTAAGGGAATACTTGACATCTGACTTTTCGTTTACAACTCAAGAAAGGGAAAAGAGTATAATAAGGGCTAAAAACTACAGATTAAAATGTACAGTGACATTAACATTCTAAATATAATCAAACCTTCACTTTCTTTCTAGTGTTAAATGAAGATATTAACTGATATGAAAGAACTTAGAGAGTAAATCATGCGCATGGAAATATACTCCAAACAAAAATCAAATGTGTAATCTATGACATTTCAATACAGGAGATTAATGGTCAAAGACAATGCTAACCAATGAGATTTATAATAAGCATAGTTGCATATAAAGAGAAAAGAGAATGACTATTGGCATTCTTAGAATAAAATAAACCCATTTTAAGAAAAACCTTACCACCCAACGGCTAGGAACAAAAATATTAAACCTCATGAATTTAGGCTTTTGGAGACAGCTATATCTAGGGGAGTTTAGAGGGCTAAAATACTTTCTAAAGACTTTCCTTAATTGGCATCGAAGACGAGGAGTGTAGTTAGAGAGTACTCTGGTGGTGATGGGATTAGGGAAAATTAATAGGTATCTTATTTTTTAATGATAACAACAAGGCTAAGGGCAAGGATATCTTCAGTGTGTCAGAAACAGGGATATAGTTGCTAGGAGAGGTGAAATATAGAGTTGAAATTGAACATAACAAAGGCAAAGCACTAATAACTTGCAAAACAAACAAAAATAAGAAAAAGGAAAATGATTATTTAAAAAAGAAACAAATAAGAAAAATAAAAGTATTGGAATCTGATAAAATACATCTGAATGTTAAATGAATCATTTATTACTAAAGATGGACTTCACAAACCTAACTAGATTATTTGTTGTTTAAAAAGAAATATTCCTAAAAGAAAGTATTGAAGAGAGGTTAAAAATAGAGGGATAGGCAGAAAGCACCAGCAAATAGTCACATCACAATACCACTATATTATTGCCATGTTCATAGCAGACATTAAATGACATTAAATGTTAAAAGCATTAAACAGGTTGAGGAAAAAATATTTTATGACTAAATTTGTAAGACATACCATATACTAAAACATGCTTAACCTATGGGAAAATATCAGTTAAAATAATAATGTGATAACCATTTTAATCTATTAGATTGATAAGTGTTTAGATTTAAAAGATTGATAATATTTAGTGCCCTCGTGGCATATAAGAAATACATATTCTTATATAGTTTGTAGGACTAAATTGATGGCAAACTTGTTCAAACAGAACTGCACAGAGTACAAACTTTTGATCAGCAATTTCACTTTAATATTCTTTAGGATGATTTCCCCTTGGTATAATTATCCTCATGAGAGAGCACAGGCTTGAACTCAGTCTAGGGTTTTAGTCATTCTAATCTATTTGTAGGATAATCTTCTAAGAAAGAATAATACATAGTCAACTTTATGATTAGGTAAAGTGGGTAGAAGTGATTAAGAAGAAATTTGGTAAGCTCAGTATCAGGTTACAGCCTTTTTTTCCTGAGAATTCGTATGACATTACCAAAATGATTTTTTTTTTAACAAAGCTATCTGGTAAGTTGTATTTCTTTGGTGCTTTTGGGGAAAAAATAGTTGAGAAAACAAGGGCAAGAGATAAGCATTCAAATATATTTAGATGCATTAATAAAATCTGTATTCACAAAGGAACGTATAGCATTTGAAAAGGATTTTTGGTTTACTTACATCCTCAGATTAGCTTGATAAGTATTAGAACAGTATATTGAAAAGTTAAAGTACATATATCCTCTTTCACATATACTGTCCTTCAAAAAGAATCTCCGTATTTTCTATGACTTGAAAAAAAAATCCCCAGTAAAGGGGCTTTGAGTGAGGCACATGTAATCTCTACACAAGTAGGTTGAAAAGTGGGGTATGTCCAGTCTTCAAACAAGCATCATGAGTTTTACTCTTTGTCAAAAATCTTTCTTTTTAGGATAAAATGCGTTCAAGGAGAGTAAAGGGATGAACATATTTGAGTTAATATTTCATCATTCATTATTTAATTTCCTTCTTATAGGGTTGCTAATAGTTAGATCTCGAAATATTCTGTTGTGTTTAGTGGTCTTAGCCAGTAGTCAGCTGAATATTGTAGGAAACATTTTAGCAATATCACCTATCATCACCATGATCACTATTATCAAATATTTATTGAAACTACATAGGACTTACTATTCTCAAGTGTGTGCCTTTATATGATATTTCTCAATAAGTTAGTTATTTTAACACAAGGTGTATAGCCTGAGGATTTATTTTTTCACAACAGAATTATAGAGGGAAAGAAGCAGATGAATTTCTACAAACTCTGTCCTTTTCTTTTCAGCATTCTTGTTGTTTGCTGTGTTATGTTGAGGTTCCATCAGGTGGCTGACTCTTTAAGTTCAATAGTAGATAATTACCATGGATTATAAAATGACATTCCTATTGAAAATCAAAACTAGAGGAAAAAGAAAAAAAAAAAACTTTGGAAAATTTTTTTAATGAAAAAAATAACAATTTATTCACAAAAATAAAAGTAAGCCTGACAGTTTTTTTTCCTGCTTATTGACTTGTATGTCTTTGAAAATATACATATACAGATTTCTAACAGAATATTACTAGAGTGTAACTAACTTGATATTGACAGTTAATTATCAGCATTGGATTATAGTCTTTAATAAATATTCCAACAGTTAAAAAATAAAACACCTGTCAACAAAGTGAAAAAAACAGAACAAGTTGTATCAACACATTAAAAATCAAAACAGAAAAAAATATATAACATATTTTTATTTATTGACTTACTTCATTCATTTCATAGACCTATCAAAATATCAGTATTTTCAAAATATGTATATGAAATTGCAAAATATCAAGTAAAATATCTAGTTTTTTAATCCAGTAAAACAGCAATGTAGAGAAGTAAATGAGATCAAGAAATTTATTTTCTCAGCTCTCTGCTTGCCAATTTGCAATGAGTTGACTGTCCCCCTCAATAAAAGTCATAGTTCCATTCACAGAATTCTCACATTATCTGTACCATCTTTATGTTTTGGAACCTGACCTTTTGTTTTTTTCAGGCCTTCGGGTGGGAATGCCCCCCTTCATATTGCTGACCTTAGGGTACTTCATCTTTCTTGCTGGTTTCCTTAAACACATGCCACATCAATGTGGTAAATAGTCAATTTATTAAAGATTCCTCAGATTACACAGTTTGGAAGGGCCATTTGTCTATTGATAAGAATCAACAGGTAGGCTTGAATCTAACTGGTGTAGTTAAAGATTCCTGGCTGGAATGACTTAGAAAAATAACTGAAAAATAATGATATCTAAATTTAATTTATTAGTTTTTTGGGTTGATTTGTTTATAATTTTTGAATGGATAATATAATGCTCTAAATAGCTATTAGCCAGAGCTCTACATAGGCTTTTTATCTTATACAATGTAATCTTATAAAATATTCATAGCAATGAGAATATTTTACATAATATAATATTGAAGTCTGATAGTGATTATTGAAAAATGACAATATTGCAATAGATTTGGTTCTCTTTCCATTAGAATGAGTTTTATACAAAGGTAACACTTGACTCCTATGGAAGTAAAGAAGCTGCTAAAGATGCATATGCAAATTTCTCTGTCTTGACAAAATGAGCTTTATGAAAATTATAGTTGGGAAAAGAGTAGGTATCCATGATGATAGAAAAAGGAACAATATTTGCTGTTTTTGATTTATTTTCTATTCATGCTAAACTAATCCCTCAAATTGTTAAGGTGTTTTTTAAAAATTCAATCACAATCAAGCCATCATGATTATCTCATTTGTTATATAACTAAAACATTCAGTGTGAAAGCAATCTAAATTTTTATCTTGGACCTTATATGAAAGAAAAAGGTACAATTCTTAGAATGCTGTAAGTTTTAATAGGTAAAACAACTATGCAGCTGTGATTAGTCATGAGCTAAATGCCACCTCAGAAGGGTTACATAATAAGTCTTTTATTCCTCCTGGTTGAATCATGAATATTCTGTTGAACGCCTTCATTGTGTGAGGAAACTTAGGAAGTAATGGATAGATTCTGTCATGCTATATAAACATTCCTAGTGTGGTAAGTACTGAGAACTGCATTCTCAGAGTTTTAACAACTTACAGAAAAGTGAATTGAATTTCTGAAGCCTGGGAAATGATAAGAGAGAGGTGAAAGAGAGATAGTGTGCTAATGACCCTAGAGAGTTTGAAAATGTTATGGTCATGTATTATGAGAGAATCTCCTAAAAGAAGATAATGGGCATGGCTGAGTCTGTAAAGAAAAGATCTTGCTATCAAGCGCCTGAGAGCGTGGCAATCAGGAGTCAGGGGCAGTCTGCCAGAACCTGAGTAAGTTATTCAATTCCTTCAGAGTAAGGCTGTGCCTACACTACCAGAAATGAATTAACCATTGCCACTTTTCCCCCATCCACACTAAAATGAACAGACTTGTTCTTTTCTTTTTTTTCCTTTGCTCATTTTTTTTGTAATGTATAAGTATTAAGCTCATGCATGTCATGAAAGATATCTAAAGGGCATTTCACGAAATTATCTGACGTATTTGGGAAATGAAACGTAAGATTTGTAATTCTCTACTATTGTAAAGTCATAGTTCTTTCTCCTGTTCAATTAATGGCTTTAAATCAATGTATTTTATTTCTTCTTCATTTCAGTGATGCATCAAAATACATACCCTATAGGTACTGTTATCACCGGAATTGTGTCATACTTGATATCTCAAGCTTTTGAATTAGTCAACTATAATATTCCTATCTTTCCTGACATTTCACCCCAAACATAATCATACTCCCCCATGTCTTCCTCTCAATTTCAGATTTTCTCCATGTAATTATATTCCCTCTGTATAGACCAAATCATATAAGTAACCAGCCATAAAGTTGGAAATACCGAACTTAATCACCTCACTTCTTAGTAGATGGCTTTAACTTCTATTATGGCTTTAAAACAGAGGCAATGAAATTTGAGGTTCTTGAATATTATTCCCCTCACCTAAATGACCTAAGATAATTTTTTCATAACTGATTTTCTTATCTCTGCTTCAAAAAACAAAATTCTATTCATTTATGAGTTGTTAATGGTGACAGTGTTTGAGCCGGGGGGATGAAGACCTTGTAGATTTCTAAACAGCTGGTGTCCCTTCAGTCTTTCATAAAATACAATTCAAAGGTGGTTTCAAGCATCCTCCTCAAATTATATTGCTGCTTCTTATAAAATTTCTGGTTGAACACTTTCATTGTGTGAGGAAAAACTATTGTTCTCCAAAACTTTAAGTTATTTCTTTCATCAGTGCTTGCTTTCTCTTTCTTCTTTCTCTCTGTTTTCATTGTCTTCTACTACATAGGCTATCTACGCATATTCAAGATCTCTTCTTCAAGAAATGGTGAACTGAGATTTCCCTTCAAACTGCCAGTAGCCCCAAGACCATAATAATTAGAAAGCTCTAACCCATAACTCCTTTACCTCTTTTCATACTCTCAAATTCCTGACATCCTGGACTCTATAGTCATCATTATTATAATACTGGTTTCTCAGAACTCACCATGCTTTTCTTTTTTATGAATTGAAATTTTTATTGTGATAATTGTAGATTCACCTGCAGTTGTAGGAAGTAATATGAGTAGATCCCTCGTATATTTTATCCAGTTTTCTCAATGGTAATATTATCCAAATTGATAGTGTAATATCACAACCAGGTACTGCATTTATGCAATCTTAGAGCCTTATTCAGATTTCCCATGGTTCTAATTTTACTTATTTCTGTGTGTTGAGTTTTATACAATTTTATCACCTGTGCAGGTTCTGTATCCACCACTATAGTCAAGATACAGAATATATCCAACACTAAAAGCATTCTTCATTGTAAAATCACACCTACTTCTCTCCTGCATCCTGCCTCTGTCTATAATACCTGGAAACTTCCTGGTTCTTTTCTATTTGAACAATAATCTTCCTGTGTGTTTTGTTTTGTTTTTTTTTTAAGAAAAAGAAGACTAATTTCATCCTAAAGTAAAATGACTGATTGTTCTAGAAAAAGAAAGAGGAAATAGATGACTATGACAAAACCTGAATAGATATAAACTGTTATAAAATTTTCACAAAAAAACAAATTTTGTCATGCCAAATAAAATGGAATGGGTTTATTTATAAAATTTTTAAAAATAGCTTTACTCTCAAATAGTATACTGAAGCAAAACTAGAATTTGTTATTTTCTCTATTAATAGAAAAACATTTTCTTGGACATTGGTCTGTTTTTAAGAGGTTGTAAAGATTTTCTTTACCTTCTGTGTAACTTACCTAGCAGGCAAAGATTCTAGTCCAACCAGAATAATTTTCACTGCTTTAGGTTGACTTTATCATGTCCCTAATTATTTATGAAAACTAAGTCTTCTCACTTAAAAATAAAAAGATGAGGTTTTTTGTTTTTGCTTTTACAGTCAGATTACCTTATATATTTACTTTTAAAATCTTTTATTGTCAATGTAATTAAACAGATAGCTAAGTATTGTTTCTCAGTGATCCTGTTTTGCTAAGTGTTCAAACCCCTAGGCAACTTTTAACATTTTGCCTTCCCCAAATCTAATGACATCTTTACACATAAAACTAACTCTAGTATTTCCCAGAGGGCCTCTGGAAAAATCACAAAAGATTTGTTGGTCCATTTTGTAAAAGAGGTAATAAAAATAATTACGCTTATTTAATATTATTATACACTTGGAAAGTATTGTCAAATTTTAAAAATACTTACCCTTCCCTAGATCAAATTTGTATTGGTAATGTTATTTGTAATATTATTGATATAAATATTTAAAACATAAAATATGCCTAGAGTTTTGACAATGCCCTCATTGCCCATATGTTTCTATTTATCAGAGTTCTAATTCTGCTGTGTCTGATGTTAGACAATCCAGTGTTATTGCCTGTCATCTCAATTATTTTGTAATTAACCTGGTCACAATTTTAATTCTTTAATTTAAAACCATTATATTCCAGACCAGTGGTTTCCAGTTGAGATTTCTCATCAGTTACCTATGGAGTTTTATTAATACACAGATGTAAGACCTTTGCTTAATTTATAAATAGATTTTATTCATCTCTCTAAATCTCATGGTTGAAAATTGATTCTTGCAATCATGTACATGTCCTTTCACTGCCTCTTTTAAGAGGGCTGGTGCCATTATTGTTGTTAAACTTTTATCAAAGCAAATGTTCGCCACATTTTCCACTGGTACAGTAACTGAGGAAATCCAACAGTTCTTCCTTACTCACCCAAAATATGTTATCCTTATCATCTTCAGTCATCTGAAATAATAGAGAGCTAATTAGATTATTAAAATTAAAACATGCTAAACTGACAGAAAAACTCAATCTCCCATGACCTAAAGTTCTACCCTTTGGCCTTGATTGCCCTCCAGTCCTGTCCTGATGAGTTACACCAGTGACTCCATAAAAAAATAAGTGGATGACCCATTAACATTCCCTATCTGCCTAGACTCTCAAAGACTCGAACCCGGCAAATTCAGATATTCTAAAATACCATAAGGGACTGATTAATTATATGCAAACTTACCACAAATAGAGGCTACTTCTCCTCCAGCATTAGAAACTTTCTTCTCTGGAAACAAGTCACCAGAAAATGAATTTTAAGGGCCTTGCTGGAAGGACCCTCACAGTGTACTTTTCACCACTAAACATTACCACCAAACCCCAAATTCACATCTCTAAACTATAAAAGATGCAAAAACTACTCTGAATAAAAGTCCACTCCAGTTGGAGACTTGAAACGGGTTCTCTTGAGAGTCATGAGGGGCAGACAGCACTATGAAGTAGACAGCTTTCTGGAGAACTTTGAACCAAGACAATGACATCGCAAGGTGGTTACCAGCAATCCTAGGTGTTAGAACAAGACCCCAAGGATTACCTGTCGGGAGGAAAGTCTTGGGCCCACTGTGACAAAGAGACTTCCTATTCTGGGTCACTAGCTAAAATTAGACCTCTTTTTCCTGTTCTGTCTGCCTATCCCAATGTCTCCGTGTGGAGAAGATTCTTAGTCCGTAGAGTCTTTCTGGAGTATGCCACCTGCTGTAGCTGAGTTTGTCTTGCTTGTTCTGCTTGTTTACCCCCGTTATCTCTTGGCAGAACATAGACATAGACATATGTTTGGTGGGGAAGGGTATTATTTCACCTGGAGTTATTTATGATGGAGCTTCCAGTTCCATCTCACCTGTGGTGTTGGGTTCACAGGATCTTGCTAGAAGGACTGTCATTTCAATCCAGGAGAAGATAAGCCTACATGGGCTGTCATCTCTTGCTAGGATACAAGTTGGGAAGCACTGGATTTGGGTGGTTGTCTTCTGTTAGTTGAAGTGATGCTAGGCACACTATCCTCCAGACTTTGGGTCCATAAGCAGGCTGCCTTCTCTTTAACCCCTTTTAGTTTTCCTTTTGTTGTTTCTTACAACATTTCCTCGAGTTATAAATATGATTAGTAGATGAGAGTTGGGAAAATGGGCATGCATCATTGATTTTGTCTCACAATGACTTTTTAATCTAAATAGCTTCTTTTAAATCAGAATTTTAAATGCGTTTAAAAACACATTGTACATTGTATAGAGATGACTAATCCTTCCTATCTGAAGTTTTCATTTTTCTTATTCTGTAGCATTGAAATCTACTTTTTTTGTTTGTTTGTTTCTTTCAAAGCAGTCTTCCTTTTCCTTCATGGATAGCCTTCCTGTGCTTAATATTTAAATACTGATATTCCAAAAATAATTGTTTTGGTTTCTTTTCTATAATCATGCTATATTTAACTCTTGATTTACCACATTTTGTTCACAATTTGTAACTATTATTACAATTTGTGATAATTTAGGGACATTATTTTTTTCTGAATTCCAAACTTATTTTATAGTTTATTGTTGGACATAGTTATGCAAAGGTAATGACAATTTGGCAAAATCAAATGCTTAAAATTTCACTCAACAGCTACCTTACTGCTGGCGCTCCCTTTTATATTTCCTAATGTAAATTCTCAAGACTTAACACCTGGGTAATGTTTTTTGTCTTTTGGTTGCTTCTGCTAAGTATTCCCTATTTCACTGGAACATGACAGGCCATCATTAACTTGCTCATTGAGTGTTACAGCAATACCTCCCTAAGTGCCCTTCTTATACACACACTCCTCCTCTTATAAGTCATGCTCCATCCTACCACCTCAAACACTGGCACATCTTGCCATGGAAACTATACTAAGCCCAAATCCCCATACATACCTCAGCTCTCCCTGTTTTTATACTCTACTCAAATTATTTATTTTTAGTCCTTTTCTAATTTAAATATACATATAATTTTTAAAAATCATACTCAAGTCTCAATTGAAATCTTATTTCTTCACTTTTGTTGTAAATAGTGACCCTTATGTCCTGTGCATGCTACTATTATATCACTAAACTTAAATGTTTTAGATTTGTATGTCTCTATCAAATATTTCCATTATAAATACCATAAGTGTCTTATTTATGTTTGTATTCAAACCATTCTAGCACTAAATCATTATTTTCCATGAATTGTATATGGTAGGTAGCTTTAAATATATTATGGCAGCTCAACTACATTAGAAATTATAATAAAGGTATTACTTTCCCAAAATTCCCATCTAAATGCCAACTTTTCATACAAGTGGTATACATACAATTTAAGAAAATTTAGATGAAGAAAGAAAGAAGTGAAACTAATTGTTATTCTGATGCATGAATACACAAATGGTGTGCCATTAAAATGTTTTATTTATTACTTCTGTATTGGTACAAATGAACGATATATAATTCAGAAGGAACAAACTGCTAATCAGTTTTCTTCCTCAAAATATATTGATACCAACTTTTCTGCTTGCCTAGTCTGCCAAAGAGAAGCATGCATATTTATGTGTGTGTGTCTCTCACTCTCTCTGTCTTGTTTTGTTTACACACATGGTATTAAACGTTGCAAAATGTTTTGGCCTGATTTTCTTCGTTAAAATATATATCTTGGGGATTGTTTCATATCAGTAAATATAGAGCTAACTTTATTTTCAGTGACTTAATATTCAATTTTGGGTATATCTTCTATATATATAATTATATATATATATAAATTATATGTGTCTATATGTATCTATATATAAAAATTATAGATATGATATATTTAACCTGTATCTTATGCTGGACATTTAGATTTCAATATAATTTGATATTGCAAATAATAATCTATTGATTATTACATCAACTGTGGGAGTAGTCTGAAAATTTACCCGACTTTCAAATTTAAAATTTATCATGCCACAGTTTTATGGATGCTGGCAAAAGATATGAGTCGCCTGAGTTAGAGATAAAAAACATTACTCTTAAATGGAGTATGGACCCCAGTTTGCACAGGGGCACAGGATGATGTGAAGAGAGGCAGGTGACACCTGCACACTGAGTGAGTAGGATTACCTAAGACTAACTGAGTTTATAAAACTTAGGGCAGTAAGTCCACCACCCAAATTTTGCCCCAGAGTGAGACATTGCCTTATTATACAGGACAGTGAGCAAAACTGACATTTGCTCTGGAGGGAACATTATCTCTGTTTTCCAAAGCTATTCAGTATACACACTTCCTGGAAGAGAGGGTCTAGAGCAGAAGACTATGAGTGACTCTGTTCACAAGACTTGTGGAAATGTGAAAGACTTTTGGCAGGCTGTCTCCCAATATGTCTATATTCAAAAGTCCCATATGTGATTTTTAACTGGACAATATGTTTCCAGTAACAAAATTGCTGAGCTGCATTTGAGTATTTTTAATTTTCATAGACATTTCCAAGCTGTTCTATTGCAATGTGTAGTTTCCACTCTCTCCAGCAATATTGAGAGTGCCTATTTGTGAAACCCATTCCAACTCAAGGATTTATCAAACTTTAAAAAAGTAGGTATAATTAACATACCACATTATATTAGTTTCAGATGTACAACATAATGATTTGATAATTGTGTATATTGTGAAATGATCACCAAAATAAGTCTAGTAAACATCCATCACCATACATAGTTACACATTTGTTTATTCCAATGAAAACCTTTAAAATTTACTCTTTTTGACACTTTTAAATATACAATACAGTATTATTAACTATAATTGTCATGCAGTATTTATTTTTATAGCTGGAAGTTTATACCTTTTGGTTCCCTTCACTCATTTCACCTACCCCTAGCCTCCAGTAACCACCAATCTGTTCTCTCTGTGAGGTTGCTTTTACTTTTTGTTTTAATTTTTTTAAGATTTTACATGTAAGTGATATCATACAGTGCTTGTTTTTCTCTGCCTGACTTATTTCACATAGCATAATGCCTTCAAGTTGTGGTAGTTCTCTTTTTAATTTTTTAAGGATTCACCATAGAGTTTTTCATAGTAACTGCAGCAATTTACTTTCCTACCAACAGTGCACAAGGATTCCATTTCCTTCACATCTTTGCCAACACTTGTTTTCTCTTGTCTTTTTCATAATAGCCATTCTGACAGGTGTGAGGTGATATGGGACTGTGGTTTTGATTTGTATTTCCCTGATGATTAGTGATATTGAGCACCTTCTCATATACTTGTTGGCCATTTTTATGTCTTCTGTAGAAAAATATTTATTTAGATTTCCTGCCCATTTTTTAATCAGATTGTTTATTTTTTGCTATTGAATAGCCCAAATTTTTTATTTATTTTGACTACAAACCCCTCATCAGATATATGATTTGCAAATATTTCTCCCATTCTTTAGGTTGCCATTTTATTTTATTGATGCTTTCCTTTGCTGTGTAGAAGCTTTATAGCTTGATATAATCCACTTGTTTTGGTTAAACTTTCTAATATTTGAAAATTTAATGGATGAAATACTATTTTCATAATTTTGAGCACTATCTTCTTTTGTCTGTTCAGTATAGCATTCTTCATGTTTAAGAGAAATATTTCATTTGCTGTGTCCATTTATACCTTATGTTAATTTTTCTACAAGTTTAAATCATTATTCACACTGATTTTAAGAGCTTTTCAATATTAAGACAATTCTTAGCTCTTTGTTCTTTTTTATGAATTATAAACATTTTCGTTTTTTTGGAATGTGTTTATGACTCTTTCACTGTGTTTTGTTTCACAGTTGAAATGTTTATTTTTTGTATATGCAGAGGTACCCATCCTTTTTCTCAAGGCAACTGGGTTTATGTTATTTTTATGAAGAAAGCCGTCTATGTTGTTCTTTGCTATCATATAATAACTGTACGGTCTTATTTTTCACTTCTAAATTTTGAATCCCTTGTAATTCAATTCTGTTATCTGAATAAGTTGTTCTTGTTTTTCTAACTTATTAATATAAAAAATACATCTTTACTTATGGACTATGGATAAGACTTTTATAATATTTTGTATTCTTCTATGTAGTGAGATTATATGTGGATACTATGTTCCACAAGTCTAACACAATTACAATGTTTTGATTATTTAAGCTTGAAAATTGAAAATAATGACAGATCAGAATAATCTACTCTCTATACTCTAAATATTATTGATATTTTTATTTATTTATTTCTTACTAATATTAGTGTATCTGGCTCATTCCATTTATTCCCCCAAAATCTCTTTAGATCTTTAAAAACCTAGTTTTGATTTTAGATTTCTAGATTTTCTTTAGAGTGAACTGACATATTAAGATGTTATGTTCTGGTTCACAACCATATAATGCTTTGACATTTGTTTGGGTTATTTGCTATCCCTTAGTAGCATTTAAAATTTTTCATTATATAAATCCTACATATTTCTTGTTAATTTTTCCTAGTTATGTCATATTTTGTTGCTATTTAAGTGGGTATTTTGATCCAGTTTAAAACATTATTTATTAAGGAATTGATTTATGCATATTACACCCCAAAATTCATTGAATTGTTATGTCATATGTGATAGATTTTTAGTTGATCCTCTTAGGCTTTCCAGAGAAACAATCATATTTTCTGTGAATTAGAGTTTATACACATGACTTTCTTATATTTATTTATAGCTCTATATTATCTGGTTGTCTCTGCTATTAACCTTTGTTGTTTAATTTTTTTTTTTATTGGTAAGTTATGGCATCCTCATCTCCTCCCTCATTTAAATGAGAAAAACATTTTTAGTCAGTTTACAAATATAAATAGATCACTATTCTATTACTCTTTTATTATGAAATTTTAGTGTAAATACTGATTCTTTTACAGTTTTTTTTAGTATATAGAGATGTTCACCTTTTTTCATTATATGTCAATATTTTGATTTATTTTAATGGATTTCCTTATATTAATTTTTGTACTGCTCTAGAAAACCTTAATTGATCATGAAGTATTTATTCTTTTATATTGATTCTTGATGCTATTTATCTTTTATCTGAATTCTTTTGCTTTGGTGTTCACAAGTAAATTTGATTTCTATTTTTTTAAATGTACCTTCTTTTTACTGGGATTGACCATTTATATTTATCTAGAATGTCATTTATTTTACCTGTGTTTTCTAATTTATTTGGTTAAAGTTGTAAAGTGTAGTTGCTCCATTCTTGTTTTATTGTCTATGTCTGACAATTTCCCACTTTGTCCTTGACTAGTTTGGTTAGAAGGTATGTCCACTTATTTTCCAAAGAAATAGTTCATGGCTTTATACATTTATCATGTTTTATGTTTTTCTAAGTTATGGTATAATTTCATCTCTATTAAATCCTTTCTTATGCTCTTTTACTTGAGATGAGAGGGAGTGATGTCCTACCTTATTGTACAAAGTACCTAATCATTTTTTTAATCTTTTTGAATTGAATACATAATTCACTTATTTTTACTATTCCATAGGTTTTTTTAAGCTAAGATGTTTTTGCTTTTAGAGTTTCTGATTTGAAGAAATTTTATCATTATTCTCAATCAATATTCCAAAACTTTGTATTAGAAATCTTCCTTTATCCCTTAAGAAAGATGGGTTTTTAATACTTTTTGTTCCTTTTGTCATAAATTTCCAGGAGTTAGATTTTTTTAACCATGAATATTTCTATAGTATTAGGTTCCACCTTTTCTATCTTTGCCATTAAAAACTTATTTCTGCCATTTATACTTATCATAACTTGTTCATTTTTATGCCAATTATTATGAATTTTTCCTTAGAAACTTTAAAATAAATATATTCTCTCCTTTAAGATGTGTAGTTAGTTACATTTAATTTATTGCTTTATTTATTTATTTTCAAGTCTCTTTTTATTGTTCATCCACTTGGTCTATCTTAGACTGAAAAAGATGAATTAATAATGTCTACTACACATATGTTTCTGGTAATTTCTTCTCTTCTTCATGAATGTCTTGTTTTTTGAACAGTGTCTACTTTATTTGACCCGCAGATAACAATCATAATCATAAGTGACTTCCCTGATTTTTTCAAACTAATTTTTACTTCAAATTCTACTTAATCTGATAATAATATTGAAATTTTACCTTTTTATTTTTCACCTTTTTAATTGCAATTTTATAATATGTCTCTGGCTATGATTTTATTATAAGTCTTTTAGTGTCAAAAATTTTTATAGTCATTTATATAAAGCATATAGTTAAGTTTTGCTTGCAATTCATCTGAATTTCTGTTTCTTTCATTGATCTACTAAGCAAAATACAAATAGTTGCATCCCTTGTTTGAGATCTTTATAGAAAAATAGCTTTTAATTTACTGTCTAATTGTCTTTTAAGAATTTATCAAAAAATGTGTTGCCTTAATACAATACCTAAACTCTTTAGGAATAAGTGCATGGAAGTTTGAAGGACTTATATGAAGAACATACAGAAGTTTAGGTATTGATATGAATAGTTGAAAATTGGTAAGACCTACTATTTTGAGGCCATAATACTACAATTAATATTATAAAATTAGTAATTCCTTTTAACTTATTGCAATGGTTTTTAACTGTAAGACAGTTCTGCCAATTATCTGGACTCCAAAATAATAAATATTAGAGAAACAGTGGATTACTGATGGGAGGAAGACAGAGATATCCACTAGAGATTATTAATACACATTAAATATGCAGAAATATAAATATTGTTGTAGCCCAAGAATAAGCAAATTGACCAGTAGAAGAGACCTGAAATCCCTAAAATTAAAACTGATATATATGGAAATGTGTATATAAAGTAATTATCACAATGTAAGGCACACGTTATTGGTTACCAAAATTATATGGGTGTGTGTATGTGCATAATTTTAATATAACAAAAAATTTTAAAGAAAGCAAAAGTATAAAATCAATAAAGAGTTTTTACTTTGTTTTCTACTCTTTTATTTTTGGTATTTAAAAAAATATTTTGGCAAATTTAAACAATTTTCCATGAAGAATACTATACCTTGCAAAGCTATTCAGAAATGAAGATTTTCTCACACACACAAAAGCTGACAGAGTCGTTGCCACTTGACTTGCCGTAAAAGAAATGCTAAAGGGACTTCTTGAATTTGAAATGAAAAGATGTCAAGTAATAACATGAAACATATAAAAGTTCAAACTTAATGGTAAAGCTGAGGAGAAAATGATTTGCCATGAATAATATGAACTACAAAAGAATTTCAGTGTAATGATCTGAGAATTTTCACCTATAGATGCATATATTTTTCTGGAAAGCCTTGGGCACATGAGGCAGGTTTTCAGCTACAGTTACATTGATTGCATTTTTATAGAAGTATGAAAATCTATCCTCTCCCTTTAACTTAGGGATAACAAAAATGTGATTAAAATAACTTACTACTCAAATTCTATCTTTGTAGAATGAATATATCTAATTTCTCATAGTGAAAAGAGGTGATTTTGTTCTTCTGTTTTAATATATATGCCTTTTATTTTCATTTTTTGCTTTATTGCAGTCCAGAATCTCTAGTACAAGACTGAATGGAAGGGATAGTAGTGTGCATCCTGGCTTAATTCCCAAATTAAGTGGAAAAAAATCATGTTTTCATCAATAAATATGTTAGCTGTATATTTTTCACAGATACGCTTTCTCAGTTGAAAAAGTGTTTTACCTCCTTCTTAGTTAGCCTAAAGTTTTTTTTCAAAAATAGATATTGAATTTTATCAAATGGTTCTCCATCCATTGAGATAATCATATAACTTTTCTTGTTTGTATTGATAGTATAGACAAATACATTGATTGACTGTTTGACCAAATTGGATTTCTGGGATAGCCCATTTGGTTATGTTTTTTTTTTTTATTCATTATATTTTTTTATTCATTTTTATTAGATTTATTGGCTAAATTTTGTTGATAATGTATATATCTATATTCATAAAGAGTTCTTGTGTATAGTTTTCTTTATTTGCAATATCTGTGCCTGACAATGATGTCAGAACAATGCTGGTCTCATAGTATGAATTGGGAAGTTTTTCCTACTTTTTTATTTTCATGTAAAATTGTCATTTAGTTTTTCCTCAAACGTTTGGTGGAATTCACCAGGAAAGCCATCTAAGCCTAGATTTTCTTTTTTCTTGGGAAAGGGTTTAAACAAAAATTGAGTGTCTAAATAGATATTGAGCTATTCTTGTTATTCCAAACAAAATTTCAGTAATCTTCCAAAAAAAAAAAAAGTGTTCATTTCATTGAAGGAGTCAAATATACTGGCATGGAGTTGTTCTTAAAATATCCTTAACTTTATTTTAAAGTTCGTAGGAATTTCTAATTCTGCAAGTATTTCCACTCCAGTTTGTGGAATCATGAACTAGTCTCAGACCTGTGTGTTTTCTAGTGATTGATATGCCTGATCCTTTCTGGTGGTCCCTCCGTGGCCTTTGAGAATTAGCTCACATGTGTGCGCTTATCTGAACTCAACTGAAGACCAGAGAAGAACCCCTCTCAGAAATCCAAAGCCCTCTCGATTTATGTGCAACTCTCTTTACTCCACTTGCCTGCCCTGGGAATTTTACCAAACGTGAACTCTGAACACTGTCTCTTTTACTCAGAGAAACTGTTCATTCTGTTTGAGTATTCCTTCCCTGTATCACAGCCTGGTAAACTGGGGCTAATGTAGTGATTACCTCATTTATTTCCTTTCTCTCAGATATAACTATCTCTTGTTGCCTGATGTCTGATGTCCAATTTCTGAGAAACTCTGTGTGTGTGTGTGTGTGTGTGTGTGTGTACATATGTATGTGTATATATGTATGTGTATATATATGTATATATTTTTTTTTCCTGTCACTTCATCATGACTGGAAAAAGGGATCTGAATGTTATATTTTCACAGAGGAACAAATAGAGTGAGGCAGTCTAAGGTAAAAGAACACTTTCCAGATATGTACTTGTGGACTTTGAAAAATACTTGTATCCCTTTCATAATTTTCTTAGATTCCTCTCTCTGGTCACATTAGTTTTTATGTTTAGTTTGGTTAGTTTGTTTGTTTTGGCTAGGATGTGAAACCTAATTAAAAAATAAATGCTATAACATAGTGGAAAGAAAAAGTAGTTTAAAACATCTCACATGGGTTGAATAAGAATACATTTTTCAATCAAGAAAAATATAATTCTCTTAGTATATACTGTGACAATCTTACAGAAAACTCCAAAACTTACTGGCAATGTAGGAGACTATCTGGTTCACTGATTTATATTTTATTTCAGTAAAGGAGAAAAGTACAGATGCTTTGGACCTTAGTTTAGAGCTCAATTAACTTTGAAAGGTTTGAAAGTAATTTCCAAGGCCATACAAGTATTTAATGAATCAAGTGCCAAGGGAGGTTAAAGTGCTTGAGCAAGAGATAATAATAAACCGCCCCCTTTTTAACCCACAAATCATGGATGACTTTTTGTAGCCTGGTAAGTAGGACAACAGATTCTTCAAGCTCAGGATGAAGTAAATCAAATAAATATAAAGAAAATAAGGGTTCTCTTTATAAAGTAAATGAACAAAACTTGACAAACATAAGAAATAAATTTTGAATAATTAAAGCTATTATTTATCAAACAGTTTTGCCTGGCATTCCTTTATATCTTTTTAGGATATGAAATTGTTTGTTGAAGGAGCTTCAAGGACCAGTTTTTTTCCCCTGCCACTCTACCTCCCCCTCAGAAAGTATATAGGTGTCTGTCAAAAAATTACTTATTTTTACTATTTTGATGATCTTTTAGATGACCTGGCAATACTATTCTACTGGCTTAGGGTCATTTAAACAAATCATGTGTGTTCTCTCTCTCTCTTCTACTTAGTTTTCTCTAAAACCCTGTACAATCTTATTTTGAAAATAACCCCAAAAATGCCACTTTTATTCCATGATATGAAATCATATCAGTAGGAGAACTCATAGGCCCATATATCACATTTCCCATGTTATCTAAAGTTTACTGTGATATTATAGATTGTTATGATTGCTTATAACACTGATAATTTTTTCCACTAAAAATCACTTGTATTAGAATATGCAATAGGAGAATAGCTGTGAATTTTAAAATGACAGTCTACTACATTAGTTATCATACTAATCATTAGTCAGAATTAAATAATAATTTTGTCATCAAAAATTCCTTATATTAAAATGTATAATAGAAAATAAGTATGGATTTTTCCAGGATAATACATTAATTAATGAATTAATCAATAAGTAGAATTAAATATATTTAAAATCAAAGAGCTCCATAGATTTTTGAATCTTATATAGAAATAAATCAAATGTATGTCTGAGTAATTAATAATGGGAATCCAACTCTTAA
This sequence comes from Vicugna pacos, assembly GCF_048564905.1. Taxonomy (NCBI): domain Eukaryota; kingdom Metazoa; phylum Chordata; class Mammalia; order Artiodactyla; family Camelidae; genus Vicugna; species Vicugna pacos. Next base: position 92,882,105 of record NC_132987.1, read on the forward strand.
CTTAGAATTGGAATGTTGAAGGGTTGGAAGAGCAATTTGAATCTTGTTAAATATGCATCTCTTTTACGGAAGATTTAACTTTGAAAATTCAGTCCTACACCGTAATTATTTTTAGTAAGTCCTCTTAGCAGTGTGCCATCCAAATGCATAACATTTAATCACAAAAGAAGCATGGAAAGAATCTTCACAACTCACCATTGTACAATCTCAGGTAGCCCATATGCAACTTACTTTCAGAGGTCAAATATTCTAGCCTCAAGTTTATTATCTTGTCTTTGAAAAAAAACTACTTTATGATATTGCATCCAAGTTTATTAAAATGACTACCATTTTCTCAATTTATTTGAATTCAGGCTAAACTATTCTCTACATTTTTAAAAACTCCTTATAGATCAAGAAATCTTGGGTACATAATAGTGTCAGGCCAAACATCCCTTTGAAACTCTGTCTTTTCTTCAGATTTCACTTCACCTGCAATAAATAGATTTTTAAAATTTTGTTATTTACACATCTCAGCTAAAATAATAAAATTTCTAAAGTTTATCTGTTGTTTTATTGTTCTTTAGTTAAACTTAGACACCTAAAAATCAGCATTTTTATCAGCATGTAATGAACGAAAGAAATTGCAAAGTGGCGTCCACAAAATCTCATGGAATTCCTAGGTGGTCTACTTATCATCCAATGAAGTGTGAACATATGTAGAAATCAAGTATATAATTAGAATAATCAAAGGAGTATAAACAGAAGATATTTGTAGTTTCTTTCAAAATAATAAAAATAGAATAAATAAAATATTGCTCTTTTGGGGGACATTTTATTTGAGAAAAATTTTAAGAAATTGAGAAAATAAAATTGTATGTTATAATCTTAAAGAAAAATTAGTACTTAAGTCTAATTAGATTTGTTTTATCAAGCTAGAAATGTCACTGAATAAGTGAATCAATTAAAACAGGTTTGAATACAATAATTTTAGAGAGAAGCTGCAATTACGTATTTTTTAATAAAACTTCCTTTTTTATTTATCTCCAAACGAGACCTCAGAAGCTTATTTCAGCAGTTGAGGCCCATTCTCTTCATTAACATTCATAAAGCATCAGTTATTTAAAATCCTAGTTTTCTATTAATACCTTACAATTTAATTCACAAGTATATGAAATTTTCTCACATTTGAAGACCTGAATATGTGGAATCTCAGCTTCTTCAAACAGTGGCTTATCCAATGATTAAGTCTTTAGGGATTCATTGTTTTCATAATACATTTATTAGTAGATATTTATAAAGGTTTATATCTGTTAACCATATACATGAATATGAGTATAACACTAATTATCACTGTTATATGTGTCTTTTATTGAACTTGTAAATAAATACAGTGAAGTTAAACAAAATACCTTAATCACATTGGTAGAAGGAAATTTGGCCACATGATCCTAGTAGTAAATTACTCTCTGTTTAATTTAGAGACCCAAATTGAATCTTTGACATGCTTGACTGTTAGTCATATTTTATGCAGATAAACCCAATAACCTTTTCCAAGACTTGGGCAGTAAATAAAAGAAGCGCTGATTTTATAATATTGACATCCCATGAGGAGTGCTTCTGCATTTCTCTCAATTTCTAGAAAATGTTTTTATTAAAAATGTGTAATGTAGTATAAAGATAATCACATTGGAAAACAAAATTTGCTTACGATTATGAAGACTAATGTTTATTTCTGTCTTCATAGTGAAATCACTTTTTGATCTCTGCACTTCACTTCATCAACTACCCTATTTTATTTTTGACATTGGAAGATAGAATATATATCTCACAAGACACATAATGAACCAATCTGTTTTTAGCTATTAAAATTAAAATATTTCTATAGTAAATAAGCACTATCTAATTGTCTATAGTATATAGAAGGTATCCTTATACTTAACATATTACATGTTTAAAAACAACAAGGGAAACAAAATACTCGCATTCCTGAGGTGTCTGATATGTGGGGATCTACAATCTGTATCAAGTTGAATAGATAGTTATTTAAATAAACCAGTAAAAGGGAAAATAAAAGTACTTTGTTGATAGATTTATTTAAATACTGTAGACAGAATGGAATCATAGCAAATCACTTCTTAAAATGTTTTTAATGATATTTGTAATCTAGGGAGGAAGACAAAGAAATAAAAAATCACTTTTGCAGGGTATTTTTGAAAATAATATTTTGCATAAATTCTTCACTTCACATTTGGAAATATGATCCACATGTTCAAAAGACTTTTTTAAAAATGAAATATCTTAGTAATTACCATCAGCACTGAGCATGAGTTTCAAAATATCATAGATATTATTATTTAAAAGTTTACAAAGCTCTACAAATTACATGATGGGTTACACAATAAATAAAAGTAATTTATAGGAAGTAACTTTATATAGAGATAAAACTATATGTTCTAACTACTAGGTGAAATAAACCACCTATTTGATTTCTTCAAATTAATCTGACAATTTTTGCCAGTGTTAAGGGAGATATAAGTCTCTCTCACTGTCTCTCAGTCTGGATTAGTCATCTTTTAATCAAGTAAGCAAAATTTTAGCTAAATCTAATGTTATATTTTATTTAACTTTATGATAAGAGATAATAAACTATTATTTATTTCACATAGATACATGAGTTTTTATAAATAAGCTCACTAGATTTACTGCTGATGTAAATAGCATATTAATCTAATTTTCCTCCTTATACTGAATATATGCCAGGAAGCACTATATGATAAGAAATAGATAGATAGATAGATAGATAGATAGATAGATAGATAGATAGATAGATAGATAGTTCATTAGGGCTGCTATAACAAAATACCACACACTGAATAGCATATAAACTACAGACATTTATTTCCCACAATTCTAGAAGCTCAGAGCCTGAGATCTGGGTGCCAGCAGGTCCTGTGAGGGCCCTGTACCAGGTTGCAGACTTCTCTGTACTCTCACACAATAGAAGGGACTGGACTGGGGAGTTCTCTGGGATCTCTTTTAAAGGAGTTCTAACCTCCCAAATTTATCCCCTCCCACCCCTTTTCCCTGGTAACCATAAGACTGTTTACTAAAATTGAGAGTCTGTTTCTGTTTTGTAGGTGAGTTCATGGTGTCCATTTTTTTTTTTTAGATTCCACATATGAGTGATGTCATATGGTATTTTTCTTTCTCTTTCTGGCTTACTTCACTTAGAATGACAATCTCGGTCCATCCATGTTGCTGCAAATGGCATTATTTTATTCTTTTTTATGGCAGGGTAGTATTCCAAAACTTCTTCATCCAGTCACCTGTCAATGAACATTTAGTTGCTTCCATGTCTTGGCTATTATATATAGTGCTGCTATGAACATTGGTTTGACATTAGTTTGATATTTACAAATGTTAGCCACTATGTATAGAGATAGATTTTTGAAAAGTTTCTCATATATAGCACAGGAAACTATGCTCAATATCTTCTAATAACCTTTAATGGAAAAAATATGAAAATTAATATATGTATGTATATGCAAGACTGGGACATTGTGCTGTACACCAGAAACTGACCCATTGTAATTGACTGTACTTCAATAAAAAATAAAAAATTAAATTAAATTAAATGTCCCCACCTCCTAATACTATTAAGATTTCAATATATGAATGTAGGAGGGGACACACATATTCGGACATTCAGACCATAGCAACAGCTAAAACCAACACACTTAGTAGTTCTACTTCATCAACCCAAATTTAGATAGATTTGACAGATAATTACCCAACAATGGTTCTAAAAATAGGCAACTTATCTGTCCAACTTAACTGAACAATAACGTGTTAAGTATCATAACAAAGTATATAAGTATGTTGAGTAGAACTATGATCAAATATCACAAACTGCTTTTCTTGCCAACTTTATCTCTTGTTTATGCTACTATTTTTACTCATACCTGCATTTTTAAAAACACAAATCTGTAATACAATGAAGAAAAAAAAAGTGGAGTTTCATCTTGTGCTGACACCTTAGGTGATGAAATTCCACTCAAATATTCAGAATAATTGGCACTTAGAGATCCTTGCTTAAATGTACCACCAGGACATTTAAACTAGCTCCACATATTTATTGGTAAGAGAGCTACAGAAATGCCACTTTCCTGCTAATGACTATTTCAGATTTGGAGATGCAATACATTTGGTTTAAGATGAACACTTCAGTAATACTACAGATAGAAGTCAATTTACAAACATGAATTATTTTTATTTTCCTAACATCAGAAGTTTTGCTTTTACATCAGGCTGAAGTTTTAAATTGAGAACTTGAGTGAAATTCACATTTATTTTATCAACAAATTTCCATGAGATTGTTTGCATTTCACACTGTGTGAATCACATAATGATTCACATATTTCATATCCTACTTTCAGGGGTAGTAATATCATGCACCCAACAGTGTGCGTTCGATTTAAACTGCAATCGAGCATATTTTAAAAACAATCTGTTTTAGAATCACATGCACAATTTCAATGTTGAAAACTTTTATTCTTAGGAAAATATATATTTCATGGGGCCACTGCTTTAAATATAGAAAATTTAAGACATCAGATATAATACTGGTAAATAGATGATGTATCACTTACTTCTTTGAAGTTGTTATTTATATCACTGAAACTGGTTATATCAAGACAAGGTGGGAAGTAATGTTCCATAACATTTAAATTCAAACAAAACCCATTTGAAATGACTATGAAATTGAGGCACAAGTGATATTATGACTCTTTAATCTTGAAAAGTTTTAATTATTTCGCATGTAAAATGTTACTTCTAATACAAATTTGTGAAATGTTTTGAAAAGTAAGCTTTATTCTGCCTCTGTGCCTTAAGGCAATAATGAACATCAAACATCCAGGTATTCATTTATTTATTTACCAACACATATTTTGCACACCAATTATATACAAAATATTCATTTGGTTACCATTAGGATAAAAAGCACAATCAACAGCACACGTCTCTAATAGAGATTATAGCTGAGGGAGGGTATAAACCTAAACAAATATACTACAAGGGGGTTAAATGTGTCAGAAAGGAAGCACAATGATAGAAAAAATGCTGTGGAATTTCAGAGAAAGGAATATTTGCATTTGAGGGATCAAGAGGAGTTTAATTAAGGAATTCACACTTGAACAAAGATATAGAGAAATTATTTGAATTATGGGGAAAAAAGCAATAAAAATTATTCAGGTCTATGAGATAATGACTAGAAAATACATAGCAATAAGAAAATATTTGGCCCAGAAAGCAATATAATAGATTGCCATATTTTTAATTCTAGTACATGTATCCTTTCTCCCAGGAATTATCTTCAGATCCAGAACAAACACATTTTGCAGTTTATATCCTAAAATCATTCTTTTTTTTACAAAATTACTCATATTTTTAAAATTAATTTTAAAGAGGTAAAAGATACAAAGTTTGCTCATTGAGAATCTAAGTCCCTAGTATGAGTTTTGCATGTTACCTAAATATACATTCACAAAGTTCAAAAATTATCAAAATATCCAACCACAAATAGATAACAGATGCTTTTAAGCATTAAAAATATGACAATTTATTATTTCCTTTAGGGCCAAGTATTTTCTTGTTCATATATGCAGTGAGATAGAGGGGGATTACAGAAAATATTTTAACAACAATTTCACATACCTCTTACAAATGGAATAATAATAATTGGATATTTTCCTTCAATGGTAAGTTTTCATAAAAAACACTGGATTTTTAGATTCAATTTTTATATTCTATATTGGAAATTTATAGCTAAGTATCTCAGATAAGTTCTGGGTTTTGCCATATGAATATGCACATTCATGTTCCTATTTATTTATTGTTCTTTATCGTTTGAATCCATTTTTAACAAAAAAGCAAATGGATAATTAGATCATTGCATTTCTTGACAGGTAACTCCATAATAGCTCAAATTTGCTAGTGAAACAAAATGTAGGATTCAGTTTTAAATACTTTAGTCATATGAAAATCTTTGATTAAAAAGAAACTTGCAGAGTTTTTGCTTTGTTATATTAGCACCTTAGAAAATCCTATCTTAAAAAAATGTATTTACAAAGGAGTAATTCTAAAAATAATTGCATTAAATTTGATCTCATGAAGACTTCATAAGGTAGATCTAATTTAACATTATTCCTGTTTATGATATGCAAGTTTTTTTCATATTGATTTATAATGAGTTTGCAAAATAAAAATGATAAACTAATACAAATTCAATTTGAAACAATGGTTTTAAATAGTAAAAATACACATTTTATAATTACTTTTAAAGAGTGTGTTTTTTTGGCTTTTTATCTTTTGGTTTCTTGTTCTGTACTCAATCTGAAAATCCATAGATTAGTTTCCTTGGGGAAGAATATATATATTGTTATTTTATAAAATGACATTTAAAAATTTTTAAATAACATAAGTCTCCATAAGAAGCCATAAAAAAAACAAAGTGACTACTTTACATTTTTATATTAATTGTTCAGCAAAAATTAACAAAAAATATCACAGTATTACTTTTATTTATTTTTTCTAAATCAAATTATTTTTAGTTTTTCCATGTTGGTAGTCTTTACAAGTGTCCAGAGGACCCAAAAAAGCATACCTCATTTCCTCCTTCTGTAGTCCAGAGATTTTCCCTTCTGCCTTTCTACTCTGATTTGAAAAGTTGATCTTTGTATCTGATCCTCTAGCCTTTCCATCTTAATGACTTCCTCTTATTTTGACCTGATTGGGTCTGAATTAAAAACCACAGCTTAGGAATGTCTTATGACTTAGCACCTATTCAAGGAAATACTCTAGAGCCTAGAAGATGTTGCATCACTGCCCATTGGAAGTTTTTAAGGTAATTATGCTGCTCTCTCTAACAAAGGACACCGGTACATGCACCCACCTCTACACCTCTACCGCCACCACTCTCTGGTTTGAGAAAGGCATCAACATTCATAAAGATCATCACACATTTTATATATTTTGTCATGCTTATATGGATAAGATAAATTTTCATAGGTCCTAAGTTGGGGAAAAGAAAGAACGTCTAGTAAAGAAGAAGTCATATTATATGAAAAATTTTACATGCCATCAGAAATGACCTTGATAAGTTTTTAGGTGCAATCAATCTTCTTGTTTTTAAATTTCTTAGGTCCAACATTGATTTCTATAACCTTTTCCAGTAGACAATGAATTTTAAATGTGTGCCAATAATACTTGGCACAGAGTTTTATGAAGTGAGTGGATGCTTTCACATTTTTGACTTGAGCTTTCTTTGTCCCTTCCCTCAGCTGCATTTATCTTTTCTGGTTAGAAAAGCAAAGGGTCTAATTATCAAGTTTTATTTTCATTTTGCATCTCTCCTCTCCTGAGGATATGGGTAAAGAACTGTGTCACCTTGTAAGTGTTGAGGAAATCACAATTAAATAATCCTCTGAGATATGTTGCAGGCTGTCCTCGTGTTCCTCAGGGAATCCAGATCTAAGGTGAGGATTTAAATTCAAAATTATTAATGTTCATAATATCATTAAATATTAAAGCTAGAAGATACCAGAAAAATAATCCTATCTTGATTTCCTTGTCTTATCTTAAAGAAAACAGTGTCAAAGTGACAATCTAGCCCAAAGTCACAATGTCTGATAGCAACTGAAGATAGACAGAAACCTAGACCTCCTGATCTAACATAACCTTCTGCAGCTAATTGAATATGGAATCTTTCATATGTCAAAGTAACAATGGTGAAACAATACATCATCCACCTTGATTAATGACCATAATGAAAGGCTTGCTTAACACACCGGAAGTAAATGCAGCAAGTAGACTTACTGAATTTTAAAGGCCATAATGTCTTTGTGTCTGTGATCTGCTTGTACTGCAACCATGGTCTTTTAAATCTGCTTATGTTTTAGTTACCAGGTGTATAATACCTGGTTATTCAGGTGGCCATAAGAAGGGGAAAAAAAAAAATCAAAGATGAATGATTATGTTGGAGAGTGTGTAGTTACAGAGAAAACAAGGCACTCATACATTAGAGAAAAATGTATCTGTGTTGTGTTCATTTGTGTGTTTAATTTATACATTGTAATAAAGGAAAATTTTCCCATATATTCATTTGGAAATAGTGAAAGAATAAACCACAAAAGAGTACTGGAAAGAAAAAAATACTACTTGGCTTTTTTAAATGAAAGTAATATTAATTTTAGACATTTATGAGAGCTCATTAACATTTACAACTAATTATAATGGCTCCTAATTTTTATTAGAACTTTTATTTTTCAAGAGCTTTTATAATCACATCTTAATTTGTCCCCACCATAGCTGTGGAAGTCATGGAAGATTTTATTTTCTCCATATTACTGATGAAACAACAGGGTCAAAATGGTTAAGTGGTTTGCCCAAGACAAATAAACCAAGTTTTTTAGATCTTTGACCAGCAATTGTCTATTATATAGCAAGTTAACAATTTCACTCACTTTCAATATCAAATTCTTTATAAAACCACAATCATCTATAACTCACGTGCTATGATCTCTGTTTACTGTTATGTATTGAAAACCTTCATAATTGCTTTATCCATTCCATTTCCTCTATTCCAAAGAAACCTTCCTGAAAAATCATCTATTACCATTAACTTTTACCAAATGTATTTTATTAAAAGTACACTTCGACCGATAAAATGTAGTCCAGACCACCTAAGGACTTTCATGCAGTCTGAGATCCAACATGATGCAAGAAAATAGAACTGATCTTAAAAGCAAGAAGTATCAGTTTATACCCAGGTCTAATAAATATATAAGAATATGCCTCCCCACATCTTAGCAATAATCACTAATAAGGTATTTGATTACATAGCCTAATCCCTGCTGCATTCCCAGATTGGTTCTTATTGAGATATGTGGTAGTTCCTAGAGTCCATGATGGGCCTGGGGTTAGTTGTAGTGCAGTAATCTCAGTTTACAGTGTGAGTGCAGAGTCATTGTTCTCACTAAGATGGAAACATGTAGCCCTGTTCAATAATGCTGCATGAGGGGGCACTACATTATCAAGATTCAGCAACCTTTTTTTTTTTTTAATTTAAGTACAGTCAGTTACAATGGGTCAATTTCTGGTGTACAACACAATGTCCCAGTCATGCATATACATACATGCATATACATACATATATATATATATATACATATACATACATATATATATATGTTTATATATTCTTTTTCATTAAAGGTTATTAAAAGATACTGAATAAATTTCCCTATGTGGTGCAGAAGAAACTTGTTTTTTTTAATCTATTTTTAGATATAGTAGCCAACATTTGCAAATCTCAAACTCCCAAATTTATCCCTTCCACTCCCTTTCCCTGATAACCATAAGATTGTTTACTAAGTTTACTGTTTACTAAGCAAGTCTGTTTCTGTTTTATAGATGATTTCATAGTGTCTTTTTTATCTTTTTTTTTTAGATTCCACATATGAGTGATGTCATATGGTATTCTTCTTTCTCTTTCTGGCTTACTTCACTTAGAATGACGATCTCTAGGTCCATCCATGTTGCTGCAAATAGCATTATTTTATTATTTTTATGGCTGAGTAGTATTCCATTGTATAAATATACCACAACTTGTTTATCCAGTCATCTGTTAATGGACATTTAGGTTGTTTTCATGTCTTGACTATCGTGTATTGTGCTGCTATGAAAATTGGGGTGCATGTATATTTTCAAATTAGAGTTCCCTCTGGATATATACCCAGGAATGGGATTGCTGGATCATATAGTAAGTCTCTTTTTAGAGTTTTGAGGATCTCCATACTGTTTTCCATAATAGCTGCACCAAACTACATTGTCCTCAGCATTGTAGGAGGGTTCCCTTTTCCCCACACCCTTCCAGCATTTATTGTTCATGGACTTTTGAATAATGGCCATTCTGACTGGTGTATCAGCAGCCTTTATGCTGCTACATTTCAGTTTCTTGAATCATCATGGCTAGAGATTATGGCTTCCTTCTTTCCCTACCTCAATGACACCTGGTTCTTTGATTTCATTTTGGAAATTTTAGTTTGGTTAGTTGAACTCCTTGATCCAGTAATAATCCCCTTCCTTTCAGCACTTATCTTCCCCAAACCACCTCCCTTCCTCTAGAGTATATGATTTTAGAATGTTCACTGAAAGTAATGAATTCAGTAGGGTGCATTCTTTAGGGCACAAAGCTTGGATTTTTTAATGTGATTTCCCAGCAATTCTGTTCACCTTGAAAGTTCTTTATGCAGATTCAAGCTTTTATATTTACCTTTGGCATTAATATAGTTTTTGTTTTCAGATTTAAATTTTCTACCTGATATAAATTTAAACATTTCTCTAAAATCTAATTTAATTTGTATATCCATCCTCCTTATAGTTCAGGCCTGGAAGACTGGCAAATGACTGAAATTACTGAGAGAGTCATTACTGATCACAATGTTATTAAACTAAAACTAAAGAAAAATAAGATAATTTTAAAATATCTAACTTTATGGAAATTTTAAGAAAAGATATAAATAATCCATGAATAATAGAAGAACTCAAAATGAAAATTAAAGCATGTTCAGCTTTTCAAACAACAAAACATTAATTAAGATAACAAGGAATAGTTTTAACATACAGAAAGTAATAACCTTCATTTACACAAAAAATAACCAGTTAGAAGAGATACTTATAGAGAAAAGTTATTTGTAATAGAAATAAAGAAGATAAATAGAGCTAGGAAAAAGATAATACAAACAAACAAACAAACAAAAACCTCCATATATGCCAAAAATATAAGGAAAACTCTAAGACAGTATTAAATAAACAAGTGGAATTAAATAGAGATACTTTTTGCAGATGACTAAACTTACAAAGATGTGAGTTCTCATTAATTTATAAATTCAAAGAAACTCCATTAAAAAATGACTATAAGTTTTTATCAGAACCTAAACAAATTGATATTACTTAATATATACAAGTAAACATTCAAGAATATTTTGAAAAAATGACAAGAAATCTACTACAAGTAGGACTTACATTACCACATGTTAAAACAGATTATAAAGCCTCCATAATTTAAACAATGTAATGTTGGTACGTAAATAGACAGACAATGAAACTGTATAGAAAATCCAGAAAAAGACACAAGTACATTCAAACATAATGTATGGTAAATTTGATATATGATAAAGTTGCCATCACAAATCATTTAGCTAAAGGGAATTTTTTTACATTTTTTTTATTGAGTTATAGTTATTTTACTATGTTGTGTCAAATTCTAGTGTAGAGCACAATTTTTCAGTCGTACATGAACATGTATATATTCATTGTCACATTTCTTTTTTCACTATGAGCTACCAGAAGATCTTGTATATTTTTCCCTGTGCTATACAGTATAATTTTGTTTATCTATTCTAGATTTTAAAATCCCAGTCTGTCCCTTCCCACCCCCAGCCCCCTTGGCAACCACAAGTTTGTATTCTATGTCTATGAGTCTATTTCTGTTTTGTATTTATGTTTTGTTTCTTTGTCTGTTTTAGATTCCTCATATAAGTGATCTCATATGGTATTTTTCTTTCTCTTTCTGGCTTACTTCACTTTGAATGACATTCTCCAGGAACATCCATGTTGCTGCAAATGGCGTTATGTTGTCGGCTTTTGTGGCTGGATAGTATTCCATTGTATAAATATACCAAATCTTCTTTATTCAGTCATCTGTTGATGGACATTTAGGCTGTTTCCATGTCTTGGCTATTGTAAATAGTGCTGCTATGAACATTGGGGTGCAGGCGTCATTTTGAAGTAGGGTTCCTGGGTCATATGGTAAAGTCTATTCCTAGTCTTTTGAGGAATCTCGATACTGTTTTCCACAGTGGCTTTCCTTGCTTCCCTCTCCCACTCTTAATGATTTAGATGTCTTCTTTTACAATTTTGTGTTTATTCCTTTTGTAATTCATGGCAGTTATCTCCTTTCCAGTTATGAGTTTCTCATTTTTGTACCATCCTGCTTCTCTTCTATTTAGAGTAGACCTGTCAATATTTCTTTTAGCATGGGTTTAGTGTTGCTAAACTCTTTTAGTTTTTGCTTTTCTGTGAAATTCTTTATCTCTCCTTCTATTCTAAAGGATAGCCTTGCTGGATAGAGTATCCTAGGCTGCATCTTTTTTCATTCAGGACTTCGAATATATCTTGCCACTTCCTTCTGGCCTGTAGTGTTTGTGTAGAGAAATCAGCTGAGAGCCTTACGGGGGTTCCCTTGTAACTCACTCTTTGTTTTTCTCTTGCTGCCTTGAGGATCATTTCTTTATCCTTGACTCTGGCCATCTTGATTATAATATGTCTTGCTGTGTGTCTGTTTGGGTTCTTCCTGTTTGGGACCCTCTGAGCCTCCTGTACTTGGATATCTGATTCTTTCTTTAGGTTTGGGAAGTTTTCAGTCATGATTTCTTCAATTACCATTTCAATCCCCTTTGTTCTTTCTTCCCTTTCTGGGACCCCTATTATGTGTAGATTGGCACGCTTTATATTATCCCATAGGTCCCTTATATTGTTTTCATTGTTTTTTATTTGTTATTCTCTCAGCTGTTCTGATTGGGTGCTTTCTGTTGTCCTGTCTTCTAGGTCACTTATTCGTTCCTCTGAATTAGCTAGCCTGCTTTGTACAGCCTTTAGGTCAGCTCTCATCTTAGTAAATGAGTTTACTAATTCTACTTGGTTCTTCTTTATAGCTTCTATTTCATTTTTGATATATTTTATATCTCTTAACACTATTTCTTTTAGTTCCTTCAGTACTTTGATCACTCCTTTTTTGAAATCTTAATCTAGTAGGCCATCAATGTCTATTTCCTTGATCGTGCTTTCAGGGGATTTCTCTTGATCCTTTAATTGGGAGTGGTTCCTCTGTTTCTTCCTATTGCTCATAGGAATTTTTAATAAATGATTCTGGAACAGCCAGAGAGCTATTTAGAAAAAGCATTAACATAAGTCTATACATTATACATAAGAATAAGTAAGTATCTAAGTAAGTATCAGAGATCTAAATTTTTTAAAAATATTTAAGTTCTAGGAAATAAATATAGATGAATTTCTATATAAAATTGATAGTTATGAACTGTTTTATGACTCAAAATTTAGATGCAATAAAGTAAGATAGATTAAAAATGATAAAGTAAAACTGTATAAACAAACACATTTCATGTAAGCAAAAATTACCATTGAAGTTGTAAAGAAAATTTAAAATATTAGCAAAATTTATCACACAAAGGGCTAATATTCAAAATGTATAAATAAGTCATAATGATTCAGGAAAACAACACCAAAAATAAGTTTACTATAATCACATGAAGAGGAAAAACTGACTCAAGTAACTTTACAAAAGTTTTTTCCTTATGATGAGAACTTTTTACATGTATTCTTTTAGCAGCTTTCAAATATGCAGTGCAGTGTTAACTATAATCTCCATGTTGTACATTACATCCCCATGACTTATTTTATAACAGGAAATTTGGACCTTTTCACTTCTTTAATCCATTTTACCCAAACCCTAGCCTTCACCTCTGGCAACCATCAATATGTTCTCTCTATCCAGAGCTCGTTTTTAAATTTATTTTAATTTTCTTTAGATCCAACATATAAGTGAGATCATACAGTATCTCTCTCTGTCTGACTTATTTCACTTAGCATAATACCCTCAAGGTCCATTCATGTTGTCGCAAATGTAAGATTGCCTTCTTTTTTATGGTTGATGATATTTAATTGTATGCATATATAACACATTTTCTTTATCCATCCATCCATCCATTCATGGACACGTAGGTTGCTTCCATGTTTTGGCCACTGTAAATAATGCTGCAATCAACATGGGTGTTTGTATGTCTTTTTGAATTATTTTTTCCATTTTTTTGGATACTCAGAAGTAGAATTGCTGAATAATTTAGTAGTTCTATTTTTAATTTTTTGAAGAACTTTTATTTTTCTCACCACTTCCTCACCAATATTTGTTATTCCTTGTCTTTTTAATAATAGTCATTCTAACACGTAAGAAGTGATGAATAAAGAGAATGGATCTCTGATTGCCAGAGGCAGGGTGTTGGGGTTGGGCAAACTAGGGAATGGTGGTTGAAAGGTACAAACTTCCATTTATGAAATAAATAACTCATAGGTATGAAATGTACAGCATTGCAACTATAATTAACAGTACTCTATTGCATATTTGCAAATTTCTAAGACAATAGATTTTAAACGTTCTCATCAGAACAAAAAATTTATAAATATATATGGTAACTGATGTTAACTAGACTTATTGTGAGGATCACATTGAAATATATACAAATATGAAATGACTATGTTGTACAACTGAAACTGCTGTAATGTTATATATCAATTATACCTGAATAAAAAAAAAAGAAGTGTATGGAAAAACTGTGACTCAATTACATTTAGAACCACCAAGTGGATGTCCACATTTCACCACAACTCAGAGAAATATTTTTATGTGAAAGAATGAATGTAGAATGCCACCATGTAGCCTTGTCATTTAAAAAGATCAACCCATAAATAACTATTTGTTTTCACTTAAATGTGAAATCTGAAAAATAGAACAAATGAATGACTATAATAATACAGAAACAAGCTCACAGATACAGAGAACAGACTAGTGATAACCAGTGCAGAGAGGAGTCAGAGGAGGGGAAAGATAGGTGAAGGGGATTAAGAGGTACAAACTATTAGCTATAAAATAAATAAGATACAAAGATGTAATGTACAGCAGGGAAATACAGCCAATATTTTATAGCTTTATATGGAGTATAATCTATAAAAATATTGAATCACTATGTTGTACACCAGAAACTAATATAATATTGTAAGTCAACTATACTTCAATAAAAATAGCAACACAAATCTATTTGAATAATTAGTTGAGCCAACAGAATGTGGAAATCAGTATTCAGGGGGCTGGTAATATACTATGAAATTATTAAGCTTGATGTTAAACCAATATTAAAATTGATATTAATTATAGTCAGGATAGTAATAATATATGCAGTAATTACTTACTATGTGCCAGGAGATGACCACAGTGCTTTACATACCACAAATCTCTTGACTCTCACAGTAAGTTTATTATGAAGTTATATGAAATAATGCACTTGACTCCACACTTTAGAGCCTCACCAGTTTATTCCTATCTGTGACTCTTGTGTCCCATCAAAAGGCTTTATACTCATTTAGTTTCTAGAGGTGAAACCTGAGTCTCTTGTAATTTCTTCCTTCAATCATGCTATTCTCCATCAAATCCATTATTAATTACAATTGATTCTGCCTCCAACTTGTATTTCAAATCTGTTTATTCTTTTTTCCATGGCCCCAACTCCACCACAAGTCAACATCATATCTGGCTTGGAATACTGCATTTGCCTCCTCAATGATTATTCTTCATAGAATATGTCAGTTATGTTTTATAATATAAAAATATTCCTCTGCCTTTCATCTATGTAAATCCTCAACATATTCCCACTGAATTTCCAATAAAATTTAAACTCTATAATAACACCTTCCAAATCTTGCTGAATGAAGTCTATAAATTCCTTTATAAATATAGGAATATAGGCAGAGACTCCATATATTTTATACAAATATCCCACTTAGTTCAGTGTCACTGGCGTTCCTCCTATTCCTCTTTAAAATAACAAATTTTCCTACTACTTTGCATTTGCTGGTTCCTCACCTGGAAAGCTGTCTCCAAGATGTTTCAATTGGCCAACACATTCCCATTTTTCAAATATCTGTTCAAATGTCATTTGCACAGAAAAGTTTTCCCCAAGTATTTCATCTAAAGTAATGCTTCATTACAAACTATCATATACTTCAATATATTCATAAGCTGAAATGATTTTTATTTATTTTATAAATGTATTTGCTTATTTATTATCTCTTTCCAAATAGGACTAGGATCCTATTGACATTGCCTATCTTTATTTTACTATGGCCTGAGCATAAAACATTGCCTCACATATAGAAAACAATAAATATGTAAAATGACATTTTGTGTCAAAATTATATAAATGGTGGAGTTGCATCTTCCACAGAGTAGGATTCTAATGTCAAACAGGAAAGCAAAATTACATACAGCCAATGGTAATGCCAAGTATACTTTTAATCATCAATAATTACAGGGTGGATACTTTGTGTGTAGTATAACACTCTGTAGATGACATTAGTAGTTCCTCTCTTTATTAGCCATGTTTTCTTCATAGCAGGTAATAACGTAATTGATAATTTTTTTCCTGGTCTTCTACTAATTTTCTCCAACTGGTATTGATAATTTAATTTTATAGTAACCTATAATTAAAAAGAATATGAAAATGAATATATGTATGCATATGTATGACTGAAACATTATACTGTACACCAGAGACTGATACAACATTGTAAACTGACAATACTCCAATAAAAAAAGAAGAAAAAGAAAATATAAAGTTTACTTATAAGCCATTTTGCTATTCTTTCTTGTTCTTCTCCCCCTCCCTCTCAGTCCCTCCTTTCCCATCCTTTCTTTTTTTTAATTGAGAGAAAGGGATTATCATTTCCAAATGACTATGAGTATTTTGCAAATTATCACCTTACTTATGATATGTAAAGTTAAGGAAATTGGAAACTTTAAGCAATATCCCCAAAGGAAATCATGCCTACTCATTTTCTGACAATATTGCAATAATACAAAACATATGCTTAAGACAAGATTAAAGAATCGAAGTCTTAGGTGTTTAAAAATTCTGACTGATTCTTGAGTCACAGAGGAATGATTTGGATGGAGCAACTGAATCAGGGTTGGTCTTACTTATGGGTGTGGGGAAGGAGCAGGTAATGGGTAATAACAACAATATAGTTTCCATTTTGGACAGGTTAGATTTAAAATTCCTTAAGGAAACCAAGTAGAATGCTGCAAATACAGTTCTGTGTCTAAGTGTAAAATCTAGGATAGAAGTTTGGCTAGATAGTAAAATTTCATCATCATCTCTTTAGAAGCAGTATGTAAATGTGGACATGGATGAGATAACTAAGGGATTGAGTACAGAGAAAAATGAGAATTGATACTACACACTGGACAATTCACAATTCAATATTTTGTGCATAAGAAAAGCTAGTAAAAGAGAATATGAAATGGCGGAAAACCAGGAGCATGTGATATTTCAACATAATTTCTAATATAATACTGTACTTCTGGAGCTTTCCTTGATGTACATAATGAAACTAAGTAACTTCTCTCTCCTTCTCTCTCTCTCTCTCTTTCTCTCCATATGTGTCTGTGTATCTGAGTGTGTTTGCATGAGCTGAATAATGATATAATGATTAGTGTGTCACAGTCATAATGTTTCATAATTACTTTATAGTGCTTATTTACTAAATATTTTTCCATCAACATGAAAACTTTCAAAGCAGCCTTTAATGAGCTAAATGCATTCTTTTAAAATTATTTTTTGCTCAATTTTTCTCTTACTAGATCCTAGAGGAAGTGAACATTCTTGGATACATTTGATGTAATGTGACTCTCTTATTTTCATTTAATAAATGGGCATAAACATAACTAAAGAATAAATTTATTTTTATGATTTTCTTCTTCACTTGTTTATGCCACAGGCCAATGTCCTTCAAAGTACGCTTTCCCTTTCCCTTTTGTGTACCATGGAGTAAATGTCATATTTTTGCCACTTTTGTGTCTAGGTTGATTTCATTTCCAGAAAAGGCAATTTAAGTTTGAAAATCATTTTAATGTTTTTATACATAAAATGTGCTATTGTGTTTTGGAGAGCAAGAAATTATATTCATATTTTATTTAATTTATATAATATATCACAGACTCTTCTTCAAGATCGAGCATTTGGAATAATTTATAATATAAAAATATGCAAGATCCTCTAAAAATAATTTAAGAGCCTTCCCAGATTATGCTATACTCATGCACGTGACAACTAATATTCTCAGCTTATCAGTATTTCTCAAATAGCATCATAAAATTTATTTTAGCCAAAATCAACAAGAGAAAATGTATGCTTCAAGGAAAACATTATCTTGTGACAGTTTCTTTTCAGCAGTTTAGTGATTTTGCTCCAAAGAAAATATGACTTACATAGTCTTACTAATTTTTTGAGTAATCTGTGAGTATATTAGTATAATTAAGATTGAATTAAATTTTGACCTGGAAAATTTTGCCTATGTGCATAATTTTATTTTTCATGGTGATGTTTATAAGTATGGGTATCTCCTTTAAACATTTAATATTAAAATATTTTATACAAGTAGTAGGGTTAATATCAAATTGAAATTTGAAGGTAAATGGTCACTAAGATCAGCAATCACCAGTTCCTAATTTTTTTTATGGTCACTGATGCTTGTATCTATGTGCCTATATATGTGCATATACATTATTTCATAAAATTTCAGATATTGTTTTTTGGAGTAGGATAAGAAAACAGATTAGTTATTAAAATAAATCACAAACATATGGATGCTTTGACTCTTATTTTTCTAATGAAATTGCCATTCAAGCAATTATTGAATATATATTACGCATAAGCCCCAATATTTTTTGCTAGGAATACATATACAAGTGAAGTATGGTCCCTAATCTCAAGGACCTCAAAATTTGTGAAACAATGAATTTATGTAACCAATCAAATTTCATAACTATTGGGGCTGTGTCAGTGATATGGACAAAATGTTATGGGAATATAGAGGACAAAAATAGTTAGCTCTTTTTTTTTGACATTGGAAATGCCTTCCAAGAAAATGCAGATTATTAAAATGAGTGTCATTTCACTAGTGTGAATGAGGCAGAAGAGAAATGTAGCATAGCAGGAGTCAAGCAGATACAGGAATAGAGATTATGTCTTACTTATTATATTTGTATTATTATGGACCAGTATAGTTTGAGGCATAAAACAAATATTAAATGAAAGTTCAATATATTAAGATTGTAGACTCACTAAAACAGATATAGAAGAAAGAGATTGGGAGCAGAGTTGGTAGAGAGAGTGTTGAAGTGACAGAAGGCTTAAGAGAGTAAGTTAGGGAGAGGATTTTATTGTCACTAAACTGTATTATGGAACATTTTCCTGTAAGCAATATGAAGTTCTACAAAGTTCTTAAACTGTCCTTTAAAATGTTTAAATCTATGAAAGATTAAGGAAAAAAAAGTGGCAACATGGCTTATGTATTACAAAAGAAAGAACTTGATGTGTGAAGGAAGTTATTAGTATTTTCTGTAGACGATTAGGACAGAGTAGAGGAGAGAAAGATGAGGAAAGTAGAGTCAATACATATATTTTGAAAGAAAAATAATACATTTTTGCTCAAAGCATGGAGTTCACTTTTTTAACAAATGATTTGCAAGTCATATTTATAAAATAAAATGCAAGAAATTATAGTCTAGAGTGAACTTCTAAGATTCAACCACTATCCTCAAGGAACTGACAATATATTACAAATTTATAATTAGTAATCTCAAATTATACCCTAATTTAACTTCAATCAGCTATATTTTGAACTTCTAATTCTAGGTATTTCCATTTTAATGCCTTTTAGAATGCAAATACTTCTTTGTATCATTTCCTTTATGTACCTGATTTTTAAATTATATATGCAATCCTTTACAGATGCAGAAGCATAATAAATATTTCCTTATCCTTGTAGCATATAAAGTAGAATACAATAAAATGCCGAGTGCATCCATAAAATAGTGGAAAATACATAATCAGCCCACTAGTCACAAGGAAGTAAATCAAGTAATGACTTTTGAGAGTTATTCTTCTTTATGCACAAATAAAGTGGTTAACTTTAGTGAATGTCCTTGCTGATTTTGAAACAACGTATAAGATTGGCATCACTTATATGCAAGAGGTTAGAACACTTAAAAAAAGTTTTGTATATATGTGTGTATATATATATAGCCTATATGTGTATATGTCTTTTCATATGTTTATATACATATTCAACCATAATATTATAATATGCTTGTTTTTCTTTCACTAGTATTTTTAGCTCTCTATGACCAAGCAAATGTGGACTTCCAAATAGAGAAGTTGGAGAATTTTTAGTTTTGTTTGAAAATCGATATCCAGATAATTTTCTGCATAAACCACTTCTTTATATAATGAATAAGGTGTTGGCATTTCTACTTTTTTAACATGTTAGCTATTTTTGTTCCTAGTGTAGTCTCCTTGTAAGGATTTCTTAGGACCTGTTGTTTAACATGCAAAGAAAAAACATTAAAATTTGATTATATGGAAATTGAATTTTATATTTTTATTGTATATCAGCTAAATCTAAAACTAGATAAAACATGAAAATAGTACTTCATTATATTCTCTTCTACACAAAACTGTCAGCAATTTTTGTCTTTCTAAGGATTTGCATTGCAATGATTCTATAAATCTTCCTTAACTCCTGCAAGGATGGTTGATCTTTAGAATGCCATTGAAAATGAACTTGTGGGACAGGTAATTCCTATGTGGCAAACCTATTTGCACACTGCCATCAGCATGCAATGACGAGATATAAAAACTGTCAGAGCAATTCATGTGAAGAACATCACACTAAATAACATCACAGAGAACCCGTGTAAACCAATGATAACACATTTTCTCCTGATCTTGTTAATGCAATACATGTAAATTATTCACTTGATTGCGTATTATAAAATCTACATTTTATTCAGACCATCTTGTTTGTTCCTATAAACAATGAACACATACACACACACACACACTCACACACACACAAGTTTCCAGTGCATTAAGTTCCAATAAGGAAATACGAGACACAGGCAGAACCAGAGAGCCCTTGATAGAAGTAAACCTTTATTAACCCATGGCACCACTGTAGTAGTTCTAGCCAGCAATTCCACAGACACTTAAATCTAAATTAGTTAATGGTCCTTGTCAGCAGCCTGTAGTTCTAGGAAGGCTGCAAAGTATTTCTTTCTTCCAGTCACAAAGAGCCTTGACTAGAGTGAAGGATATTGAGGAAGTAGGGCATGTGTCATCAATGAAATATATTGGATCTCTAATGTTCATCTCCTAGAAACTGTTATTAATCCCAAGTTTCTCAGCCTGAAAGTCTAGTAGCTGCCAAAAGGAAATAGTGGTAGTGGTAGTTAGAGCAACCGAGGCTTAAAAGGTAAATGGCTTCCAGGCATGGACAATTCATTGCTAGAGCTCAAACAGAAACTTCTGCTACTGAATATAAACCTATTTTAAAACAAAACTAAATTTCAAAATATACAATGACTTTATTACATTGGAGAATATAGTTACATGTGTCCATATATTGAAAAGAAAGTATTTATATGCTGAACATTTTTGGCTCCAGTTTCCTCTTCTCTAAAACAAAGATGACAATGCATAACTTGTAGGATTGCTATGAGTAAATATTTTTTTTCTACTTTTAAAGCCCTTAGGGCAGTGCTTGGCACATGCTGGGCATGATGTAAGTGCATGGTAAATAAAGCAAAGAAAGAGTTGAGAAAAGTAATCACAGAAAGTTCAGATCCAATGACTAACTGTTTAACTACAGAGATGGCATGAGGCAGATCCCAGCTCTGCCATTTATAAGCTCAAGGTTCTTGAACAAATTGCTTAACCTTGCTAAACCTCATCTGTGAAATGGAAATACCACTTGTTTCCTAGCAATAACTCAGAATCAAGGGAGCAAGTACCTGTAACCTAGAAGACTGAACAAAATAGAAGTTCAACACGGAAGAGGTAATATTATCCAGCTTCTCTTGTCACTAATTAGTGCTGGCTTATCTGTGGGTTACTTGCACTTGTCATCCTTGTGACCCATGCTGAACCCGATTCAAGCTTCTATCAACACTTTGATAACATAAGCATTTCTAGGCAGTGCTTCTGTAGTGCAGGACTAATGGAAATGAAATTATTAAAAAAGAAGAACCTCAGGGTGCTATAGCCAAAGGCATGTCTAAAAGTATAATCTAGAATATTACTTGAAATCAATGACTTTTGAAAAGTGGAGAAGACTTGCTCTGGTGGAAATCAACTTAGAAGTTACTATTTTTCTACCAAAAGCAGGAGCCCAAGAAGATTTAGCTTATTCATTAGAATGAATAAACTATAGTTCTGTACAGCACAGAGGAACAGTTGATAAAGTTTCTACATTTGAGTGTGAAGAGAGTGACTGCAAACAGAGTGAAGTTGGTATCCAGCCAGCAATGTAAGAAAATGACCGTTTTGACTCAGATTGGTTTGCAATAGAGAAAAAGATCAGTTGATGACAGAGAACATGGATGAAAAATAAAATATTCTTCAGAAGACTAGGTAAAAACATGGATCTTAAGAACATCTAACTGAAGGGTATCAATTTTTTTTTTAATGTAAAGAGCCACATCCTAACATGATAGCCATGCTGGATATTATGTAATGTTGTTAGAATGAAAATATTTATACTGTGTAAATATGTGTTGTATGCATGTGAACTACATGAAACTAATATAGAGGCAAAAGAAGATGAAGTAATATATAAATGGAAATATATTTGAAGTGTTAATGAGGAAAAGAAAAAATCAACTAATCGGAGGGATTTTTTTCAGATATATCATGGGAAAAGGAAAAATGAAAGAAAGTATGACAACTATAGGGGAGTTAATTAATTTTCCTATTGTCCTTCAGTGGATTTTAGGATATAACTTTGAAAATAAGCAAAATTAAAATCTGGATAAATAGAAGGAGAGTCATACATCAACAGGCAACTACAATAGCAACCATAATTGAGTATAGCATAATCCTGCAGAGTCCTACTTAAGAACACAATTTGCTATTGGAATAATATCAATCATGGCATTAGCAGATTAACCTTGGGGAACCCGTCTGATCCCAGAGTAGTCCTTGGATATATAAACACCTATACAGGTCTTTAACTTCAAATATAAGATTATGTGTCTAAATACACAAACTTGAGATAATCTTAGGTTACCAATAAAATGAGAGGCACGTAATTTCAAATACCATAGTGTAATTATCCAACAACCTTATTATAGTAAAAAAAAAAAAAATAGAGGGGGGTGGCTTTAGAATCTGATGAAACTGAATTCAAAATATGACAATACATTCTATTTTTTCTTACCTCAAGCATTTTAAGCCTGTAAGCCTCATTAATTCATTTATTTAAGAAAAAACATATTCAGTGCTTACCATCTGTTAAGACATTTGATAAAGACTTGAAAGCCACAGTACCTGTTCTTAAAGAAATCTCTGTTTAGTGAGGTGAGAGAATAGTGAACAGATACTTACATGGGAGTATTATAAATGCTAGAGGGGGCGGATAGAAAGGGCTATGCTCAGGGTAGGGTGTAGAGGATGTGGTTAGGTATTTAGAAGGAGATGAAATTTTAGCTAGGCTAGGAAGGCTAATAAAAAATGGAACTGTGAATGAAAAATATTATCTGCTATGTCAGTAAACAAAAGAGGTTGCATCACATTGCAGCCACCTCCAACAATGCCCCCTAGAGGAGACTCGGGACGGGAAGCACGGGATACTGGCCTTAGATAGTTAAGGTGCCTGTCAAAGGAATGATTTCAGTGAGCCCAGTTTGCATCTTCCTATACATAGAAAAGCAGCAAATTTATTAACTTGAGATATCTGGTTTTCTTTAATAAACAATCTTTTTTGTGTGTGTAAAGGTAGATTTATATAGAGTTATACATCGAAAGGCAAGAGAAAGGCCACGAGGTTTAGGGGTTGGGTGCTCAAATTAGAGTAAAAGTAGGTACATACACAGAGCGGACCCTCTCCAAAGGGGGAGAGATAAACAGTCATCTTTTAATGTTCTGACTACCTGGTCTTTATTGCAAAAACTGCTATAACTCCTAACTCCTCTCCTACCCTTTGGAGTAGTCTCTTAGAGCAGTCTGAGAGGCTGCCTCCCAGGCTTGAAGTCCTTAGAGTATCCACCGAATAAAACATACCTCTCAACTTTTATGTTGTGCACAGAGCCATTTCTCAAAAAAGGATAAAAATACATGTCAAAGATAGCATTTTCAAAATCAAAAAAGATCCATATGGATAGAGTGAAAGATTGATAAATTGAAAGCGAAGAAAAGCATGCAATGTTATGTTATTTGGAGTTAATATTGAAGCCTGTAGGAAGCAACTAAGGGATTGTAAACAGAGGAGTAACAGGGTTGTAGAAATCACTTGGATGATGTAATGGATGTGGTTGGCTCTCCTCCTAGATATCTTTTTCTGAGAAGTTGAACCTATTTCTTTTCCCAAACTGATGTTGCTCCTGTTGCTGTGGCTCACTGTTGCTCCCCTTTAGAGAACTGTCTTCAGCCATGGTGACCTGCTATACCCAGTATGTTTTGCTCCCTCATCTCTAGAGGGCTCCACAAGCAAAATCACTGACTGACATGGAGGTGTACAAGCACTCCTCCAGATCACCGCAATAAATGATTATCACAATAAAGTGAGTCACACAATATTTTTTTTTTGGTTTCCTAGTGCATATAAAAATTATGTTTAGACTATACTATGGCCTATCAAGTGTGCAACAGCATCATGTCTGAAAAGCAATGTACATACCTTAATTAGAAAATATTTTATTGCTAAAAAGTGCTAACCATCGTCTGAGCCTTCAGCAAGTAGCAATATTTTTGCTGAGAGAAGGTCTTGCTTCAATGTTGATGGCTACTGACTGGTCAGGGTGTTGGTTGCTGAAGGTCGGGGTGACTATGACAATTTCTTAAAATAAGGCAACAGTGAAGTTTGTTGCATTGACTGACACTTTCTGCATAACAGGCAACGCTCTCTGATGGCATCTTAAACAAACATGAAGTTCATGAAATTTCAAATTGTAATCAAGATAAAGGACCAGCAATTTGTACATATGAGTTGTGGACTGATTAATTTCTATATGTCACACATAGTCACAGGGTTAACTATTCTTGATCATATATAATACTCAAGCCTATATGCTGAAATGAAGGTCATATTTCAGAAAAAGCAGAGACCCATTATCATTTTCAGCTTCCTTTTATTAATAAAGCTTAATACCAAAGATGTATAAATTCTCCATTGAGTGTGTTTTCCTCCCAAATAAAAAGGATTACCTTCAGGACTGCTCAGATGACTAATCCACTTATGTTAGGTTTTGCTGCTAATCTTTTGCTTATTTTCTTGCATGTTCTGAAAAGAATGCTACTTTATAGAATTAAACTAACAGAAAAGACTCTAATAAGTCATAGAGTGATTTCCTTTGCCTTCAGTCAAGACTGAACACATATCCTAAAACATAGTTATTTGTCAAAATTATTAAAATATACAGAATATATGAAAATTTATAATTAATTAACTATGCTAGTAACTATGCTTACTATCTAAACATAAGAATAGTTGAAAGATTAATGTCATCTCTGTAGCCCCTTTATATTTTTCAATATTTTTACCAATTTATTAAATTAGTAAAATTTCTAAGTAAATTTGGTGCTAAGCCTCTAATACTTTTTCTATTTTTAATATAATGTTTTACCTAAAACTATGAATTGAAAATGCACATATTCTATTCTTTGTGTTGTGTCACATAGGATAAATTCATGGCTTGTAACATCCTCCGAAAATAAAAAGCTTACAAGTACACACATGAGAACACATCATTGAGAATCCATACACAGAATTCCAAAAGTTCACATCTAAGCGAGTTGTGAGATAGAGATTTCTTTATTAGATTGTGGGGTAAGGAAAGGCAATACTGAGAAGGTCACAATTTGAATAATGAATTGATGTTAAGGAAGAAACAAAATAGCAGACATTTGGGGCATTCCAAGCAAGAGAAAAAGCAACCACCAGTGGTCTGAGATGGTAGCATGACTAGGGTGTCTGAAGACTGGCAAGACCAACGTTGCTGGAGTGAGTGAGAGAGAGAGATGGGAACAGAGAGGTAACTATGGGCCATTTGTGTGATCTTTGGCTTTTATTCTGAGTAAGGAGGGAAATCACTGGAGGACTTTTAACAAAGTAACATGAATTGACTTACGTTTTATCATGACTACTGTGACTATTTTATTAAGAAAAGATTGAAATTCAGAAGGTAAGATACCAGTGGGATCCCACTGAGGCTCCCAAATCATTAAAAGGCATCATTGGAAAGTTAGGGTTTTAGTTCTATAATATTCAGCTTTTGTTTCCTTTTTTTAATTTAAAATTCATCCATTTATTAAATCAGATTGTTTAATCATCTATATTTTGCTACGCACATAGCTCTGAGCAGAATGAACAGGGTCACTGACCTCAGTGACATTAGAGATTAGAAAAAAGAAAGACTAATAAATATATTCAAAATATGTAACAGGCAGGGAACAAATTATGTGTTCAGGAGATCCTCTTTGTGCAAGTAACTTGAATTAAAGATGAGTAAGGGAATGTCAAACTAATAGTGGAGGCAAAAAAAAATCAGGAAATGAAAAGAATGTGAGAATTCAGAGAGGGGAAAGATCTTGGTATATTCTAGAAATTTAAAGAAGTCAAAGTGACTGTGAGCATAAGTAGAATTACTGAAAAGCTCAAGATGAAGGCAGGAATAAGACAATGAAGAATTTTTAGATTATTGTGTTAATTTAGTATTTTATCCTAAAAAAGAGGACTCATTGAAAGATTTAGCTAAAGAAGTTGTATTATTTAATTCATTTTTTAAAAGAATTCCTCTTAGAGCTCTCTCAGGAATGGAACTGAGGTAGAAAGATAAGAGTAGAAAAGAGAAAATAAATAAAATATCATCACAGAGGACTGTCACTACCTGACTTCAAGACTTACTATAAAGCTACAGTAATCAAAACAGTGTGATAATGGTAAAGAAGAGACAAACAGATCAATGGAGAAGCGTAGAGTCCAGAAATAGACCCACATAAATACAGTCAACTAATCTTGACAGAGGAGCAAAGGCAGCACAATGGAGAAACAGAATTTCAACAAGCGATGCTAGAATACTGTACACCCACATGTAGTAATAATAATGATAATAATATAGACAGGCCTATGGAAAATGTCATAAACACAATTTTAAGAATTTTTAATAAGGTCTACATGCTTAAACTTACAAGACATAAAAGAATAAATCATAAGGTTTACATTTTTAAGTCTACTTTCATTATCCATGTAATGTAAGAATCCCCAAGTAACAAAATTAAGGTGAAAATGTTCTATGTGAAACTCCAAACACCAAGCCAAAATCAAAATAGTGCCAAAGTAGTGAATTGTTGCAATTCTGAGTTTATATGATGCCTTTAGGAAAAACAAGATAGATTAAAAATAATTATTAATGTAACAAAAATGTCAGAATAAGAAATTATTTTAAAAATTACTTACTATGAGGAACACAAAATACATCAGAGAGGAAAATTATCTCCCAAAGAAGTTGAAATTCTATTAAATTCTGAATAAGTTATTAAAATAATTTTTTAAGTAAGTGATTAAAATAATTAAGAAAGAGGAAGTTAAGAAAACAAATTTATGAAAATTGAATTGATTTAATTTAAATATTAGAAGATACAATTTTAAAGGATTAAATTTATGCAGGGAGGTGGGTGTAGCTGGCAGTGCACATGCTTATTAGCATATGTGAGGTCCTGGGTTGAATCCCCAGTACCTCCATTAAACAAATAAAAGATTACACTTACAATAAATTTAATATATATCTAGTAATAAATATAAAATGTAGTTGTAAAAGACATGCAAGCATGAAATTATAAAGTATTAAAGGATACTGAAAAATAAGAAAGAGAAATTGTATTCATATTTTGGGAGGCTCTTCAGTTTGATCTGTAGCTTTAATCCATCTAGTTTTGTTTGTTTATTTGGCTTTTGAGGGAACTTGACATACTGCATTTAAAAAATGCAGAAAAGCCAAAGCCAAGAATAGCTAGGAACTCCTGAAAGAGATATAAAGAGAATGTACCTACCAAAGATAGATAATGATTAGAAAGTTAGTTGCTAAGATAATGTATTATTTACCAAGTATGAGAAAATAGAGAATCATGAAATACAGCCACTTGATCTATGGCCACTTTTTTTATGAAAAATGGGAATTTAGAAATTAATATTTTCTAATGAAGATACATATCAGTGAAGAGATACTCTACAGATAGGAACATTCATGGAAAATAAATATTTGAAATATGTTTAATTTAATTAGTTAGCTAGAAAACATGAATTAAAACTGTAATCTTATACCTCTTCATGAACCACAAACCTATCCACAAATTCTAGAAGTATGATAATACCAATGATGTTTCCGGAGGTGGAAGAGAAATGCATTTATACAGTTTTGGTGATGTTGTAAATTTTTTAAACTACTGTTACACTTTTGAATAACAATTACAACAAACATATCCTAAGACCTCGAAATTTCACTAACCCATATATACACTGGTAAGCTTTTTGCAGTCATGCACCTGATGACCATAGTAGAATTATTTGTAACAATAAAAAATTATATACAGCTCAAATATCCATGAGCATTTGAATGCATAATTTTGTTTTGGTGTATTTTTGCAATATAATGTTGCAAAACAAAAATGGATAAATTGTAAATGTTTTTCAAAATATATATTTTAGTGAAAAACATGAGTCATAGACAGATATATTTATTCTGAATCGATATGTTTATAGTTTAAGACAAAAAAATTAAATACAGCATTAGGCATGAAAAATTTTTGTATTAAAACTATAAAGAAAAGTAAGCAAAAAAGTTTTAATAATCATTACATCTTGTTTGAAATATATTTTATATACCACAAACTTCCTTAATTTTAATGTATTTTTATCAGTTTATTAAATTTACACAATTATGCAACATTACCTCAAACCAGCTTTAAAACTCTTACATCACTCCTAAAATTTCCTTTATGATCTCTACAGTCAAACCATGTCTCCAATTACAGCCTCAGGAAACCAGTGATATTTGTTCTATCTTTATAGTTTTCCCTTTGTGGAAATTACATATAAATCACATATAATTTGAGTCACATGATATGTTGAATTTTGTGTCTGGCTTCTGTCACTTAAAATTATTTGGAGATCCATACATATTTTACTTATCAGTGGCCCATTCTTTTTATCGGTCTGTTATATTACATTTTAATAGTGGTTGCATTGACTCTATAAATCAATTTTGAGATAATTGTCTTCTTAACAATAATGGAGGTCCCAATTCATAAATATGTTGTATCTCTACATTTGTTTAGTTTTTTTTTCTCTCAGTAATGCTTCCTAGACTTTATTGTAGAGATCTTACATGTTACTTGTTCAATTTATTCTTATATATATTTTTGTAATGACATTGTCATGTTACTTTTAATTTCATTTTTTGATTGTTACTATATATATTTAAATACAGTTAGTTTATTTATTTATTTGGTATCCTGTCATCTTGCTTAACTCTTATATTAGTTCTAATATATTTTATTGTAGAATCTTTAGAACTTTCCACATAGAAGATAGTGCCATTTGGAAATTTAAAAATGTTTTACTTCTTCATTTTCAGTCTTTGTGCTTTAAGGTTTGTTTTGCCTTACCGTACTGGCTTAGGTAGTTTAGTACAATGTTGAATAGAAGTGATGAGAGCAGAAACTCTAGTCTTGTTCTCAATTTTGGGGGGAAAATATTCAGTCTTTCACCATTAAGTATAATGTTAGCTTTAGCCTTTGATGAGATTAAGGAAATTCCCTTCTTCTACAAGTTTTCAGAGAGATTTTATCATGAATGTGTGTTTGTTTTATTAAATGCTCTATATTGACATGATCACATACTTTAACTCCTTGTCTCACTCAATATGGCACATTATATTGAATTGATTATTAATTTAGTTTTTTGATGTTAACTCTTTCACTCTGTTCAGTTTGAATGTATTATTATTTTTATTGCTATTAACTTTGTGAATATTTTATTAAGAATTTCTGTATCTATGTTCATGAAGAATATTGGTATGTAGTTTTCTTCTGCAGTAGTTGTCTGGCTTTAGTGTCACAGTAATACTAACCTTGGGTTGTGTATGAAGTATCCAGAAAATTGTTAAATTTTATTATACTTTTTTCTATATTTAATTTTTAAAATAAACTATTATATAAAATGTGAGCTGTGGTGAGAAAAGATACTTGAAAACATATACGTAAATCAAATAAGCCTTGACTATTATTAAAAAAGAATGACTATTTTGAATGGGATATTACAAAAGCAAAGGAATTAAACTATTAGAAAATCATAACATAGATCAATAAACGAGAATACTTGATATTAAAACACTCTAAAGTCCTTGGAATATTCAAGAGAAAGGTTTCACTTCCTGGCTGCACACCTTTTCTCAGCAGATTCTCACGGTGCAGAGTGATTCTCTAACTCCTGCGTAAACAGCTTCTGCAGTGTCCTGCCTGGCCAGCAGTACTCAGTGATCAGCAGCTTCCCCCATCACCCTAATTTGGGTGGTTTATTGGTTTCCTAGAGTCACCATAACAAAGTACCACAAACTGGCTGGCTTAAGACAACAGAAGTTTCCAGTTCTGGAAGCTAGAATCTTGAAATCAAGAGGCCAGCAAGCCATACTCCCTCTGAAACCTCTGAAAGTGACTCCTTCTTTTCCCTCTCTAGCTTCTCATGTTAGCTGGCAATCCGTGGTGTTCTTTGATTTTAGTCATCACTCTAATCTCTATCCCCATTGTCCTATGGTCATCATTTCCCTCTGTGCCTCTGTGTATTCATTTGACATTTTTCTCTTTGTGTCTCTTTCCTCTTATAAGGACACCAATCATATCAAATTGAGGGCCCACTCTTCTCAGCATGGTCTCATTTTAACTAATGATATCTGCAGGGACCTGATTTCCAAATAAGGTCACATTCACCAGCTCCAAGTGTTAGGTCTTTAACATATTCTTTTTGGAGAACACAATTCAACTTACAGCAAGTGGTGCCTTAAATGAGAAACTGCCCATAAATGACTTTTTCTAGTACCTTCAAGATCAGATTTCTGACAAGTTTCAAAAGTACAACTTGCAGCAAATTTCATCACTGTGGTACTGCATTAACTTCTTTGCCTAAATTTGAGTTTTGTGCCCTTTCCAACAAGTTCTAAATCCCAGGTCTAGAGTGGAGTCTCTTCCCTGGATACTCCATCTCAGCCTTAATGACAGTGGCTACTGTATATTAGAATAGATTGTATACAATATGATTGATATGATTTATAATATGATATATTTGCTATTTCTGTATTCTTTAGAGTTTTGTTCACTTTCTACTAGCCAATCTCTTATAATCTTAACTCCCTATTATTATTATTTACATTAAACTCTTTCTGTTCAAACTACATTGTGTTTTCTCTCTTCAGATTGCAACCAAACTTGTATAAAACTAAAAAACATAAAGGAATATATAATTTCTAAAAACTAAAAGGGAAAATAGAAATGCATAAATACTATCTTTAGCACATTTAGCAGCAAGACACAGGAAAGAAAACAAATAAAGAAGTGAAACAAATAAACACCCAACTAGGGATGTTTAGGATGGCAGAAATAAAATCAAGGAAGTCAATAATGGCAATAGATATAAATATTAAAGTCTCCTAATAGATATATATATATATATATATTTTATTGGAAATAAAAAATCAAATTAAATCAATACCAACCTGGTACTGTCTATTTTAAAAAAAACCTCAAAAAATTCAAACTAATAGAATAAGAAAATATATCTCAGGAAAAAAGTCTCTAAACAAAAGATAGTGTAGTAAATTTAATTCTCTTATTACCAAGATGAAATAAAAATTACATCACATGTATGAAACATGATATAACCTCAGAATTATATAATTCATATCCTATAATCAAAGGAAGAAAATGATAAGTCCATAAACAGATTAGTACTCCATTCACATCAACTGACACATCAAGCAAGACAGAATTTGTTAAGGACTTATTTTATTAAAATATAATATATACTAAGAATGCTTTAATTTGTGTAAGTGAGCGGCTAGTCTTTTCCTATTTTTCTACTAATTCATCTAACTTTTTCTCCTTAAATTATATAGGTTCTTTGAAAATTCTTTATACAAGAACTCTGAATTATATACTTAATAGTGTCTTTTGATGAATAGAAGTTGTTAATTTTAATATAGTTCACCTTATCTTTGTTTTACCTTTATGTTTAACTTTTTAGTTTCATATTTGACAAAACTTTGACTACTCCAAGACCTCTATAATGTATTTTTCTATGTCTTCTAAAACTCTTAATGTTTATTATTTTGCCTTTTCACATTTATATCTATAGCTTATGTGTAATTTTTATATTGTGAATTAGGAGTCTATATATGTATATAAAAGTATATACAGATATATGACTACTGCGTTGATACAGTTTCATTTATTGAAAATACCATGCACAACCCCTCTTAATAGTAGTGTTATTATTTTTGTAATTCAGGCTCCTTTGGGTCAATTTCTGTAATCTCTTTATTTCCATTGCTCAGGTTTTACACCTTTGCACCAATACTACCTCACCTGTCTTCATTTCTATAGCTTCATAGTCAGTCTTGGTACATGGTACTGTTGGATATAGAAGATTTGACCCACCCACTCGATAAGCTTGATGAAATGAGTGTATGCTCATCTCTACATCTGAACATTAAAGAGTTTGTGTTAACTCTAAGTTTCCATGGAAAACTACTTTTTAAATCATTAAGTAATAGCCTAACAACAATTTACCAGGAATTCCAACAAATTGTACTATACAGAACATTTCACTGAACATAGTTCAATAAAGTTCTAAAGTAGTAACAAAAGGAAACCTAGATTTCATTTTAGACTTCAACTGTAAGATTAAATAATTTATGATATAAAATATATCTCAAGGGGAATATTAAAATTTGTGGAGCTGAATAACAAAGAAAAGCATAAACACATCATGTGTAGCATGCATCTAAAGCAGTACTATTATTGAGAGATAAATATAAATATTATGTGAATAAAATGTAAAAAAAAGATGAATTTAATTTAAATGAGCTAAGCATTGAAACAGGTAAATTAGAAAACCAAAAAATGTAAACCCAAAGAAAATAAAAGAAAGGACAAACTAAAGCTAAAAGCAGCTCTAACACTATGGAAAACCAATAATCATCAGAGAAGATAAAAGGAATCAGAAACAGATTTGTTGATTCAA
The DNA here is from genome assembly GCF_048564905.1 of Vicugna pacos. Taxonomy (NCBI): domain Eukaryota; kingdom Metazoa; phylum Chordata; class Mammalia; order Artiodactyla; family Camelidae; genus Vicugna; species Vicugna pacos. Next base: position 92,915,345 of record NC_132987.1, read on the forward strand.
GGATTCTTTGCAAATCCCTGTGTAGTGTGTGCTATTAGCTCCACTTTACAGAATAAAAATCTGACTCTCAGAAAGTGTATTAAAACCACTTCATTCAAATAGTAAGTGTAGGTGCTGGAATAAAAACCCAGCTCTGGAACAAAAGCTCTTATCACTAAGTAGAATTTCTAAAAAATAAAAAAAAAGCAAATGAAGTCTACAGTAATATATTAAACAAGCAAATATATACAAGGTAGTCAAGTACTCTTTATCTGAGATATACAAGGATATTAATGATATTAATGAAATTGACCTATCCTTAGTTTATAATATGATGAAATGAACATTATTCATTTAATCATAACTATAACCTTGTTAGATAAACAGACCAGATGATACCACCCCAGAGTCAACTATATTTTTATCATAAGTCACAAAAACTCAAATTAAAGCAACTATATTAATGAAGGAAATTAACTTTCAAGCATAAATGAAAAGCGTGTAGGAATACATATGTTAAAATAAAGACTAGTCTAATCTTTTGCCTAATGTCTCCAACTAGATTTCTCTCTTTGTCTCTGTTCTGCCTTTCACTTTTATTTTTGCTTCACCATCTGGCTTCAAAATGTTTGTTCCCCTGACAATACCAGGCTTTCTTTTCTGGAAAGGAAAAGGCATTTTCCTTTCCAGAATTTGAGACTGCAAATTCACCTACCAGGCTGTTGAAAGAGAATGAGAGAGAGAGATGTGATAAGCTGATGAGATTTCGTTTTTCAAGGGTGAACTTCATGGTGTAGAGGTTGAATATTCTAAATATTCTACATGTGTGAGCAGTAATTAGGGTGAATTCTCTTTCCCCTTTGCTGCAAAAGATGAGTCCACTCTTTGGATGCATTGTTAGGATTATGTATGCTTAGAAGCACTCCACAAAATTAGCTGCATATAATGCAGTTCCCAAATAGAAAAGTACATATTACTATTTTGCTCTAAACAACTAAACAAATTTCCATCATACAGAACCTGATTGGAGGATTTTTGGAGAAAGAAATGCTTATTTTAAAATTTGATGGATTAAAATATGTATATACTGAAGTATTTATTTTTATAACTTCTAACTTAATGTGGTATTCTTTATAACATAAGTAGCTGTTTTTAGATTTTTCATGTTTTGTATGCATATTTATGAATATATAAAGTACTGCTAGTAGCAAATATCTTTAAATTTATGTAAAATAAGCTTTAAAACCAAGTGGATGACCAGTGAAAAATTAAAATAGAACATTAAAAGAATGAAAAGTTGTAACTAAATGTTAGCAATCTTGAATAGTTACCCAATTCACTATTATTTATTGCATTGACAATTTTAATATCTGACAATATAACAAGGTATTTTATAAGTCATATATAAAATATAGGGAGAACCCTTATAAATATGCTGTATATAAAGTGTATCACAGATTAAATGAAAACACGTTAAGATTGTGATTGAATATTGTTTTAAAAATATAACTGATTACTTTGTTTACATTTGTGAATCATGGATGATATTTCAATTCTATTATAAATTATAAAATAGTTTGTAGAGGTGTTATATATATACATATACATATATACTTGCTTAAGGAGAATATTTAACTGGAAATTGCCATCAGTCTCATTATCTTTTGACAAGCTCACATCACCAATATTTAACAAGTCTAATTTTGGGGGATGAGATTTAGAAAGAAAAAGTAATACTAAGATTCCTTAGAGTAAAAGTTACCAATGACGATTCTTCTCTTTTGGAAGAACTCATCCTCTATCAAAACAGTAGCTGGAAAATTATCAGAACAGTGCACAGAGAGACAGAGATGCTTTTGGGTGAACACATGTAAAATCATCTCCCTGATTTTGATGTCTCTAAACATAAAATCTTCTGACATGGGTGATGATATATAGCCAAATATATAAGCATTCATAATCTATTTCAAGTAGAACACTTCCATACAATAAATAGCTAAAATATTGTCCTTTTGCAAAGAGTGAACTTGTAAATGCTTTACTTAAAAGCTAGACTGAAATTGAATGCTTATCATTTATGTATCTTCAGTAGTCAATACATAAACAGTAGGCAGCCACTAACAAACAGAATAATCCAGACCTTTGTGGATTGAAAGGACTAGAATAGAAATTCAAACAAAATGAGTGATTGTGGGTTGATTCAATTATGACCAAATTCTGTGGAAGTTAAGTGGTAAGTCTGAATTTAAGCAGAAATCACTGAAATGTGAACACTGAGTAATACTGAGGGGAAAAAAATCTCTCTCTTTGACCTACACACACACACACACACACACACACACACACACACACACACACACACACACACACACACATATCTTTGGAAATCCAAATATTTCAAATAATTTAATGTGCCTATTCAAATATTCCCTAAAGTGTAATCAATTGGGTAAAAACAAAGTATATATTTTAAAAGACATGAATTCAAATTTGAGAGCTATTTTTCAAAATGGAATGAACAGTTTAACTCATTCTGCTTTCAAGGATATATTCCTAAACTAAATGAAGAAGAATCAGAACACTGGAAGACAATTCTAAACTATTTGATCAGAATCCCATGTCTAGAAATTCAAAATATTTAGATAATTTCAATAAATAAAATGTAATTTAATGTTAGAGCTAAAGAATGATTTACAGCCTCTCTTAAAATTCTCCTAAAGACATTCTCCTTCCCTTCATTTTCATATTTATTTTGGCTTTGACTTTTTCTACTCTAGGTCATTAGTTTATATTTGTTACAGATTTTCTCAAATGTTTCTTTTGAAATTTTATGAAGAGAAATTAAAATTAAAAATGTAAAATAATCATTCAAATATACCGTAGAAAGCTATAAAAATAAAACTACCCATCACCCCTGTTCTGATGTAGAGTTGCGAATTTATTCCACTGTGGGAGAAAATTAATTCCACTCCATTATTTGAGACCAAATGAGAATAAGCTTTTAAAATAATTATACAGATGACAAAATGAATCTGTGATACTAATTCAAGCATACATCAATAGAAACAATAAATAATATTAAATAGGCTAAACTGTGAAATTATCAAGGGCAAATGTTAGAATTAAGTCAGATCAGCTTTAAAATATTGCTTACAAGAAAACAATGGTCGTGGAGTAAAGGAATACATCATGAGGTTTTACTCAGAAGAGTAGATACAGAACAACAACAACAAAAGGCAGAAAAGCTATTACCTTTTAGGGACACCGGATGATAAAGCAACTAGGGATAGACAAAATGGTATGCTTAAGAAAAGAGAGGACCCAGAATGCATTGAGGCAGAAAGAATACTTGTGTGTGCTAAGAAGAAAAGAGAGAAGCTGGCTTAATAATGATGCAACTGAAAATAAGAGCGAGCCATACAGGATCTACTGTTTTAGAGGAAAGTGTTTTCCTCTCCACTACCATTTCTGAAACTTTTTCTACAAGAGCCATATGTAACAGGTCCTTAGGAAAACTGCTCATTATGATTATCCTCACTTTTCACTTTCAAAACCTAAATTATTTTCATACCGCCCCTCACTTTTTTGTTAAGTAGGGATAGCAAAGTCAAGACATATGGCCCTTCTCCCCCTCTCTACCCATGTGAACATTCCTAATTGGACTGATTTTAGCATTCTTTAGTAATGCACGTGATAATGATCCCAGAACCCTCAACACAGGGTTCTGGCCAACTAGCCCATATGAGTTGATGGGCAAGGCCGTGTAGGCACTTACCATAAGTGGCTTCATGTTGCTATTCAGTCACTCTGCCTCTCCAGCTATACTGTGTGCTCTGAGTCCTCAGTTCATATCACTTCTTTGTAGTGCAAGTCTTCCCTTTTAATAAATGTGCAGTAAAAGTTTTTCATAGTAAAGATTATAGAAGACATGGGCTAGTGCTCAACCACAATTGTATTTTCCTCATATTTTAACTCATGAGTATTCACTATTACTGGCCACCAAATGTTCCTGATTCTCTTTGGAGCTCTGGTAAGACGGTACTCCCCCATTCCTTGAATTTAGATTTAGACAAGGTTTGTCTAATTCAGTGGCTTTCAACCTTAATTGTGCATCAGATTCTTCAGAATCTGCTGAAAGGCTTGTGAAAATGGATTTCTAGTCTTCAATTCAGTATATAGGTGACTAAGTGAATCTATCATTTTCCTCACCTAAGAACTTGTTAGAAATACTCTAAGTATTAGAGTTAGAGTAATACCTAGTAATACCGTGAGTATTTCTAACCCAGCATTTAACTGCCCAGATTATTTAAACCCAGTGTTTAACTCTGAGGGCAGGACAATAAACCTTGCATTTCTAGCAAATTCCTAGGAGATACTGATATTGCTGGGCCAAGGAACACATGTTTAAAACCACCAGTTTAATAAAATGTAAGTGGAAAAGGCAGAAATTCGGAGACAGTGAGTGATTTCCTCTCTTTCTCTCTCTCTCCCTCTCTCTCCTTCTCTGTCTCTCTCTCTTCCTCCTCCCTCTCTCTTTCCTTGTCTCTCTCTCTCTCCCATCTGCCATGGAAACCTGCAACATTCACATTCTGGCTTCTCCATTAGTCTGGACCCCATATTAAGGAGACATGGAGAACTCAGGTCAGACATGGAGAACACAGAACATGTCTAACAGGAGTAAGAACTAAACCTTGTCACTTCACATAACTAAGATGTTCATGTTGTTGGTTTCCATAGTATTCATTACCTAACCCAATCTCACTGGAAAAAATATGCTTTCCAGTGTTTTTAAACATCAACATGTTTTCTTTTAAATGAATATCTGATTATTAGCAGGAGAAAATCATTCCTGTATCTCTTTCCTTTCTTGATTAAGTGTCTCAGAATTAAATTTGCACTGATTTCTTTATATTAGCCAGATTAAACCACTTCTTACCATAATTTCAAAATATATAAGAAATATTAAGTAGGTAATTATGGAAATTAAAATGAAGTACACATTTTTACAGATCAAGTTTAATAAAATTGTCTCTAGTAGTATTTGGTGAAAATCTGATTTTGGAAAACTAAAAAAGTTCGCTGACTGCTTGTTTTAGTTAAGATAATAATTGATTTACAGAAAAAATAATGCAAAGCAAAACTATATCAAATACACGACTTGCAGAATCTAGGAAATTAATAGCATTGTATTATTCAAACAAGTGAATTTCAAATGATGAGTGAAATTCAATACTGAGGCTAGAGAAAATTACTTGATGATTTCTCAAAGTCATCATCTACAAGGTGGGGAGAATATTTCTTATAAATAAAATATGTGCCAAAAAACAGGTAGCATTTTAAAGTGACTCCAGAGGACTAGTTATTTTTTTTCCTCAAGCCACAGATCTTTTCACTACAGAAATACAGAGTTGAAGAATCCATCATATCTCATATTCCGTGTATTGTCATTCAGATAGTAGTACTGGAAACATTTGAATTACTGTATAGAAAACAATTTTTAAACCAATTTTATTTGACATACCTTGAAAAATCAAATTACACATATGAATCAGATTAATGTGTCTTAAATATTCTCTAGTTTCTTATAAGATTATATCAGCACTGTGAGATCATTCAATACTAAAAGATTAAAGTACAAAGGACTACCAATTGAAAAGATAAGACAATTTTTCATTGTTAGATCTATCTGATTAAAGCACAACAACCTGCGTATCAAATGGCTGTTGAAGGAAAGAATACTTTAGCTTTCCTCTCAGTAATTGAGTCAATTGCTTTATATTTATTAAATCATTGCTTAAGATAATTTCTGTACATAAAATTTTTTCTTGGGCAATTTCAATTAAAAATTCTGGTTTTATAATCATATTGCTTAACTTGTGTGAAATAAGGTTTGGACATACATGTGCATAGTGTGCACTATGTGATATAATATTTGCACTTATCTAATAATTGTGTCAGGATAAAAACACTTCCATTATGAAATAGATTCCTTGACATGAGATAGGATCTTCAAATAACTAAGAAGAATTCAAGTACCTTTGAAAATCTTCGAGTCTCCTGGAGACTCATGTTCATATCATTTAATTCTGGAGAAAGTTAAAGTGACCAACCTGAACAATTTTTAAGAATTTAGGATTTTTCTTTACAATTTAGAGATTGAGAAAGTACTCAGGAGATTTTCTATATCATTTTCTGTTGTGGATTTTCTATAAATCAATTAATTATTTGTTATAAAGTACTATCTTAAAATAAAAAATTTACTTTTAAAACTGTGTGATCTATATTCTATTCACAATTCTCACACAGGACTATGTGTGAATATAGTTTGTGTATATTTACATACACATGTACACATACATATTCATATATAAGTAGTATACATAAAGTATATAAGTATGTCCATATATACACACATATATACATATACAAGAATATATATATTTGAATATATATATATACACACATACATATACACAGATATACATGATTTTACTTCATCATTATTTGGCCTTTGAAGTACATAAGTTCTAATTTTCATATACTTTTTTATAAAATGATAGAAAGGAGGACTAAATAACAAGTTTTCTCTGTATCATGTTGAATTATGCCCCGAGATTTTGCAATCTAAAATGCCGGGATTTCACTGGAAGAAACAATGTGATATTCTTTTAATCCTAGTTCAGTTAATAAGCAGCATATATGAAAGAGAATGAAATAGAAATGAAATAGAATTGAGAGGGAAATTTCCCCATTAAAAGGGAAAAATGAACATTTAACAATAATACCAAAAAATCATTTAACTTACCAAATCAGGTATTTTATTATGCTTTCTCTGAGATTTGTCATAGTTCATTGCTACTAATTCTACCTAAATAGTCAATGGTCAAGAGTAGATCCTGGGAAATAATAAGCAATTGCGTTCTCTCCCTCTCTGTTTCTCCCTTCCATGTATCTGTCAGTCTATCTTTCTCTCTAAATATTACTAAATGCATGTAATTAACAATACTAAACAAAATTTAATTATTTAAGATAAACAAACTTTTTATCATAAGTCAATATTCCAGACTGAATTATTTGTAAAACCATTTTAAACCATTCATTTCATTCCCTTTAAAGTAATATTGCTTATAAAATATTCTTACTATGTTTTCAAGGTTTGGTATTTTATAAATTTCTTATGTAAGTTTCAAGAAAATTATTTATTTATGAATCAGGTTAAAATACTTGTGTAGGTGGTTGCTTTGATATTTAATACCATTTTTAATTAAAGAGTGAACTTTATTCAGAAGTAAATTGCAATTTATACATTACTTGACACCAAAGACATCAGTATTTGTTAAAATTTTACTTTATATATGGCAGTAAATATTTTCTGTGTGATGAATCTGTTACTATTATTACTATTTCATTAGTATACCTATGCATTCTATGAAAATGAGCCTAATTTTCTAGTAGCAATTATATAAGCTCAGAATTGTAAACCCACATGCCTTTAGGGACAATGTAGGTACATGAATTAATGAAGTTGAGTGATTTGCATATTAAGCAGGTAAGGAATTTTTTACTTCCACAAAATACTTGACTGCATAGGCTCACAGTTTATCTTTCATTTTCCATTAATATTAAAAATGTAAATAAATACTAGACATATTTAACTCTCCCTTTGAATCATTATTCTAAAGCACCACCACAAGGGCAATAACAAAAGCAAATGACACATTGTGGACCCTTTTGAGTTGGTCCCCAACAAGTGTCCTGCTCTGTGTCAATCATGCCAATAAAACGAGACTGAGTTTGGGTGAAAAGCAAAGGAAAGATTTATTCTCTGATCAGAGAATGGAGAGGTGTGAGCTCTGGCTCTAGAGCACGGGCTCTCCTGACAGGCTGTGGGCAGGGCTGCTTTATAGGGATCTCCCCAGCGGGGATGGGGATGGAGTTCTCCTGGGACCTGTGAGCTGTGTTGCTCATTCTCCAGATCCATTTGGACAGAGAGCCTCTGCTCACGCCCACCACTGCCATCTTGAAGTGTCCCAGCCCCTCTTCTGCACACATCCCCTGAGCTGAAGTGTTGGTGCAGCAGTTCGGCCTCTGCATGTGGCATCCTATGAGTAAGTGAAACTAGACTAAGCACAAAGGAAAAAAAAAAAAGTTAGACTTTGTTTTATTACCCTAATTCCTCAAGGAATTGTTAATGAGATTTGCTGATTATACTTAAACATACCTCTGGGAGAAAATAGGAAGTGGTGGGAAGCAGCCCTACTTATTTCTAACTGTTTGCTTTGTTTTGGTATGTGTGCCCAGTTTTTCCAGGTCTTTCAATACGGAAGAGAGTCTAGCAATCTGGATTTTTTTCATGGAGGCAATATTGTTAAATTTCTTGATTTTTACATAGCTGCAAATTGTTTAACATACATCATTATTAATATCACATGGGTCAAGATTGCAGATCACCTCAATATATCTGTAGGCAGAATACTGCAGAGTAAGCAGTTTGAGGTCCCCTAAACTACACTTTTTGGTATTTTTATATATGACACTAATATGAAGTTTAAACAAATGATGTTATTAAGTAGTTGGCCCACAATTCAGTTTAATTATTGAAATTTTAATCATTTTATTCATTAATTTGTCTCATCTACATTTTTGTATTTACTCAGTGAAATTGATTTTTGAAAGTTGTATTACAAGTTGTAGAAGAAGAAGGATATGAGTTATCTGCTCTAATCTCATAATCAACATTATTTACTCTCTGAGTAGCTATAAAATACTAATAACATACAAATATTATGCTTTTTCTTATTTATAGTATTTTTATATACTATCTTGTTAGTTTTTCCTAATAAATGCTATACTTGTAGTAGTAAAAATACTTGATCTATATTACTATCGATATATTTCCAAAATTTAATGTGAATAATATGGAAGAATAAAAGATATAGGCTGGTGATTGTTGAGATTACACATTTCCAGTTAATGGAGAAAAAAAGGTATATATATATTTTTTGCAATTAAATGAAAGCTTCCCCAAGGATATTTTCACTGACTTTTAACATAAGGCTAGTGTGTCTTACTCACTGAGCAAAGTATGTCAAAATAAGTTCTGTATCCTTCATTCTATGCAAGCACAGAGATCATTCTATACAGAGGTTCAAAAGGTTTATGAAAATGCTTTTTTTATAATTGTGGATTTTTAAATTTCTAAAAGAATAAATGAGGCTAAGTATCACTTTAAATGCCTGTAAGTAAATCAATTCTAATTTTACAAGTTCATAAACAGATCACCATCTTTTCTGTTTATATTTAATTCTTTACTCTTATTAATTCTGTGTATAATTACTAAGAAAAGCATAGTTATGAAGTCTTTATTTTATGTACATCTTCATTATCAGAATTTATACACTCAAGGCTATTTCCCTGTTAAATAATGTATTATGTCTTAGGATATTATGTTTTTTTGGCTTAAAATATTTTTAAGAAACACAGTTGCATATTTTACTCTGCAAATGTTGCTGTTTTATGAGAACTTTTATAGCATCTAATTCTGCTTTTCTTTTATTTTAATGGCTTTTCTGCTATGCTAAATTTGTGATGTATGATGAGACAAACAGAAATAAATGTATACATTAATTCTGTAAAATTAATTTAAAATCCTTTAGAAACACTGTCACAACCTTGTCGATTAGTTTATAGTTTATGCTGCATTGAGAAGAAGGGGCGTTCTTAGCACTGTAACAAATCAGTTAATTAGGGCTCAGGTAAATGTCTGAAGAAAATAGGACTTTTTCAATACAGCATTATATAATACTCTGTTAGACCATAAAAAGAAATAATGAGGCAAGGAGAAATTAGCACCAGGAAGGAAAAGGGTAGATTTTTACACACTATATAAAGTTGTGAGATTAGATCAGCTTCTCTAAAATTATTGTAGTTATTTACTTTAAATAATTTTCCAGGTGAGACACTTTGGTCACTTACTTGTTACCTCTATGTATGTAGGGGAAAGAGAGAGAGAGAAAAAGCCTTTCTGCAAATCTTTCAGTGATTCATTGTGCTATTCACTTTTCAGTCACCGAAGGATTTATCTGTATTTCCTGAATAAATTATTACTTAAATTAATATTCTCCAAGATTCTAAATAATATTAAGCACATATTTTAAAAATGACTAATTAGAAAAAGTGTGTTTTTGAAAATAGACACTTATATCTTGGTATTGAAATGCATTCCTTTGTATAAAAGTGCCATCAGGTATATTTGTTGGCAGTGTAGATGGTATAATCACTTTGAAAAACAATTTTCTTATTTAAAAAAGATTTTCTTAAAAATTAATTTCTCATGTAATGAAAATACACAGTCTGTAACCTACAATTCTACTTCTAGATATTTACCCAAGAGTAATGAAATTATTTTTATTGAAATGAATTGTATAAAATATTTATAACAGCTCTTTGGCCAATAGACTAAAACTGGAACTAATTTAGTTTCCCATTCAGTTAATGAATGGATAAATAAATTTTTGTATATTCATATACTTTATATAATTCATAAAAAATAAAGAATGAAATAATAATACATACAACACAATGAATAAAACAATTTTGTTCAGAACAGAAACAAAACAAACACAAAGAAATACATACTCTTATTAACCAACCAAAATGTGTGTTTATGAGTTTATAAGTACATTGCCTATTCCTCTTCTTGGCTCATTTTAATATTGGGATTGCTATCTTGTGTTGTTGATTTACAGTTATCAATATATTTTAATATGATTTCTATATGGTAATTATTATTCCTTATCAGTTTTATGCATTATTTCATGGTTTATATTTTTCATCTATTTTTATTTAACATCATAACTCTTTCATCTTTTGTTTGTTTTCCTTCATGGTTAGTGCTTTCAAAATCTTTGTTTGAGAAATTCTTCATAGTATCTTAGTAACAATGAGAGTCTGTAACGGTTTTGTTTATTTACTTTATAGTTTTCTTTTCATTAAGTTTTTAAACTGTCTGGAGTCCACCTTTCTACACAGAATGAGGCAGAGATCCAAGTTTATTTTTCTCCATATAATGAACCAATTTCCCCAACACTATCTAATAAACAATCTGTTCTTTGTACATATATTTGTGATGCCCTTCTTATCATGAATTAGGTTTTCATATATTTGTAAGCATGACTCTGAGAAACATTAGGAGAAGGCAGTTGGCAAGTTCTGTGGTCCAGCAAGAGGAGGTTGAAAATAAATGTCTGTGAATGACTGGTCAGGCTACACAAGATTTCATCAATTTCACTTCTATGTATAAGGCACTTATCCTGCCCTTGCGTTACTTCTGTTGCCTCAGTTTGTTATGTAAAGACTTGACAAATAAAAATACAATGGGATTTAAAATATTTCTTTGAAAGTATTATCTCTCTGCTTTGCCTAGTCAAGTTCTGCAGGCCTTAGTTCTCCCACATACACTGACTTTCGAGAGACTTGAGTCTCCCCACACATTTCTCAGGTTGATGGCATCTGTTGCTGCTATTTGTTACCAGAATCCACATTTCCCTTTAGCTCTTGCAGCTACTCTAGGCTTGTTTCTCTAAGCAGACTGAGTTTGCTATTATCTTGGTGTGAACCATCATCTACTCAATGCCGTCTTCGTATGCCCCGCTTTTCCTAAAGTCTCCCAAACTGTGTTATCATCCTCTCTTTTATTCTACAGCCAAGGAGTTTCTCTTCTTAATTTATAGAAAACCATCTTTTTTTTTTTTGTCTTCCTTCTTCTTTGGTAGGCTTAAGCTTTGGAAACATGTCTTCTAGGATCATTCTTTGAGATAAGGAATCACAGAACCTGGCACCTGGTTAAGTGGGAAATAGGAAAGGGGAATAAAAGGGGAAAAATATTAACATTTTAAAAAGATACTATTAATGGTAATTAAGAAGAATCTGTGTACCATATTATGACAACTTCCAAATCAATGTGTATTTATATAATGTTTTATAATTGACAGAGTGCTTTTAAATCCATGGATTCACAGAAAGGTAGGCACCTCACCAATGTGCATATGTATGAAGTCCAGTCAGCATCTCACAATGCAGGACCAGTTATATTGATTCTCTAGTTTTTAACACACCGTAAACTTTCTTTATTATCAACAATTTTCAACTAACTCTCCACATATGACTGTATTGCTTAAGGAATTTTTCATGTTAACTAACAAAAGTGCCTGGCTTTTCCTTATCACACATTAGTTTACTGAGCTACCAATTATTATGCCCTGAGGGAAGAAAAACTAATTTTATTATTAGCTTAGGTACAACACAACTAGGAAGTTAAATCTACTACAGAAAATCACTTCATATAAATTCTTTTAAAATTAACTGCACTTTTAGATTATTCATGCCACTGCTTCTCTCCAATAGCATGGATAAGTGAAAGTTGATGAAATTGCTAAATTGAGTTCTTCAGAACAGCAAACTGGAAAGTTTCCAGGAAGTTAACACTTTTCTTGATTGAAGATCAAATCATTTATTTTAAGGAATAGTCTCTTCACAGTATCACCCCAGAGCATTTGAACTGGGGGTTTCAAAATCACAGTTTGAAGTTTCTCATCTCACAACTCCCACATCGAAGCTAGGGTCAAATATGTTGAAGTTATGAAACAATATACTCTAAACTAGAACCAAAGAATAAAGAAAAAAAGTGGAAGTTGTAGAAAGTGCAATCCTTTTTTCCCTACTTGCAGACTTCTAAACTTAAAGAGGAATGTCTTCTGAAATCTTTGTCTTGTTACATAATTACCATTTTTAAAAAAGGCATGTCTAATGCCCTGTTTAGAGGATATATTTATATGATCATTTTGATGAAATTACACGACTAATTTAAAAATATGGTTTGGCAGTACTTAAATGACTGGTTTGTTGATTGGCTAGAAAAATTGATTACTTATTTTAAGGCTATAGAAGGCAATCAGATTGTATTACTCTGTATTGGCTCTCTTGGTATTTCATGATATAACAAAGTTTATTACATTTTCTTTCCTTTTTAGTTTTTTCAAGATCTTAATTTCCAAAGAGTTTCGATAACTGAAACAATTAGTGTATCCCACTGCCTTCTTGATAATAAAGCCCAAATGCAACTTCCCTTTTCTTGTTTTCCTAATGGAGTCCTTCTGATGATACATCTCTCTGTGACGAACTTTCATTAGTAAATTCTGGAGGACGCTTTTCCAGCAATTTCTGCTAGTGGCACCCCAGTGACTTCTCTGCCACTCAGGGGCCTAGGCTATGCTTCTCTACAAGGTCTGATCTAGCTCTGGGTGTTCTGGGAGTGCTCTAACCCAGCTCTAAGGGTAGTAGCTACACGTACATATGCATATATAGTCTTATGTTCTCTAGAGTTCCCTTTACTTCTTACTAACTAAGTCTCATCACTCTAATCCCCTAGAACAGTTAATAATTCTTTATATTGAGCTCTTCAAATTACTGTGTGGTTTCTACCTCCTGACTGAGCCCTGATTAACATACAGGAGATGATGGCAAAGTGAGGTTGAACAGATTTTCACTTCCTGTTCACTGTTCACAGATAGAGATTGACTTTAAAAATAATGAATGCCAATAGAGTTTATTTTCATGGAAAATACACCCCCACAGAAAAATAGTGAAATTTAAAGTGGAGAGGGAAAAGGACAGATGCCAATGTCTTTGATCAATATGATGGGGTAAACAGGTGGTTACAAAATGACAATGATCATCAAGAACACAGGGAAATTCATATGGTGAACACTAGTCATTTATTTTAAGATATACTTTTTTCACCGTCTTACCTCAGAATATTTAAACTGTATATCAAGAGCCAAAAGAATGTGGATTTTATACGTGTGTGAGACAAACTTTGAAACTGAAAGTATGGAGTTGAGAAAATACAGGTTACTAATTTTCCCCTTTTCTACCTGTACTATATTAAATATACATGAATGTGAGACTTTTCATTGAAAATGATTTCAGAAAAGTTCGTCTCCGTTATGAAAAGCCCAGGTTCATTTACTGGGTTTTTTTGTTTTGTTTTGTTTTGTTTACTTGTTTTTTTGTATATGCTCTGAAAGAGTACTCTATTTTTAATCATTGTTTAATTTGTAAAAGAATGCAGCTAGAAATTTTTTTTTTAGGTCAACAATAGCTACACATTTTTGGATAATGTCCAGTAACCTTGGATATGTAATTAGAACAGATGGCAATGTAAACAGAAAGAAACATTCCTAGCTTCTTAAGGACAATCTTTAATTAATTAACATATATTTAGATAACTTTGAGATTTCAATTGAGAGCAGTTATGGAAAATATTTTGATCATGTTAAAAACTGCATAGTGGACTACAAATATATACCACTACCAAGTATAGCTTTTACATGTTTTCACAAATTTGTATTGAACTGCTAAGCCATATGAATAGACAGTCTACAAATAAAGTGCCAGATCACCATGAGAAATATTTTATTTAGTGGACTCCAAATTTAAGAAAAAAATCCAGGGTAACATTTAATTTACTTGAATTTTTAAAAATCAGATAATTTAGCTAATACCAAACAAAAGTCTCATATAAGTAATTGAAAATCACGATGCCAATGATTTCTCATATTATAAAAATCACAACTCCTAAAATGTTTTTAAACAGGTACTCTTCTTAAACAGTTTATTGCATAATTTCTAGATTAAAGATTTCCAAAAATATTTTAAGACAATAAAATCTAAAAAATTCATTGTGAATTATAGTCTTATTACCTTTAAACATACACTTTACTTAAATGAGCTTATTTACTATTTCACCTTAAATTGTTTCCTAAGAATTAATATAAAATCTTTAAAACAATTTAATAAGCAACAGAGCTATCAATTTTGGTTCAAGCAATTACAATTTGATTGTAAACACATAAAAAAGAAACAAATACATTGAAGTATTTCTTACTATTCAGGCCTTGTCTGGTACTTTAATTTTGTCCAGTTGCTCTTTAGGGGGTGCTGTTTGACCCACACATGTGGAATGCCTAATTTTAGCTTTTGGGTCTACTTTTTTATCTTGGGAAACATCGTGGAATTTAATAGCAGGAATACTTCTTACTGATCTAACTGAAGTAGACTCCTGATTTCGATAAGTGTGCTTTTATTTGTTTCCAGTGTGAACTTTTGGTGATTCTTTTTCAGTAAACTGACATCTACGTTTTGCTTTTCTTCACAAGGATGAGTGGTCAGTTTTCTTTCTCAGAAAACATTTTCTTTGCTCATCTCCTGCTGCCTGCTCATATGCTGCAAATACCATACTGTGCCGTCTTTGGCACTCCCAATGGTAACTCCTTTCCTTTGTCCCTTCTGTGGTGCATTGAGTTACAGCCTTCATGCCTACCATGCTCAGTCTACTGGCTGGGCCTTCCTCCGAACAGGAAACAGCATACCTATACCTCTTTATATGTTTCAGTCTGGTTTGCTCCGCTGTTGGCATTGACATGTGTTAGCCACCTAAAAGGGTTAGTAAGTTATGTAAGTATGACCCATTCAAGTATCATATCACATTTACAGGTATTTAGGCGTAAGGCATAAAATTGGGTACATTAGGTAAAATTTTATGACATCATGACAAAATTATTAATGGCATTGGTTGAGTTGGTAAAATTATTTATGTGTGACTTCTGAATATTGGCAGTACTAGCTTTTAAAGCATTCCAATACTTTTCTTTTGAAAAGTCTGAGATGCCATTTTACATTGGTTTTGTATACGATCAGTACAGTTACTCATAAAATATTGCATAACATTATGTCAGATTAACATATTCATCATCTATCAGGAATTTCATTTCATGTTTTTATTTTATGTGACTACAAACTGAATATGTACAGTTACTAAGGAGGGAATAATAAATAGGGCATAATATCACAAATTTTTAGTAAGGATAATGTTTCCTAATAACTTTAGTTCTTGGGTATTATCTTTATAAGTATTTATGATTTCATTCTGAAACTACCTACTAAGATATCAAAAAATAACTAAAGAAAGTAAGCAAATGATGAAGCATATAGACGTCATTGAGATTATTTGAGTTATTCCCTTGGGATATATATGCTTTTTAATACTCTCTCATTATTTTTGTTTGACACTAAAAATATATCCTCCATTTCATTTGCTGGTTTACATGTGTGAATTAGTTTTTCCTTAGAATTGAAAAAACTAAAGTATAAAATATATTTAACAGAAGTTGTCAAAAAGAAAAGTTGTCACAGAAAATATTAACCTAACAATTTTTCTACTTACTAATTCAATTAATTCTTAGATGTATATGACACATTCTTTACTGCAAATGCACTACAATGAAACAGTGAAATTTCTGATTAGGATGATCAGGAACTATTCTATTTAGTAGTGTAGCTCCTGGAATCTTATCATAACCAGAGTGAAAATTATAGAAAACTGGTTTAGTCCAAAGATATCTATGATCTGAAACCAACACAGAACCATGGGATAATATGGGATTTCTCATCTCATATCTGCCTTGGATCAGGAGTCCAGCACATTTTAGCTAGGTCCTCTGTTTAGGATCTGAGAAGGCACTGGCTGGATGTGTTTTCAACTAGAGTTTTGATTAGAGAAAAGTCTACTTCCAGACTCCATCATGTTGCTGGCAGAAATGTATTTCCTTGCAGTTAGATAATTGGCATTCCTATTTTCTTCATAGTGAGTAGGGGACCTCTCTAAATTCCTAGAGCTCACACTCAGATCTTTGTCACACAGTCCCCTCCATAGGCCCTCTCACATTTCAAATATCTTCCCTCAGGAAGGGTTCAAGTTCCTTTTAAGGGCTCACCTGACTTAATCAAGCCTATCCAGGATCATTTTCTTATTTGATTGACTCAAAGTCAACTGATAAGGGACTTTAACTGTATCTATAAAATTCCTCAATTCTGCCAACATTCAGAGGGAGAAAATACTACTAACTGTGTACATTAAAGGATAAGAATCTTGGGAGCCATTGCAAAATTTGGCCTACCATGGTGGCTTTGCTGATAGAATAAGAATGCCTAAGGGAATCCAAAAGGAAAGCTGAACACAATGCAGATCCTCTTACTTTTCTTATAAAGAACTGTATCAGTAATTTTGGAACACTAAACAGATGAAGTATTTTAAATTATATTTCTCTTTGGTCCTGTTTAATGCAGTAAATTAGCCTTAGTGTTTTAAAATACACACATATCTGAAAGTTTTAATTCATGCCCAGTAAGCCTTTTACTTGATATAGGTTATAGTATAATGTCCTTGATCACTGAAATAAAAATTCACCATTAGAGAACCAAAAAATGTTTCTTTACTTTGCTCTGATCTTCTTTCTGAAAAGAAGCATATATTTAGCTAATATGGTAATATTTATAATAAATTATGTAGTTTTATATCCCTTGACTTTGCCTATAGAAATTCTACCTTTTAGTACTCCTTATCTGTTAAATCTCCAATAGCATCTGATGAGGTATTTATTGTTTACCCATATATCTACTATTTATGTAATGTCCAGAGCAACAGACTTATAGGAAGTTCAATAATTTACTAGTATAGAGATGGTTATTATTCCCCATTTAATGCATACTATCTTCTTTCCCAAAGATGTCTACTGCAAACTGTACATAACTATGTCATATGCCTATGTCTGACACACATGTGATTTTAACAGCATTAAAATCATAATACATATTTGATTTTTTAAATTAATAATATAGTCAATTATTAAAAACATTCTGTTTGAAGCACTACTCTAGCTATTGGGTATATAGTAGTGAACACACAGAAAAGGTTTCAAGCAGCATGAATCTTACTTTACACTGGGGTGGGAAGAAAGGAAACAACTAAACTGATAACTGAGAAAAATAATCATCAAGAGTAGCAGGGAAAATAAAGGAAATAAAATCAATTGTGTAATCAGTCTCTCTTAATTTATTAGATACAAATAGGAAAGTCTATTTTTATTTAAATTTCATTCCAAAATCTGAATAATTTAAATAATTGAACTATTGACCTCTTTTAAGTTAAAAGGAATTAACTATAAAACACTGGTCCAACAATATTAATTTAATAGCATTAAAATGTTTTCTATATTAATTGTTCTATGTATATTCCTACTTCTTCTTGTATATGTTTTGCAAGCTTATATTTTGTTAGGAAATAACAAATTTCTATAACTGGGCTTTTGAATTTGTCACCTGTAGTAGGCACCCTCTCAGAATAACTCCTAATGATCCTACCTCCTGCTATTCATTTTTTTAAATGTAATCACCTCCCCTTGAATGTCAGCAAGCCCTAATGCCTTCCCTCTACATGGTAGAATAAGACAAAAGTGATTGGATGTCATCACTTTGGATGTTAGATTATATAAAGACTGTGTCTTCAGTCTTGTTCCTCATCTCTGTCTTTCTGGCTGTTCTTGCTTGCTCATTCTAATGAAGCAAGCTTCCATGTTGTGAGCTGCCCCAGGGAGAGTCCCATGTGGTAAAAAGCTGAGTATGGCCACTGATTGACAGCCAGCAAGGAATTAAGGGCCTCATTCTAACCTGGGAGGGTCTGTATCCTAACAAGTGATTGAGCAGAGAAGTAAGTTCAGTTGAACCTTCAGATAATTGCAGCCCTAGCTGAAGGCATCACTGCAGCCTTGTGATAGACCCTAAGCCAGAGAACCCTAAGAGGTTATACCTGGACTCCTGAGGCACTGAAAGTGTGAGATAATAAATGTTGTTTTGAAGCACCAAGTTTTGGGTTAATTTTTTATACAAGAATAAATATCGCCAGAGAGTTGTATATAGCATTCTTCTGCTGTTTTAATCGCTACTGATTGCATGTTTTTATTCCCTCTCTAGTTACTAATGTGGATACTCTTGTTTCTTTTCTTTTCCCTTGAACAAGCTTCAAGGGGGTGTTCCTACTCTTTACATTTTCTTTCTTTTTTTTTTATCACCTTCAAAGAACCAGATATCAGATTTATTAGTCTTTATGTGTATATATTACTTACTGATTTATTGTATCTTATAAAAATGTAAGGCATACAACAAATTTCTATTTCTTTGAAATTTTAAGATTTACTTGTGACAAAGTTCAGAGATTATTTTTGTATTTTTCCCATGGATATAAATACAAAAGATACATCCTTTAAACTTTCAGGGAAAAGTTCTAAATATATCTAACTAAACTGAAGTTCTTTAACTAAATTATCTATAACCTCACTGTCTACCAAATATTTCTTATTTGTAAAGAGATAACTCTCTCCCATAATTTCATTCATACAGAATTCTCTTTGCATTTTTATTAAATGTATCTTTATGTAATTAGTTGCTGTTGAGTTTGATGCTATTAGTATATTTACCTTTTATTACTACCTAATGTCATTCTTTGTCTTACTTGTAATGTTAATCATAAATTTCATCCTATCTAGTATATATTTTATCAGTATTTTACTTTTGTATTAGCTGGCTCAGGCTGCCATAATTACATACAATCAGCTGAGTGACTTAAACAACAGAAATTCACGTCTTACAATTCTGGAGGCTGAGAAGTTTAAGATCAAGATGTTGGCAGATTTGGTTTTCGGTGAGAGCTTTCTCACTGACTCTTTCTTGTGCTTCCAAGCAGAGAAAGAGATGTCTTTTTTTCTCTTCTTAAAAGGCCACTAATCCCATCATGAAGACTACATTTATCACCTAACCTAACTCATTATCTCTCCTAAAGGCCTTATCTCCAAATACCAGCACACTTGGCCTACAGGGTGGGAAGGGGGGTATTGGAAAGGGAAAGGTTAGGGCTGCAATATATGAATTTGGGGGGAATGCAAAGATTCAGTCCATAACAATTTGCAAGCTTTTTTTGAAATCACATGGTTTTAAACAGACATCTAATAAGCAGCCTGAGTAAAGTTCTTAAATCAGTCTGTTCCTCTTTAAAATGTTTGTCCATTCATTCTTAAAAGAAAATATGATTTAATAGTCACATATTATATTTTTCAGAAAAGTTGATAAGATCTGTAATAAGAAGAGTATAACAACAACAGGGAAATGAAAAGGCAAGTGGCAATAATCTTGCACAAGCTGTTTAATACCACGTGGTCAGAAAATACAACGGAATGAATCTTACTTTCTAGTTCTTTAAGTAATATTAATTCTCTGCATCTGTTGACCCTTGGAGCAGAAATATTTCCCCTGAGTATCCATACTTTGGAAAACTTTATAAAACTTTTCAAATTCTGCTTCGACATCATCTTTTCTATGAAAATTGTATTATAATTCATAAAAAATATTTCAGCTGTTTTTATTATTAATGCTAATTTTATTGCAGTAAAACTAAATGATATATTCCATTTTATTTCTGCTTTAAAAATCATGGAGCTGTCATTATGATTTACTTAATTGTTAATATTTTCTCAAAAATATTTTATGAAAAGTTTTAACTTAAAGATTCAGAATAATATAAGGAATCTAATATTGAATAATTTATTAATAATTTCCATGTCTGCTTTATCTATTTATATCTAGATTTTAAAATATAAAATATATATATGTACAAAGATAAATACAATAGCAATCATATATATATATAAGTACTGCTATTTATTTGAAATTTGTTTGAAAACAATTTGAAAAAATCTAAATACTTCACCATTAAGTATGCATCTATTTTTAAAATGTATATTATCCTCATCACATTATCAAGTCTAAAACAACTTGATTACTTTTTAAAATTATTTAATATCCAGTTTATATTTAAGTGTCCCCAAATGTACCAGTGAGATACAAATATCAATTATATACATGTGTTTTCAAACAGGTTCATTATTACACCTGTTGGTATATTTTATTAACCTCATTTTTCTAAAAACTAACATTGAAGTAAAGAGACCCATCTGGTTTAACTGATTGAAAAGTGGCACATGTTGTCCATTTGTATGATTATTTTCTCACAGTATTATTAACATCTTTTTCCATTCCCTGTATTTTCTGTCAACTGGAGGTCAGATTGGTCTAATCTAAAAGACTGAATGGATACAGGGTAAATATTTCTGGTGAGAGGACTTCATAGATGATGATAGGCACTTTGTGTTGAATCACATCAGAGGAGAATTGATACTAGGTCATCTCATTTTTAGTAATGCTATTTTGAACACCACTTTTTAAGGGATATAACTGCCAGATCTCAAAAATATAAAAGAACATAATTCCCTTTAGATTAACAAGTACTCTGGGACTTTGCAAACTGGCTGTGCCCTGATGACTTTTCACTGATGGCTTTAGGGTCTTTTGACGATCTTTATGTGAATCAATTATTTCATCATGGGCTGAAAACATGACTTTCTAGTTTACATTGTTTCTATATTAATTTGCCATTCCTTTGAAGTTTTGTTTGAACTACTGTTCTCCCTTTAAAAAGGCAAGGTAAATGTGTTTAATTACCAATATTTTAGAGGATGAAACTGGCATGGCTGCCACCATTGGTGGAAAAGACATTTAAAAATTTTTTGAGTGTCTTTATGAGAAAAATTATTACTATTCAAAAATACAAAATAATTAAAAGCTTAATAGATTCATTATAAACAACTTTGAAAGTAAGTAGTTATATAATATTCTCCACCATTGATATTAAATGAATTTTTTTGAATGTCATTATGATTTAAAAGATGGTTATTTATTCAATTTTAGATAGTAAACTATAGTCATTATATTTCCCTATGTTTAAATTATTCCAATTGTGGCATTGGAACACCTTCAAATTGGATTTTTTTACCCATTTTACAAGCCCCTCCTCATAAGTCTTCATGTGCTACCTTACTTTTTGACATAAAAATTGTTCATGATTATTTTATACTTTGTTCTCTCCAGACCCAGAGTCAATCATTCTTTCCAAGGAGCCTTGGGTTCAGTTGTCATGTATATGTTATTTTGAAAACAAAAACTGGATACAAGTTGTGTTCATTACTGTTGAAGTGTCATTACACTTGGCCAAATCAATGAACGGTGCTAGAAAATACATTTTGTTTAAAATAATTTTGAGTTTATTTTTATATTGTCATTCAACAATAAAAAGTTGTTTTTCTAATATATTTGATTTTATATTTGATTATATTTTTAAATGTCAATTCCTAATAATGCCATATAGCTGCATTTATGTTTCATTATTTTCTATATATGAATAAATATAATATTTGAATAATATGATAAAATCACTGAGATCAGCTTATGATAAAATCACTGAGATCAGCTTAAGATTTATTTATGTTTGTTTCTTAATATTACCATGAGGAGGGGGAGGAAAATAGAGGGGGTAGAAGCTAAAAGGATGGGATTTTATTTGAGGTAATAAAAATATTCAAAAATTGACTGTTGTGATGATTACACATATCTATGAATATAATAAAAACCATTGAATTTTACATTTTAAATGGGATAATTGTATGTAAATTATATCTTAATAGTGCTGTTAAAAAGTGTATCCTTTTATAAATGTTTATTTTAGATACTTTGTCCTTTTAAATTATGTTGTCACTTTATTATTGATTTGTGAGTATTCTTTATATACTCTAGATACAAGTTCTTTATTTGATATGCTATTTGCAAATGCTTCTCTCCCATTTTGTGCATTATATTTTCAGTTTCTTGATGGTATCCTTGCTTTTTCAATATTGGTGAAATCCAATTATGTTTTTCCTGTAGTCATTTGTGTTTTGGGCTGTGGTATATAAAACAACATTCCCTAACCCAAGGTCACAGAGATTTAATCCTATTTCTTTTCCTAGGAGTTTTATAGATTCACCTGATAACATTAGGATACACTTGGAATTAATTTTTGTATATGGTGTGAAGTGAGTGTCCAACTTTATTATTTCGCACATGTATATCTGTACACCAGTTGTTGAAAAGACTGTTCTTTCTTACTGAATTGCCTTGCCATCCTTGTCAAGAATCAATTGACAATTCATCTAAGGTAACTACTGAGCTCTCAGTTTCATCCCATTTATCAACATGTCTATCTTTAGGCTCCTTTTGTACTGTGTTGATCACAGCTTTGTAGTAAACTTTGAAATTCGGAATTGTGAATCCTTTAACATTGTTCTTCATTATCTAGATTGTTTGCCTATTCTAAGTCCTTTACATCTCCATATGAATTTTAGAATTAGCTTATTATTTTCTGCAAAAAAAGAAAAAACAGCTGGGATTTTAAAAGGCATTATTTAGGCTCTATTGATCAATTTGGAACATATCGCTGTCTTAACAACATTAAGTCTTTTTATCCATGAACGTGGGATATCTTTCATTTACTTACATCATTTTTCATTTCTTTCAACAATATTCTTTTCAGTTTTCCATATATAAATCCTGTACTTAATTGTTAAAAATTTTTCTAAGTATTTAATTTTTGATAACTATTTTAAATGGAATTGATTTCTCAAATCCTTCAGATTTTTCATTGTTTGCTGATAGATTACAATTTATTTTTTGTATATTAATCTTATATCATACAAATTTGATTTACTAGTTTAATAACTAGAATAGTTTTTAATTAATGTCTTAGGATTTTCTATATAAAAGATTATGAGATTATGTTCTTTGTAAATTGAGATAGTTTTACTTTTATTCCAACCTGGATGCTTTTATTTGTTTTTCTTTCTTACCACAGTGGTTAGAACAGCAAGTACAAGTTTCAATTGTTTAACCAAAGTTGTAAGAGCCACTTAGATTTTTCCTGACCTTTGATGGAAAACACTCAGTCTTTCATCATTAAATATGATGATAGTTGTGTGGGTATTTTTTAACTGTACTTCATCAGGTTGAGGCAATCCCCTTCTATTCCTAGTTTGCTGAACATTTTCTATCATTGAAATAGAGTTGGATTTTGTAAAAAGTGTTTTTGCATCTATGGAGAAGATGTGTTTTTTATCTTCACTATTTTAGTATTTTGTATTACAGTAATTAATTTTTGGAGGTTAAACTAACCTTGCAATCATGCAATTAATCCCATTGGTTATCATGTATAACCCTTTCTGTGTGTTGTTGGTTTTAGTTTTCTAGTATTATCTTGATGATTTTTGCACCTACTGTGTAACAGTTCTTGGTCTGTGATTTTCATGTTATGTGGTATCTTTGCCTGCTTTTGGTTTCAGGGTAATGTAACCAATTTTCATAGAATGAAATAGAGATTAGATGTCAGCAAGATGGTGGGCTAGGAGGGCCCAGCACTCCCCTACCCCTCAAAAATGATAAAAACAAACAACTACAAATGGATGAAAATAGTCTGGGAAATCACAGGACTACAACAAAGTAGAAGCAGAAACCTTGTGAAGCTCAAGTCTGAGGATTTCTACACAGAAAAACATATGAAGCATTTTATCTACTGTCACCACATTCCCTGTCCAGAGCAACTCAGTGCCAAAAGGGATCCTCTCAGAGGAATTTCACCCCACAGGGAAAAGGAGAGCTGGCGAACCCCAGCAACACCTGTTAGTGCCATGAATGTTGGCTGCCTTTACTACTGAGGATCATTTCAGACTTCACCAATGCTAAACCTAGCTGACAGAGCTGTCCAAAGCCCCTGCCACAGTGTCTCCTCCCTGGGGCTGGAGCTGTTGCAATGTTGAGACTATTCTTTTCCTGTTTGTAACTAATTTCTACTTTTATAATTATTTCAATGCTTCTACTTTATTTTTATCCTTTAATAACCCTTACTTTTAGACATTTATTTATCCACTCCTTTACTTGATATACTTAATTAGGCTGTGAATTTTTCACTAACATGAATTGAATTGTGTCAAGTATCTTCCCTTCCCTTTATTTTTAGACTTTAAAAATATTTTAAGGCATGTTTTTTATTTACATGATAAATTGGGTTTTGCTTTGTTAAAGAATCTGAAATATTTTTCCTTTAAATGAGTTAAATCCATATCACTTTATGTTTAAAATGTTTCTTTCTTAGTATATATTCAATTTTCTTTAATGTTTAAAATTTCTTCTGTTTTTTATGTTTTTAAACATATGTTTTGTTTTTGTTTTTCTTTAGATATTTAGTGAGGTTTTGGTAAGAACTTTATATAGCAGAATGCCATTAGGCCCCCCTTTTTTCCTCTTATTTGGTTTGTAGTTATAAATAATAAATATCCCTTTACTTCCATCTTTGTGTATATGTTAATCAGTACTTATTTGACTTTTCTCATTTTCTCTCCTATTTTCTCCCCTGTTTTCTAAGTTCTGGTATTTCTATCTGAACAGAGTATTTACATGTTATTCTTTTATATTTTCTCCACCCTTGTTTCAGTCTCAGATGTTAATTAAATATAGAGTGATCATCAGTAATCTTTTGTCAAAATATTTTCATTAACCTCTGAGGTGTATAAAGCCATCCCCTGGCAGACTGATCAAGAATGGTTCACAAATATAGTATTATCTGAGCGTTGGTGTATCAGATAATGGGTGTTTTCTTTAGCTCTCATGGTGGAAGGATAGGCAAGATGGATGAAAATATCTTCAGTTCACCCTTTTTATCTTTGAATTTCTTGAAAATGTTGCTTCAAGATATTCTTGCTTTGTGTGGTGCTTTAGAAAATTATATCACCGTTTTTCTGCTTTTATGTTGGTCGTTTTTCATAGAGGCCTGGACTTTTTTTTTTTCCTTTAAAGCATAAATATTTCATAGAATAGATTTCAAAATTGACTGTATGGGACATTTTCATTCCAGGTATCTGAGGTTGCCTTTTAAAAGGTAGTTCAGTTCTTTTATTTTCCTCTTTTTTTTTTTCCCTGCAATTGTTGCTTTAAATATTAGGTCTTTTGTGTTTTATTTTCCTTTGTTGGTAGCTCCAAACATTGATTTCTTTGGACCCACTTTTCCTGTCCTCTATCATTTTCAGATGTACAGTTTTGTTTCTTTAGAAAGTTTTGTTTAATTTTCTGGGCCTTTTTAATTTTTTAATTTAAGTCTCTAAACTTTTAGTATCTATTCTCTCTTGGGTACCTTGTAATTTAGTCTTGTTTGTGAAATTATTTTGTACTTTTTCTATGCTGCATTCAGTTAACTCTTATTTCGTATCTTCATGTTGATTTTCCTTCTTTATACTGGGTTTTTGAATTCAGATTTGTGGTAGTGTTTCATATCTGACATGTGGGGAACTATATTAAACTTACATAGATAAGTTTGTTAGTTTTATTCCTCTTCACACTGTTACTCAGGGAAAAGTGTTTTCGTCAATGTTTATTTTTTTTGCTTGAAGTAACTGCTTGTATGATTGTGTTGTAAAAATAATAAAAATTATTGATGATTACTTTTTTGCTGTTTTTCCCTAGAGTAACAAAAGCAGCCAAATCTGTGAAAGATGAGGTAGATGGCTTACTAGATTTCTTAGATTTAAAACTCACCTAAAAGTGAAGTTAAGTTTTAAAAATAAGTTGTGCCCTTGCTGCCTTCTTTTTTAAAGTTCAGAATGAACTATACTGTGTTTCTGTCTTTTTTCCCTTAAATCACCAAGCCTTCACTGGAAACCTGTCCTTAATGTTCTCCTTTAATCCAGAAACAGTTCCTTCATGAGACCTGAACTTTTTGGTCATTTACACTTCCCAAGTCTCTTCCTTTCAACTCTGTTGTAGCTTGTGCTCTACCCAGGAGGCCCTCAAACTATTCTTAGTATTTCTTCTCTCAAAATAGAATCCTCTCCATCTGGGAGTGACTTTAGTTGATGGTACTTATGTTCTTCAATATAACCACACTCTCCTTTCTTTGACACTATGCTTGCCTCTCTGCTTTGTTGTGAACCAAATTTGTTAGTGTTTGATTTTGTTTCCTAATGCATACATAAATTAAAACTTACACAGTTTTCATTGTCTGTTACTCATGTTGTAGGTTTCCTTTTTAGAATTATTCTAATTTGGAGAATATATGGAATGATTTGAATTTTAATAGCTACCTTTTCTTAATAGAAACCCCTTCATGGTAAAATATATTTAAATTTGGGAGGTCAAGGGGAAAGTGTTAGATTGATAAAGAGTTATAATCAATCAAGAAAGTAACAGTATAAAGGTCAAATTTTACATACCTACTAACTGCAATGCATAGAAGAAGCAAGAATAATTATGATTAACAGACTTTGACAAATCTGAAAATGTTTTAAATGTCATCTTCTCATCATAGATTAGTTTATGTAGATAAGATTAAGGAAGGATTTGGAGAAGCAAAACAGTAATGTTTGGAAATCTAGGGTTTCAATATATAATGAAAACACATCCACGATTTATCTCATATAAACTTTGTGACTTTGATATCTATTTTGTCTAATTATAATGTCATTCCTTTCTCTTAAAATATATTTGTCTGGTATGCCTTTATTATCTTTTAATATCCCTTATTTTCAGGCTTTCTTTACCTTTTTCATCAGATTTTTTATCTTCATTGTTAGACAAATAGCAGATTTATTTTTTCAACAAAATCTTAACCTCTACCTTTTAATTGAGGAATTTAAATTATTTTTGTTTGTTGCAATTGTGATGTATTTCGTGGAATTCTTTATTTTACACAATTATTTTTGTTTGCTGTCTTTGTTGTTTCTCTCTCCCATTTTAATTACACTTATCAAAGTTTCCTTTATCTCTTTCTTTTTCATTTAGTAATATGAGATATTATATAGATTCTATATTTTTGTTAGTTTTTACCAAAAAAAAAGTAAATAAATAAACTAAAGGACTTCTACCTCATTTGTTCACTTAATTTGTAATCATTTCCCAAGATGACTATAGTGACCCACTCCATTCTCCAGACTCTGTGGTTTTTTTATTTCATTGAAATTCTAGTATTCTGCTAGTGAACTTACATTTTGGAGGTTTTTCCCTAGCATGGAGTTGTAGGTTCTCAGTTTGCATAAAATCTTCCAGAAATTATTTACTCTCTCGGAGTAATCATGAGACCCTTTTTGAATTTTCAATGCTGCTTTAATCGCATTTTTATACTTTATATTTCTCATGAACTTTTAGTGTGAGTTGATGTGAGTTGATATGCACAGTCTATCATAATAAACTGGAATGTTCTTTTTATTTCAAGATTTTTCTCAAATGTTACCTCTTTTGTTAACTTTCTACAGATCTGACCCAAAGTGTATACATTTTTGATATACAGTTTAACTTTGTATAGCTCTGTATTCATACTTGTATTATTCTATTTTATGATGTAATAATTGCATATGTTCATGACTATTTCTCCTGCTTAGAAAACTGAGATAATGTCTTAATTACTTTTGGTCCTTATAACACAGTGTGGTTTAAAAATGTAGGTTTAAATAATGTATGTTAATCTTATGTTTAATGCCCTGAATACCATATGACTCTATATAGAAAAATACTGGTAAATATTCACAGAACATGCAGCTTTTAATTCTGAAAGATTATATGAACATATTGTTAAATATAAAATAAATGCATTTAACTGGTATTTATCTACATCAAATGAAGTAATGTAAAATACCAGAAATCACTTGTCTCCGTTAGAGCTTTGCACTTACTTATTGTACAATAATCATTTAAACTCTCTGATACTTAGTGTATCCATAATCTGAGAATAACGTCTACCTTATTTCATTTATTGACATGCATTTACTCATCATTAGTAGAGTGGAAGTTATGCTCTGTTATTTAACACTGACGAGATAATGGAGCAAGACAGCATCACTATACTCAAGAGCAAAAATCTGTAAACCAAATGACATAAAGCATTTGAAACCAAACAGTAAACTTGGACTAATATGCAAGTGTAGGGCATTATTATTTCATGCATACCTTTTCAAAAATAAGTCAAAATATAAAGACAAACTAAGTGATATCCTGCAAGCATAGTCTGATAAAATCAGAGCGAATAGAGCCTAATACCAATAGATACCAATAGTATGTATTTGGTTATTTTTGCTGTTTAGGTGTAAAATTAAATTGTAATGAAGACAGTATCTTCTCATCAGAAAAGCACCAATGTACTGTAAATTAGATATAATTTGTCTTACAGTATTCAGATGTAAATGAAACACTTAAGGGAAAAAATGATTCCTTAGGACAAGGGTTGGCAAACTAAGGCCTCTGGGAGAAATTTGTCCTGTTGCCTGTTTTCCTAGGGCCTGAGAGCTAACAAAGTTTTTTTACAATTGTAAAAGTTTGAAAAACAATACAAAGAAGAATAATCTTTCAGGACCCTTAAAAATTATATGAATTCAAGTTTCAGTGTTGTTATGAGCTGCAAATTTGTACATTGGAGTTAGATTTTAACCCCCAGTATCTCAGAATATGACTGTCTTTGGCTAGGGCCTTTAAAGAAGAAATTAGATTAATGAGGTGCTTAGGGTGGGCCCTAATCCAATCTGGCTAGAGTTCTTAAAAGAAGAGGAAATACAGACACAAAAAAAGACACCAAGGATGTGGCACTCAGAGGAAAGACCATACAAGGGTGCAGGGCTAAGGCAGTTGTCTGCAAGCCAGGGAGAGAGACAGAGCAAATCAAACTGCCAACACCTTGATTTTGGACTCCCAGACTCCACAACTGTGAGAAAATAAATTTCTGGTGTTTAAGCCACCCAGTATGTGGTGTTTTATTATGGCAGCCCTAGCAAACCCATACAAGTGTCCAGAAATAAAACAAAATAAACAGCCATGCTCATTTGTTTATGTTTCGTCTCTGTGGCAGCTTTCACACTCCAAAGGCAGAGTTGTTGTTGTGACAGAAATGATTTGGCCTGCAAGCCTAAAATATTCACTATCTGGACTTTTGCAGAAAATGTTTGCCAATTCATGGTGTAGGGACTGGGGAAGATATGCGCTTCAGCAGAGAAACTTATATAATGCTGTGATTTTGAAAAGACTTTCAACAATGTTTTAAATATTAACTGGGGAAATGCTACATAGTAGTAATTTTTTCCTTTTCCCCTATCATGAGAGGTAGATAAAGAGAGGTTCTAAATAAGCTAGAATTGCAATACGTTTGCAGCCCATGGGTAGAATAATTTCTTAATCAAAAGTACCATTATGAGAAATGGATTTTTACTTTCATGGTAAAACTGTAAAATTTTGAAAGATTGAGGATAAAGATACAGGAAATAAATTTTATCCTTACATATCTGGAATCAAGAATCCAGGTACCATACTGAGAATTGTAATCAAAGAAAGATTCAGATGAATCTGAAAGAAATATTTTAATAGAAGGATAAGAATAACATGACAAGTTAGATAAGTTAAAGTGGTGTTAATTATAGCAAAGAGTTAATAACAAAAGCAGCAGTAGCACTGGTGTTGCGATCAAGTGGTTCTTATTTTCTTGAGAGTTGGAAAAAGTGTGAAAAAATAATGTGAGAAAATGTCAATCCAACTTTCCTGTTGAAATTTGGGAAAATAATATATCTCAAGGGACACAGTAGGTGTAAAGAGTTGCAAATGCCTGAGCCTTCCGAGGAGAGAAGACTCTCCAAGTCCCAAGGGAGGGAGGTGCATGATGAAAGGGAGCTTCTTTGCCAAAAACCGTTGGATTGGGTTTCTGCAGCATTATTCAGTACAAAAACAAATTGTAGGCAGTAACCTAGGTCTCCCAGCAACACAGACACACAAGAGAATGTGAGGTTCCATTCCATGAACTCACACAATTAAATGCCCTAAACAGTTGTGTTCTTATTCAGTATGCAAAGTACAAAGGAAAACAAATGGACAGGTATAGTACCTTGTATTCTTGCGCTCTATAACCCATGGATGCCCCTACTATGTGCCAGGTGCTCTCACTGGATCTGAGATAGAGAGAAGTATGAAGCAGGATCCTTGTACTCTTATAGGGAATAGACTCAGGGAGGCAATAAAGTTGTCTTGAGCAATAAATTTGCTAATATAGTCATTTCTTTAAAAATCATAAAATTTTAGCTTGATAAAAGTACAATGTATAAGATAAACTGCTTAATATTTTTTCAAGAGTTATAGGAAAGTGAACAAAATATGTCTAACCTATTAAAACACTCTTCTTTGGAAGAGTCCTAATACTTACTTGATAACTACCAGGGATATAGCT
Organism: Vicugna pacos; assembly: GCF_048564905.1. Lineage (NCBI taxonomy): Eukaryota > Metazoa > Chordata > Mammalia > Artiodactyla > Camelidae > Vicugna > Vicugna pacos. Next base: position 92,946,381 of record NC_132987.1, read on the forward strand.
ATTTAAAGAGCAGCCTAGAGGCAGATAAAAGTTAAAATAATACCAAATCATTGATTCAACCAATGTCAGATGCTCCAGATTTTCAACAGATATTCAGCATGCATGTGGGTGGAGACGAGTGCTATATGCATTGTATTTCAATATTTTTTCATTTAGAAGAATTATAATTTGATAGGCACACTGCATGCAATTTTGTTTTTCATAACTGCGCTCCCTATAGATCCATAAGCTAGCAGCTAGAATGTGTGAGACATACACATTATACAAAATGGAAAGCGGGGACTTGAATAGTGATGATTTTTTAAATGTGTAAATAGTGGCCAAAATTAGCTTCTCAATTTCAATATCATGAATTCAGAGAATTTTAAAACCTCTATCTATTCAAAATAAATTATGTTTTAAGGCTGAAGTAATTCCCTTCAGATTTCAGTCTTTAGAATTAAACAAATTGAATATATTTATAGAAAACTTTCTTGAGAATTTATGGCTCGGGTGCTGTAGTAGATGCAGAAATTCTGTACATTTGCATTCCTGGCTGATTTACAGTTCACTGTGCTCTAATCTCATGCTCTTGTTTTAATTATGATAAATTGGTCTTTGGTGTTTTTTCTTTGTTTGTGGGGTTTGTTTTTTGTTTTTTTTGGCAAATCATAACATTTTCCAGTAGTTTTGACTCAGGCTATTTGTTGTTTTCATAGAAAGATTGTGTCAAATTTACATGAAACAGAACCTATCCTCATTCCTTAAGGTAATTCCTTCTATAAGGTTTATATTCAGATGGAAGAGCTCCATCCCATCTGCACTACTGCTGCATTCCCTAAGGTAACGGAATTTACCAGCCCATCATCTTTTCAGGCACTAAAGCCAATAGCGATTAGTAAAAAATAAGAGCTGTTTAATTTACATGCTCTTTATTTCGAACTGTTTTTCAGTTAATTTCATTTATCTATTTAATTATCTGCCACTATTTAGGCATTCTAAATCATTTTGCTTCTTTTTACCTTGTTAATATAGATGATAATGACAAAACTTTTAATCATAATCCTAGTAACACTTGCAGGTGGAAAACCTGAAATCTCATCCAGTATGTACTGCATGTAATTAAAAAGAAGGAAGATAAAATAAGGAAGGCAGGGAAGAAATCAAGTTGAAAGAAAGACTAAAGAAGTAAAATGGAAGGAAAGTAAGAAGGAGGAAGGGAAGGAGAGAAAGAAAAAGGAAAAAAAAGAGTAAGAGTTTAATATTAGAGAAAATTAACAGCTCTCAGAGGAGTCAGGTTCACCTGCATTAAGGCTTAGGAAGAATAAACAATGTTAAATGGGTAAAATGAACAAGGCTGATGTAGATTAAACTAACAAAAATATTCACTGGAACAAATTTATGTTTACTTACATAACACCTAGAAATATATATTTGTTTCAGATGGATATTCTAACATTTTAAATGTGGCTAACTCTTGGGAAGTTTAAAATACTAGTTATCCATTATAATACTTACACACATGTATTTTCTAATTTGTTACCAATATATAATCATATATCTTATATTGTAAAGTCAGTCTTTTTCTCCTTCCCTCCCTTCCTCCTTTCCTTTCTTCCCTCCGTCTTTCCTCCCTTCCTTTTCTTTTTTCTATTTTTTTCACTTTCTCTTTTTTAAAATCCATTTCTCTTTTATACTCCCCTACATAAGATCATAAGATTCAGAGTGGGACCTATAGAAATTGCTTAGAGAACTATTAGCAATAAGAACGAAAATATTTACTGATAGATTTCTTGAAAATGCCCCTTGTAATTATGAATTCAAGTTTAATGGTTTATATTATAGATGCAATGAGAATATTACAAAATTTCCAAACATTAAACAGAAATATGGGTAGATAGTTTCTTGGCTGTTAAAAAAAATCATTACTATTTGCTATATAATATAAACAGAGTTCTAGATGTTGCTCTTGATATAGGGAATTCTGAATTCTTCCCTGGGCATAGATGGAAAATGTTTTCCTCATATTCTTTTATCATCCAGATTTATACCTAAGGGAAATTGATACATTACTAGTCACTGCCATGCCCCATTCACCCAACTGTGTGGTAGAAGAAAGAGTCGAGCCTTTTCCAGGACATTTTGTAGTCTACTAGCCTTTCCTTTGCTCTAGGTCTACATAGTAGAATAGATATTTTTTTTCTTTTCCTCAGGCACTATATTTCATGAAAAATTCATTTCTTCCATCTTCCACCTCTAAGGAACTCTTTGTAAGAAACATAGACAAAAGGAAGTGACCTTGAGTCCATTTGAATGACTAGTCTTGAACTGTTGGCTTGCTGTTTTCTGCTTTCACTGTGAGTGTCATACTTCTTATACCGACTCTTGCATACAAATTAAGCTGCTATCTGCCACTGCACTTCACACATACCAATTAGGTCCTTCAGACAGACCCCGGTCTGCGGGCTATTATTGAAGCAGGTTGGGTTCAAAGTTCCTCAGAAGAGTAGAAAATAAAAGTCTCAATTTTTCAAACCTGTTAAATAGAAATATTGGAATGAGCAAAATGCTGTTGTTCTTAAAAATTAAAGGAAATGTAATAAGCCAGAAAATTTTAATTTAGGAAGATACCATCATGAGGCATTACTCTGCATTTACCAGTGATTATTACAATTATGAGTTCAAGGATGGTTAACTATTCAATGGCTCAATAGAACAAAACCCTGCAAAGCTAAAAAGCAAAGACACTTTAGCAAAATATTTGTGAATGAAATCAAATAAATTTGAAATAATATTGAAATAATGCTAATGTAAATTCCTAATATTTTCTATCGCTTCTTACTTAGCATTCCTAAATCACCACTAGAAAATACAGACGCTTATGATCATGTCAATTCTTTTCAAAGAATAAACCTGCATTTCAAAAAAAACAAAAAACAAACACATACAATCTATTAATCAAAAATTATCAACATGGTATATCAGAGACACAAATATTTAAGGAACCCCCATCAAAGGTTGTAGTCAGGCATCAGGGGAAAGAGTTGGAAAGAGAGATGAACAATAGTTCTTAAAATCCCGAAGTGAAAGGGAAAACTCTTTCGTTCTGTATTTTACCATCCTCTCATAACAGAATGAGATTAGTTGATCAATCTTAGCTTAAAATAATCACTCCTAATATCCTTTTCTTTTCTTCTTAAGATTTGATGTATCAGTATTATAAACTATAAAGACGGAAGGCGTTTCATCTTGTTTCAGAATTCTTTTTCAGTATTATGATGTGAAACTGGCAGAATGGTTATTCTTTGTTTTTCTAGCTGTTCAAAGAGTTACACACGTGGGCTTCCTGGTTTGACTATCAGATCATGACATGACCCTGATGTCTCATTGGACACATATAAATCATAAACTTTCAGGAAGATATTTATTTTGCGCCTATAATCTTCCATGACCTGAATGTAAGTAAAAGTAGGGGGATTTCACTGTCATCCCTTTGCTTAAGGATAAGTCCAAGTACCTCAGCCTGGTTCATGAGGACCATCATGATCTTACATCTACACTTAGGGAAAAAAAATGTGTATTATACCATTGTTGCTTGCACTGCTCTATAAATATTAATTAGGACAAGTTGTTCCAATCTTTTGTATCTTTACTGGTTTTCTGTTTTATTTTTGGATTAACTATTATTGTGAGAAAAATTCTGTTTGAGTTTTCCATCTCCTCACTGAGGCCTTAAAACTACCTTCAGGCAGTGACTAAAGGTGTTAACAGTTACAAGACTTTTTTGCCCCTCCTATCAGGGATTCACAGATTTGTGCTGCTTATTGTCTAATATCTGAAAACAGATTTTCAGATGTCATCTAGATTTCTATTTGTTTAAGTCAGATGGTAAAAGTGATTCCTGTTACTCCATCATAGTCAGAAAATGAAAATAATTATTTATTTGGTTAAAAATTTCTCTCTTTTCTTTTTTCTCTGATATTATATATATATGCGTGTGTGTATGTGTGTGTGTATATATATATATTGTTAACATTGGTTTCCAAAGGAGGAAAAGATTACAAGAAACTTTTCAATTTTCTTCTTTTCTCATAGGCTATAGCATTTTTTTTTGCAATCTGATAACATTCAGATAAATGCAGTCTATTTTATATGCAATAGGTCATTTCATACTTTTAAATTCAGCTTTAAGAACAAAAGAACAAAATTGACATAAACTATCTTATTTTTCAGAAGAAGAACCTGAACCTGAAAGTTTATTTAAATTGTTTAAAACCATATCATTTTTATTTATAGTTGTAGGATTACACTCCACTTTTACGGATCCTTAATTCTGTTATCTCCAAGAATGCACACGTCGTTTTTTGCATTATTTATTTTCATCAGAAACTTATTCAACTATGCATTTTCTTTCTCAGAAATCAGATTCACTCTCAAAGGAAGAATAACTGATATGGTCAGTTATTTAAACCAATTTTTAAAAATCCATACCTTGATATAGTGTCTGTAAATGACAAGGATATCAGTGGCTTTAAAGCTTTCCTGTGTATTTGTTTAATGATAAACAATATAGCAATTATTTTATCATTCATATTCAAGGACATTAAAATAATATTTAAATCACAAATATAACTTACAAATATAACCATCATTTCAATGCATAAAAGAATCTGAAATCAAAATACACCCTTATATTTTCCTCCATCGTCTAGTGAAGTTAATAGAAGAATTTTCCAGAGGTAGAGAGTGTAATTAGCAAATCAATGGGTTAATTTAAAAATATGCGATTTTCAATAATAATGAGAGTTAATATTTCTTATGGGAACTGGCTTAAACTGGGTTATGAGGAAATATGAATAGTTGAAATAGATTAATTATCTTTAAAATTTGGGATATTAAGGTTGAAAAAACACTTTTAAAAACTATTAAAATGGTATCTTTGCGTGAGCAATTCAGGTCATAGATACCATTTCTTTTCCTTTCTTTTTCCTCTTAAATTCATATTTTAAACCTTTTTACTGTAAACCATTGAATGGTAATGATAGTTCATGGGATTCTTACCAGTGACACTGAACATATATTAATAATTTTATATACCTTGATACAGATTGATTGAAAATTCTTAAACAAGTAAAGGTTCTTCAGAAGCAGTCCCATTTTTTGAATAAACATATTTTTCATTCTCAGTTATTTTGTAGATCCAAATTTTAAATATTTTGTAGATCCAAATTCTAAACTTATATGTCTGTTCTAGCATAAAACTTAATTAATACACAGGCTACTTTGTTCAAAGAAGCCTTAAAATTAGGCTCCCAATTTGAAAATTTTATCAATTCTCAATTCTTTCAATACTAACTCTAAGAAACGAATAGTAATTCACTTTTATTTTTCATGCTTTCTACTTTCTGTACCTACCTACTGCTGTAACATCTGTAGCTGTACAATTTGTACTTGGAAAGCTGGCAAATGGCTGACTTCCAAAACTTCCTGCCAATATAAATTAATATGTACCATCAGAGGTACCCCCACGTGGTATAAGAAAGCAGTCTCCTGGGTTGTTTTTAGGGAAGAAGCTTGAAGCAAAACTGAATAGCTCTGGCTCTCATACAGCAGACGTGAAAACACTCGTGCCTTTAGTGTTGTCCCTGATGGTATGTACTAATTCACTCTAAACCATTCTAGTTTCTATTTTAAAAAGAATGAGAAAAAAGGTATATAATGTATGGGTACATTTATATGTATTCTGACTACATAAATGTAGGAATGTAGTCAGAATATTTCTATCTACTTATCTTTCTCTACATAAAAAGCCTTAATGATATTTTTAAACTCTTCTATTAAGACCACTTTTATATACCAGCTCTTCACTTGAAGGAAAATTTTAATAAAAATTCAGATTCATATGTTCAAATATAATTTTAAAATTATAAATGTTTTTCTTAAAATGGCAAGTTTTCTTCTCACATGACAAATCATTATATTTATGTTGATTTTCTCATAGCTGATAGAATTTTGTGCTTTAGGAAAATAAATATTTATCTATAAATACTTTTCCTGGACTGGTAAAGACATAATAAGATATATTTCAAGATCAGGAGTGAATTTTCTGTTTTAAATTCATTCTTAAAATAGTTTTAACAAAACAACAAGTAGTCACCATTCCCCCAAACCCCACATGATGCAGAGGCCCAGAGGGCACATACATACTTAAAACTTTATAAAACAGTTTTTCAAAAGTGATTTCTTAAAAAAGGATATTGGGGGGATTCATACATGGACATTTCAAAAAACAAGACTTTTTTAAAGTGGCTTTGAGAACCTCCTGGAAAATGGCTGTATTGTCAAAATACAATTTTAATTGTTTACATACAATTTTTTAGTTTAATAGTGCATTCCTAGTAATGCAGTTTACATATTACTAGAGGTAGAGGAAAATATTATAGGCTTTATACTTACTATTTAAATTCTTTCTTAAGTTCCACAAACTTTTGCTAAGCTAATATGATATCAACTTCCTGATTTAAATTTAAGGCTTCTTAAATGAGCTATGATGCACAGAACAGAATAAAAGACAAAGACAATGTTATTATTGATTAATCTAACTATACATAAGGATATTTGCCACAGTTGTTTCAGGATATTTATTTTTTTAGAGGCCCATCACTTTAGCATAGGCATCTTAATCCTCTTTATTGTATTATACACCTGCCAAAGATGCCTGCCTGTGCCTACTCAATAATGCTTATTCATATTGTTTTCTCAAAAGACTCTTTTACTGATGCCTTATTTTCAGGGTTTCAGAAGCTTCTTGGCTGGTAATTTTCTTTTCTCTGTACTCTTCCTCTTCATATCCGTACTTTGCCAAGTCATGTCTCAAGACCATTACTAGTGTCAGGACTGAGCTGGCAAATCAATGAGGATTGAAAATAAAGGGTTACATAAATATTGTGAGCCACATGTCATTGATATGAGTAAATTTATTCTGTGTAGATATTTAAGTGGAAAAATAAATAGCTGATTTGTTTTACAAAATTAGCTTATTTTGTATATAAAAATTTATGTGTTGTATATTTTAAAAAGTATATGTTAGCCTAAACTCAGTATTTCTTCTAAACAACAAACAGAAGAAACTGCTGCTTGGAAAGTGAAAAGCTATAAAGTGTAGGTAAATGGTAAGTGTTCTTACCTCCCTTTCCATTCTGTATTATTGATGATACCTTCTCTAACATCATAAAGAATAAATTGAAATGAAATTATGAAACTCATGACTTGTCTTTTCTAGTGATAGAAATAAGACTAATTAGAAGCACAAAATGTAAAGGTCAGTTTATTGTTTTCAGTTTTGTTCATAGGTTTAATAAATACTTATTAGTGCCTAATAGATAAATCAAATATTTATTGTGTGCCTACTCTAATGGAGACATCTTCCAAGAGATGATGATAATGAAGTCTCAGTTCTTATGAATCTATTTTAGTGAGATATGCAGACACAAAATAACAAAGAGATATGTGAAAATTGTAGTGGAAAAAAAAAAAAAAACCAAAACACCTCTGAGACCTGAATGTACTTCTGCAGCAATATTTGTAGCAAATGTGTAAGATACATTTGTTCTCAGGAAAGGGAAGAGCTAATGCAGAGGCTCTGTATTCACTTCCTGAGGCTCCTGTAATGCATTCCTACACACTGGATGACTTTAAACAATAGGAATTTCTTATCTCATAGTTTTAGATACCAGGACTCAGAAGATGTTCAGTGGAGTCACACTTCCTCTGGAGTCGCTAGGGGAGAATCCTGTGCCCCTTTCAGTCTGTGTTGGCACCAGGCATCCCTTGGTTTATGACTGCATAATTCCAATCTCTCCCCTGTGTCTGCACATGGCTTTCTCTGTCTGTCTTCTCCTATGTGTCTCTTATAAGGACACTTTGATTGGCATTAGGGCTCACCGATATAATCCAGGACTATCTCATCTTGAGACCCTTTAAATCATTAAATCTGCAAAGACCCTTTTTCCAAATAAGGTCACATTTACAGGTTCTAAGAATTAGAGGCTAGTTATTATCTTTTGGAGGGTCACCATTTAACTTACTCTAAAGCAAAGACACAGGCAGGATATTCAACAAAGAATGACATCATATTGTACTAGTGTGAAGATAGGTTAAAACGTTAACATGGAACATGATCTCTGTCCCTATAAGATAGCTGCCAAGTTTAAATGGCACTCTCCCATTCCAAAATACTGAAATGAGGAAAGACCGAAGACAAAATAGGAGTGCCGACTGAACCTGCTATCTATCCTGAAACTACCATAAACATTTCTGCTTACATCTTTTAGACCTCCATCTTATCTCTCTCTGTAAGGCAAGATAGGAAGTGAATTTTTGGAGATAATCACAGTTTCAATCCAGAATTCAATTAGTGAAGAAGTAGAATGAGCAAAAATGGGAATTGGGTAGCCTCCGTAGTACTATGAGAATTGGGAATTTTATGCTGATAAACAATAGAAAACCACTGCAGATGATTTTGAACAAAGGATGCCAAAAACTGACCTATATTTTAAAAGATTATCTCTGCCTGCACTGTTTGCCAAGGACCATAGAAGAATAAGAGTAGGAAAAAGGAAACCAGTTAGGACATTTACACAAGAGGTAAGGGGTGGCTTAGACAAAGATGCCAGCAGTATAGGTGGGGAAAAGTGGTGATTTTTAGATATATTTCAAAGTTAAAGTTGACTAGATTTTATCAAGGTTTGAATTTGGGGTATTTGCTAAAAAGAGGAGTCAAGGATCACTACAAGATATCTGTCCATAGAGACTAGAAGACTGCAGTTGCCACGTCCTGGGATGGAAGATATTGAGGAGGAAACAAGTTTGATGACTGAAATAGAATTTTGTTTTGTAATGTTAAGTTTGAAATGCCCATTACACTTATTAACATAAATATCCATATAAACAAGAGTTTATGAGTTGGAAGTCCACAGTTGGAGATCTATACTTAGGAATCATCATCAAATAATAGATTTTTAAATTTGTTTTGTAGAAATATCAGTATGATAAAACAAACATCAACTTGAAAAAATACAAATGTAAAAGTTGAAGCTACTCACATTATTGTCATTAGTATTTTAGTAATAATTATCTAGACGTTCTCTATGCATTGATTTATACATATAAAATAGATTCATGTGTCGTATACATAATTTTTTTAAATACATAACTTACTGTTGTCATAAAACAATGATTCTTAAGGGATATACTGTACAATAGAAAGTGCAGAAAGACAGATCAGAAAGACCTTATGAGATGAAAACTTTCATTTACTATAATGTGCTTAGATCTGATATTGTAAAAGCCAGGTCATATGGAAGATATTTATTTATTTGAAAATAAGATTATTGTTCTTCCCATTCATTTGCATGACTACTGCTCTCTATTACTTTCCATTTTGAATTGTGTTTGGGAGTTGGTTTTCCTTGTTTAATTGGCTGTAGTTCTCTTCCTGACATTTTCATATGATGTCCTGTACAGGACAAATTTTCAAGCAGTTAAAGCCTTCACAAGTTATCTTAGGAACTACAAAAATCTCCTCTGCCATTTTGGATTTTCTTCTTAGCAGGAGGATTGAAGGTTGTGATTTTTTTGCAGCTCAAGGCAGTTGATCCTCAGTAGGAGCCAATGCTCACAGCAACCATAAAACTTGAAAAGATTATTGTCCATACTCAGATATGTCTTTTCATATGAAAACAAAGATTCTGAATGCTACAGACAGCTGCAGGGATTTAAGTGTATTTTTTTTTTTTGAAACAGACCTAATGCAGTAGCCACAAGCTATGAAGCTATATAGGGAGTATCATTAAGGAGAGTCCTTCAAGAACATTTCATTTTTAATTCACTTCATATGAAATAAGGCTTATATCAGCAATCAATCAAAAAAGTAAATACACATCAATGTTGTATTATATACTGCACCATTGCAAAAACATCATTTTTTTATACCTGAATAATTTTGGGTCATTATATTTAAATAAAATTTTAAATAGGTAAATTATTTTTACCACATTTATTATAAAATTTGGCTAAGCCTCAGAAATTCTATATAAGCTAGCTCTGGCTTTAAACAAACATGAGTGTTCATTCTGTACATAATGGAATATTTTTCTATCGTCGTATAATGACAACATCATTTCAAAATAATAATTTGAAGATATGTGCCTTAGGATAGTGATTTAATATGTTGATTGGTATCATGCGGTAAAAATGTGAAAGAAGTCATGTGACCCATAGATTAGTCTGTACTCCTACATGTGCATATGAGTAAGTCATTTCACCCCCTTTGTTTCCCAGTTTATAAAATAAAAAAGTTATTCATATTCATAATAATTAGAGATCTTCAGAGGAAACTTTACAGTAGTCCTCAAAATGTTACATTGACTTTTCAGGTATGTCAAAGGAGCATTTAGGAGAGATATTAATAGTTTTGTATGGTGAATCTAACTTTATTTTGGGATGATTAAAATCATGACTTTCAAATGTGTCATTTGAAAATATTCTGGAAAGCGTTTATGGTTTAAATACAGAAACTACAGTTACTGTCAAAAACTTAGCTGATTATTATTATTATCATTATCATTATTATTATTAATATTACTAGATAATTTGTTGGCTATATGGAAAGCATTCTTTTGAGGGTAAAACATAACAAAGTCAGCAAAGTCAATGACCAATTGTTGATTGATTGGGCAATTAACAAGATATCGTTAGGATTGCTAGAACTAGAACAAAAACATTATAAGTCACAGTAGATCTGAAATTACATTTATAGATAACCTTAGGCGTATGAAACGGATAGTTTCCTTTCACACATGAAGAGATATAATTATATTTTTATTTATCTTTAAAATTTTTCTATGTAGGTTTTAGTGACAAATTGTGATCATAACAGCTTTAAATTTGTAAAAAAGAATAAGACAAAATTTGGAAGGAGGAAAGGAAAAATCATATAGAAGAAACTGACCATTTTAGAATTGGCAGGCCCAAATCCCAATGATCATTTTAAGGATCATTTACCAAACCAAAAAATTTAATAATTTTCTGCCCAAGAGATCACTATACTATAAAAAGGGCTTAGAATGCATACCTTAATTACACGTGTAGATCTTAGCTTGCTCATCCCATTCTCTTTTTTAAGTTTTTTTTACAATGACATTATTTTCTCTATATCTTAAAGTTTAGATCTGTGAAATGTCCCTTCAGTTAAATTTTTTCTTAACTTCATTCCATATCACGTAAATATTTAATGTGTCTAAATAACCTTTATGTTTGAATCTAGCATATTACATCAACAATTTGCAGAAAATCAGCATCTGAATTGTTCCTGTTGAGAATGAACCACAAAGTCCACAATGTAATATCACTTCTTCCCTGGGACAACTTTGCTGTTCCAAAGGCACAGATACTTGCTTCATAGGTCAGGAGAAAAATAATTTCTAAGAAACTAAAATGTTATTGTCTGATACAGATTTTATTGGTGAATACTGCATAGTTCTTTAATTTTTTAATATGTTTCATTAACATAGACTTCCCAATCTCTGTCACAGTTTAAATGTTACCAATACATCTGTGGGTAATGTGAGATAATAAGGGTTATGTTATGGGCAGAATTGTGTCCCTCCACCACTCCGCAGATTAATATTTTGAAGTCCTAACCCCTAGGGCCTCAAAATGTGACTCTATTTGGATACAGGGTTGTTAAAGATACAATTAGGGTAAACTGAATAGGTCCTCTGGTAATATGAATGGGCCGTAATCCAGTATGACTGGTGTCCTTATAAGAAGAGTGCCTTTACACACAGACTTGCACACACATGGAGAAAAGACCATTGAAGACAAAGGGAGAAGATGGCTACTTAGAAGGCAAGGAAGGAGACCTCCGAATGAACCTAGCCTGCTGACACTTGATCTTGGACCTCTAGCTTCCATAACTGTGAGAAAATAAATTCCTGTTGCTTAAGTCACCAAGCCTGTGGTATTTGTTACAAAAGCCCTAGCAAATTAATACAAATATATTCAATTATCTTAAGTAAAGGAAAGTAACTAACAACTGCTTATCATACAAAGTTCACGATGGAAAACAAAAGAATCAGTAGCAGAGTTCTTGAAGAACAAGGACAAAAGGGTGATGTAGTTTCCTAATATTCTTTAGCTATGCTAATGTATTACTGTGTGTTCTCAATATAATATTATCTCTAATTCTTCATCTGTGCTATGTGAGTTACATTTGAAAAACAATTGTAAGCACTGTCAAGCACTATAGTGAAAAACCCTTTAACTTCTCCAAAGATTAGTGCTGTTTTTAGATATTAATTCTACTCTTACTAGTCGCAATATAAGGCATTCATATTTATCATACATTTTTAAGAATTTAATAGTTAATATTTTAAATTAACTGTGATTCAGGCAAGATCCTGTTATGATAAAATATTTGCAATCTGCTGAGTACTTATTTTTATCAAAGGTTGACTTTCTTTAATGTTTATATAGTAAATGGCCATATTTACAGATTTTGAAAAGTAGATGTAAGTACAGAAATGTGAAAATGAAGAGGCTAGCATTCTCATCTTCAGTTAGAGTAGCCAAATACGTTTCATTAGGCCAGTTATTCAGTGCTTTAATTCAATTCTGTCTCCTCATTCGCAAATTGAAAATGAAATGCACATTTTATTTCCTACTAGTTCTAAATCCTATAACCTATGATCTATGACAGGGGTCAGTATAGGACCAGACAGTAATTATTTTAGGTGCTTTAGTCCACACAGTCTCTGTTGTAAGTACTGAGCTCTGCTCAGTTCAGTTGTTGAAGTGCAAAATCAGCTAAAGATAATACAGACAGAAATGAATGTGACTGTATTTCAGTAAGGTTTATGCATGAAAATAAGAAGTGGGTCTGATATGGGCCATATGCTGACTCCTGTGCAGTAAGATTTATCCACAACCTCCTTAGATCTAAACAAACAAATATACATACATATTTCCCCTTAGTAGAGATATACATATATTGCTACTAAAGAGAAACAAAACCCAAGATCTATGTCTCACTGACAACATAAATATGCATAATAGAAAATTGTGCAAAGATGTATGAATAAGCAAGTTGTAAAAGAGTAAATTCAAAATAGCAATAAATGTAAGTAGCCACAAGTACTACCTAAATACAATTAGCGGCATTATTATAAATTAAAATAACAATGAGAGAATGCTTTCACAACATCCGTTCAGTAAATGCTAAAAGACGTGATTACTTCCTTAGTATGGCAGGGGAAAAAAAATTCTCATATACTGCTTTTGAAAGAGTGAAGTATAATAGCCTTTTTGAAAAGCACTGTGGTAACTACGTATTAAAGTTTAAAATACATGTTAACATCAGTGCCAGTCACTCAAGAGGAAACTGATAATCAACTGTCCTATAACTATCAAATGAATTGAATTCACAGTTAAAATTCTCCCATTAAAGAAAACATCTTAACCAGATATAGGATGTGTATGAGGGTTATTGGTCTATAATTTCATTTCTGGTAATAGCTTTCTCTGATTTTGGTGTTAAAATAATGCTATCTCTTAAAATCATTTGGGAAGTATTTCTTCCTCTTCTATTTTCTGAAAAATATTGTATAGTATAGGTGTTATATTTTGACTACTTATTAAATAAGAATAGCCTCTGAGAATAGCCATGGACACTGAAAGGAAACACAAGAATGCCAACAATATTTAAACTCCTTTTAAAGAAAAAATTGGCTTAAAATATTTCACTCTGCATCAATCTATCCGCAGTCAATGAAAGAATGCCACTAACATACTATAAGCACCTTTCACAATGTAAATCCATGGTGTATATGCCAAATAAAATTTACATCATACCAAACATACCCGTCTTTGGGAAACCTGTCATCCTTCCACATTGATCTCAGTGCCTTTTCTCATAGGTCCTTTTCTATATCATCAGGCTTATCCTCAGCTTCACCTTCAGCCTCTCCTTGGGCTCTGGTTCTGCCTCAGTCCTTACAATGCTGATTTTGTTTCTGGAGCAGCAATAGCGGCAGGGTCTACAGCACCTGCCGTAGAAGCAGCCAGAGTATGTTCTTTCTTTTTTCTCTCTTGTGGTAGTGAGCGTGACACACGGGACAGGCGTGGAGATTGCCGTGGACCGGGAGATCCTGAGGCAAATCTGGAGCATTAGACCCTCCTTACAGACTGTGGGATCGTAGACGCTGCCTTTTGTTTTGTTGTCTTTTTTGAATTCTGGATCCCTGGCTGTAGGGCTGAGGATGTGGACTGCCTCTTTATATGCTGCTTCTATTACTCCTCTTAGGACGGGGGTGAGTGGGGAAGAGGGTTGAGAGAGGCTTGAGGTAGTCTGAAGAGCTCCAGGCGTTAGTGAGGGCAAATGCTATTTGGTGGCGCTGATGGTGCCTCTCGGGTAAATGGTATCAGGGAAGACCCTTTCTCACGGTTTGACGATAATGAAGGTAAATGTCTCTCGGTGACTGGGAAGCTTCTTTGGGAGATGGAGAATGGGAGTCCCTGCGCTTCTCCGGTTCAGATGGTGATGTGGAGGCTGTTCTACGCTTTGAGGGTGAAGAAGAAAATCCTTGTATTCTAGAAGAATGCCTTCTTGGAAAGGTTAGCACAGATGTGGGAAAGGAGCAGGGAGAGGACGGAGAGGAGGAGGGTGGGGGAAGAGGAGGAGGAAAAAGAACTCGACCTCGCAGGCTCAGTGCAAGCAGCTTCTCTGTCTACAGTGGAGGAAGTCTCTTTCTGTTACTTCCGTGGAAAAGTACGCCTGGAATGGGAATGTGGGAATGCGTCCACAGCCTGACCACCCATTATAATTCTCACAAAAACTCTTGAGTCGACGGTTATTGAAGAGAGGAGCCATATTCATACAAAGACTGCTGGTTTCGTTGGCCATATTGGCATCCCTGCTGTACCGAATCTGCTGCTCGCGTTCTGACACTTTCTTCTTTGTCGGTTTGGATGCTTCTAGTTTTGCAGGTTCTCGTGCTGGTGTGGGGCAGCCTCTCAGTGCATTTCCGTTTTGCCATTTTACCTGAGCTTCCCCCTGGAAAGACAGAAGCACATCTTCTTCTCGTACAGCTGGACTGCATAGGGTCGAAAAATGACAAGTTTTTGGCAGACGAGTTGCTGGAGGTGACAGTACCTTCGCCTTGGACTTGCTGAAGTAACTTGCTCATTTTTCGTAGAGAACCTTAGGAGGTTTCTTCGGTGGTGACCTTTGGTGAGGACAATGAGCTAAGGTGGCTGATGAACATCTTTTTGAGTCAGTGGAAATCTCCTTTTATACTTTGGCGGAGAGACACCTGTCTTTGGGGGCGTTATTTGAGAAATGGCCACCTTCTTGGAGCAGGGCCGCTTCGTGGCTGTGATCTGGCACTGAATCTACTGAGTGTGAGGATAACTACAGTGCGTTTGGGACCTCAATTTGGAACGTGATCCGGTGAGTCTTTTGGACTTCTTGTTTGTTTGTCTCCTTGTTTGTTTTTCTCAGAGAAGTTTTCTCTAGACTTTGTTACAGACAGGTTCAGATTTGAGAAATTTTAGGCCGTCACCTGTAGAGCTGGCCTCTCACACTGAAAGTTCATTTACTTTCACTTCAGATTTGGGGAGCTTTAGAGTTTCTCCTTCATTTTTGGAATGAGGGATGGACTCCCCAGTTCTTGATTCTGTGTAGATGAAATGGGCCATGACTGCCCTGTCTCACTTTCCTGACAGGGGAAGTTCCTCTTCTAGGGGAAGGCCATCTGGATTAGCATCTTCTTGGGCTTTTGAGACTTTCTGTTTTTCAATTCTTTTTCCTCCTTATCCCTCTTTATCTTCGGCTTGCTTTCTTATAGATGGCAAATTTCTTGTGTAATCTATGTCTGTTATATTTATTCTTTGAATTCTAGGAAAGCAGAATGGAGTAGAGCCGTGCTTTCCTGTGCCTGGAGCAGCAGAGGCCATAGTTAATAAATTTTCTAGCTTTTTATTATTATTATTATTTTCTTTAAAAAAAAATCAAGTTGATATGATATTTTGGAGTCCCAGAGTCTTCACTTCCAGCTAGTTAAATATAAACTCAATCACAGTATCATTTTTTAAAACCCAAGGATTTCTGATGTTTGTTTCGCTATCCAAGGCTTTATAACCTCCAAATTTACTTGGCTCATGGTTTCTCCTGAGGCCTCTCTCCTTGACTTGAAGATAGCCGCCTTCTTGCTGTAGGTCCACATGACTTTTTCCTCTGTGCAAGCACACTAAGGGTCTCTTCCGCTTCTAATAAGCACAATACTCCTAGGGGTTAGGGCCCCATCCTTATGATCTCATTTAACCTTAATTACCTCCATAGAGGCCCTGTTCCAAATACAGGCACATTGGGGGTTAGGCTTCAATGTGTGAATTTGGGAGAGTATAATTCTTTTCAGACAGAGGGGAACTGAAAGCAGAATATAAGCAGTTATAAACTTTATATTTCAAATTGATAATTTTACAGTGAAGAAGGTGGGGATGAAAAGAACTAACTCATGTAGCTTTGGAAAATAGTATTTTGGCTGAGTATTGTAAGACTAAAGACAGAACTGTATGTACATGAATACTGTATTCTATCAGTAATATTTAGTAATTATTTTCAGTAGGTGTATGAGTTGCAATTCTAGAACTCTTTTGTGTGTATTTGGTTTTAACAAATCAGTAAATGCAATTTTGCATCTTAGATTGGACTCTTGAGCAGAAAAAGAATATTAGTTGAAAACTGGTCTGATGAAATCTATTAGTTATCAGCATTGTGTTAATATTAATTTCTCTAGTTTTAATGATTGTTCAAGATGCTAATATTAGGGGAAATGGGTGATGGGTGCAAAGGAAACATCTGTACTGTTTTTGTACATATAAGATTATTTCAAAAGAAAAAAGAAAGGTCATGTGAATCATAAATTTAAGTCTAATTTTCAGCTCTGAAATTTACATACAATTACAAAGTGATGTTTTCTTGCTCTTAGTGACACTACAATTTATATCTAGGTATACAGTGACTAAATTGTTCATGTTTAATTTTTCAGTTGCAGTTATATTTTAGCTATATATTGTGATTTCCTTCTCAAGTTCTCAAAGTTGTAAGACAAATTTTATTTAAAACTTAAATGCAATTCATGAAAGTATTTTTTAGGAAAAAATTTTAAGATCTCAGAAGATGCAACAATATTGAAGAGGGTATATTGGGGTATTGTATTAGATGACTTTTTCTATTTCTTTTCAAATATAGTAAATATAAGGAAGTTTAAGCTTGATGTCTTGGTGAAATGACTTGAGACCTTGTTAGCAATGCATTCTTCAGAAGAGGCAAGAGGAGTAACTGTCTAATTGGCGTTGTTTCTCAAGAAGTCATTATGTACCCAGCATAGCATGTGTTATTTCAAAATGACAGTAATTAAATCACCTCAACCAGTGCACAGAAGTGTGAGTTACACCGTTGATGAATATCTAAGTTTTACAATTCTAGGGAATGTTACTTGAGGTATGCTTTGAATAGGTGATTTTAATACATACTAATTTGATATATTTCCCACTTCCTCTGGCTCATAAATTTTTAAAAGGAGTTTATATTTTAAATTAAAGTTTAAAAATGTAATTAAAATTCAATACAAAATTTTCTTTCTCAAACAGTCTCTTCCTTATCAAACAAAGGATAACTTAGACTTTTTTTTATTATGGTAATGGTGGCAGTAGTTCTAAACAAGCAAAAAATACGGAGTGCTCAACTAGATACAACAAATCTAGCCAACTTCGTAAAGTAGCATGATTAAGAAACACTTTTAGGAAATACAGTGGAGTCCTCTTCTAACTCAGGATGTCAGTATTCAAAATAAGAATAGGTTCAATTATCATTTCACCTAATGTTTAATACACTTACAGGATCATTTTTAAAAGCAACTTGTATTAATCAGATATGAAGATAACTAGGGAAGAAATAGCTGCATAGATGTATTGTTTTGATTAACAAAATGTAATTAAGTGAAGGTAAATGAGATTTTTCTAGTGAATATTAGTAACAGGAGGAAAGTAAATTTAAAGAAGCAAATTAACACCGTTAGTATCTCCTCAGCATACATTCAAAAGAACACAATTTGAAAACTACAGGCACAGGATTCATATTGGTTGTATTCCTTTTTAATTATTCCTTCAATAATCAAGTCAAAATATAGTAGACTTCATTAAGCCATCTTGAGATGACCAAGAGATTATGAGATTTAGTTTTTGAAATTTTCAGGTGAATAGTGTTTATAATATATTATTGTCATACATATTATGAAAGAAGATCTGAATTCTACTATTTTAGAGTGACTCAAATAAAATAATACATTTAAAATTTGGACTCACATGGACAAACTTTCTAAAAATGTTGATAAAATTATTTTAAACTTCTGTGGACTAAAAAGACTTCTAATCCTCCTGAAGTCTTAAGTCTTCAAATATACTGTAGAAAAATGACATCTAGGTAATTAGAGTAGGCTTAATACGCAGACCCAAATACCAAAACTATACTGTCTTCCTACATCAATAAGTGTTTCTAAATACTGTCTTAAAAATAATTTAAGCTAATGATCAACACATCTGTAAATTTTAATAAAGTTAACATCAATGGCACAATAGTAAACTAGCAGTTTCAGAAGAAAGAAATCACAAATTTCACATGGTACTGTTTGTTCTTATCAGAAAACACACATTGTGTTAGACTTTCACATGATATTCGAGTGATGTTTTATTGACAAAGGTGCTCTGAGGCCTTGCTTCTCAAGGTGAAGTCCAAGGACCTGCAGCAACGGCATCACTCCGGAGTTTGTTAGAAATGTAGAATCTTGGGCCC
This sequence comes from Vicugna pacos, assembly GCF_048564905.1. NCBI lineage: Eukaryota > Metazoa > Chordata > Mammalia > Artiodactyla > Camelidae > Vicugna > Vicugna pacos. The sequence goes on from NC_132987.1 coordinate 92,965,273, forward strand.
TGTCTTAGACTTCTTGGATTACAAATTACATTTTAAATTTGACAGATACTATTCTGAAAAACTAATTCTCTAATTTGGCTAAGATTTAGAAACACTGAAAATTAAAAAGAAACAAATGAAAAGCACTGATGCCATTTCAACCCCGGAACTTCTGGTTTAGTAGGCATGAAGTGTAACTTAGACATGGATTTTTAAAAGCTCCCAGGTGGTTCTAATAAGCAGCAAAGTTTGTGAACCACTGTACTAAAATACATAATCAGTCACCAGTAGGTAACTTGTTGACACCTGCTACTCACCCAGCCAAAGTCAATTACATTGATAGTTTTATTTTTGTTAAAGAAGAATTAACTAATTCCAGGTGTTTCTTTTAAAAACTGTGTCCTTGAAAAGTTGTGTATGATTCAGAGGATTATAAATTAGATAATAGGGTTACTTCATGAAGTTTTCTCTTTAAAGGGATGGTTGTGAATACATTAGTAATTAAGAATTCCATTTTAGTTACTTATTGACATGCTTTGTATCTGTCTATAATTTTCTTAATCATGTTTTAAACACTTTTTGCTCTAGTCCAATTTCCAAATATAAATTTTTTTGAAATTAAGAAAAACAGCATTTATTAATTTTTGATTATTTAAATATTTGCTTATGCAAATATTAGTGTTTAATTCCAGTATTAAATAGCAAATTACTAAGAAGATCATATATTGTTCTTTATCACCCTTCAGAGTACACTTAAACTTCTGTGCCATTGAAAAGTGCGTATTTTAATCTATAGTAGGCATTTCTTAATAGAGTTCTATTTGTCTCAAATATTATGCCCTTAGGGTACAGGTATCACTCCTGAAACCTGTTTTATATCATTTTGGATAATATCAGTATATAAATGGCTATTTAAAAAATACCAGTGCTGATGATTATTGTACAGTGCTTTTCCTAAGGCAATAAAAACATGCATTATGTGTAATAATACAGTTTTTATCTCCATTGAACTGTCTGAAGTTAATAATTCCATATCATAATTTAGAGTTCACCCTGATGACCCTTCCAATAAATATGTAAATGGTATGTCTCTGGTTTTGTTCTAATAAAAACTGTGCAGCAGTAATTCTTTTTAAAAATTTCCTTCACTATACTCTTTAACTTACATTTGTCCTTGTGTAGAATATGCATTTTCTAAAGATTGTGATCATAAAAGGTAAATAAAAGAGGAAATGTTAAATGTAGAAAAGTAGAGAGTATTTTCAATTACCTGTTACTAATTAACATCTTAATTAAAACTCTAAATATGCCAATTTTAACTAGTTTTAAGTAATAAATTGTGTCAAATTACAGTGTCAGGGTGACATAAATTATTTAATCACTTTTAATCTGATAAAAGTCATTCTTCCTATATCCATACACATTCTAATTGCTATATAACCATTAATATAGTTTTATAATATTTTAAATGTTTAAGTGCACAAGAAAATGTACAAAGAGAATTATATATCTTTGGCTCTTCACTGTTTTTATTGAGTTGTAGTCAGGTTGCAGTGTTGTATCAATTTCTGGTGTATAGCACAATTCTTCAGTCATACATGAAAATGCATATATTCATTTTCATGTAGCTCTTCACAGTTTTAAAGAGAGCAAAAATCACCATTTCCACAATCCAGTCCACACTGTTAGCTTTAGATTTTTGAGACCAGAACTCCTGATGCCTAGATTAACGTCCAGTCAGTTTTGACTGGGTGTTAATCAGTCAGCCAACACTGACTTGTCATTAATCTAGGCATCAGGGGTTCTGAGTTTTTCTGATAAACACATTTGGAAATCCTCAATTTTAGATCCTGATTAATACATATACTTGTAATCAAAGCTGTGGATGGAATTTGATGCTTTTAAATAAAAAAAGATATTTTGGAAGTTACACATTATTTTGTGATATATAAGCTTTTGTCTTTGTCCCATTTTAAAAATAAAATTGATGTAATAAATTATGTGTACTACATACCTGTAGAATTCCTACATGAACTATTTTCCATAAGAGAAAAATAAATAAATAAAACAAGCACCCCTGTCCCCAAAAAAGACTTTGTCCAAAAGCACTGAATGAAGAACTGTCTCATGCCAGTAATATGAAAATTTAGATTAAAAATAGGGTAAAAATGGCCTTATAATACTTAGATAATGGCTGAATTTCAAGGAGAATACAGAGCATGATAATAAGCACTTACTGAGGAATTTGAATTCCTTCCATACCTAAAATACCAATGGAATTAGTTGTAGAGATAACTATTGAAATTTTGGTTTCTACTACTTGGAATTTAGTATAACCACTCTCATCCATTTCTTAAGACTGTTACGCACTAATTAAAGACTATAAAGCATCTTGCAAATAAAATGCTACATACATGCCTAATAAGGCTAATAACGTTTATAATGATACCAGCTGTTGAAATCCAACAGATATACATAATTAATGGCAGTTGAAGTTTACCTACAGCTTTTCCATCTGCTTCATTAGAATACAATTTCCAGAATTAAAAATGATACTTTTTCTTTAGAAGTCCAGGTTTTTCTTCACATTCACTCTAAAATATGTAAAGGTTTTATATATGGCCTAAATATACACTTAATTTCTTGTTTCAAGAACATACCCAAAGTAAGCTTTATGAAAAACACATTTGGAAATACCATCTCTTTCTCTAATCTTATTTGTATATATGTTAAGTTTCAATATCTTTTTTTGGAAATTAATAATAACTGTAGTTTAATGATTTATGTCACCAAATTTGTCCAAGGCTGCATACCAAACACTGCACATTCCATTCCTTGGGCAATATTCAAAAGAGGGCTGTAGGATAAGTATTGCTAATACCTCCATGTTACAGTTTATGAGGTGTTGCTAGATAACTTGCAAAAATTAGAGAAAACACCTTCAACATTTAACAAAGTTCAAAGAGAAACAGAAAAAGAAGTCTGAAGTATGCTGTCAACGATAAAAAGAGAAAATGGATATAAACATACATTATGTGCTTTGAAAAAAATCAACTCTTTAGTTCAAGATGAGTTGGAGGATGCTCCTTATAACACTGGTTTCCTGATGCAGAGAAGTTGAGTTGGCAGAGTATTGACTATCCTCAAATATATATTTTTTATTGGAAAAAATAACAGATAAGTTAAGTAGATGTTGTTAAACAATTAACAGCTTCAAAAATCACATATACCTTTGACTATATTGGAATGGATTCCAGAAGACATTTATTAGGACCCAAGAGACCACATAAGTCAGAACCAATACACAAAGGGACACTCTTTTCACTTTCTTCCCAATCTCTCTTAACTTTGTAGTCCAGAAAAGTAAAAATCAACACTTAGCCTTCAAACTCAAGCTTAGCATTGAAAAATAGATTGATCTTAATCAAGTGGGATGAATGTTAAGAATTTAATCACACTAAATCAGAGGAAAGGGGGAAGTTCTGGATAGATCTATCAACAAAACTTAAGCATAAAGAAGATAATAAACATTGTATCCAGAATTAAGATAAAGAACTCTGTAAGAAAGCATAACTACACATAATAAGTATGTATCACAATATAACACATACCACAGGAAACAGTATGTACAAACTTAATAAAAATGTAGAGACAATAGAACCAGAGCACAGAATTCAGATAAAACAAACAAATAATTAAATGAAAAGTGTGATTTTATAGTAGAGGAAAGCAATTCAGAAATATAAGCAATGCTAATGTAGTAAATAAATAAGAAACATCCAGAGACATAAATAGCTGAAAAATGCAACTGTGCCGTAGAGAAATAAATTGAAATAATCGTATTGAACAGAAAGAGAAAAGGCAGAGAATAAAACATTTACAGAGAGGATAACAGTTCTGAATGGTAAGGATGATGTAACACAAGACTGTCATTGTTGAAATAAAACAACTGAAGAAAGGAGAAAGAACAAGTGTTGAGAGTTAGAATTCAAAAATCCATAAGTCCCAGTAATCAAAGGAAGAATAAAATACGTGGACTAAAAGGGCATAGTATCTATAAGAGAAAACATTAAATCAATTACCATCAAAAACAACCTGTTTCAGTTATTGAATTTCTAACATGAATTTTTCAGACAACCTGTACAAAAATCAAAAATGTAAGTCACCCTTCAGGGGAAAGATGAGGTAAAATTTCTCCATCTACACTATTGTAGAAAAAATGTGGAAGTTGGGGTTTTGGGTGATATTTGGCTTCTGTATTTTTACATTTTGAATTACTTGTTCTGTATTTTAAGAGGATTATAATTTATATAAATATTGTAGGTTCATAACTATGAAATCTTCATGTATTCCGAAAATCCTTATTTCAAAAGTAAAACCGTTACATACATTTTTGCATCACACTGTAAATATTGTATTAATCCGAATGTATTGCTCTGTAAATAATCTGCAGTAACCTGCTTTCTCTTATACATTTAAAGATTCTATTATTGGCTTTTATCTTTAGGTTCTCTTCTAGGTTATGAAGTTATAGCAGTGAATAGAATGTCATATCTTCAAGAAGCTTTCATTAGAAGGGAACGAGAGAAAACAAACAAAATGCACAAGTTACAAGCATATTAGAATTTGCTATGTTTTATGGAGGAAATAAAATAGGAAAGAATACAAGAGATGTAGGGTGGTGATGATGGGCTTGTGGCTTGGCATTTTAAATGAGGCTGTTGGATAGGAATCTGAAAATACATAATTTAAGCAAAGACTTGAATGAAGCTCTAGGAGTAGCCGTATGGACATCTAAGGGAAGTGCTCTGGGCTGAGAGAGAAAATAGGTGAAAAATATCATGAAGCAGAACATGCCTGGCATTTGGAATGAAGAACAAAGAAGCCATGTGTCTGGTGCAAAGTGGGAAAACAGAAAAATATTAGGAAATAAGGGCAGAGAGAAAGGTGGATAAGGGGTGGACTCTGAGCAGGAAAGTCACGTGATCTGAGTTGCATTTTATATATATATATTTTTTTAATTGAAATATAGTCAGTTTACAATGTTGTGTCAACTTCTGGTGCACAGCATAATGCTTCAGTTACATGTATATGTGCATATATTCGTTTTTATATTCTTTTTCACCATAAGTTACTACAAGATAATGAATATAGCTCCCTGTACTATACAGTATGAACTTGTTGTTTATCTATTTTATATGTATTAGTATCTGTAAATATTGACAGGATTGCTGGAATTGTGTTGAGAATATGCTTTAGGGGGACAAAGGTAGGGGAGGCAGAGCAGATGTAGGCTAAAACAATCTGGATTAGAGAAATGATTATTAGACTGGAAAGCAGTATAGATGGCAGTGAAATATTCAAATTCAAGGTCTTGATCAACTTTATTAAGGTATAATTTACACACATATGGCTACACACAGTCACCATAAGTGTGATGTTCAGTGAGCTTCAAAAATATATACATTGTGTAGTAAAAAAAATCAAAATATAGGACATTTCCACCACCTCCAAAATTTCTATTATGCTCTTTTGTAGTCAATCTGCCCTTCCATATGCAAACACTAATTTGTTTAATTTGTTTTCTGGCACAAATTTGTTCTATAATTTCATGTTGATGAGAGTATACAGTATGCCATTTTGAGATCTTATTTCTTTTGTTCTGCATAACATTTTGGGGTCCATCTACCTTGTTGCTGTGTGCATCAGTAGATTATTTTTATTGCTGAATGATACCATATTTCTGTATACTATAATTTATTTATTCATTCACTAATTGATAGAAATTTGTGTTATTTCTAATTTTAGTTTATTAAGAATAAAGCTGCTATGAATATTCAAATATAAATAGTTTTATGGGCATATATTTTCATTTTTCTTGCATAAATGCCTGGGAATGGAATGACTGGATTGTATGTTAGGTGTATCTTTTACTTTTTAGAGAAATTGTTCTCCAGAGTGCTTGTACCATTTTGCTTTCTTATCAGCAGTGTAGGAGAATCCCAGTCTCTGAAAATCCTTCCTAAAACTTGTTATTGCCTATCTTTTTTCTAGTGGGCATATAGTGGAATCTAATGATTTTAATTGTTATTTCTTGATGACTAATGATGTTGGATATCATTTCCTGTGCTTATTAGCTATATATATATATATATATATATATATATATATATATATAAAATATTTATATTTAAATTGTATAAATTTTTTTGGTCTAGTCATTTGTCTTAACGTTGAGAGTTAGGAATCCTTCATATATTCTGGATTCCATTACTTATCATGAACATGTTAAGTAAGAGGTGTTTGTTAGTCATCCAAATGAAGGGGCTAAAAATGAAGAATTTCAGAGAAAGGACCCATGCTGGAAATCTAAATTAAATATATGATATTTAAATCCATGAGACTGGATGCAGTAACGACCATAAGCATATTATCAATAAAAAGAAGAGGATATCTAAGGACTGAGAAATGCTGGAAATAACGTTTGGAAAAAAGGGAACCAAGAGAGAACACAGAATAAGTGGTCTGGTTAGTAGGAGGAAAACCAGGGGAGAGTGTGGTTTCCTGAGAGGCCAGTGATAAAAGCCTATTAAGGAGAAGGACTCAACAACTGTGTCAAATTTTGCCAGTGGGTCAAAGTAAGTTGTGGACAGAACATTTACCATGGTGCTTAGTAATAGATGTCTCTGGTGACTTTAACGAGAATGGTTTGGATGTAGTTGTGAGGTCAAAAACGTAATTGGTGTAAAATTAAAGAGAGAAAGGATGGCTAATGAATTAATAAAACTAAGCAGTGAGCACCACTTTGCAGTTATTACAAAACAAATCCAGTCACAGATTATGAACCTCATAACAGATGTTCACAACACCCCTAAAGTAGTCCTGCAAAAAATGAAACCTAAATCGAGAAAGTGTTAAGTACCACCATACAGTTGATGTATATAAAAACCAGACAGTAGAAAAAAATAATGTGATTTTGAAAATAAATGGAAAAAAAACAATAGGATGAAGGCAGAACATATAGACTAAAATAGACGTAACTTTACAATCAATTACAAGGTAATTACTTTCTTGGATATTGATAAGTCAAACAGACTGAAACAAAAGAAACACATTTGTGAGAAATTTGGGTAATTTTGAATACTGACTGCTTTTTAATATTAAAGAAGTATTTTTTCTTTGTTTTGAAATGCTGATTTGGAGTTTTTTAAAAAAGTCTTTATCTTTTAGAGAGACATCCTGGAATGTTTATGAATAATTAATTATATCTAGAAATTACTTCAATAACTTAAAATGAGGAAAGAGAGTAGGGGTACAGACAAAATAATATTGTCTGTGAATTAATCAGTGAAACTGGGTGATGTATATGTGTGAATTTATTGTCTCATTCTCTAAAAAATTTTATATATTTGGTAATTTTCATATTAAGAGGTTAAAAATAATGAGCTCAACTAATTTATTTAACATTAAAATAAAAGAGAATGAATAGGAGGAGAGGTATCAGAGAAAGCAAGTGTCAGTGACTTCTAAGAAATTACTCTATATTTTTAAAAACAGTGAAACCTCAAGAGGGTTGTTGGAAGATGAGAGAGAGAGAGAGCATTTGCTTGTAAACTGACAGAAATGATTCAGCAGAGTTGAAAAGCTGATGAATAGGGCAGAGAGAAGATGCTTGATGAACTAAAGTCCTTGGATAGGCAACAGTGACTTCTCAAATAGAATCTGGTAAACAGTGGAGTAGTTGTCTTTAACTTAAAGCACAAATTGTGCATCTTTAATATAAAGAGAGAAGGTGGATAATACGGGTGCATGTGCCAGGGAGTAAGTTATGTGGTAGCGGGAGTTTGAGCAAGTTCTCTTCTGCTTGAAAATGAAGTAAGAAGCAAGGTCACCAGCTGAAAATTAAGTTAGCATAGGGGATGTTGCAGGTTTGAGAAGAAGGGAGAAATCTTAAAAGAGTCACCTAGGAGAGTGGAATAGGCAGTAACTAGAGACATGTAGTGTGCATGCCCGGAAACATCAAAGGCTCTCTTGAGATTTATGGTCAGGAATTTGAGATGAAATCAGTTAGCATAATTTTGAACCATTTTGTTCACGGCAATCAATATAGATCTGTCGGCATCCAGTTTTTATATATGTAATTGGTTTTGTGGACTATAATGAGTCTTATTATTAGAAATATATATATTTCATCATCTTCTCTCCACAATTAATGGTTTTCTGTTGTTCTTAGGATAATCATGAGAAATAAGATCATACATAATCTTGTCTTTACCTAACTCTGTAGCCTTATTTTAACTTCTCCTTTGCCCAAGTAACAGTTTGCCAACAATATGTGTAATTAAATGAATAAAGGGCATAATTAAATAATGGATAGTTAGTACCCAGCTGTTAGTCATTTAGATTGTATAAAGTAGTTTCCTAGACAAAATTTCTGGAAATATTATATATTTTAGGCAAGAGACCATAATTTATTTATTTTTGTACTCCCTAGATCTAATAAGATGCCTGAATTAGGCATGTCAGACGATTCCTAAGTGTTAAGTACTTAATAACTGTTTGAAAACATTTCATACATCTTTTCAACATTTTTATATGTTACACTTATGTAGAGAAACTATCTTAAAACTTACTTTTTAAAATAAAACAATAAAATACTCATAAATTTTCTAGATAGTTGGTCTTACTATAGATCTTATATATGTGATCATAAAAATATAGAAAATATATAAATTAATTTAATTTTACCTTCATATATATTACAGTTATATGTCCATATTTAACTAAAATCATCTATATGCCCACTGACTAGAACAGTCTTGGCACATAATAGTGTTTGTGGGGTGAAGAAATTTTTCCTCTGCCTTTTCAGCATCCATGGCTGGGTCTGAAAATTAGACTGACAACAATTAATAGGACAAAAGCATACAAATTTTATAAAATTGTTATACGCACATAGGAGACATCATAGGAGAATGGAGATATGAAGAAGTGACCAGTGCAGGAAGTTTTTATACCTTTTAGACCAAAAAAAAAAAAAGTATGAAGAATTGGTAATACAAAAGGATTAGGCCAGGGCTAGCAAATGATGAAGAAGTAACTGAGAAGACAAGGCTTAGTTTAATAAGTTTTGTCTGTACAGAGTTATATAAAATGAAAATTCATAATTTTATTATCCCTCTGATGGATAGAAGTGGCACTCTGATAGGTCTGAAGGCTGGGAGCATATGGAGATGTGTGGTAGAGGAAATTAAGTGAAACTTGATTAAAAATTGTACAGTTGCACTGTAGAAATTAGTCTGTGGTCACATAGACTACCTGAATGAATAATTTGGGTGGATATTGTATGTGAATGGGTCATGTTTCCCTGACCTGAAATTTCCATAGACCAGTCTGGTTCTTCAAGCAGTTAATTGGTCAAACTAAACATTCGACTTGTCCCATCTCTCCTGTACAACAAATGTTAAGCAATACAGTATTCCTGGAGGGGAGTGAGCAATCACTATATGATTAAGGGAGTGTTTGAAGGGGGATTTTTAATTCCCCTTGAAGTCCTTTTATCAGTCTTGTGTGGTCAGTATGCAAAACAGAAGGCTCTAGGAGGTTGGCAATAGACTAACAGAATTAGCAAGGTGATTGATTCCTTTGGTTCATCTGTACTTCATATGGGGTGGGCACCGTAGGAAGTACAATGAGCCAAGGAGGCGGCAGGTCACAGGCTAATGCCTTTATTCCCATTCAAATTTAGAGTCCATCTAGGCACAAAAGTAAGGTTGCCAGATTTCACATATAAAATGTAGGAGCCCAGTTAAATGTGAACTTCAGATTTTTTTAAAGGCTTTTTTAAAAAAAATATAAGTATGTCCTGGATATTACATGGTACAAATAATGCATTTTATCTGGTGACTCTATGTGGCATTCTTCTAGATTGAAATTTAGTATACAGTTATTGTTTTGCTACGGGGATATTTGAATTGTCATTATCTAGTGAGACAGGGTTTGGACCTGGTAACCATTTAAAGTATTTTAATGCACTACAAGGATGACATAATGAGTTGCTTCCTCTGAGGAAGAAGCACAGGAAGAGTTAAGGACTGTAGTCACTACAAATAGAGACCAACTGATAAATCCAACTAAAACTGAAGTGTCAGTCCAGTCTGTGAAATTCCCAGGAGTTCTGTACTCAAAGGCAGCCTGTGCAGCTGCTCTTCACAGCCCATTAAATAGACACTCACTACCTTGTTATGGGATGTTTGTGTAAACTGCCTTAACCATAAAAGAACATCAGATAATCTGGGAGCCAGAAATACTGATCATGAAAAGGGTGCTATAGATAAGACAGATATTCAAATATAGAAGGAGAAGCCTAGCAAAGATTACTCGTAAGATGGAAATATATTCCTAGGCATACTAACCAGGGAGAGTTCAAAGGAATCCACCTTGTTCAGGAGAAGATTAATTCACTGCCCGTAAGACTGAGTATATAGCACTCCAAGAACTTTCCTGCCCTCATTGGTACACAGGCTGAACAATATGATTCTCCCTAACTGAGGCAAAACAGACTTCCAGGTTCCCAACTGAGGGTTTCATTGTTGATTGGAAATCATCTGCAATATACCCTGCAGATGGTAAAATCTTAGTGACAGAAGGTCAGAGCTGAGAGTTGTTTATTTCCTGGTAGAAGAGAAATTAGGCTTGGGTGCTTAGGGCACTGTTTGAATATTTACAGGCTGTTGGGCATTAGCTAGTGGCCTTGCAATATGGACAGGCAAACAGAATCCTAGATGGCTAGACAATAAAAACACCATTCTATGGGATTCTCACTAATGGAAGCTTCTGTAGGAATATACAGAAAGAATGAAAGTGGTTCATGTAGACAGCCTTGTGTGTGTGTGGTTGTGTGTGTTCATGTGCACACAACCAACACACACAACACAACAAATGATCAAAAACAGAAATCAGTTGCCATCTCAGAAAGGGATGAGAATGCTAAGGGAGATGTCTTTGTCAGGCCTCCAAGGCTTTCTCCCTAGGTATATGAAATGTTCAGAAATTCAGATACTCACACCATGCGCTGATGGACAGAGAAAACACACATTATCCCGACATCCTATGAAACTGCTATAAGGAAAGGAAATTATACCATTTTCAGTGGGAGAGAAATTTGAAAATAGCTTGAGGAGTAACTCCACAGAGTCAAGAGTTCTACCATATCTAACAGGTGGATTATATTGGCCCTATACCAGTAGCCCCATGGACCTATGGCAATAGTCTCTGCATATTGTTATTAACTGGGATTGACACATATTCTACTTTATGCTTTACTTATCTTGTAACAGAAGTAAAAGTTTGAGAGAGCAAATTTTCTATCATTTCAGACTACCTGAACATATTTCTTCTAATCATATTTGTATATGTCATTGCTATTAATGTACCAAAATACAATAAAAAAGGAAAGGGAACAGTATAGAGAACCATATTCCTACCACACCCTCAGAGCACTGATCTCATTTAAAATTAAAGTGAGTGACTGAAGCACCTGTTACTCAAAATGTTTGATCAAAACTTTTAAAAGTATGGATTAGTTATTTAAATGATTGTGTTCTCATGTCACATGTGAAAGTAAGTAAGCTGGGGCCTTTACTGACAGATTTCAAAGACCAAACATGAGAATGAAGAATGGAGGAGGATGAAAGCACAGAACTTTCTATCTTTCCCACCTCACCTCAACATTTTTTTCTTTGATTTTGATTTTTGTAGTCTCAGGCCCTGGTGGACTTGTGTATATCCCGCAGAGTTGATATAAATGCACAAGACATGCTACTTTGCCATTCCATTTGACAGCTCCTATTCCTAAATGTACTGCAGAATGTATCATCAATTCACCCCATGTAGCCAAATTGTGTGACTGCAACTCGATCACCATCAACAGAGACAGTTCTATGACTTTTTTTAACCAGACATATCAGTTGGCATCCATCTCAAGTGAATCAGTTTTTCATAGTTTCTGCCCTATGGTAAATAGTACAGCTGAACCAAGAGAAAGCCTGAGTAAGGAGAGTGGTGTGGATCAAAGAGATGATACATGGAAACAGAGGAGTACTGCAAAAAGGAGTAATGCCTATAAGTGGGTCAGAGTGCTAGGAATGAAGTCAATCATACCATTTTCTTGAGAGTATCTCAGACCTAGAGAATAATCCTGTCTACTATTTCTTTCAGATCTGGTACTGATGCTGGGAGAAAACCCTTATAGAAACCTATGAAATTTTCACAGAAGGATAATTAGATTTCTCCTGATTCATGAGGTCTGCCTAAATACTACTGTTGGATAATCTGGGGGAATAAAATGATGTTTTGTGTCCTAGTGACTCAACTTCAGGGTAGCCAGAAACAGTTAACCATCAGATTGTGCTTTATAGGGTTTATTACCATTGTGACTAATTTTCAGATAACTTGATGCTGGGTGGAGAATTCTGACTAGCAAAGCTTCTGCATCCTTTGGAGACACAATCCATGATGATACCTTAATATGATGAGAAAAAAGATTACTGCCATGTGACTAATATCACAGCTTGGTTTACTCCTCTGATTATACTAAATGTGAATTTAGATAGAAGCTATTTAAGGAGAGTGGAAATTAAATTAAGATGGCATTAAGAGATAAGAATTTATATATTATTTGGTTGCTATATATTACCAAAATCACCGCTATTAAGGTTGAATAAAGAAAGTTTATAGGAAGTTTATATGGGAATTGTATTTGATGGCAGAAGATATAGTATAATGGGCTCATGGGACACACAATATTTTTGGGTGCATAAATACCAGTAATATGTAATGACAACATGTGTGATGGCTTGATCAACCCTGACCCTGCTATGCATGCTATGCTATGCTCTGAAAGGATTTTAGGAGCTGCTCTAAGGGTCTGAATCAATCTAAAATAACATTCTGAGAGGCTCTTCATAATCATGAAATAGATTTGCAGATCCAAATAAAGATCCTAGCAGGAATTCTCTCCCAAGAAACCCTGGAGGCATTAAACTTTTTGAGGAAAATTAAGTCATAGGTAATTGAACTAATAAAATAATTGTTCTAAGGTAACAATGCTGAGATGGCATGGAATCTCACCCAAGAAAGACTGCTGGATATTTTAGTCATCATGGAACCTGATGTATGTTAAGATCAGTGGCCAGGATCTCTAGAAAGCCAAGTTAGGTAGGTACATCTATGGGTACCTTATTTATCAGAAGCTTATGGCATATGTTATGATCAGGCCCCACTTGGCTGATGATTTGATGCCATTTTTAACATCTAGAGATGGTACATAAAAGGCAACTTTTCTTTGTGTTGTGACTTACCTGGGACAGGATAGATAGAAGAACACTTCTATGGGAAGTAGATAGGCTATATTATATGATGATATCTGGAAGCTAATAAATTAATAATCTGTTGCTATGTAATGACCAAGATAGCCTTCATGTTCCCTTCAATTTTACCAAACTTTAGACAGGTTTCTTACTGCCTAGAGGCCTTTGACGTCCTCCCTTTTCTTAGAGCACTTACTTTAGAAAAGTTGGCAATTGAAAATTCTTTCCTTACCCTTTAAGTATAAATCTTCTACACCCAGGAATGTCTTTTTCAAAGACCTGAGAGCCATTCCTTTGAAATGTAATAATTAAGAAAGATAGTACCTCTATCACCTAGTCTCTGTTGAAGGTAGGAGCCTCACTTCCATAAATGCCAGTCAGCAAACATATAGCAGATGGCCTTATCACCTTGATCAACCTTCCTCCTAATGTTCTTCCATGCTTTTCCATCAGCTAACTCTGGAGTTTAAATAACTTCTTGTCTCTTATTTCAGCAGAATTGAGTTCAGTCTCTTTCTTCTATTGCAGTAGTCTTGAATAAGATCTTCCTTATTTTTAACAGATGTCTTTTACAATTGCTTTTTGACAGTAGCAGTATTACTGTAAACTGAGTGACTTGAAACACCACATATTTGCTATAAGAATAGACATGAGGGTACTATCTATATGGGAATTTAAGTGAGAGCACTAATTAGTCTTCCTTTGAGCTACTGAAATATACTACTAGTCATTTGTTGATTGGGTATCTAGCTTCTTTGACTGATGTAACCATCTAACTCTCTTATCTCTCTCTCTCGCCTTACATTGTTTTACTTTACTTCATCCACAGACCACCGTCTGTAATGTTATGTATTTATTTATGCATTTTCCTATCTTCATCCAATAAAATGTAAGCTCCATGAGTGGTAGGACTTTGAATTTTTTATATTCATGCATCCTCAGCAACTAGAGCAATATTAGGTACGTCATATACCCTCAATATATTTTGATTAAATGAATGAATGATTATTATCATACTAGGATGTTTCATTGCTGATTCTTTCAAAATATATATATAAATAAAATCTTTTAAAGTCTGTATTTATTTTGTAACTGTTAACATTAGGTTTTTTCATTGTTGAGAAATCTGGAGGAAATCAAATTTGATCTTCTACTTTATAAATCTCTGGGAAAAAAATCTGTCTTCTCAGTGTCTGCTAAAAGAGGAACAGCTAAAATGTATTTGCATAGAATTGCAAGTTTAATGTTCCCTGGGAGCATTCAGTTCTAGAGCTTTCAATCATTTCCTCATCCTTGCTCTCAAATGCCTGAGTCTTTTTAGGCACTTGGTAATTTCTGAAACATTTTTCTCCATCTGAAAATTCTTACATGGATAGAGTGCTTTTCTTCATGATCTTTAAAAATCAATTTTACTTTTTTTACTTTAGCTTTATAGTTTTATCTATTTCAGTGAATGATGGTTGATTCTTCCCATTAAAGCCTTCTGAAAGCTAAAAACCTTCTAGTTCAAAGCCCTGGATAATAATTTGACAATATTTTTGAAGTCTGCCAAAATTTTTGAAATACTAGGATGCTCTAGTATTGAGTTACTTTTTCGTTTTGCTGACTCTTACTACTTCTACATAAACCCAGAGTTTCTTGAATTTTAGTTGAACATTTCTTGTAATAGAACAGTCTTCTCAGATGTGTGAATGTGTGTGTGTGTGTGTGTGTTTGTGTAAGGTTACAGGAAGTCATATCAACTAAGAGATGCAAAGACAAAAACCCCTTTGGGGTTAAAAAATCTAAAAGATAAGATGAATAGAAATCAGACTCCAGACCAAGATGGCGACATAGGAGGTTCTTCAGTTTCTCTCTTCCTCCAAGACACACTGAACATACAGCTACACACAAAGCAGTTCCCTCTAAGAAAAACCCAGAAATCAGCTGAGTGACACCTGCACATTGCATTAGTGAGAAACCACCCACATCAAAATCAATAGGAAAGGTTGAGACAAACTTTTGCCAGAAACCCACCACCAGCATAGGACCATAAAATAGGAAGGGAACCCCCAACTCACAGATTTTCCTGAGGAGCAAATGGTTTGGACTGCACATCTGGTGCCCCAACTTTTAAGGCTCCACCTGAGGAATAGGTTCCCTAAATCACCTGGCTCTGAAAGCTAATGGGGCTTGCATTCATGAGTCCCACAGGAATATCACAAAGAGGTAGTTGTTAATGGGCACAGATAAAGCTCTCCTTCCAGGGCTCAAAGCAGAAGGAACAGGCAAAAATGTCCATATCTCAGTATTTCCTGAAAGGGATTTGACCTTTCAATTAACATACATTGAGGTGCTGGCTGTAATTCTCCCTAGATCCCAGGGGTGCTGATGAGTGCTTCCATCACCTTCTCCTCCAATTCACTCCAACAATAAAACCGAGTCATCAGCATCTCCCTAGAAAGAACTTGCACACATGTCTAGCACCCCAACTTTTATAGCTGCTATCTGAGGTATGGGCCCTCAAATGCCTGCTATGATGCCCAAAAGAACTTGCGTTCGTGAGTCCCACAGGATTGTAGCAGACAAACAAGTAGTTGTTAAATAGGTGCAAACATAAGCACTCTCCAACACTGTACTCTTAGGGCCCAGTGCAGAGAGGACAGACAAACATGCCCATATCCCAGTCTTTTCATGGAAGGGGTCTGCCTGTATACTTCACAAACAAGTCTGAATAAATTTAATTTCATATGAAGCATCTTTTTGAAACAGATGATAGGAAACTAGAAATTAATGACAAAAAGAAAACCAGAAAATTCACAAATATGTGGAGTTTAAACAACATGCTTCTGAATAACCAGTATGTCAAGGGAGAAATCAAAAGGGAGATTAAAAAAATCTCAAAGCAAATGGAAATTGAAACATAACATACCAAAACTTATGAGATGCAGGTAAAGTAATTCTATCAGGAAAGTTTATAGCAAAAAATATCTATATTAAGGGGAAAAAAAACCCCTCAAATAACCTAACTTTACACCTCAAGGAACGAGAACAAGAAGAACAAACTAAGCTCAAAGTTTGTAAAAGAAAGGACATAAAAAGCAGAACAGAAATAAATAGAGCCTGAAAAGACAACAGAAAAGACCAATGAAACTAGGAGCTTTTTTTTTAAAACATCAAACTTGGAGCTAGACTAAGAAAAGAAGAGAGAAGACTCTAATAAATAAAATTAAAAATGAAGAGGAGACTTTACAATGAAAACACAGAAATAGGAAGGATCATAAGAACCTGGTATGAACAAATATTAGATACCTAGAAGAAATGAATGCATTCCTAGAAACATACAACCCACCTAGACTAAATCTTGAAAACATAGAAAACCAGAACAGACAAATTACTAGTGAGGAGCTTGAATTGGTAATCAAAAACCACTTAGCAAGTAAAAGTTCATGACCAGATGGCTTCAATGGTGAAACTCTACCAAACATTTAAATAAGAATTAATACCAATCCTTCTCAAATTCTTCTAAAAGGTAAAAGAGGGGAGTATACCCATTTTATGAGGCCTGCATTAATTACTCTCATACCAAAACTAAGCAAGAACAATGCAAGAAAAGAAAATTACAGGCCAAATCCTTAATGAACATAGATGTAAAAGTCCTCAACAAAATATTAGCCAACTGAATTCAAGAGCACATTAAAAGGATTATACACCGTTTTCAAGTGGGATTTATTCCAGGGATGCAAGGATGTTTCAGCGTCTGCAGGTCAGTAACCACATTATGATACACCACATTAACAGAATGCAGGATAAAAACCATGATCATCTCAATAGATGTAGAAAATGCATTTGGCAGATTTCAACATCTTTTCATAATAAATACTTTCAATGAACTGGGTATAGTGGGGACATACCTCAACATAAAAGGCCGTATATGACAGTCCCTCAACTAACATCATACTCAAGGATGAAAAGCTGAAAGCTTTCCCTTTGAGATCAGGGATAAGACCAAGATTACCACTCTTGCCACTTTTTTCTAACATAGTACTGGAGGTACTAACCAGAGCAATTAGCCAAGAAAAAGAAATAAAAATATCTAAATAAGAAACAGGAAGTAAAATTGTCTCTGCTCATGATTAACTAAAATACACAGAAAACCCTAAAGACTCCATGAAAAACTGTTAGAACTTATAACAAATTAAATAAAGTTGCAGGATACAAGAGTAACGTGCAAAAATCAATAGTGTTTCTGTACACTAACAACAAACTATCAGAAAGAGAAATCAAGAAAACAATCACATTTACAATAGGATCGAAGAGAAAAATAATCAGGAATAAATTTAACCAAGGAGATAAAAGATCTGTGCACTGAAAACTGTCAAACATTGATGAAATTGAAAGCACAAATGTAAAGGTATTCATGTTCATGGATTGGAAGAATTAATATTGTTAAAAGTTCATATTACCCAGAGCAATCTAAAGATTCAATGTTATCCCTATCAAAATTCCAATGGCATTTTTTACAGAAATAGAAAAAAAATGATCCTCAAATTCACACAGAACAACAAAGGACCATGAATAACCAAATGAATCTTGAGGACAAAACTGGAGGCATTACACTTCTTGATTTCAAACTATATTGCAAAACTGTAGAAATCAAAACTATACTATTAGCATGAAACATACACATAGAACAATACAAAGCTCAGAAATAAACCCATGCATGTATGGTCATTTAATTTTTGATTAAGGAACCAAGTATATACAATTGGGAATGGGAAGTATGGTCAATAAATGGTGTTGGAAAAAAGTGGATATTCACATGTCAGAGAATGAAACTGGACCCTTATCTTACACCATACACAGAAAACAGCTCAAAATTGATTAAAGACTTGAATGTGAGACCTGAAACTGTGAAACTCCTAGGAGAAAATATAGGTGTTAAGTTTTTTAACATTAGCTTTTGCAATACTTTTTTGGATTAGACATCAAAAACACAGGTGACAAAAGCAAAAATAAATAGGCGGCACTACATTAAACTAAAAATCTTCTGCACAGCATGAGAAACAATCACCAGAATGAAAAGGCAGCCTATGGGATGGGAGAAAATATTTGTAAACCACATAACCTATAAGGGGTTAATATCCAAAATATACAAGGAACTCATCCAACTCAATAGCAAAATATACAAATAACTCAGTTAAAAATGGTCAAAGAACATAAATAGACACTTTTCTAAGGAAGGCGTGCAAATGGCCCATAGGTACATGAAAAGGTGCTCAATATCCTAATCAGGGAAATGCAAATCAAAACTACAATGAGGTATCACCTCATAGCCATTAGAATGGCTATAATTTAAAAAATCAAAAGATAACATGTTGCTGAGGATTTGAGAAAAGGGAACCCTTGTACACGCTGGTAGGAATGTAAATGGATACAAGCACTAGGGAAATCAGCATGGACGTTCATCAAAAAGTTATAAAAAGAACTAACATATTATCCAGCAATTCTACTTCTGGATATATATATATCCAAAGGAAATAAATCACTAACTCTAAGAGATACCTGTACTCCCATTGTCATTGGCACATTACTGACAATAGCCATAATGGAAACAACCTGAATGTCTATTGATGGAGGAATAGATAAAGAAAAGGTAATATGTCTCTCTCGCTCTCTCTCTCTCTATATATATATTTATGTATATATGTATGTAAGTATGTGTATGAATATTTCTCAGGCTTAGGCTTAAAAAAAATCCTGCTATTTGCCACAGCATGGATAAACTGGATGACATTAAGCTGAGTGAAAAAAGCCAAAGACAAATACTGCATGATATCACTTATATACGAAACTTTAAAAAAAATGTTATACTCTTAGAAACAGAGAGTAGTATGGTGGTTACCAGGGACTCGGTTGCTGGGGAAACTGGGAGAGGTTGGTAAAAGGGCACAAACTTTCAGTTATAAGGTGAATAAGGTCTAAGTATTGAATGCGTAACTTGGAGACTATAATAGATAGTATTGAATTACGTAACTGAAATTTGCAGAGAGTAAAACTAAGTGTTCTCATCAAAAGAAAAAAGATAAACATGTGAGATGATGGATATTTTAATTAACTCAGTGGTGGTAACCCTTTCATAGTGTGTATGTACTTGAAATCATGTTGTATACTTTAGATTTATTATAATTTTATTTGTCAATTATACCTCAAAAAGTCTGAAAGTATGCGTTCACCATAAATTACATTGTTGATATAAACTATCTGGGCAAACTGGCACACTGTGGTTCCAGGCTTCATGCATGCTTAAATGTGGTCATCAGACAGAACATTCCAGGATCTTAGTTTCCAGGAGACAACCAATGACCAGTCCAGAAAATAGGCCTTTCTTTGGAAAATGTGCAGGTTTGAGCAACCCAGATCTTTTGATCTAACCCTTTCCTGACTAGTACCCTTTTCTGTATCAGTAAGAATAGGCCAGAAGTAAAATTTGGAAGCCCAGAAGTAAAATAAAATGTCAGTAGCTTAATATAAAGGTCTAATTCTTACTTTTACAACAAGAACTTGTTGTGTTAGGTGGGGACTGTATTGTATTTCATTCTTATTTAGGGACTTGAAAAATTTATAAAGTAAATTGTGATCTGGCTTTTAAATTTTCAGCCTGGAAATGACACACAGCATTTCCTCTCACATTTCAATGACAAAAATAAGTCACATGCCTAACTTTTTCAGAGGGCTTAGAAGTAAACTTTTAGCATATGTACAGAGGACAGAAAGCAATAGGGATTTGATTAATGCTACTAATGACATATATTTATATTATAATATTTGTATCTTTTTTATATATATAATGCATGCACAAGGTATAACTATATTATATATGTTATTATATTATTATACTTATTAATTGTTATCAACAGTAGTCTCAAAGAGAATTCTCATTGTTTAATATCACCTCTCAAGTTAGCCGTTAAAGATGCCCTTCTGATTAAATGAATGTGTGAAAAACTCCCATTGCTTACAAACCCGTAGGTTCTCCATTTAGGACTCAACATTCCTAAAAGATGCTTTGCGGTTTGTTTCTGGCTGTATCATTTTTTCTATTGGCAACTTGTTCCTATCAGGAATTTAGTAATTTGAGGATGTCATGAAAATTTTGCTTTCATATATGTATAATTATATAAATACATAAATATATGAAAAATTTTGCTTTCAGAATGTTAATTTTTCTTAAGCACCTGCCAGGTATGAAATCATCCATCATACAATTTAGTACTTATTTCTGTTGTAACTTCTATTATTCTTCACTATATATTTATTACATTCATTCCCCCTATCCACAACCTTTGGCCATATTTTAACTGCCCTTAATTTAAGGACACTATTTTTCCTAATTTTTTTCTAATTATATTTAATTGTTCTTACATTTTCATTTGGAGAGAGTTGAATATGGATATTTCCATTTCTTATTTTGACACTTAGGCTGAATTTCTTTAAAGGGAAGTAAAAAGAGCAACTCTATTTATCTGAGTCCCAGTAAAATTGTTTTTGTGGATCTTTCACTAATTTAAGGAAGAAATTCTTTGATTTTTATTTTGCTTTTGTTGTTGCTTTAATTTTCTTAATATACCAAGCAAGACTGAATATAGAGATCTGGAAAATTTTTAAAAATTTTTGATCCTCATGCTCATGTGTGTATTCTTGAATGTTTTAAGGGTCATGCTTTCCAATGCTACTATATTTAACATAACATAATATGCTTTTAACATATAATATAAAATGCTATTAATAAGGAATTATTTTACTAAGTCTGTGGAAAACAATATATTTCTAGAAGTAGTTGCACTGGAAATGAAAAACTAAAAATAAAGTGAAATTTAAACTTAAATTTCAATTAAAAAATTAAACTATGAAACATTTTCTAAGTACAATAACATGTTTTTCAGGGACTTTTATCTCCAAATCTGACTCCACTATTTATTTTCTTTTCCTACATTTGTGCACTTCATTTTCCTTAGCCTAAGAGAAGTTTAGAAGCTGCTGGTTTAAGCAAGGTGATGGTTCCTATCCATTAGATTTCAAGGTTACTAGTCAGCTATATTTTTGTTTATTCATAGCAAATCTCATAATAGGATAGTTTAAGCATTGGCTTTAAATCAGGGCATGAACTTTATTTCTATTCCCTTTTCTTATGTTTTTTTGAATGCTTTAATTTATTGAGTTTGCTAAAGAGTACCTTTGAACCACTTTTTTTTTGGTAAATTGTATTTTTATTGAAGTACAGTCAGTTTACAACGTTGTGTCAATTTCTGGTGTACGGTACAATGCTTCAGTCATACATGAATATACATATATTCATTTTCATCATAAGCTACTACAAAATGTTGAATTGGGTTCCCTGTGCTATAAAGTATAAATTTGTTTATCTATTTTATATATACCAGCCAGTTTCTGCAAATCTCTAACCCCTTTGAACCACTTTTGAACTGGACGGCATGTTAAATCACAGCATGCTTGTCAAGAAGCAGGTTGCTTGTTAAAACTCTAAATGCATGTGTAAATAATAGTAATGAAATTAATTAATTATTCCAATGTTTCACATAATAGTGTTTTAGTGGTTTTGATATTAAATTGCTTTTAATGATAATGAAATAATTCTGTATTCTTCTAGAGTAACTTGTAGACTATTTATATTCTTTACATAAATATTAAGACTGTATTTACTTCATAAGAGATAATCTCTCTGTTTTAATCCCTTCTGTCATTCTTATTCTATTGAGTATCTGTTCTTCAGGTTTTTTCCCCCAGGAATCTCTCTCTTGGCATTGCCTGTAGCATTCCATCACCATTGACACTCTAACCTTGGATTCTGTGAATCAATATTTACCTCACCTTTCCTTTTGAAATTCTGCTCATACTTGGTTTCAGTGATCCTACTTTCTCTTCTTTCTCCTTCTAGCTCTAAAAGTGTATAATATTTCTCACCATATCTTCTATCTGTAGTATTTTATTTGTTTTAAATAGCATGGGAAATATACGTGGATGGAGAGTATTCAATACTTGGAGATTTAGGACCCATGATTCTAATCATTAGAAATTGACATGGATTTTTTATGAAATTTAATAATTTATAATTTTGATGAGGTGTAACAGGTACTTATCAGTACTGCTTTACTTTCTTGAAGATATTATTTTCCTAGATCTCTTTGCCTTCCTGGCCCTTTCAAAGCCTATTCTACAACCAGTTTCTGGAAAATGTATTCATCCTCCAGAAATTTTCATTTGTCTTTTGCCTGAACTTGAGCTCCAATTATTATTAATTTGCTGCCTTTTAAAAATATGGTCTGTGGTCTGTACTTTTGAAATTTTTCATTAATCTCATTTTCTTTAAGCATACCCTTAAGCAATTTCTTAAGAAAGGATATATGCATAAGAGATAATTTCTTAGAAAGATATGTCTGAAAGTCTATTTATTCTGCTGCATTCTTGGTTTTAAATTTATCTAACAATACAATGTTCTGTTGTTTTTCTCAAAACTTTGCCATTTTAAAAATTCTTATTCCTTTTATTATTAATATAGGAAACCTGCTACTTTGTTATTCTTAATCCTTTTAGTTTATCAGATTACATTTATAATTTTTCTCTAATTACAGGGAGATGTTAACATTTTTTAGTCCTTTTTAACAGATTCTTTTCTAAGTGCTCAATTCAGTAAACATTTTCTCTCTGTTGATCAATTCTGAAAAATGTACTATTTTTCAGTTCTAATTAACGTCACTTTTTATTCTGTTCACTTCTATTGGAAGTTTTGTGTTTAGTCTGTTGAATGTGATGTATTTTTTCTAAATTAATTTTGTTTTCTCCTAATTTCCATTTTTATCTATTCAAGTTTTTGAGAGATTTTTACCAACATTCCTTTTAACTCTTTAATTATTTTATTAACTAGCATTATATATGTTTTTTTACTTCTCAGAAATACTTTTCTTGTTTTCTGAATGTCATGGTTTTATAATAAGTTTTTTTTTTTCTTGGATGCAAGTGTCTCTCATCTCTGTGGATTGTATAGGCTTCTCTTGCACACTCCATACTTAAGAATAAGGAGCTCATTTCTGGCAGAGGGCTCCGAGGGTATTTCAGAACAAATTTTTATTGACAATTAGAAGAAGAAAAAACCTTAAAAACATTCAAAAGCCTTAGTTTGAATGTATTAGAAATAAGTGAGTAACTAGTAATTATAGAGCCAAAACCTAGAAAATGATGAACCCAGAGTGATGGGTCTGGAAAATATTACCTCTTTTGCTCTTAAGGTGACTGATGATTTTGAAAGTGATTTTAACTAGTTGAACAGTGCTTTTAACCATCTCAGGAAGCTGAAGGATCAAATATTAAATAAAGAGCACAGTCTGCCAGAGAGTTTCCTGTATCCACTTAGGTTTAATATTGAGATTCCAAAGGCCTACATCTTGGGAGGAAGGGCATGTAGGAAGTGCATAAATTCCATGGATTTCAACTGCAACATGAATTTTTTAAATCCCTGAGTAGAATAAGTAGATTTGGTATTTCTAGGACCTTTAGCCTACCTAATTACAAAAGTAAATTTTGTCTGAGGAAGATAATGTTACCTGTAAGTATATTACATAAGCGCTTCAATTTTTCATGTAAAAAAAAAAAACACCTAAATGAAACATCACATTAGTAAAAGAAGAAAAGATAATTGGAATAACAACATCGGAGTTTAAGTAGCAGATGCTAATCTTTACATTTACTACTAAAATAATATTATAGAACACAGAATTACATTTGATAACAGGGAAATTTTTAAAGATCAAAATTGTGTTGTAATTATTTAAGAAATCATGTGTTTGTTTAAAAACTCACAAAGAGGGGGAGGGTATAGCTCAGTGGTAGTGTGCACACTTAGCATGCACCAGGTCCTGGGTTCAGTCCCCAATACCTCCATTAAAATAAATAAATAAACCTAATTACCACCCTCCCAAAATAAATCTTAAAAATACAAGGAAAACTTCAGGCCTAGATGGACCCACCACTGAAATTATACTAAACAATTATGCTGTAATGCCAATGTTATGAAAATTCTCCAGAGAATGGAAAATGAAAGCATTTTTCCCATTGCATTTTATGAGGTCTCTATAACATTAATACTGAAATTTAACAAATATTACAAGAAATTTTCTTGGTCATATATGTAAAAATAAATAGGTATTATAAACTGAATCTAATGTAACCAAGTATTATCAAATATATGTTCTACTTTGTTAACGACTGAAAGAGGAAAAACATTTCTTCCATATATTATAGACTTTCATCCTGGAATATATCTAACAGCCTACTATTTGGAGGAAATATCAGAAAGATTAAGATATCTAGACATAGACTTTGCAGTAACCATTCTGTAGGCTGTGTTACTGATTGTACTTCTCTCAGTCCTAACAAAATGTCTTTGCTTAATAAAAAGCATATATCTAACAGTTGGCATTCTTATAGCCAAGACAGATGGCTAGAACTATATAAGAATGGGAGAGAGATCATCTGATTAGTTTTCTCAACTTGCCTGATTGTCCTAATTTGTTCTTTTGTTTCAGAAATCTGTCTTTTCTATGGCATTTTTACCTTTTCCCAAATGAAAGAAAACTGAACTGCAGCTGTGGAGATATCTGAGAAAAACAAACAATACAACTAACATGACATACTTTTATGGCTGGTTCTCTAATTTGGAGGTGCAGAGACTGCAAGGTAAGGAAAAGATTTGCTTATGAGGTTAAACCAAAATGAAATAATATACAAATGCATTTTCCAGTAACACACCCCTTTGGAACATACAATTTAGCTAGAGCAAGATCTAGATTTGTAGAGAAATCAATATGAAATCAAATTCAGTGTATATGGGAAAACTCTTAAGAATTTGCTTGCAGTGTCACCAGGAGTACTCTGGGACTTCCTTGAACACTGGGATGTAGAAAAATTTCACAGGATATCACTGATTTCTCAGAAATTATGCAAGGATAACACCTCTTCATGAGATCTTTAAATGGTAGATTCACTGGAAAGTGTCTGTGCAGCATGAATAGGTTTCAAGTATAATACAAACATTAATATTGTAACTGTAGATTTTTCGGTGGGACTTTTACATTTGAATTGTATTAAAGAGTTGGAATAAAAAAGTAGACCTATAATTCCATGTTAGCCATTGTGTATTGAATCTGTCACATATTCTTTGTACTATTCCTGGCTCTCAGTATTGTAGAACAGATTACAATTGATGGTATCTGCTCTTGAACAGGTTATACTTTAATTTTGGAGTTAAAAAAAATTAAAACTTTAAAGGAAATCTACTCTAAATTTTTTTTCCTACTGACTAGAACTTAAAAATCATTTGCAATCATTGTCATTCCTTCCTTTGCCATAGTTCTTATTTTCTTTTTCTTTAATCTTCAGTTTATTATTACATCCATCATCCTAGTTTCAATCTTCATTCCTTACACCTGAATGGTCAAAATTGCTTTCTAACTGTTGGGCTGTCCTTAATCTGCATGTCTTCCAATTTATTATTCACACAGTTACTAAATGAATCTTCTGAAACATTAATCTAATAAATAATCTATTGTGGAACATCTCTGCTGAATTCCCCTTACCTACAGAATAAGACTAAAAAAATTGACATGTTTTTCAGACACTCAAATATTGGCTCCAAATCACCTTTCTGATTTTACTTTTCACTGCTTCCTTTCATGAGCCCTATAATCCTGCCCACAGTCTTTACATATGTTTAACCATTTGCTCCCATTTTTCTAATATCAAATCTCTATCATTCCCAGTGGCTCCTCTTTCAACAATCCTTCCCTGATACTTTCAGCAGAATATATTTTCTCTGTTTTTAACTTCCATCATATTTTACCTATATATTCCTTTTTTTCTCTAAAAATATTTTATTATTTATAAAACATAGCAAGGGCAATAGTGGTGTATGAGAAACAATATAAAGGCAAAATTACCAGAACAATATTTTGTGTCATACTTTAAGTATAAAAAAATTATAGTATCTTATTAATGCAGTATCTTGATTGACTATGTTTCTGGCTTTCCTTTCTACAAATTCATTTTTTAGGTCATCCAACTATATAATTCATCAGCTTTATTTTCAGTTAATATGAATGAAAACAATATTGGTTGCTCTTGGCAAATAGAACACTACAAATAATTTTTGATAATTTTTTAATTTTGAGAAGGATATTTCTGCTGATGCAATCAAATTGAATTGTTTGATTTTTAAACTAACCTGAATTTTGAAAACTTTCCATATGTTCTAGATTTATCTATGTTTTATCATGCATTTGTTTGAAAATATTTTCTTTCAATATGTACATTTTGTTTTCATACTTTTAGCAGAGGCTTTCATTGAGAAAATTTTATATTTTTAATGAAATCCAATTTATCATTTTTTTATAAATTGTATTTTTGTTGTCACATTTAGTAACTTTTCACCAAATACTGATCATTAAGCTTGTCTTCTATATTTTCTGTTAAATTTTTATATTTTTATGTTTTACATTTAAATCTATAGTTCATTTTGAGTTCAGTTTTGTGAATGTGTATTTAGGTTGAAGTGAGTTTTTCTTTTTTTTTCTCTCTTCCCCTCCATTCCCTCTTCTCTTCTTTTTCTTTTTTATTTTCTTTTCTGAATATGGATATCCTGTTGTTTCAGTACCATTTGTTGAAAAGATGATCCTTCTTTCTTTGAATTGCTTTTGCACCATAGTATAAAATCATTCGGCCATTCTGATATGTGTCTATTTCTGGATTCTTTATTTTGTTTCATTGATATGTACGCCTTTTCATCTACCAATATCACACCTCCTTAATTATTGTAGCTATACAATAAGTCTTAAAATTAGACAGTGTGATTCCTCCCATTTTATATTTCTTTTTCAAAGTTGTTTTAGTACCTGAGTTCCTTTACCTTTCCACAATTTTAGTTTTATTTTAGTTTTAGAATAATTTTATCAGTGTAGAATATTGATGGAATTTTGATGGGGGAGAATTAACATCTTTACTCTGTAGATATTGTCAATTGATAAATATAATGTATCTCTCCATTTATTTAAATCATATTTTATTTCTTTCAACTGTGTTTTGTAAATGTCAACATACAGCATTTCTGGTACATGGTTAATTAGATTTTGTGTAAATAGTTCCTTGTTTTTGAATTGAGTAAGTAGTATCGTGTATTCAATTTTTGTTTATATGTGTTCACTGCAGAATATGTAAATACAATTGATTTTGTATGTTAATATTATACCCAGCACATTGATGAACTTTATTAGTCCTTGGAATTATTTGCAGGTTCTTTGGAATTATGTACATAAACAATCATGTCATCTGCAAATATTTTACCTATAGATGTATGTTAATAGTTATATATCTCTATGTTGTATTATAGGTTTTAAGAACTGTGTTTTATAACTTCTCCATTACTTTCAAAGATGAGTCAGAACTGAATTTCAGTACTGTGCATTAGTAGTCCCCAACAAATAATTTTGAATGATTCGGGTGAAATTTCCTAGTTGCTTTTTCATATAAGTCAGTAGAGTGAATTATGAATTAAACTATGCTTTTATTATATTGCATGTAAAACCCCAATATTTGGGAATTTTCCCAGCAGTATGTGAAATGATATCTGCAACAGATTCTGTGGATTCCTAATATTATATAGCTCTCCAATATATTATGAATTAGTCTTACTTATTAGACCCTTGATTGTGTCATTTGCCGGTAATCCTGGAGGTGTTTATACTAAGTGAACTGCTGAAGGTCTTTAACAACTTTTGAAAATGTGAATGAAGTCCATGCTTTAATTTCAGATCTACTGAATCAATATGTCTTGATTTTGAGGCACTGGAATTCTATTTTTTAAAAGCTCTTAAGTTTTTAAAAGTATGCATATTGCATGATTCTATTTACAAAACAGTTATGAAATAGCATAATTTAAGGTATGGAGGATAAATTAGTAATTCCTAAGGTTTAAAGGTAGACAGTAGAGGAAGAAAATATGGCTATAAAGGAGTAGCATGAGTGAGTCTTGTCATGGTACAGTTAGTATCTCGATTGTGCTAAGGGTTACATGATGCTTTACATATGAAAAAATTGCAAGACAGGGTCATACACACACATACACACACGCACAAAGTAAGGCAAGTATGTATAACAGGTGAAATCGGATTAAGCTTTCTGGATTGTACCAATCTCAGTTTCCTTGTTTTGATGACACTGAAGTGATGCAAGGTGTTAATATTGGGGGGAGACTGGGTAAAGGGTTCATGACCCCTCCCTATATATTTCTTTAAAACTTCTTGTAAGTCTATGATTATTTCAAGTAATAAAACTTAAAAACAAACAAACAAAAATCTTCTCGGGTAGCTTTTATGCAGCCTCTTGATTCTGCCCTGACTGGCATTTAGGGATGACAGTGTAGGAAGCTTTTGGGGTAAGTCATGAGACAGTTGCATAAACAGTTATTTTAGTGGTAAAAAATACTGTTATTAAAAATGTGCTTTTTAGTTTTAGTGTTTGAGTAACACAGAATCACTTTCAGGCACATGTTAGAAGCATACTGCTTAATTTAAAATTAATCCACCCATCTCTTTCTGCTCTACATTGGCTGCCCGGATCTTTTATTATAGTGATAGAAGATAACATGAATCTCAAACTCCCACACTGGTAGATAATATGTCCAGGGTAAGTTATAATTGATAGTCATTTCATTATTGAGGAAGGTCACTGGATTTGCATGATTATTCTTTTATTGTGAATGTGTAATTCACATTTGATCCTATGAAGTGACATCGTTGGTTTTCTAGTTCATAATCCCAATGGGAGCTATTCATTAGCAGTGGGTAACAAGATGAACTAACAAGATGAACATGAGTGCACAATGTCATTCCTTAGTTATAAAAACAGTGCAATACTGGAATTCGTGGTGAGAAGAAGAATGTGTTGATACCAAGAGATAAATCTCCCATTATACTCAGCATCCCAGCGTGCTTAAAGCCTTTCATGGATACCACATTTAGTTTTGCCTCTGCAACTTAAAAGGGAATTTACAGAGGATTAAAAGAGAGTTCCTAAATGATTAAAGGATTAAGAATATGACCTCTAAAAGAAGGTTAAAGGGACTGTAATTATTTAGCCTGAAGCCTAGGAAACCAAGAGATAAGTTAGAATTATCTCTTAAGAATATGACAGACAATTATACAGACAAGGCTATATTGAATTTTCTAATTCTTCTGAATATGCCTAGAAAAACTGAAAAAAGTTGCAGCATAAGAAATTTAGATTATATCTTATATGAAATTTTAAGAAAATTAGGTCTTTTAGATATTTAAGATTACTGTTTACTGTTTCCATTGTGAAAGCAAATAAAAAGAATATTCAAACAAAATGTATCCAATTGACTTTACCTTGTTAAAGGAACACTGGGATCTGAGTGATTTTTATGTCATAGAAACCTCTCAGTTAAGAGTAGATTTAAATGATTTCAGTCATATTAAACAAGCATTAACAATACATTCAAAACTTACTTACATATACTTACATAAATCATAAAGCAGCTGTACTTCTTTTTGCAATGATGGAAAAAATACTTCCTGGCACCAGATTAAGGTGAAGAGAGTCAATTTAAGCAAAATTATTCTCTGTTTGCAGTTTCTTATCTTCCCTTGACCTTCTGTAAGGCGTATTTTTTCCTCTTTATACTTTAGGAGTCCAATGTCTTCCTATTCTCCCGGTCTATTCTCCTGTCCCTGTGGAATTGTTCATTTATTTAGTCTAAAAATATTTACTGACATGCTGCAGACATTATTTTAGCTGATGAGGATACAGTGGACAATAAATAAAACAGAAACAACCACTGTCATCATGGAACTAATAGTCTAGGGGGCATACAGAGAAGTAAACAAGCAATATAATATAAATAAGCAATATAATATGCTATGAGGCCATGTAGGACAGTTAACTAATTTTGATAGTGTGGCAGTTTGATAACGTAAGATTCCAGTAATCAAAGAAATGTAGATCCCTTGTTGGATAGCAGAGTAACTTAATCTTGCCTGCTAACAGTATCTCAGTTGTTTCTGAGATATATTGTTTCTGATCAGTTTACAATAGTTACTTTAAGGCAGCTGATCAGTCTTCCTGAATATTAATGTTTACATCTGTTTCTTTCCCACATGGAAGGTGCTCATTGTATCCTCTTGACACAGAACACAGGATCTTGTATCTGTGTGAGTCTTTGTGCTGGTTCTTGGGTCCTGGAGGGATTCTGAAGTAAGGATTTCCTTTGGCCACCTGATCACTGTTCTGGGAAATCAAATCTGCAGCTAATAAACAAGTGGGCTAAACTCTTTCAGTTTGGTCATAACTTTAGGTATTCCTTGATGGCTCAATCTCACTTCAGCTTTAATTTGTTCCCCTTATATCTGGCTATGATTTCCATTTGATCCCTGATCCTGCTGAGGTTCCACCTGACTGCACTCATAAGTCTAGCTAGTCCAAGGCAAACTTAGGAAACACTGACCAGATAACTTCATTAACTACATTTTTCTCTTGCCAGAGGTTATTCACAATTTCACTGGCTGTCTCCTTACTCCAGTGAATCAACAGCTAAAGAAGTGCATTGCTGTATTTGCTGGGATGAATTATTTTGATGATTAAGAGAAAATTAGATTGCTTTTACACAATGAGAGTGAGAAGGAAGGTCTCTTGAGTGCAGAAATACCCTGAGGCATCTCTTGCCCTGCCCTGTGATTTATACCATAAAATTACAACAGCCCAATACGAGCACATCTGATAGTGACCCACATAGTTCAGGGATGAAGTTTTGGGTTAATCTAAGCTATAAGGAACCAAACAACCTAAGATGCTCTCTGAGGATAAAGAGAATGCAGAGTGAGTAGGAGAAGAAAGTAGTTATAAATACTAGTTGCAACTATGTGCTATATCTATTTCTTCCTCATTTTGATATAAAATATTTATATAAAATAATTTTCTTTCAATTTTATATCATTTATATAGAGTATATAAATTATATTTACATATTAATGTCCTTGTTATATATTTGTATATTATTTATTTGTATATAAAATAAGAGCTTTGTTATAGAAATTTAAATTTATGCAGTTATGGGAGCTGAATAAGCAGGCTGCGTGAGGCTGCTCCAGTTCCCATTTGTTTATCCAAACCTTGAGTAATATATGCGGATAATAATGCAATAATAAGTAAAATGTGGATAATAATAGTAACTATGGATAATCATTATATTTAAATATGTTAGAGCCTATCTCATAGAATTGATGTGACAGTTAAACTACAACATTAAAAAGCCCTTAGAAAACTCCTGGCTTATAATAAACTTGTGTTTTTTTATTACTATTATTATTATTATTATCCCCATTTTCATAAGCTTTCCATTCTTTCTTAAAGTTTAACCATCTCTATTTGTCCCATACTTGTATATTGTTTCATTCCACCTGCTTTTGAAATTTATTTAAGTTGAATATACTATAACTTGTAAATGTAACTTTTTGTAACTACTTTTTTCTAATATAACAGGGGGTAGAGAGAATGACGGGGGTGGAACAAGCAAAAGAGAGATCTATGGTACTTTAAGGAAATGTATAAAAACTTTAAATGGATTATAACCTGTAAAAATATTGAATCACTGTGTCGTATTCCTGAAACTAATACAGCATTGTAAATCAACTAGACTTCAATAAAAGATAAAAAAATAAAGCAACAGTTTCCCTCAAGGCACTGCTGAAGCTATATTATGTAACTCTTGATATGTTTTGTTTTCATAATGATTTAGTACAGAATATTTTCTAACTTCTATTTTAATTTTTTTCTTTGACTAATATATTTTTGTAGGTGTGTCCTTAGTTTTATTTCCAGATATCTGAAGCTTTCTAGCTACTTCATTTTTGCTGATAAATAATTATAGTTCTTTTCATTCAGGGAACTAATTACATAAGATTTCCTTTTTAAATGTTTTAACACTTGTTTTGGACTGATCGTAGATTTATATTTGTGAACAATCCATATATATATATGAAGGGAATATGTATTCTGTGGTTTTTAGAGGTAGTGTTTCATAAATATCACTTAAGGAACTTGTTACTGTACTTCAGATTTTATATTACAACAGAGGTGCATTAAAGCCTCCAACTGTGATTGTGTGTTTCTCTATTTTTCCCTTTAGTTCTGTTAATATTAACATATTTGAAAGTCCTATTATATACACACATATATATAGACACATTCATATAAACATTTATCATATAGACTTATGTGTATGTATTATATCTATATGTATATGTATTTTTTCCCTGTTTTATCTCCTTCATGTATTTCCCCTTTTTATCATTATTTTGGAGACTTTCTTTTCTGATATTAACATAGATACTCTGGCTTTCTTATGTCTATTGTTTGTATAGTGTATCCTTTTCCACCCTTTCACTTTCAGCCTCTTTAAGTTTGTAATTAAGTATGCCCCTTTTGAATAGCATTTAGTAGATTCTTGCTTTTGTATGCCATCTGTTAACATAGAAATTACTACATGCAAACCTAACATTTCAAAGTGTAAATTTACTGAATCTAGTTATACTCCTGTAAGATAATACATCTTACAAAATATTAATTCCTTTAATGACTTTCTGACTTATACATTACTATAGTTATTTGGCATAATTTGTCTTGTTGCTACTGTCATTTTAACTTCATACAAAATTATTATCATTGATTTATACTCTAAATATGTTTAGATTTACTCATATTTTTTCCACTTTCCTTGGTCTTCATTTAGTTAAAATTAAACATCTCAGATATTCATCCTGAAGTTATATTCTTTTTGCTTGAAGTATATTCTTTAGAATTTCCATTACTGATCTTTAAACTCTCTCCATTTCTTTTATTTATTTAAAAAAAATTTCCTGGAAGTATCTTTCAAAATCTTCTTTGTAGCGTATTATTTTGGCCTTTGAATGTAGCATTTTAAGTGGTGGTAAATATTGTTGATTCGCACAAAGTTTTTTTTTTTCCTTCAGGCATATAAAAGCCTTTACTACTCAGCTCCCCTTATATTTGTGCAGGGCCATATTACTGTGACTCTGGATAAGGAATTAGGAGCATAAGGTGACTCATATCACTGTATTGTAAGAAAACCTGAAAAACATTTGGGCAACGGACAGTGACAAAACTTACACCAAGTCCAGAAAGATCCTGATTTCTCTTTGTGGTGGCAAAATATTTAGTAAATATTTATCCATAAGAGGATGATGGGGAAAGAGTTTGAATGATAGAATATGAGTAGTGAATGTGTGCATTTTATTTACTGCTTTTGGCAATTATTACAGGAAAGTGAGGAGCTTGGTAAAGAGTAAACAGTTTTTTGCATATAGAAAGGAGAAGGAATATTGAGGTTCCATAAATTTGGAGCCTTTCCAGGTATGGAAGAATCAACTGGTGCATAAGATAAAGTTGAAAATTCTTTTGAGAGGAAGGGGTTCAGTAAATCCCTTCAATTGTACTAGTTGCTTATGGGCAAGAATTGTTAATCCTTATAAGCTATTGTTTCCAAAGTCATGTTTCTTTAAAGTAGTGGTTTAGCGCTGCAATATCTTACTTTTCTCGTTGTTTCTTGCTTTTCTAGTTGTTAGATTCCCTGTGAACTACTTCTTTACTAGATGAAGAAATTCTCTCTTGAAAAAAAATATTTAGTTGTTCTGTTAAAGATCCATTGAGTCACGAATGAAAACTCCTGTGCCTGTTTAAGTTTTCAAATAATTTCTGGCGCCCCTTCAATAAGCAAGAAGTGGGCTGAGAAGACCATGTAGCTTCCAAGGAAGAAGGAATATTACCCAGTACTCAGTTTAGCTAAAGCAAAGGACAGTAGAATTCTCTTAGAGCAGAGATGAGTAAACTTCTTGTGTAAAGGGCCTGATATGACTGTTTTAGACTTCGTAGGCCATACGGTTTCTGTTGCAGCTCCTTAATTCTGACACAAAAGCAGCCATAAAGAATATTTATATCAGTGATTCTGGCTGTGTTCCAGTAAAGCTATATTTAAAAATAAATTTGGCCAAGGGTGGATTTGACCCTAAAGCTGCAGTTTGGTGACTTCTGCTCTAGAAGTTGAGCCAGAGATCATGGGAAAATGTATGCAAGGAATTACTTCCTAAATAGTAAAAACAGGACCTAGTAATAAGTCGTGTTAGGAGGACCATGACTGCTCGAGGAGACTCCGGGATAGATCTGTACCTGTGGTTTTGCATGTCTTCCATTCTTCCCCTTTCTGAATGGAAGTATTTATTTTTCCTGTTGGGCCGTTTTATGTCACAGCTTAGTGGGAGGATAGGAGTGCAGTTACCTTGTTTTCTTAAATCATGACAACATGGCCTAGTCTATCCTAGCTAACAGATACAGTGATGGATATACTCTTTCAGCCTGTTGACAGGGTTTTCCTCTGTAATTTTGCTTTGCTTATTGTGATTGAGAACGTTTTTTCCCCCAAATCTAAAGTTTTGCCTTGGAATGTGATCTCTCTCTTATCTTGGGCTAATGTTAAGATCTGGTGATTTTCCATGATAGGTGAGGATTTCTGTTTTAATTTAAGCTGATTGGGATTTGTTGATTTCCCTGAATCTTTCGCTGCCTGCTTGTCTTTTGTCAGCCTGCAGTATTCTCGCAATTATCTTTTCCTCTGGGCTGTCCTGTGTCTCCTGCAGCAGTCATGAAGAGACTGTATGGGATCTTGGCGTAGTATCCTACTTGTCTCTTAACCTACTTTTCAGATCTAATATCTCTTGCCTCACTAGGCTGTGCCCTGGAAAATGTCTTCCAGTCTTTCTAATCTTTAAACCTAGCCATTGAATTTTTTTTTATTGTAATTACTCTGCTATCATTTTGTTATTATAATATGAATTACTCTTTCTAAAATAATCATTTTTTTAAAATCTTCCTAGTAATTTTCCATACTTATGTTTCCTATGAACAAATTCAAGTTTTTTTTCTTAGAACTTTTTAAACACAATGAATAAGTATTATGTCTGATTTTTAAGTTTATGTCTCATAATAGCAATATTTAAAATATTTTTGGACCCTATCTGTTATTTATTGCTGGTTCTCACTTACTAGTGACCTGATTACTTGTGGTTTTTTTTGTCTGTGAGCTGCTTAGTTTTTTCAACACAGCTTAATCTGTGATCATTTTTAGGCATTCTTTGACCTGAGTTTTCCCAGACAGGATTTGCATTTGTTGCTGTCTCCTACCTGAGGCCATTACTAACTAGGGCCACTTTAAATTTTAATTCCCTCTTTGATATTTGATGTTTTACAGAGACTCACAGGTATCATGTTGGGATGAAAAAATCAGTGCTAGATCCATTTTAGGATTTTGAATTTTCAAGAGATTTTTGTTTATTCTGCCGAAGTTGAAGTAGTCAAACTTCATTCTCTGTCCACCTCAGTGCAGCGTATTTCTTGTTGAATGTTACCCTGAAGGTGTACTCCTTTTGAATGTGAAATTTTATAACAGGTTTCTTTAGATTTTCAACCTTGTCTCTGCTTGCCTGTGTTCAAATGTCAATTCAGAAGCCCGTGGTCCTAGAGGACAGCAGACAACCCCAGGGTGAAAGCCACCTTCAACTCTCACCTTTTTTTTTTTTTTTTTTAAATAAAAACAGGATTCTTGTTCTCACTTCACTTGTGAATTTCTTTCAGTGCACTTTGGCAGTGTTTACAAGCTTATCTGGGTTTGTTTATTTCTATGTGTCATTTTAGTTGTTTCCTTAGGGGACCATCAGCATATATAAGCTGCCTTACTGCAAGAACTGTAGTTTATTCTAACCACTTTCCCAATTTGTAAAGTGTTTTAACAGTCTATTTTGTGTTTGCCTCCCACACGATTCATGATAGAAGGAACCATGTCCCTCTTACCGATACATCCCAGCACTTAGCAGCCAGCCTGGTGTGTAGCAGCGAGGTGGGAATCACTTGTGGAACAGAGGTACTTGGGTAGTGGAGACCTTCTTCAACGTCACCAGATTCTTTCTGACCCTAAAGGCTGCTGCCCCAGAGCAAGTTTCTGTGCCCATCTCTTCAGTCCTCCCATTGTTCCTTCTTTGAATTCTCATGAGTAGGTTTTCTTCACTAAATCGTGAAAGAGAGAACCTACACTGCAGAAGAACAGTGTGTGGCACATGATTAAAACTTAATACATATTAGTCATAACCTGCTCTATCTTAAGCCCTGTTCCACCCCATGTTCCAGTTCTGTTTCACAATCTGAAACATACATTGATCTTTTGTTTATGATTTAATTTTGGTTGGCTTTTAATAATTCTTTTGCATTATAAACCATATAAACACCACCCACATTTCAGGCAGTAAAATTGTATTAAGCAATTACATTATTTTTACCTGTGGTTATGTAATGTCTGATGAAAGATGTGTGTGATTAAAATCAGTCTTGTAAATATATTATCATGACCTATCAATGTCTTTTCCAGATCTTTGATCCTGTTATCTTTGAGTATATTAGTAACATGTTAGGGATATTAAAATAATATATTTTGTTTGGACAATACTGAACTTGTAATGAAAAAAATTAAATATTTTAAAAGCTCATTTCTGTTTCAGTAAACACTAATGTCTCTTGCTGTTTATGTTATAAAAAATGTATTTAATTGTTTTGGAAAGTGCAACAATAATTGAGACTTGAAAACTTTTCTCTATCCAAAAATTCTCATTTAGTAAGCATTGCTGTAGTAATGTTGACCTTCAATTCTGCTTGTTTTCATCTTAAATATTCTTTGGAATTTCCCTCATCTGGGAACTTTTCACTCGGTTTCACTGAGCCCACAGCATTTGCCCTTTTTGGGATATTTCCCATGATTGTAAACACATCTATATGAGGTATAGTTGTTAGTTTGCTTGACAGGATTAATCCACTGAAAACCAAATGGCATTTTACAAAATAAAGGTTTAGATTCACTCATGTTACACTGAACCAATAAATGCAATTCCAGATTTTACTTGTTTCTATGATACCGTTTCCTTGACTTCAGATGCATTCAAGAAAGTTAAATATATCAGACAAAAAACAATGACAGAAGAGAAGTTGAAGCACTTCTTCTTAAAATAATTTATCAGAAAAGTAAGATCCTGGGAAAGTATATCTGTGGGGTGAAATTTCACAGCAATAAACAGTTTTCATTTAACCTACCAGAACTTGGTCTATGGAATGAAACAAGTAAACTTTATTGAGGAGTAATACAATTTTTAGCAAAATAGATTATCCATAAGGTTTCTAGTAATCTGTGTTAAAGAGAAAGGTAGAAAATTTCTATGCTGTCTGGCAAATGTACATGTTGTCCTAGAAGACACCAATCTGGTGTTCGGGAATCTAGAACTCTGTTCTAGTGGTAGTCTTCTAATTTAAAACAAACAAAAAACTAGTTCACCATCAGGAATCTGAATTATGGTCTGTTAGCAGTGAGCCACTGACCACAGAGAACAAAGGTAAGCTCCTCTGTGGAGAAGAGTGTTGACAGATGGGCAGGGAATGAGTCCCAAATAATCAGAAGATGTTATAGAGGTCACTACAGTTCTGAGGGGGGAACACAAGGTAAGGGAACCCACCCACACACAAGCCCAGACACACAGACTTAGCTGTCGCAGTGAGGGGATTCTGTCATATGCAAATTTTTGAACATTAGTCATCTTGCATTTGGTTTATTGCCCATGTTCTAATTTTGTATCTTATCCTTGGTAACTCAAATAGTCCCAGTTTGGTTTCCCTCCTATCCCCCACATACTATTCTGCACATTATACCTTCTCAACAGAAGCTTTTAATGTGAGCACTTTTCATATTTTAAGCTAGGACAATGTATTTCTCTTTGTTATAAAGATAAGAGGTTCTGGTTTTTTTCCATATATTAATATATACTGATTTTCCCAAATATGTGTATTTTATATTATATAGCTTTATATATAATGCATAATTATCTATTTATAACTGTATAAATATATTATATATTTGTTTATGTATAACTTAAGTATATGTATATGTATTTTAACCATGTGTCCCGGATGACTTTTCCCACACCAGTGTAGCATGTGAGTTCCATAAGGGCGTGGGCTTTGTTGGCCTTGTTCTTCATGTCTCCCTAGCAAATAGTGTACAGCATACATGCACCAGGCTCTTAATAAATATTACAGAATTAAAAGATGTGTAAATAGTTAATGCAATATAGTAAATCAAAAGAAATCTTTTTGACAGGGATTGCAGATGGGTATCATTTTTTATCTTTGTCCCTTAATTTAAAAATTCTGTCTCCTCTTGAAAATATGAATTCCATTTTATTTTGTCAACAAACATCCATTGTAAGCCTAATATGTGATAATTATTGCTTTAGGAGATGGAAATTTCATCTAAATGTGGCGTTCCGTCTGGGTATTCTAATAAAAAAGGCAAGGGATATTTAAATTATCAACAAATTTAAATCTTCAACATTTATAATGATTGTAAAGGGGTATAGAAAGTGTCAGGTGAGTTTTAATGTGAAGAAAAATTAGAAGTTAAATATGTGAGTTAGAAATACAAAAAGTGTTTCTGGCAGAGATAAATGTGTGTGAAAGCCCAGAGACTTGCCTAGATTTGTATTTTCTTTTTATAAAGAGATAACTTTCACTTC
Source organism: Vicugna pacos (assembly GCF_048564905.1). NCBI lineage: Eukaryota > Metazoa > Chordata > Mammalia > Artiodactyla > Camelidae > Vicugna > Vicugna pacos. The sequence continues at coordinate 93,004,364 of NC_132987.1, forward strand.
TTTTTAAAGTCTGAGATAAGAGAGATCCAAAGCAAATGAGAAGAAATCTGTGGGCTAATGCAGGAGCCCAAGAGAGGAATGTCGTACTTTGGATAAGGATGACAGCAGTGGAGATGAAGATAATTAAAGGATTTGAGAGAAATTCAACATGCAGGATTTAAAAGCTGTTCAGAAGTCACCTTCTCAGAATGACCATCCTTTATTATCCAATATAAAATAGCCAATCATTATTCACTATCAAATATAACCTGCTTTATATTTCTACATAGCAGCTATCATAGACTGATGGATTCGCTCTTTCATTATTTCTTAACTGCTTTCCTTTCCCACTTCCCTACTCTCACAATACTCCATGATGACACAAATTTTTTTTTTCTTGCTGTATCCCTAGAATACAGATCAGTACCTGGCCATGAGCAGACACACAGCAAATATTAATCAGATGAAAGGCTGAATTTGGGAGCAAGGGAAAAATAAGCAGCAAAAAAAGCTCGCAGATTTCCAATTTGTGCAGCTAGGACGGTTGGATGGTAATATAATTCACTGATGTTGGGGATACTGGGAGAGTACCAGCTGTGGAGTGGAGGGGAGGGAAAGTCATAAGTATGGTTCAGGACATTTTGAGTTTGAGGGGGTCAGGTAGATACACAGTTTGAAGTAACTAATAGTCGAATAAAAATACACAGGTAATAGAACAGAAAATGTCGACTGAAAATATAAACTTTGGAATTATTTGAATATAATTGTTATATTTCTGTGGGTAGGGAGGAGATTGACTAGAAATCAAAGTCTTTGATTCAGTCTACAGTCTAGACTTGAGAAAACTCAACTTTTAATTGCTAGTTAAAGGATCACATTATTTAAACACAAACCAATAAGCAAACAAAAATAAATAAGACAAAAATGAATGGTTGGGAATGTAGGGAAAAAGTATTAGAGAATAATTTCATGGAAACAAGAGAAAAGAGTTCTAACAAAGAGGAACATTTATATCTGATCAGTATTTTGGAGATAAAATGACCTAATGATTGTAAATGTATATTGTGTCTAGCAATATGGCTTCTACTGATGTCTTAAGCTATTTTTATTTTTTTGATGGAAGGAGGGAGACAGAAGATAGATTGAGTAAGTGAGTGGAAAATGCAGAGATGTGGAATGATGGTATTCTCTGATACTTTTAAAGAGATTATCTATAAAAAGAAGGTAGTAGTCTGAGAGAGATGTGGAATATAGGAATTTTTTTTAGAAGTGAGAGAAAATAATGTTTAAATGGTGAATAATATTGAGAAGAAAAATTGATTAAAATAGCTAATTGATCATGTAATATTCCTAAGAGGATGGGAGGTATAACACCCAAAACTTAGATGACAATATTGATTTTTGATAAGAGATGCTTCCTCTATTAAAACAAGTTGGGGAAAAATAAATGGGTAGCATTTGAAGATGTTCCAGTTGAATGATTTATATTTAACCTGTGATTTAGGTGGCAATCTCATCTGATAAAAAGTGAGAAAGTTTTGGTGGAGAGAAAGAAACTTGTAGGCTATTAGAAAACTTTAGAACTAGCAATTCTGGGAAAGAGGAAATTAACTAAGAATTACTGTAAGATGGACAGAAAGCATTAGTGAACTCGGTTCAAGGCAGGCGGTCTTGCCTTTTTTTTTTTTTAAATCACGCATTTTTAGTGATAATAGTAATAGCAAATACTTACATAGAATTTACTATGAGCCAGGCATTGTTCTATGTTCTTTATATGTTTTAAGTCATATCATTAAAGATAGTATGTGATTTGTTTAAGGTCAGACAGCTAGTGTTGAAGCTGGATTAACAGTTTGTACTGTGTTGTTAATTAGGTGCTACCGGTGTGTAATACTACAACCAATTAAAATTTCACCCTGCCTTTGCTGGTTATATACCAACTAATTTTTCCAGAGCCGACAACCAGAGGGAGAAATCATGACTCCATAAATACGCCATTCAGTGATGGGAAACATTTTTACCCTCCAGTACAAACTTCCCAAGATATTTTTTTCCATTTTCTTTAGATACTCCTTGTGTTCTCAGTTTGCTTCCAGGAGAAACACTGCCAATTTTCAGATGTCCTAAAGTTCCCTCCCTAGAAAATTCTTTTTCTTTTAAGAGAAAGCTCAAACCCAGAATGAATCTGCATCTTACTTGTTTCCACCTTGCTGGATAGAAGGGAGCAAATCAGATTCTAATACAATTAGGGCACCTACTCCTCATATAAACCTTAAATACCGTAGGAGATATGTACACACATTTAAACATTGCATGAGTTTTCTCATCCCATACAAATAGTCCTGCCTTCCTGGATCAGTTGAATTACAAATAAATGTGTTATTGGCCACTGTGATGCATCATTAGTCTTCTGAGAACTGAGTATTTCAGAAGCAACTTATATCATGCTTTCTCTTATTCATAGATCATTCAATGAAAGCTGTTGAATAAACGTCAAAAGAAAATCTACTAGCATACAATAAAATTAAATTGCCTTTTTCTGTGGTGTGTGAATTAGCTATGAAAACAACTTTTTTCTATTTTTGCTAGAAATTTATCTTTTAAGTTATTGTTATTTATGAAAGAAAATTGTGCATTGCATTGGGCAAGGACCCAGTAGGATACACATGGACTAGTCAAAAAGGAGAAATGGAAGAGAGTTTTAGTGAAGAGCCTATATGCGAATGTTTGGCCAAGGGAAAGAGCAGCCAGTGAGGGATGGTGGATTCTTGTGGGGATACCCTGAGATTGATGGAGGAAAGGTGGTGACACATATTGAGCACATATGTTGGATTTAAGGTATCTATTGATACGGAATATGATTCAGCCTTAAAAAAGAAGAAAATGTTGCCATTTTCGACAGCATGGATGAACCTGGAGGACATTATGCTTAGTGAAATAAACCAAACACAGAAAAACAAATACTGCATCATCTCACTGATGTGTGGAATGTAAAATAATCATACTCAAAGAAACAGAAAGTAGAATGGTGTTTGCCAGAAACTAGAGTAAGGGGAAAATGAGAGATGTTGGTCAAAAAGTACACATTTTTAGTTGTACAGGGTGGGGTGGATAAATTCTGAAATCTAATGTAAAGCATAGTGACTATAGTTAATGATAATCTATTTTATATTTGAAATTTGCTAAGAGGATACAGCTAAAATGTTCTCACCACAAAACACAAAACAATGCATGGTAACTGTGTGAGATGCTGGATATTTTCAGTAGCTTGATTGTGGTGATTATTTCACAATGTATAGTATATCAGAATGTCAAGTTGTACATCTTAAATTATTTATTTAAAAATTTTATTTGTCGATTATACCACAGTAAAGCTGGAAAAAGGGAAAGAAGCCCACTGATCCATACAAATGGAGATGGAAAGAAGCTGGTCCTCTCAGTCAGGAGAAATCTGTATCTTTCACACAAAAACACTTGAGTAAAGAAGTGAAAAGGAGTCTTTTGGCCTACTGTGGTTTTTTGTTACCTGTCATTTTCTTAACAGGACTAGCGATTTGATTTTCAGACTTGGCAACAACAATCCATTTCTTTGGCTCAACAGTGTGAAATATGTATAGTTTCTGAACTAGTAAAGTAAAAGCCAGTTCTTACTTTTTTCCCCCATCCACAAGAACTATTATTCTATATTTGAAAGTACAATGTAAATTTTGTAAGGTTCCCTGCAGTGAATTTTGCCGTTTCTTTTAAATTCTAGAGAAACTGATAAAGGGAGGAGATGGGCGGGGGTGGGGGTTGGGGGTGGATCAGAGCCACTGCAGAGTTCCACCCAGTTTGCTGTTTGTCACTGCCAAAATGCATCATGGAGATGGGTTTATGAAAGGGACCTGCTGAAAGAATAAGGATTTTACTGGAACATTTCAGAATTATATTAAAGTGAGATTTATACTGATACTTAAGATGAAAGTTAATGCTTATTCTGCTAGCCGCTGTGATGGGAGGAAATGTACAGTATTGAGAGACATTATCCTCCCAGCCAGAGCAAGTTATATAAGGTGTAACAAGAAATAGAGAGAACAAAGCAGGTGGAGCAAGCAAAAGAGCAATCTATGGTGTTTAAGGAAATGTAGAAAAAAGAGGGAGGGAAAAACAGAGAAAAGGCAGCAAGGACTATAACATAAATTTGGGAGGTAGGGACATTAACCCAAAAGAACAATGATGCTAATTCCATATCTCAAAAAGCATAGAAAAATAAAAGTTGGATGAATAAGGATAAAATAGGCACCAACGTGAAAATATTCTTGTTAACTTCTTCATTTTTATTATGCCTTATTCAACCTATATTTTTGACTGACAGCATGCATTGTTTACTCTGAAATTACGCTTACTTGTTTTTTAACTCCATGTCTCAAAGTTTAATAATTTAATTGTACACCTTTTCAATACAAATATGAGCTTAATGCAGTCTTTATTGAGTCTGCACACTTTGCTTCAAGGGGAAGGCTATGCAGCAGGGTGAACAAAAACTTGGGCTTCACCTGGTTTCAAAGTAATATTGGGTAAAGTATTCAGTCTCTCTGTGCCTCAATTTCCTCAAATATAAACTGTAGTTGGTTGCAGCAGTACTTACCACATGCTGTGGCCATAAATGTTATATAAATTAATTCATAAAAACACTAAAATTAATGATCACTAGGTAGTATATGGTTAATAATATTACCATTATTTTACCACCTGCAATGGATTAGTTTGTGCCCATGCATAGTTTTAATAACATTTACTAGATTATACATTTTTTAAACTGTTCATTTTTTATTAATTTAAGACATACATAAAAGTTACCACAATCACACGAAATGTTTCCTTATTCTTCTATTTTGCTTTCCCTGTGTCAGCATTTTTACATAACCATAGGACAATTGTCAAAGTCAGGAAATTAATATCAGTACAATATTACTAAACATTTTATAGGCCGAAATTCCTTTTATCAGGTTTTCCACTAATGTCCTTCTTCTGTTTCAGGATTCTGTCCAAGATCCATATTACTTATAGTTGTTATTTCCCTTCAGTATCTTCTAAGCCTGTAAGGTTTTCTCAGCCTTTCTCATCTTTCATCACGTTGACAGTTGAAGAGCTATGATCAATTGTTTTGTCAGATGTCTCTGAACTGGCGTTTGTCTGATGATTTCTCATCATAGCAAACAGGTGATGCAGTTTTTGAAAGAATGTCATCAAAATAATGCTGTATTCTTTTCAGTGAATCATATCAAGTGATTTGTAATGTTAGTATATTTCACTACAGATGTTGTTAAACGTGATCGCTTGGTCAAGGTGGCTTCTTTCAGGTTTCTCCATAGTTAAGTTACTGTCTTTCCTTTTGTACTTTATCAATATATTGGGGAGATACTTTGAGATTATGAAATCCTGATTCTCCTCATAGTTTTACCTAATAATTTTAGCATTCCATCAGTGGATCTTGTCTTTAAGATTTCCTATTGTGGTGTTTGCCTAATGTTAATTTTCTATTTTCCTTCTACCTTCTTTATCAATTTGAATTGTACTGTAAGAAAGAAGAGTCTGTCATGCCCCATATATTTACTTAATAGACAATTTTAACAATCTGAATTTATAAATACTAATTTTCTTCTATGGGTTAAAATCTAATACTGTTATTTATTTTGTTGTTCAAATTTATTTTCATGCTTTTGCCATTAGGAGAGTCTTCAGATTGATTGGTTTTTTTGTTCTTTCAACTAGCCCTTATCTTTTTTTTTTTTCACTTCTTTACTTTCTGAGATCATGAGATGTTTCATCTCTTATTGTATTTCCTCTGTCCTGAGTCATTCAAGGAATATAGTTCCTTTTGCTGTTTAGAAGGCAAAAATGGAACACCAGATATGCCGGTTATGCTGTATATATAAACACACACAGATAGATGCATTTGTATATTAAAATCATGGGTTTATAGTGCTATTTTATAACAGCTATCTCAATATGAAGTTAAAAATCTGAGTACATTTTGAACACATATTCATAAAAATAGCCACTGGATACCCAGCCAACATAGCAGTTGTAGGGAACTCTAGGACAGCTGCAGGACTGCATAAACACATATGTGATAAAGTCATCACAGGCATAGTAGAGGAGCAGACTTAACAATGGAATTGTAAGGATGAGGAAGAGGAGACAAGTGAAGAAGAAATCAAAAAGATCAGGAAGGAGTTGACCAAATTGAATAGGGCAGTGTGGTAAGAGTGAATAAGAGTTGGATTCCAATTCAACTGTTTAATATGAGAGACCTCTCTGGAAATAAAAAGAAAAAGAGAGAGAATTGGAGAAAGGGAGATTGAAAGAAAAACTCCAGATAAATTCATTTCTGATCTCAAATTTCAATAGGAAAAAGAAAATTGAACCTGTGATATCTTTCTCAAAATACCAATTAGGATGAACAGAATATAGAAATAGTCAAGTAATATTTCTGATAGTAATCCAGAGATATGGAATATCAGATCTAAAACCTGTTAAATATTAGCTGTGAAGTAAAACCTGAGAATTATCCTTTAAATTGGGTCTAATTAGGAACATGTAGCAAGTACGCTAATGGTTTAGTTTAGAATATAATAAATATATTTAAACTTTACCACTCTAATTGTGACCAGAAAGAAGTGAGATTAAGATAAGGTAGTAAATCATCATAAGTGATAAATTACAGGGCATCGTCAAACAGAAATGAATTGTAGGTGATACGGAGAAAGAAAACCAAAGGAAATTTTCAGTGGCCACTTGCATCCAATACTGTGAGTCGGCATTATTACTTAACGTCTTATTTGGATGGAGAAACATGTCCCTCTGTTGGTAGCCCTTCTGGGAAATTCTTAGACAGGATTAACTTCTAATAATCAGGCCTGGCATAGTAGAAACTGTGTACTTTTTCAAATATAACATGTCTAAAACACAAGTCCCATGACATGTCCCCACATAGGGTGTGTATGACAGAATAATGGCCTCCTCAAAGATGTCCAAGTTCTCTAATCCCTGGAAACTGTCAGCATGTTACTGAACACTGCAAAAGGGAATTTGAATTTGTGATTAAGGTTATAAATCTTGAGAAGATTATACAGGTAGGCCTAATCTAATCACACGAGTCCTTAAAATCTGAGAAGATGAGAAATGAGGATTTGACCTGACATTATTGGCATTGAAGAAGGATGGGAGGAGCACACAAACCAAGGGATGAGGTTGCTTTCAAAGGCTGGGACTTGCCCACACTTACAGACAGTAAGCCACAGAGCCTCTGGTTCTACAATTACAAGAAACAACATAAGTGAGTCTAACAACAGAGGCTACCCTAGAACTCCCAGAAAGGAATATAATACTCTAACACTTTGATCTTACTGCAGTGAGTCCTGTGTTAGTCCTGTATTAGACTTCTGACCTAAAGCATTGTAAGATAATACATTTCTGTTGTTTTAAGACACCAAGCTTTTTTGTTATGGCAGCAATAGAAATTGGTTCTCTGGGTTTTGCCGTAATTCTGAATACAAAGAAGAGCTTGGGAAAGTTCGGTAAGTTGAAATGATTAAATTGAAAGCAGGATGATACAAAATGGTAAATGGGAAATGAATCTTTGCTGAGCTCTGATTATATATTAAATGTTTAGCATCTTAAAAAATTATCATACATACCCACCTCAATAACCCAGTGAGATAAGTATCTTTTTGCTAATTCTATACAAGTGGAAACTGATGCTTAGTTGGAGAGGCTGAATAATATTCTGAAGAATATATAATTATGAAGGAGTGAGACTGCAGCTTCAAGCTAATGCAGGTCAGGCTTCAGAGCCATATTCATAAGAGGCCATGTTTCTTAAAACATATCTGTCAAGTCCCATGATATGTGCTTTAGATGCATTATCTTATTTGCTACTTAAAACAAATAATTTTGCTCATACTGAGTATAAGGACACACTTCAAAGGAAGGAAATACCAATCACTAGAAAAGTTTTTTTTAAAGGGTGAAACTGGAACGAAGACTCAACCCCAAATGGGAGTTGGGTTAAGGATGGTATGTCGGTCCCTTGAGAGAAGGAAAGAGGTGAGAAGCTCAAAAGGACCATTTATGTTTAGTGGTTTGTTTTTTTTAAATATCAAGAACAGAGAAGCACTAAGAGTTCTTGGTATGTATATGACGTAAAATGTATGTATACCTATATGCATTTTATAATACTGGCATCGTTTTTTTTTTTTTTGATGTACTGTTTATGTTGACTGTTTTGTCCCATCTGACCAAACTGATGTGTTTATTCATTAAGGGACAGAACACAAAAATTCACTACATTGTTAAAGAAAACTTTAAGAAAATGTTATCAGACATGTATGTAGCTAAGGGACATTTTGTCTCATTTATAATTTTGGAAATGCAGACTATAATTTATAACCTATAACATACTTATAGTGTATACTCTATAATTGTTTAAGCTATATTCAGGAAGTACAGCCTAGAAGTAACTTTAATGATACAGCTTAAGATCATAAGCAACCTTTGCTATTTTATAGCAAGTACTTCACTATGCAGTTAAAATTCTAGCTAAAGTTTGACTGCCACATCTGAAGCAATGAGACAATTTTACTCAATTTCCTTTCATTTTTTTCCCTGATTTTGTCACCAGAATGAAGTATTGGCATTTTCATGCTCCATTTATTCTGTGAAGTATTGTAATATGCTGTACTATTTTGACCTTTTTGAAAGTCTGAAATTTAATTAGTTGACTATTTTCCACTAGTCATCATCTCAACCTCATTGAGTTGTGAGAAAGGATAGACTGGCCACAAAATGTGTGAAAAATGATTAAGGATTTCACATTTCGTATATCTTTCATCCTCGTGATCCTCTCAATTCTGTTTCAGGAATCTCAGATGTATAACCAGCATTTGATCATATTGAAGTCATGATAAAACAGCAAAGTGCTCATTACAACATACATATTTAGCTCATTTTCCCATATCTAAGAAATGATGTCCTTTCAAAGTGAATGTATAGTATACTAAAAAGAGAGAAATTTGGTGTGCAGGAAAATTACTTATTACTTTGACATCTACAGATTGTGCTCTTTATTGCTACTGAAGTGAAGGGCAGTCATGTCGATGAAGAGGTGTCATAAATTACATGAAACAGTTAATCTAGTCGTGTTGCCTTTTTAAAAATGATCTACTATTAGTGTTAAGTAACTTGCTCCTAATTCATATTAATTAGTACAGGAAATCTGTGCTTCCACAAAATAATGAATAAAACAAGCGTCTTTTTTTGGAATAATGCATCGATAATAAGAATTGGATATGCAGTACTTTAGTTACAGAACTGCATTTCTGGCTAATGAGTTTCCTATTCTGAAAATAACTCTGAACACGTATATGGTATTGGTCATAATTACTTATGCTTTGTAGTCAAATTTTTATTTTTTGTGAAATGCTGAACTATAGTTATCATGAAAGCAAGCAGTCTTTTAAGGTTAAGGTGATATTCTAGCTTTCCAATTCTTATCCAAGGAAGATCTTTAGAAAAAAAGGGTCATTTTTCTTTGTCACTTCCTAGTGGTCATATATTTCCTATATTCTGTACACAAACTTACTTAGAGATGAAAAATGGTATTTTTTAACAAAACCACATTACCATGAGTATGAGCATGTGGAATGATCTACAATGGCGTATCAAGCCTAGTAAGATTTTTAAATCTAGGATGTCATTATAAGCCTGGTGTTTGCATGTTGAGGATTCTTCACTTAGGATCACCGTGACTTGTTTGTTGTACAACAAACCAACAAACACCCCACCCCAAAAAAACAAAAAAACAACTGGAAGACAGCACTATTCTGTCCCTAATAACTTGGGAAGTGTGCTTAAAGTCAGAAAGAATTTTCTTTTTATATCTTCATAATTTCACCTTCCCCAACATTTTCATTGGTTCTCAGAGCTCTACTGCCCACAGCTAAATCCATTTCTCTGTGCCACTAAATCAAATGCTAATTAGACTCCTTCCCCCAAAATGGCATATTTTAAAATAATTCTACTTCACTTACATACTTTGTAAGAATGGGAACACTTTAATTAAGCCTAGTGAGCAGGCTTTGAATTGTTACAAAGTAATTCATGCCAAGGGAATAGTTATAAACAGTATAATAATTCAAGTCCATGAGTATATTTTTATTATTACAAAGTGATATTTTAGAAACTCTCATTTGTTTGAGAAATCACATGAGGACACATTGCACTTAGCAATACCAGTTTCCTAAAATGAAAATGATTCTGCAAAATATAGCAGCTAAGGCCAAAGGAGGAATCTCTAGATGCCAAATTTGTTAATCTCCCCTAAAAGAGTTAGTGTGTTTCATAAGGATTCTGTTGGCTTCTCTCTTGCAATGGCAGAACATAGGAGAAAAAAAAAACTTATTTATATGTGCATATTTTGATAGGTTTTCAAACATAAAATAATTCAGTATATTAATTGTAGCATATTTGAAACTTTATTTGCCAGCCACATATAATGTCTAGTTTTATTTGTAGTGACATCAACAAAGATCTGTCACCTTCTAGAGTCCGGATTGTGACATTCATGAGTGCCTGATAAAATATGTGGAACATTGTATTATTACTTATTATGGCAGGCATGTATTTATATTATTATTATTATCATTGTCAGGCATTTGTGATTCTTCTGACACAACTTAGAGCATCCCATGCATGATCACTTTTCTTTAAAATCTTTTTGGCTAAAATCACATTCCAGGTAGTTCTCAAGATGCTCTCATGTTCCCTCTTTCACTAAGATTCTGCCTAAGGAGTCAGAGATGAGGTGACAGCAGAAATAATACATTATCCAAAACAAAATCCAGAGGTTACTTATTATTATCATTATTGTTCATTATCAGTATTTTCTTTGGCATTTGGGGGACTACCTGGGAACCATTTTATATTAACTGAACTTCCCTTTTATTAGATATGTGTAATACTTATCACAGTGCTATGACTATTCTAGACCCTAAATAAAAATTAATTTTAAATTAATTTAAAATAGAATCTATTAATGATCACCAACATGTCTGGTTCTTTCTTTTGCTACATTTTTCCATCTCTTTGAGATTATAGAAGGTGTAGTGAATTGCTTTTTAAGCAGAATTCAATATGTTTCACCTTTATGTGGTAACATTTAGTATTTAAAAGCCACTTGGTGATTCTCCATGCTCTTTTCCCCAGAACACCATGATAAAGGATATGGACATTCCACAAACTTAGAGTATTTTGGAATGAGAAGTCACCACCTGGAAGGTCATTCTCTTAGAGAATTGGCTCGACTCACAGTGACCAATACATCTTGGCTGTTTTAAGTCACTGTTATTTTTTGGATTGTTAATGAAGGACTGAAGGACCGAAGGACCACTTAAATCTTTATCCTGAATAATAGCAATGCTAATTTCTAGGTAGAAATTTGCCACTACTATAAATAGAAGGGTTCATGTGTGCATGTGTGCGTGTGTGTTGTATAAACATAAACAGATATGTGATCTAAAGAACTGTGGATGAGCAAATTGAGTAACACCATCAAGTGAATGCAAACAGGAAAAGTAAAGGGAGATTACTGACGACATTTCTTTATGAAGAAGTTCCACAAAAAGAAAAAAAAAAGCTACTGACGTCAGAAATCCCCTCTTGTGACAGTTTTCCTAGAAGCTTCAGATTTATATAAATATGGTTTGGTCACCATTACCAATGCTGTTTACAGAAGTACCTCATATTCTGTACTTCCAAATCCTAACTCGTCATTTCTCTCTCAAAAGATTGTGTAGTTTGATTCCATCAGAAAATCCCTCACTTTCCCAGTCACTTAATCCAGAAACCATGAAGTGACTGATCTCTTTTTCTCCTCTTATCTGTTCATCCAGAAACAGATCCTCTGGATTCCAGTTCCTTCACATAGTTCACTTGTTCTTCTCACACTTTTCTGCTCTTGTACTGTTTCATTATTCCTTGCTAGGTCAAGCCGATTAACTGGCCTTCCTTTATCCATTTATTTTAACCATTAATCAAGCCCCTACAAAATACCTCAGAGAACTATTTCTAAATTACAAATCTGGTCTTGTTACTTCCACTTACGAAATCTTCAATGTTTCCTATACTTTCTAGGAGAATTTTTGATGGACTCCTCCTCCTGTGAGATACTTCTTGTAAAAAATTACCTTGAACAAATTAGTTTAGGAATCAGTTGTGTTTGGTAATTAACCAAAGCACAGAGAGATATTTTTAAAAAATTGAATGCCTGATTAATCTTATTTAATTAGTATTTTTCAAATTTACTTAACAATGAGCCCCTTTTATTCATATGTAATATCTACCACCCTGTAGATCTGCTTTTCCAGATGGACCCCAGGATAAATGTCAGGTCTCTTAGCAAGTCATTCTAGCTCCTGTTTGCTTCTCCAGATCTATCTGTAGCCATTAATTTTATGCTCTGAGAATTATAAAATGCTCTAATTGCTGCATATTCCTAGTTATTTCTCATTTTCCTATATTTGCTTTCAGATTGTGTCTAGAATGCCTTCTAGAATATTATCTTCCTAATTGTTTTTAAATCTTTATGTTTCAGTTTAGACGTAAACTGTTCCTAAAGGCCCTCCTCATATTTACTCATTTCTATTATTATGATTTCCATAATAAACACTAATTCCCTATTTATGTGTCTTTTCTCCTTAAAAATAAAAACCTTTGAGAGCAAGGATCATCTCTTTTTTCCTTGCATTTCAGTGCCTGGGAGATGTTTTGTGTGCAGTAAATATTTATAGAATGAATGAACAATAAACATATAAAAGCATATATAAAATAATGGATTAAATGATAATTACACGAATGACTGTATATTATACATCAATGTGAATAGTCTTTCAATGTTTAATTCCTATGTTAGTGTATTATAAGTCATTTCAGCCTCTCCTTTTGACCTTGATGGGCTTTTTCAAAAACACAAATCAGGAGTGTAAAGTTTTCACAGTACATTCATAATATATAAATTTATTATGACCAGTTAGCACTGTCAGCCTCAGATATTTGCAGTTTTTTCTGTTGACTTTTAATCATCTTTATGAAGTGTGTTTTCATGTGATGAATTTAGGTTGAGTACAAAAGTTGCTACTGTCTTGGATTCACCATAATCTAGAAGTTATTGGATTATGCTTAAATATATCAATTTCCCTCTGTGAGGTAGGCTTACTCTCAGAATCATGGACAACATTTGGTTTTTGCCTTAATGGTTTTGCTTCTGTTTCCCTGGATGGCAAGACATAGTTATTTCTTCTGTGGACTCCTTAACTTTTGGATTTTGCCTTAATGCTGTGCGTCCATCTCCAGATGCCTCTGGTTCCTTTCAACCAGATTTAGTCTGCATTTAAATGACACATCTCCAGAAATCCCCAGAGTCTGTATTTGTAGAAACTGTCCTAAGAAAACGACTCCTTGATTCTAGCTCTTTGCTTAATGTCTCCACCTCAGGGTCCTACAAGTGTTACACAGTTGAGAACTTGTCCTTTTCTCTTCCCTGTTCCATCACTACCAGTCTCCTTCCTTTTTACTGTTCCTCCAAGGGCAACATCATTCTCACAATCACCTATATATGAAAAATCTGATATTCTTAGCCTTCTTTTTCTACCTAGAAACCCAAGTTCTTGTAGTTTCTATCTTTGCGTTATGAATAGAATCTTTGACATCCAATATTGTTCGATTTCTAACTCTTGTGAGCCATTACAACAGAATCCACACTTTTTCTCCCTGTATCAATTATTTTTATTTTTCAATATCTTGTATAAACTGACAGTTTAGTTTATACTAAATCTAAAAATCATAATTTTCAGTAGGAGTCTCATGATATTTTAACTGGCTCATAGCTATAATGTTATATAAAACAACCCCAAAAAAGCAATGCAAAACACCTCATTCTGCTGTCTAGGAATAAATTTTGCCCTGCGTAATCTTAAATGGTTCACTGGAATTTATATTTCTCAAAATTAGGCAATATGTGATGGCTTCCTTTTTCAAGTTGGGAATTTAGTTACTATGGCTGTGATATAAACCTTTGGTTCTTAATGAATAATATATCTTTGTGCTGAAGCAGATAAAAGCATATATCCTTATAATACATTCTAAAATTATATCTCTCTATTTATCTGTGTGTTGATACATATGTTTTCTTCCTAACCATCATAGATTAGCTGCATTCTAATTCCTTATCTATATATTTTCTTTATCTTATTTTAGTACAGTACTTATCAAAACTTTCATTGAGAGAAAAAACTATTTATTGATAATTATCTGAAGGTTACATAGTCTGTTCATTCTTAACTCTAAAGTCTATTTCTTGATTTAGTAAATCCACAAAAACATTGTGTGCCTAGCTCATATTATTTTGGTCTGCCATGACAGGACTGCCAAGTATTTAATGGCTCAGAAGAACACAGTTGTGCACAAATAGGGATTTTTTTCGTGTCTTGAGGGGACAGTACAGGGCCTGAGCTGGCTGAATCCCTTAGATTGGTTGCTCTGTCGGTAAGCAGTAAGGGACAAAGGTCCAGCACACAAATACAGGGGCTGTCATTCACTATGTATGCTTTGTTTTGGAACCGGATGTAAAACACTCTACAAAGTTTTTAAATAAAATTGTTCTGTGATACTTAGGCATGTATTTATATTGAGATATGTAACAGATGCTACTCTAATTATGGCAAGTGTCTTTAAGAATCTGACTTACTGAAGGTTAACCAGAGAAAATTTTTGGTCAGTTTTATGTATATACTTGCAGCAAGGATTTGGCTTACATGATTGTGGAGAAAAAACCAAGTTTCGAACCCACAAGGCAGACCATCAGTAACGGTATGATTTAGACATGAACTGAAGTTGCTATCTCTAGGGAGAATTTCTTCTTCCTCAGGGAAGCCTTGATTCTACTCATAAAGCCTTTGAAATGATCTAATCAGGCATATCCAGATTATCTAGGATAATCTACCTTACTTAGAGTTAACTGATTAGGGACTTTTATCACATAGGTAAATTACCTTCACAGCAACACTGAAATTAGTGTTTGACTGAATAATTGGCAAAAATATCCTAGCCAAGTTGATGTATAATACTGGCCAACCTAACTACAGTAGCTCATGTAATCATTTTTCTTTTTAAATTGAAGTTTAGGTGATTTACAATGTTGTGTTAGTTTCCAGCATACAGCATAGTGCTTCCGTTATGCAAATACTTATATTAATGAAATGCCAAAGTAGACTTTTCACCAGTCTTCAGAACTAGGAATGTATGATGCACATACAAAAGTTATTTTAGTTTGTTTGCTTACTTTGAGTCTGTTTATTGTGTCTTATTGATAACTTGAATCAGGTAACTGACCATAAATTCTGTGATAGACATACTTTTAAGGGGACCTTATTGAGTCTTACCCTTGTATATCACCTTCCTCTTGAGTCTGGGCAGAACTTGTGATTTGCTTCTAACAAATTGATTTAGCAAAGATGATGAGATGTCACTCCTCTAATTGCAAAAGATCATGGAAGACTGATTTAAACTGGAATGAGAGATTTTTCTATTGGTCTTAAAGAAGCATATTGTGAATTTGTTACAGAGATGACTGAGAAACGGGAAACTGCACCAGCTCTAAGACTTGGCAGCAGCCTCTAGTCAACAGCCAGTAAGAACCTGTGACCTGCAGTCATAAGCCTATAAGAAAATAAATGCTGTCAACAGCATGAATGAGCTAGGAAGCAGATTCTTCCGTAGCCAGGCCTCCAGTTGAAAATGCAGCATGGCTGACAGCCTTAGGACCTGGAGCAGGGGAGTCAGCTAAGCAATGACTGATTCCTGATCTTTAGAAACTGTGATGTAATAAATGTCTTCTGCTTTAAGCTGCTGTTTCTCATAATTTTATGTGGAAATAGAATATTAATATAATTTCCTTACGTTATTTCTGACTGGGGAGTCCTAACTGTTGGTTGGTTTCTGTTAGTAAGACAGTTAGCAGTCTCCTTAAGCATCATCCCTCACCCTAGATCATATCAATGAAAAAGGTGATATTTTGATTTCTATGCATTTTACTTCTTGTCTTATTGGTTACATTAAGTTGAGAGATTGCTTTAATTAGGCTCTATAAGAGACTCCATGGTCTGGCTCCTGATCTAGGAATATTGGGAAATAAAGCAGGGAGTGGAATATACAGAGCCAAATAATGGTGGGGGTTTCGATGGAGACCCTGGGCTCCACAACCTTTGAACTTAATTATTTTGTATGAGTTCATTGTAAGGCTGAGTTTAGGGCAAATGCTCTTTACAGCCTTTACAGGCATTGGTAGATTTAACATTTTTACTCAGTCTAATGGTTTTTCTGTAAAGTCCTGATCATGAGGAAATTTTAGTCTTGGAACTGTAAGCATAGACCTTTATCCAATGCCCAGGCAATGGTCCAGAAATTTTGTGTCTTGTCTGCCTTGGCATCATCCTGAGGCCTTCCTAATCCACCCTTTGTTAATTATCCTTGCGAGTATCTGAGATCAATATTACGACTTTACGCTCAGAAACATATTACTTAAAAATAAAAGGTAACAGGTGATGCTACCAGTTGGAGATGGAATGTTCACTGAAAGAGACAGAGAAAGCTAGCTGACTTCATAACAGTCTCATGGCCAGCATATTTACAGAGTACTTCTTCTGTAACTTGTAATTAAGCATGGTGCAAAGAAGTAGAGCAAAATATAGAGAGATTACACGATACTTGAGATAAATCAAGAGTAGCAGCTAAGGAAATAGTTTTGAAACTAAAGTGGCACAGACAAGGACAAATGGAGATATAAAAGAGCACAGGGGCATACTTCAAAGGAGATTTGAAGTTTCAAAGGATAAATTAGATCTATAATCGAATAGAAATTAGAAAAGAGAAAGTATATCTAAGAAAACTCTATCTATTCTCTGTAAAGATAAGGTTACAAAGGAGGAAGTTTGACTGATTACTTGGTAAAAGAACATAGTTAGGGACCAAAGAGATCTAATTTTTACAAAAGGGATCAATTTAGGGAGAAGACTGGAATGGCAACCCTAGAGAAAGATAGGATCCAAGAAATTAAAAGTCAGAATCCTTAACCCTTAGTTCTGATATTTGAAGTGTGCTGAAAACAACTGTCTTTAATTCAACCTGAAAGATGACCTCACCTGAATTAAACTGGGAGGAAAGTTGACTTCAAGTTATTTAGTTTATTTGAGTATTCATATATTTGCAGCAGAAATGCTAATGTGCTCTGTTATGGAATACTCCCCAGCTCCCTATGGGCCTTTCATAACATACAGTATACAGACAATATCACATTTCCGTAATCCCCAAATTTTGAAACATACTTAATTCCAAGCGTGTGGAATAGGGATTATGGAACTCTTTCAAGAAGCACCCCTTCAGATCTAAGGATGGAGAAGTCATTACACAAATAATGGGAAAGCTACTTCTTACAGTTTAGGGAAACAGAAAATGTGAACAGACTCTGAGTGGTAGGGTGCGTGTTACCTGTCTCCTGAGAAAAATAGTTATGATAATTTAGGAAACCAGGATTCTGTGGGATTCGAAAAACTCTGATAAGCTACGTCAAAGAGGAGCCACACTAGACAGTTAAAAACTGAATCTAGGTCTAACATGAATTTTGGTCCTGTAGGAGAGTATCACTGGAATAAGATTACCTAATCAAGGAGATTATGGTAGCCTCCACAGAGACCATTAGAGTTACTAGAAATCCTGTAGCAAAGGTCTGGGAAGGGAACTCCTGATGCATATTCTGCAAGCTGATTTTCTACTGGCTTAATCTCATTTTCCCTCCATTTTCTTTCGCATATATTTTATCTTTCACTTTATCTTGTATGTATTTTACCAGGTCCTCTTTAATCATAAACAAAATGATATACAACACAAATACATCTGTATCATGGTGACAGATTCATGTTTCTAAGGAATAGATTCAATAACATCACTGTTCTGCTAAGAAATCTTTGATTGGGTACCAGTTGCTTATTCAACAAAAAAGGTATTACAAATTTCAGTTTTTCTATTCCACAACCGCCTGAATTCACTTGAGAACCTCAGGTACTACTTTTGAAGAACATGTTGAACCTTGCTAATAGCTTTAATAATAAGTGTTGATTCATTTATTTTTTTTCATCATCAATCTGTGTAAGAAACTGCTCTAATATTTGGTGACTTAAGCCAGCGGACAATTATTTCTCATAATTATGGATTAAGATTTGGGGCAGGGCTTCTCTGGGTGGTTATTCTGCTCCTGTGGAATCAGCTGGGAGATTAATTTGGCTTCATTCAGCTGGCAGTTGAGTTAGACTTGAAGGTCCAAGAAAGCTTCACCACCGTGTTCCTCCACGTGGTCATCTTCTTTCCTCATGGTGTCTTACTCTCTTGACCTTCTTGTCTCTCTTCCCTGCATAAACAGCCTGAGTTTGCTTATAGTATGGTGGTGATTTTACAAAACAGGAGAAATGAAAGATACCAGTCTTCTTTAAGCCTCAATTTGAAAGATACATAATACCCTTGTGCTGCTTTCTACTGCTTAGTGTGAGTCAAAATGCATGCACAGAGAAGAAGGGATTGTTAGTAGCCCTATTTAGTGGCTACCTTTTATTCAAAAATACTTATTCACATATTTAATATGTTAGGCAAAAAGAAATAAGCATTGGTGCTATGGTACTGGGGACATATGTTTGTTCAAAAATATCTATTTACATCTTAAATATGTCAGACAAACATATCCCTTATTTTATTGAGCAATGTGTCTAATAATGAAGATTGATATTAATCAAATAATATCTTTAAAACATTATTCTAAATTGTTACATTAGTTATAAAGAAATACTTCAGGGAGCTCTGTGCAGCTACAACGTGGGGGCATCATTTAACTGGGGGAAAATCATTGAGTAATTTATGGACTGTTAATGATGGTTAAATACATGTAACAAGATGAAGTAGTAGAAAGTACGTGGTGAAACTGCAGACAAAGATAATATGTGCAAACACAGGTATAATAGTATATCGACATTCAGGTTGGCTAGGGCTGCTGAATTGGAAGGATTAAGAGAAGGAGTGCCTTGAAATGAGGTTAGAGACAGTTCAGTTAGACCCAGACAGACAGTTCTGGGTCTTGCAACCCATAGCCAGGGTCTTAGTCTTTTTCTTAACAGTCATGAGCTCTTAGTGGTAAAGATTGATACGATTGTCTATGTTTAAAGTTTATACTTACTTCATAGTGCATGATGCATTGGGAAAAAGAAATGCATATGAGGAGAATATTTGTTTAAATGGATATTGCAGTAATTCAGGCAAGAGATGCTGGTGGCTCTGTCTGGTAGTTGAAAATAGCGATGGATAGGGGCTCACAGATGAGAGTTTTGTTTGTTTTTTTTTAAAGTAAAATCAACGAAACTTCGTGAACTATTGGACAGAGTAATTAGTGAAGGAGATATATCAAGGATATCACTTTCTCAGAGTCTGGAATTTTCTTTCCTGGTTTCTGGCTTGGGAAGCTGAGTGAGTTTTTGACATATGGTTCTTCAATGCCTTTGACATTTCCAGGTTGAAATGTTAAGTAGGCTCTTGGAGATATGCGATATGCAAGGTAGACACTTTTCTGCTTTGAATTTTATTTATTTGACAGTTTATCTTATAAATTTGGTTCTGGATACATTATTATATCTGCATATATATTTGTCACGTCAAGTTATTTTTGTGACACCTTAACCGTATTGCATCTTCCTAAGTACATTTTAAATTGAATTAACACAACTCCTAAAAATTACCCACAGTTTTAGCTTTCTCCTGGAATTAAGTTTTATATATATATATATTATTCTGATCTATTTCAACACAATACTTCTTCAGAATCATACTCTACAACTTTCTTGGAGTGTGGCATTTTCTCTTCTCCAGGTTCTTCCTACATAAATAGAAACATACTTGAAAGTTATAATCGTACCGTATGGAATTTATTGATGTTATCTGCTCTGAGAATACAAAAAATACAAATAATATTTGTATTTGAAATGAGGGAGAAAAGGAGAAGTCCTTTTCTCATCTCCAAGGAATGTTGTTCTAAGGGTGGAATTTCAAAATCTATGTTATGTAAGTGAGGTGATACATAGCTTAGCACTGTTCCATCTGAAAACACACTTCTCAGGTAACAGTCTCTGATGTCTGTACTTAAAATCAGGACTTAATATAATAGTGGCAGCAAAGACATTATTCTGTGCTGTAGAAGGACAGATACATTTTGTTCCTCACATTAACTTAAAAAATCAAAGGAAGATTTCCTAATTACAATGTGAACATACTTCCCAGTTTGACTCTCCTGGTTTACACTTGTATCTGTATACTTTTTTCTAACCATTCTTTTATTCTCAGCACCATCCCTACTTAGATAATAAACTATATGGTCACTTTACTTAAACATTATGAATTCTCTTATATGCTTCTATTCGTGAACTTTCCAAAACCTGTCTTAAAACTATACCTCTCCTTGAATTTTCAATAATGTAAAAAATTTCATATTTTGTTAAGTGCTATGTAATGTACTCATCTGCTTTTATTAATTTATATCCTTACATCTTTTTTATTGCCTCTTAAATTATTGTATTTTTAATTGTGCCTTACTCCTTTTTTTGTTGGTTTGCTTTTTCTCCCCATCACCAGGGTAGCATTCTGTTCAGTCACCTTCTATATCCTTTCACTACTTACTTTTTCTTCTCTGGACCTTCTCCAGTACTCATTCTTCAAATGTGATGACCAAAAGTGCCTGCAGTATTCAAGGTACAGGTGCACTAAGGTTTTCTACAAGAATAGGATAAAATGGGCTCTTTTTGGTTTGCTTTTGCTTTTATGTTTGCTGGCTTCCAAGAGCTCTCCTGAGGGTGTTAAGTATTGTGTTGGCTCCTTTGTCTGCTTCCACACATTGGCTTGATGTCCATGGGGAGGAAGCTCCAGCTTCCCACATTGATCCTCATCATATTGTCTTAAGGGTGCCCTCAGCTGCCGTTCGAAATTGGCAATTCAAATATCCCTTTTGCTGTTGCCTGAACGAAGCCCACTCTGACACCAGGAATGTGAATGAATGAAGATGGCCAGCTTTCTTTGAAAGTCCCTACCTTTATTCTAGCCATAAGTATTTTGGAAACTAACATTTTCTACCCTAATAATTGCAATATTCAGGTGAAATGTTAATTTAATAAAAGGGAGGAAATATGTTTCAGAAAAAGTGCAGAAAGATTTCTTTGGAATTCATCCACATATATCAAACAAATCTCTCAGTCGTTTCCTCCACTAAACCCAAATGTTTTATATTTTATTCATAGTTCAGATATATTTTTCAAAGCATTATGTATTAAACAGAGACTTAAAAATTGTTTTCAGAAATGAAATTCACTGTTTTACTTCTTAGGCAAAAATTGCTATAGTTTGAAGGAGCATTACCTCTATGAGGTTTTTTGGTTTTTTTTTTTTTTCCTCCCTCTTAATAATGGGAGGTTTTAAAGTTCTGTTTGAGGAGATTTTGTCAGTGTTTTACAGGCTGAAATTGCTAAGGAATAGTCTGGAGTCATTTTCTTTCAAGAGATAGGGACAAAAAAAAGAAAAAAACCAGAAAACCCAGTCTGTGTGTCTTCAGTTACTAACTCAGTTTTCTGTCCAACTTTAGGAAAAAGATTTGTACAGGTAACTGAGAATAAAGACATTAGCATTTATTGCTCTTATGTGAGATTCTTAATAAGCTAAGCAAAACTCTTCAAGAATGGTCACTTTTCATTTTAAGGTTACAGAAAGCATGGAAACTAGGTCTTAAAAATTCAGAGAAAAATATGGGTAAATAAAAATAATGTATCCAGATTATACAGTGTAATATCTACACACAGAAATGTATAAAATTAGTAGTGATCTTTTTTTTATAGTTGAGGATCGGTAGACACACAAGCAGGGGGCAGGGAATCTTGAGGCAAGGGGTTCAAAGAGTCTTAAGATGCAAACTCTCGTTTGAGTCTATTTACTGAAGCGTTGAGCAGTTTGACATTCCTTTTAAAGTGATTCTTTCAGGAAGCACCCTGGGTTCTCCAGAAGAGAAGTTAGACTGTCAGAGTGAGAAAATTCTTCTGGTCCAAAACTCTCCTATTTTATAGATGGAAACACTTAGTTCTGCGCTTTTATCATCACCCACAAAGCACCAGTGGCCAGGAAGGATGCTAGGATGGGCCATACTGTGGTGAAGGAGAAGGGGGCGCTGTTCTTTGGGGGAGGGGACTTTATAGCTTACAGACTAGCCGTGGAGACAAGACACTAGAAGAGAAAGATTACTTCAATGTTGAACTGACATTATCTTTATTTTAAATATGAAAAAACTCAACGAAAAGGTAAAATTACTTGCCCAAGGTCACAAAATCATGAAGTGGCTCTGCTTAGAGTGTTAAGAGTATGATTAGAGTATTGAACTCCAGCTAACTGAGTCCGGAGCTCTCTGGGTCAATGTAATATGAGAAGGTACATCCAAGAAAATTAAGATAGAAATGTTCAAAGAGAAATCCAAATATCCCAAAGAAATACACTGTGCAGTGCCTTTAGGAAATGTTCACAAGTCCTAGTCAGTATTGTTGGATGATGAGAAATGTTCACTTTGCCCCATACTGACCATAGGTCATTTAATATATGTTGTAGAACTGGACGAAGCTTAAAATTATGACATTTACTTGACATAGGTGATTCAGGAAATAGCATTTTCTAAGAGGAAAAAAATACAAGAAACCACAATGTTTTTAAAAGCCTGCTTTGTTTTGATTATATTATGTTTTACCTCTTGTAAAAGTAAGATGTGAGATGTACATATGACCTTTAAAAACATAAAGGTAAAAAAAATTCTTTTATCAGTTTTGGGCTAGAAAACAGTAATTTTTACACTTCTGTATTTCACAGAATTCAGTTATTCCCAAATCTGTAGTTTGTCATTTGAGCCATTTGATTATCTTAGGTATTTAGCGAATGTGATATATATGAATAAATTACAGTGTCTTCCTGATGTTTGTAGTGTGAAAGGGAGAGGATGGCAAACCTTAGAAAAAAGAATCACATATTTTTGCTGTTTTCCTGAGAATCAGTCAAGTACAAAAGAAGCTTTTGCATAGTCACAGGTTTCTTAAATATGTCCATATCTCAAACAGGCCTGCCAATGTTGTGATTCATCTGAACAAAGAAATACGTTTGACCAATGAAAACCTTAGAACACTTATTATGAAAGAAATTTTAGGGAACCACTGAGCGAAACTACTGTGCTATTTTTAAAATGATAAATATATTATTTAATTAGCAAATGGAAAAGAAAATGCAGCCTACATCCACACCATGCAGATAACTGCTTATTATTGTTTGCATATTTCCTATCAGATTTAAGCATGTTTATTAACTAAATAGATTATATAAACTACTTTCCTCTTTCCGGAATATGGTAATGCTTTTTTCTTCAAGCATAATTTTACACTAAGCACTTGTCTTACAGTTTTCACTAAGTACTTTTTAGTAGACAAAAGTCAGAGATCATCATTTTACTTGAATTCTACTGATTTTATTAAGAAAAAGCATTTTTCTATAGGAAAAGAAGCATTTCTTAAGAAATTCTTTATATATGTCCTTCACTCACTTTTTTTTCTATTGGACTTTGTATATTTTTATTCAAATATTATTTTACATATTTTACATTGTAACATTTTGTCTCTTTTATATACTGATATTATTTCCACTATTTTAAAAAATTTTTCCAGGTTTGTCATCCTTTTGTTTTTGACATATGTATTTTTTATAGTTATTTAACTTTACCTCAGCTAGATGAATGAAATTTCTCCATAATTGTAGTATAATTTACCTATTTACAAAATTACAAAATTGTATAGGTAGGGAAATCATAATAACATGGATGTAGATCATTTAAATGATTGACTCTGACCCAGCTAGCCCTCTTCCTATTTAACAAAAAGAATACATGATTATTTTATTCTCAAGTTGTTTATAAAAAATTATAAGCACCTAACATTATATCGACATAAAACAAAAATTTATTGAAATCTCAAATAGAAAATATTACAAAAGAAGCAGAATTTTATTATGTTAATAAAAGAGATGTTAAAGAACCTTTCAAACCATATGAAATTTTTAATTTCATCAATTGAAATTTCAATTTCCATTTTCAAATAACAAAATATTGTGTGTTTGAATACAGAACAACTTAAGCATCAAAAAATAATAACAGTCCTTAGAAAAAGTAAGGACCATTATATATATAGCAGCTCAGAATCCTCCAGTTCAAAAAAAAAAAACAATTAAAGAAATAAATGAATCAATGGGACTGTTAACTGAATGTGAAAGCAAATAGATTCCCTCTGCTCACAATGATCTCTTTATACTGAACTCATTTCTTCTTACTGTTTATTTTTGAGTAACACAAGATGTGAACACCACATTATTGCTATGTAAAATAAATACATTGTGTATAAAACTGAAATCCTTCTTATCTACAAATCTTAGTCCTGTACAAGTCACTATAGCTATGAGTCATATACATATTAATATATATGGTATAAACATAACATATAAATGTGCTATAATGTATAAATATAGTTTAATTATTATGCTTATTTATATTAATATATATATACATAAACATATACATATAATAATGTGTATACATTTCTGGGACAATGGTTGGATTTTACATGTAAACATATGATATAATATGGAATAGTATGCAGTCATAAAAGTGAGTAAGATAGGTACGTGTGAGTTTTCAGATATCAACTATATGTTAAATAAAAAAGAAAAACAATTTGCAAGATGTTATGTAAAGTGCATTTTGTAAAAATTTTTATTAAAAAAATTTTTTTTGTGTGGGGGAGGTAATTAGGTTTATTTATTTGTTTATTTAGTGGAGGTACTAGGGATTGAACCCAGGACCTCATACATGCTACGCATGTACCCTACACTGAGCTATACCGCCCCCTCAACACTCTGTAAAAATTTTTAATTAAATATACCTATACTGGCTGTGAATATGTATGCCGAGAGAAGATCTGGGAGATGCATACTTAACTGTTAATTATGACTTTTCAGTTTTAACTGGACCATAATGAGATATTAATAAAGAGTAGATGTATTTTGAGAGAGTGATTAGCTGGTAAATAAAGTGTCTATTTCTATATCCCCATCTACACAACAGTTTTGATTTTTATAACACCCTATTATTTTTATAATAGCCCATAAAATACAATTATTTTAAAAATATAAAAATTACTCGAATCTCTTTTAGCAGGTCATGTGCACTTAATTTTTTCAACAGGGGGCTTTTTTAGATAGAAATTCCTAACTTTGATTTGGTTTTTGGTTTTGGAATTGTGAATATCTGGGTCATATACATTACGTTTTATTGACTTTATTAAATTTTATTAAATTTATCTTTGATTAACTTTCATTAATTGCATTAATTCTAACTTCTACCTTTCGTTTTTCATCCATATGGAGTCTATCTTTATTTATATATTACTAGCTGAAAATTCAGTTTTACGCTTCTACGTATAATTTGTGAGTTTCCTGAAACCATTTTCTGCTCTGTCTGTGTCTTTATCTCTCCCCTGCCTTTGTCTTCACTTTGTGGTATTTTGTAGTATCCAGTAAGTAAGTTGTCTATCTTTGCTCCTTTTTTTTTTTTTGTCTTTTCCTGCATGTTGGCATAGCTCTTCATGGTAATGTATTCTTTTAAGTGAATATCAAAATGCTTGAACTGTCTCACTAAGTGAAGTAAGCCAGAAAGAGAAAGAAAAATACCGTAAAATATCACTTATATGTGGAATCTAAAAAAGTGATGCAAATTAACTTATTTACAAAACAGAAACAGACATAGAAAACAAACTTATGGTTGCCAGGGTGAGGCAGGGGGCTAGATGATAAATTGGGAGTTCGAGATTTGCAGATACTAACTACTATATATGAAACAGATAAACAACAAAGCCCTACTGTAGAGAATAGGGAACTATATTCAATACCTTGTAATAGCCAAAATGAAAAATAATATGAAAAGGAATATATGTATATATATAAATGGATCACTGTGCTGTATACCAGAAATTAACACATTGTAAACTGACAATACTTCAATTTAAAAAAATGCTTGAACTGAGTTATTCAGAAGTATAACTGAAATATTTATTTGAATTGCAATGCATTTATGGAAATTGGGGAGAATGGATATCTTTATAATTTTAAATCCTCTTTTCCTTAGAGTATGGCTGGAAGTTTTCTCTTATTATTAAATTTTTTTTAAAAAATAAAAAGTTTTCACCGTAGACATAGTTTTAACTTCATTTAAAATTGTGTATTATTTTTAAATAGTTTAGTTTTTGCTGCTCTTGATATTGGTACATTACTTTTAATTAAATGCTATTTTTTGGTTGCTCTTTGGGAGAAATGTTAATGATTTTTGTAGCTTATATTATATTGAAAAACATGTTGAAGTTGATTTCATATTGAAATGCTGAAATCATTTTACAAATTTCATATTATATTTTTACATAACTATTTATATATCTGAATAATAATAGCATATTTGTTTCCTTCTTATATGTATATATTATTTATTTTGCTTTTCTTATTTATGTTCCTGATATTTAAAGGGAATATTTGCAAAGTATCTCCACTGAGGATAATAATTGCTACAGATTATTTAAAGTTCTGCCTGTCCTAAGTAATTTCCCTCTGATTCTTAATTTGCCAGGATTTTTAAAAGCCATAATTGAGGTTTTTAACATCATCAAATGTTAATATTTTTTCTATTGAGTTGGTTCATGTAAGTTTTTTCCATCAGCCTATTAATTTAGTTAAATGTAGAGCATCGTTTTAATACATCATTTCATTTAGTTAGCTAATATTTTATTTAGGATTCTCATATCTAGTTATAACTGAAATAGACTCCTTTACTGCCTCTTTTTCTACTTTATAATCAAGGTTTTATTTGATTTTTAAATTGAAATAAAGAACTTTTAATTTATATTTTATGTAGAAGAATAGTCTATTCCTTATAGGTTCACAAGACTATATATAAAAATATGGAACTTTTTTTCATTTCTTTATCTTTAAAGGGTGATATAATTTCCACTTATTTAATATTCATTGAAATGTCTACATTTTCTGCTTTTTAATTTTCCAATTTTGATATAGTGCACCTTGATAAAATTTTATATCTAGTAGCTATTTATCATATTTTAAAATATTTTAAATGCCTTTAATATCAAAAAATTCTCCCCCTGTTTATTTTTGAATTTTGTTGATTTTTTTTATCTCTACTATTCATTTATCAATCTGCAAAAGCCAACATTAATAGTATTTCCAAATAAGCAAATTTAGGGTTATATTTGTCATTTACTATTGCTGTTCTTATTTCATTAATATCTGTCTTTATCTTTTTTATTCTCATTTTTATTTGAGATTGCTCTCATGCTCTTTTATTCTCAAAATGAAGACTTTATCTGTTCTTTTTTTCTGTTTTCTAATTGATTTATTTAGTACTTTGAAAAAGGTTGATAAACACAACACAGCTTTCATTCGGTTCTAAATGATGTGATATAATTTCCCTGACGAATTTATTTTAAAGGAAACTTCTAGACTCACGACATTTAAAAAACGTTTGTGTTGATTTTTGTTGGATTTTAATTAATAATCAATGTATTCAATATAGCTGTGAAAGTTACTAAAGATGGTTTCTGCAAGTATACTCTTTACTAGTATATTCATTTCTTTTGACTTGTGCCATTTGTTACTTTACACATATACTTAAAATAAA
Organism: Vicugna pacos; assembly: GCF_048564905.1. Lineage (NCBI taxonomy): Eukaryota > Metazoa > Chordata > Mammalia > Artiodactyla > Camelidae > Vicugna > Vicugna pacos. The sequence goes on from NC_132987.1 coordinate 93,032,271, forward strand.
TATTTGTGATTCCTTGTTCTAGAAGCATAAAACTTTCCATTTTTTAGCTGAATTCTAGTTTATCAAATATTAAGTGTGCTATGCTCTTTTATTGTTATTTTTTGCTCATATTCATACTTAGCTTCTTTTTCATCATTTTGACTTCAACCATTTTTAGTCACTGCTTTGTAGTAAAAACCACGTTATCTGTGCTCTAAGATAGCTATATTCTACAGGTTGATTGCTTCTTAATGATGTAATTTAACTTGTCTTTGTATTCCATACATTTTTCAGGAATTGGTATTTTGATCTGGAGTGTTGTTCAGAGTCAAGGTAATTTTATTTTAGGAGGGATATTTTATAGATTAATTGATATTGCATATTACCATAAGGAGATATCTAGTTTTCTTGTTTTCGCATGTCTGAGATTGATTTGTTACTTCAGAAGGTGCTCTCCATTGGGAGGAATTTATTTCTATTCTGGTTTTATTTCCTTCTCTAAAAATGTTTTTATTACGACCTCCCTGTGGCGACACTTCTGAAGCCTTGAATGCCCCCCAAATATTTCTATTGCACATACTCATGTAAATCACAATTTTGCAGGATGAAATTTTGCAGGATGTGTATTCAAACATCATTTATTTTTATACTTAGACATTATTTTTATGTTAGACCTAGGATTGCTGTTTAGGCCTCTGTTATCATTCTTAATTTTTGTTACTTGTGGTGATCTGAATTTTCTCTCTGATGGTTTTAGAATTCCTTGCCTCTCTTAATTTCTTAAATTTCACTGAAGTTAGTCTTGCTATATACTTTTATTTTCTATCCTGTTTGACATTCATAGAGCACTTTTTATCTTATGTCTTTATCTTGATTTGATTCTGTAAAAGTTTTATTCATTGTTTCTTTATTTTTTCCTTGTTTTTTTCCCTTTCTACTGAAACTTCTATTATTTATATGATAATATATTTCCTGTTATCGTAACTCTTAGCTGTTTTCTTATATTTTCTGTCTTTTTAGCCTAACTTGATATGTTTTGGAAGAATTAATCTGTTCTTTCATATTATGTATTTAAATTTTCCTTTGGTTCCATCCATACTATATATCATCCCTTTCCCAATTGTGGACATTATTTCATTTTGTAAAATAAATGTCTCCTCTGAGGCATGTGTGTATGTTTGTGTGTGTGTGTGTGTGCATATATATAATATATAAATTTATGGATGTCATTATATAATAGTATATATGTTACCCTTGATATCTATGTTCTACTGTTTTGTTGCTCATATTCTGCTTTTGTTTACTATTTATTTTTATTGTAGTCAGATGCCATTTCAGATGTCTAATTGTTTTTGACCCATGAGCTCACGTTCCCCAGAAATTTTAGCTACCTTGTCTCTTGTGTAGTGGAGTAGGAGCTGGATCTCAGGCCCCGATTTTGTTCCCACTGGGGATGTTACGAAGATGGTAGGGACTGTGGGTAGATGATTCTGTGGGTATCACAGATTAACTATTGACCATCCCATTTTGCTACCACAGCCTCATTTAACTATTTTAATGAAATAATCTCACTTAAACTTTTTGAAATGAGTATCACTAGAAAATAGTTATACTCCCTAGTTTGTAATCCTCAATATTTGAAGATTCGGGAGAACAGAAGTTAGTGGACAGTTCTTAGCCCAGATTTATTTCCATATGCTATTTTCCTCAGGAGAGCCTTCACAATGTTCGATATTTATAGATCTTATTCCCCATGATATGGGATATTGCTGCTTATTCCCATGTTGTAGTGAAAGTAACAAAGGTGACATCATTTCCAATAATAAAAATTTGATCTCTTCCAATAAATCCTTCAGATAAGTCTATCACCAAATATCCTTACCTGCTGGTACATACCCCTCCTTTTATATCATTTCAAAGAAACTTAATCTTTTTTAACATTTTTTATTGATTTATAATCATTTTACAATGTTGTGTCAAATTCCAGTGTAGAGCACAATCTTTCAGTTATACATAAACATACACACATTCATTGTCGCATTTTTTCCTCTGTGAGCTACCACAAGATCCTGTATATATTTCCCTGTGCTATAAGGTATAATGTTGTTTATCTATTCTACAATTTTGAAATCCCAGTCTATCTCTTCCCACTCCCCGCCCCCTTGGCAACCACAAGTTTGTATTCTATGTCTGTGAGTCTATTTCTGTTTTGTATTTATGCTTCTTTTTTTTTTTTTTTTAGATTCCACACATGAGCGATCTCATATGGTATTTTTCTTTCTCTTTCTGACTTACTTCACTTAGAATGACATTCTCCAGGAGCATCCATGTTGCTGCAAATGGTGTTATGGTGTCGGTTTTTATGGCTGAGTAGTATTCAAAGAAACTTAATCTTTGAAAGTAGTCTCACAGTTATTTGTAGTCCCCTAGGTTCATGCTTAAGCTACCTTTTGTATAGTTTCTACAGAGTAAATTATGGGGAAAAGAACCATCAGTCTACCAGTTCACTGTCTCCCTAGGAAATGAGAGTACCACCTTAAATTGAATTTCACAGTGCTCTCTTTATCAGCCTCTTTTGTAGTTCACATTTTTGAGAGTATATGGAAGAGCTGTTTCCTTTAACTGTATAAAATGTGTATTTTTTAAGTGTTAGGAAGGTTTACTTTAAACTTTGTCAGCTGTAGCTTGTAAATTAATTCAGGAAACAACCATCTTTGAAGACATTAATAAATAATGATATCTAGTTAAATATGTACCTATATGTGTCTATAAAACTTGCAGTTAACATGTGAATACAAACATAATGTCAACTGAATCATGCACTAATGATAGAGTTAAGAAATTTTTCTTGTTTAAAAGAAACCCACTCTGTTGGGCTAATCTGGTAAAGCATTTCCCAAGCAATTGGAATAGATTCTTATAATTATCTGATGAAGAAGAAGGAAAGTGGAATAGATAACTCTTCAGATGAGTATCTAAACAGCCTTAGTCTTAATTATATCTATAAATCCAAGTTACTTTTGCCTTGTAGCATTATTCTCCTTTACTTTATAAATCACAATATTGGGTGAAGTGATACAGACTGTAAAAGGTAAATGCAATGGGCCCTCATATATTTGAAGTTTATGGCCTTTATGTAACTGAAAATTTTATTCTATTTGATGTAAAGAATTAATCTTGATTTTTAAATATTTTATTCACTATATTACACAGATTAAACAGGAAAAATATATAAATTTACAGATGCACTGCAGTTTATCAGTACCTTCTATACTATTTCTTTCACCTTATCTGTAAATTAACAAAGAAACATCCACTTTCACAATATTGTCAGCAACAAAGAGACACAGAGTCATGTAAAAATTTGCCAAAGCTGCAATTAAAACCTGACCAATTTGTTCATTTAATTTTTCTTTGCTCTCTTTCTCCATCCTTATCTACTTTTAGGTGATTTATACAGTAAGTGGCAAAATGAAGACTTTAAATTATTATAAATAGCATAATCATGTATTAGAAAGAGGACTGTTAGTGTTGAATTTGTACTCATTAGAAGAATGGCTCACCTATATAACTGTGAAGTCAAAATGAACTATCCACTCTATGGGGAATGTGATCATATGTATCTCACAATAGTCTAAAAGTGAAGCAATATCAAAACAATGTGCAAGGAAGGCTGTGAATATTAACATCTGAATCTGTATAACCTTTTTTATGTCTCCTATTGCTCAGCACCATCCCAATCCTGAGAGAGACGTGTTATATGTAATAGTAAAGAAAGCCAATTGCAAGTATACTGTTTCTCATATCAAGTGACAGCTAGAAGATGAAAGGGTAATACTAACATTTATTACATTCTGAGTGTTCTATATGTATTAAATGTATGTGTATATTGATATATATTAAATAATATACATTAATATATCATTAAATCCATATATCATTATCGCTGTTTTAGAAGCAGTCCAACTCCAAAGATCATGCCCTTAATCACCAGAGTATGCTAAAGATGTTGCTCTGTGAGAATTGAACTTCATAATTAGTAAGCACCATCTAAGATGAGCAGTAGCTAGTTTTCTCTCCAGGATTTGTTGGTCTATCACTCATATCCTAGTTTTTAACTCTCAGTTTCTCTTTGCTGATCTTACCTAGCCATTTTTATGTATATGTATGTATGTGTCTCTATCTCTGTGGTATGCAGCCAAGACACATTGACTGTCTACCTTCCATTGTTAGATATCAGAAGCTGCTAATAAAGAACTATTGTCATTTTCTAATCTTAAGAGACTATGTTCCAGCTTGTCCAATACTAAGAAAGTTCCCATGATGCAAGACTCAGTTTTAAAACTGGGAAAAAAAGTCCAAGGAAAACCGAGATTTATGTTTGTTGTGCATAGTTAGAAGTAGAAGCAGTGGATCTTCCTAACCCAGTCCTCTTCCACACACATTTAATAGTTTTTTTTTTTTAAGTTGTGGAATAACCTAATGTATCCTCTAATATGTATGGAGATGATTTACACTGGTATCTGAAACCCCTGGAATAAATAAAGCTACTCTTTGTTTAAAAATTTACAGAAAATAAATCCAGTGGTTTAGATGCATTCACGAGTTACCATACAGAGGCTTCAATAATAAGGGTTTTGTTCTTAAGAGACTTTAAGGAAATACCTGAAACCTGTCAGATTACCAATGTTAACCCTTTTCCCATAGGGGCATCTGTTCCTATAAGCTGCTGTCTATTATCCTTAATTTCCATTTAAGAAGTCATAAATTTCAAGCGACACTCTTCTCCAGAGCTGGAAAATTACACTAGCTCATTGCTTTCTGGTGTTCAACTGGAGAGCCATATATCTTGCACTTTCATGGCTGCATGCTGAATGGCCATCAGGTAATAATAATGTTGTGAAATGAATAAGAGTGTGCTTTCAGTGATACACAGGGTGAAATATGGGTAAAATTCCTCCTACCAATAATAGCACTTCTACTTGAAATGTATAGAGTATAGAGAATAGATCTTTATAATATTTAATTCTAAATCATTAGATGGTGGGCTCTCAATCTTGACAGCACTCATGTCCAATAGAGAGATCGCCTTTTTGATAAGATTATCCTGGGCAGATTACACAGCTAAAGAACATTTCAAACCCCCTAATGATTAGAACTACAATCATCACCTGTGATTTATATGTACGTATATATGTACCTGCATAACACTTTTATAACTAGTATGTTATTTAGGCATGTGTTTGGTGGCAGGACTTGCATTCCAATTTCCTCAAGGCCGTATTACTGAAAAAATCAGTGCAATGAAACACTACGGTAATCACATGTGTATTACACTCTCAGCACATAAACATATATTATATAACTTTTCCAGACAAGGCTCTCCTACAGATTCTTAAGAGACCTCCTATGCAAGTATATAATAAATGGGAGGTAAATTTCAAACAAATAGCTTATTTTTATTTCCAATTCAGTCATCCATTATGTTGGTCCATTATGTTTTGGCTCCCGTGGAGCTGAGCACTGCAGGAGCAATGAGTTGAGCAGTGCTGACTACTGTTCTGATTAGACCAGAAGCTGAGACAGGGTAATTTAAATAGAACAGACTGGCCAATGGCTGGATGGAGGGAGTTGAATGGAGTGTGGAAGTCATTTACAGAATTGGACAGCATCACAAAAGCGAGATTATCCAGGCTCAATCCCTCATCCATAGCTCATGTGGTCCTCCTTGGAATACTGTGGCCATCTCCAGCTGTTAAAACGCACTTTGTTCTCTTGCAGGTTAGCAAATGACATCTATTTGGAACTATTAGGATTTGCTGTGGTTTCACTATGGAAAAGCCCCACAGAGCTTTAAATAAGAAACTGCACCCGCACTTACCTAATTCTATCTTCATATTAATCTGCACTCTGGTAATTGAAAATCAAACAACAAATGTGAAAAATGAAGGTTATTTAGGTCCGAGAGTTTAGAACAAATAACAATAAAACCGTGATTCACGTTGCTGATAGAAGCACAGATAATTATAGCAGATATTGGACAACTTGCTTTGCCTTTAGAAAAACTGGGCAGTGAGCGAGAACTTGGAGGACAAAAGTTGAGGGTGAATCTTTGATAGCAAGTTTAAACATTTGTAGATTTAATGATCCTACTGATTCATTACAAATAATTGTAGTTCCTGTTGCTGAGACATGAATTTGAAACACAAAGTAAATGTCAAGGTGTTAAGGGAGTCATGTGGTGAGGGTTCAAGCCTGGATTGCTGCCCCTTCTCAAAGCAGCCTTGTTAGTCTCATGTAATGCAGTATTTTATTGAATTCACACAATAATGCAGTGAAATTGGTATTGCCAGCCATATTATGCAGGTACAGAACGAGGAAATGATGCGCTATTGTGCATTTCATGGATTGTTAACAATTAGTGATGTCTTTGAAAATGTCTTTTGTTAATATAATCAGAAAGTATGTAAAAAATTACAAAATGTATCATCCTGGGAGTCAGATCCATGTGAGTGCAATATTTTGAAATTAATTTATCACCATAGAACTAATGACCAGTGCACTTCTCATTGAATGAATAGCACTATCACATGTATTGTGCAAAATTTCATTTACTGGTCTTATTATTGATCTTTATTTTAAGAAGCATTTAAAATCGGAAAATTTATGGAACATTGTGACTATAATCAGAACCGTTTCAAAAGCTTTCCTTCATCACTTAAATATGCAATTAATGCTAATACTTGTCTTAGGAAATGCTGTGAAGCAAGTGCTTTTCTACTCTTATCTTTTAGTTTTCAGGATACGGAGCCCTTTAGGAGATTTTCTTTTTGAAATTAATAACTTCTTTAGTATGGAAGGTAAGTCCATAAGATCAAGTATGGCATGTATAGGTAGAATTCAGCCCTTAAGACAGAGCTTGCCTAAATCCTGCTTTCAAAAAGCTGAAGGCAAAATGATCTTGTGCAAAATATTGCAAAGTAGTTGGCAATTTCCTCATCTAGTGCAGAGCATTTTTCTATACCTTAGGGTAAAACTGGCAGATCATCATTAATCCTGTTTGTGCCCCCCAGTGCAAATTGAAAACATAAAATTTGGTGGATATGAATTAAATTAATGATAGGAAAAACACACAGGCCTATTTTATACTGTGAGTTGCAAACATGAAGTTGACAATTACTACCAGAGTCTACTCTAGGGCCCTTTTACCATCAGTTGATTTATTTCATCTACTTTTTCTAGTATGAAAGACATAGCCAATCTACAGGATACCACACATTTGGAGATAGTTGCAGCCAAAATATACACAGTATTTTGGAAGGAGCAAATGCCTATCTGCTAGCTTGTCTTACACTCTAATCCTATTACTGGGGATGGGGGAAGGGAGGACAAAGATGTTTTTAAAAGAGGAGGTGCACACAGTAATCCAGCCAAAAGTAGGAGTACCTCGAGCAGTAATATATTTTACTAGGACTTTACCTCTCTAAATCTCTGAGTAGAGGACTCCAAGTTCCCGAGCTACCACGTAACACAGGGTCTGAGTCATAAATTACTGTTGACATTTTTTGTGACTTCTCTCACTGTGTAGATTTCCAAATAGTTGGTCCTAAAGTCCACTTTACATCTCTTGTGTCTTACTAAAGGAAAAAAAAATCCATATAAGGAACAAAACTCCTTTCCCTGGGCAATATGTGTATTTTTTCTTTGTAATGGGAATGTTAAAGTCAACCTTCATATGTGTTCTACTGTCTAATTACATGTGGAAACAAGCATAATTCACAACTGTGCCATAGAATGTAAATTGTATATGATTTAAATTTGTGTGCAGTATACACTTTATTTCAGGCAGTATACTTTTGTTATGTTACTCTCCTGTCACAGACATAAATCAATAGGGAATGTCTTTCCCTGGAGAAGAATTTTCTGCTGCCTTTTCCCCTATGTAAACAAAACATGGTTTTCCTCTACAAACATTTCATTCATCTTTAGAGCAAAGTTCAAATGACTGTATTGGTCCTGTAAGGTTGCTTTGATTCCAAAGACCAGCCCCAAACTTAAAAACAAAACAAAACAAAACACAACAAAACAAAAGCAGTCAGATAAAAAAAATGATGACTTCATGAGAATTTTATAAACACCAAGTCATATAGGAGCCTTTTCTTCAAGAATACCTTTTATTAAAAACTCTGTATTTGAGAAAAAATTAGCAATTGACTTGGTTTAATATGAAAACATAATAGACTACGGCCTTTATTAAATAAGCCAAATTTCTGATTCCATGGCCTCAAACCATGCCAATTAATTCTATCTTAAGTCCAGTCAGTTCATTGATTCTCACATGGCCAAGAGCCAATTCCTTGGGTAAAGAAATTTCTGCCATATTGCTTTAATTTTATTTGAAAATTAATTGTTTCAAATAAATTACATATTCTATAATGGAATTTGTATTGGGATGGTAGAAAATCAGATAATCAGATAATAGTAAGTGCTATATAAATGTGAATGAAATGGATAAATTGAACTGAAAAAATGCATAGCTGCCATCCATTTCACCCTGCCTGCTCCCATTTTCACTCTCATTGCTTTGTACCCTGAGTTGTTTTATAAAGATGACTAATAACTATACTTTCCTGATCCAAGATTACTCCTCCAACATATTTTCTATAGGGCTCTGAAACTGATCATTCCCAACTACAATTTTTGTGTAATTAACTTTAATTTGTTGGTGCTTCAATGCTTGCAAATTACATTCAGATCCTACACTTTGGATTAAGGCATAATGTAGATCCCTACCATATCTATATTCTCTTTCTAATTCTGGGAAATGTTTTAATCATCGAAAAGTGACCCTATGTAATATTCTACTTGGTCTTAACACCAAACTTTTTCTGCTTTCTCTTATCAAACTTCATCTCTGCTATTCTCACTTTCTAACTGACCTTTCATAGTATATTTTTAGACTGAGGCTATTTGAAAAAAAATACCATCTTCTAATCTCTACATGCCCGTTCCTTTTCTGCTCCCCTCTGGGTTCAGAGGGATACCTTTAGTCTTGTTTACCAAAGCTAACCTGCCTACAGATGCTGTGAATCTTTCCTCTTATCCTGTATGACTTTTCCCTCTTTGAAAATCTCTCTCTTCACGGGATCTTCCAGTCCACTGGAAATGTGTTCAAGAGAACTTCATTCAAAAAATTAATAACAAGAAAAAATAAAGGTGTCTAACTTCAAATCATGTATCCATCAAGGTCAATAAACTTACCGCGCTACTGCTGTAATTACTGGACAGGTTAGTATTCATTTATTGCTTCTGTATAATAATTATACCCACATCCTAAATCTCTTGCAGTTAGGCTTGATTCTCATCACTCTTCACAACTGCTCTTATAAATATAATCAAATCATTATTCTTAAGCTAAAATTTATTGAAGACTTTTTATTCCAGCCAAAGCCTAAAGCCTCTACATGGAGTACGTACTCAAACCTGCACAGAGATAAGAAATTGGAAGCTAGAAATTACCCTAGGGTTACAACAGAGCTATCAAAGCTTGGGATTGGATTTAGGTTTTCCAATTCCAGAGCTTATATACTACCTGACCTCTTCTTATTAGAAGCCAAATTATTATCATAGAATTATTTTAGCTTTTATGTTGAATTTTCTGTATCATTCATTACTATTGACTGTCACATTATTAATTCATTTTTCTACTTCCTTGGTGTCTGACATTGCAGTTTTTCTGTTTTCATCTTAATTTCCTACCTGCTTTTTCTAGTGTCTTTACTGCTGAATTTTATTCCTCCTTCATTCCATCAATGCAGATGTTACCCAATGAATATTACCATGACCCTTTCCTCTCTCAACAGTCTCTCCCGTTACAACTGTTAAACCTTTTGAACTGTTACCACTATGTTGCTGATTCCCCATTTCATAAATTTTGCCCTGATCTTCCTCCTGAGATATAAATCTGCATTTTAATTGACTCTAGATCATTCCTTACTTCTTGTTGAGGCTGAATATAATAACTTCAACTCAAAATAAAAGGATAAGGTTAAACATTGTTACCATGCTGTCATCACAGACATTATTTTTTCTGGCCTCACAGCTACCAATACTGCAAATCCAAGGAAGATTGAGGAACCGGTTTAAAGGAGGAGATGTACTGCTAAAGATTATAGAAAAAGGGATATTAAAAAAGTGGAGCAAGAAGACATTTTATTAAGTCATAAAATAAAACCTGTAATTCGTATATAGAACTCAGTATTTTAACCATTTGAAATAACGTGCTATATTTTGGAACATTTCTTAGGTGATAAGGTTCCTATGGTTTTATTTGTCAGCTCTATCTCTTTCTTGAAACCAAAATATGGACCTGACCATAGTCTTATCTTCTCCAGTTAATTCTCTGACAATATAGTCATTTTTTTTCCTCTTTCAGGTCCTCATTGGTTATGGTTTTATGCTGAAGCGTACAACATTTGGAAATTTGTTTTAGACAGTTTGATGATCTCTGTAATGCTAATGGAGCTCAGATTCTGTGATCAGTTTTCAGATGAGAGGGATTTGCATGCCATTCACAGAGGTAGTACATATGTATTTTTCATATGATTTTTGTTGTCCGCACCACAATTTCATATGACACATGACACATGACACACTGTTCTTGACAATTCACTGTGGTCTTTTATCAGTAATCTTAAGCAATCTATTGCTCCTCTAGCTTTTACTGGATTCTAGTGCTGGAAAGTGCAAGGAAATAGGATAAAAAACAAACATTGTGTTATTTCTGAGAGTTTGTGAAAGTTTCATGATGGCCAGAACAATGTTGATGGCCAGCACATTACCTGTGGCATGACACTATTAGGCGTGTGTTGGCAACTGCAGCTTGAGAAATATCAAGTCTCAGGCTGACAAAAGAAATCAGAGAGAGGTTGGCAATTCAAAGGGAGAAAACAATTACCATGTGATAAGCTGAAATCAGATGGGTGATAGATAAGTCCTTATTATCAAGAGAAAGCAAATGCGTTTAACCTTAATAATTTATGAGCTTATGTGTAGACAGACAATATGCATTTTTGTGTTACTGTAACATAGCTGTTCCAGAATCATTTAATGGAGTTAAAACATTTGAGATGCCTTTATAACTTTCAGTCTGAAGTTGGAGGATACTGAGTACAGATACGGAGAATTTTGACCAACAGCCAGTTAAAATAATATGTACACTAAGACCCATGATCAGGTTTTTTGTTATAAAAGGAACTTTCATTATTGAATAGGGTATTAGTTGCTGGAGTGAATGGGTGACAGGTAGAGCAGTAATGTACTATTATGATTAGACCACCTTTTATCTTTGAGGTGATAGGAAAGCTATGGGATAGGATGAATTCGAAATTAATTTTATTGTGTAGGAATCCAAATGTTCATAAAAGTTGGAGGGTTTTCAGCAATCTCTTGTACTTCCCATATGAATCCTTGTTCTAGGCCCATGTATCATAGATTTTTGTGTATTTAAGATTACTTTTTCAGATCAATGTCCACCTCAAATTCCTAGAGACATGTTATGAATGGTTCATGGAAAATTATTCAGTAAATGGAGAAATAAACCTGTAGAAAATCGGGGTGGGTCTTTCTGATTAATGTATGCAAACAGTCTTTCTGGTAGAATAGAGCCATCTGTGCTCTAATCTTTATATACATCAAAAAATAACCTTTACTTTTTAATGGGTATAATTAATTTGTATAAGAAAATAGGTATACCACATCTTCTTTATCCAGTCACCTGTTGATGGACATTTAGGCTGTTTCCATGTTTTGACTATTGTAAATAGTGCTGCTATGAACATTGGGGTGCAGGTGTCATTTTGAAGTAGGGTTCCTTCTGAAAATATGTCCAGGAGAGGGATTCCTGGGTCATACGGTAAGTCTATTCCTAGTCTTTTGAGGAATCTCCACACTGTTTTCCACAGTGGTTGCACCAAACTGCATTCCCACCAGCAGTGTAGAAGGGTTCCCCTTTCTCCACAGCCTCTCTAGCATTTGTCATTTGTGGATTTTTGAATGACGGCCATTCTGACTGGTGTGAGGTGATACCTCATTGTAGTTTTGATTTGCATTTCTCTGATAATTAGTGATATTGAGCATTTTTTCATGTGCTTTTTGATCATTTGTATGTCTTCCTTGGAGAGTTGCTTGTTTAGGTCTTCTGCCCATTTTTGGATTGGGTTGTTTATTTTTTTCTTATTGAGTCGTATGAGCTGCTTATATATTCTGGAGATCAAGCCTTTGTCGGTTTCACTTGCAAAAATTTTCTCCCATTCCGTAGGTTTTTCTTCTTGTTTTATTTCTGGTTTCCTTTGCTCTGCAGAAGCTTGTAAGTTTCATTAGGTCCCATTTGTTTATTCTTGCTTTTATTTCTTCTAGGAGAAAATTTTTGAAATGTATGTCAGATAATGTTTTGCCTATGTTTTCCTCTAGGAGGTTTATTGTATCTTGTCTTATGTTTAAGTCTTTAATCCATTTTGAGTTGATTTTTGTATATGGTGTAAGGGTGTGTTCTAGCTTCATTGTTTTACATTGTTGCTGTCCAGTTTTCCCAACACCATTTGCTGAAGAGACTGTCTTTATTCCATTGTATATTCTTGCCTCCTTTGTCAAAGATTAGTTGACCAAAAGTTTGTGGGTTCATTTCTGGGCTCTCTATTCTGTTCCATTGGTCCATATGTCTTGTTTTGGTACCAATACCATGCTGTCTTGATGACTGTAGCTCTATAGTATTGTCTGAAGTCTGGGAGAGTTATTCCTCCAGCCTCTTTCTTTCTCTTCAGTAATGCTTTGGCAATTCTAGGTCTTTGATGGTTCCATATAAATTTTATTATGATTTGTTCTAGTCCTGTGAAATATGTCCTGGGTAATTGGATAGGGATTGCATTAAATCTGTAGATTGCCTTGGGCAGTGTGTCCATTTTAACAATATTGATTCTTCCAATCCAAGAGCATGGAATATCTTTCCATTTTTTAAAGTCTTCTTTAATTTCCTTCATCAATGGTTTATAGTTTTCTGTATATAATTCTTTCACCTCCTTGGTTAGAGTTATTCCCAGATATTTTATTACTTTGGGTGCTATTTTAAAGGGGATTGTTTCTTTACTTTCTTTTTCTGTTGATTTATCGTTAGTGTAAAGAAATGCAACTGATTTTTGAACGTTAATGCAGAAAAAGCATTTGATAAAATTCAACACCCATTTATGATAAAAACTCTTGCCAAAGTGGGTATAGAGGGAACATATCTCAACATAATAAAAGCTATATATGACAAACCTATAGCCAGCATAGTTCTCAACAGTGAAAAACTCAAAAGCTTCCCACTAAAATCTGGGACAAGACAAGGATGCCCACTACCACCACTCCTATTCAACATAGTCCTGGAAGTCCTAGCCACAGCAGTCAGGCAAGAGAAAGAAATAAAAGGGATCCAAATTGGAAAAGAAGAGGTAAAAGTGTCATTATATGCTGATGACATGTTACTATATATAGAAAACCCTAAAAGGTCCACACAAAAGCTACTAGAGCTGATTGAAGAATTCAACAAGGTAGCAGGTTACAAAATGATTTCACATTTTTAACTATGTATCATGACCAAATGTAGAAGGAAGATTTTTTTAAAAACTCAAAATCTTATTTGATCAGTAAGACAGAATTATTCTTTCTGAAAAGCACTGTTTTTGGCACATGAGAACATCTTAAATGATGTACAAGAGGCTTAATGTTTTGAAAGGCCCTTGAATATCTGCCATATTACGTTTTTCAGTGGCGTTGGAAATAAATCAATTTATGATTCTCACGGATGAACACTCTAGTTTACTTTAGCATATATGCAATTAATTCTTTAAACAAAGGTTATTTGACATATTCCTTTCTTTTTCTTTCTTTTAATGATATTTAAGAACTGATAGCAGTCCCTCCTTCTAAAAGGGCACTGCCTTGTGTCTTTCCCTATTGACAGGCAGCTTTGCAATACTACTGATGTAACAAAAGGGTCACTAAAATACCATCTCGCAACCTGGAGGAATTGACCTTGTTCAACACAAATTTTATCTGAGAATCAGTTAATTCTCCAGTGTGTGTCTGCAGTGTCCTCCCGTCTATCCAAACAAACACAGGACAGTGAAGTCTTACTTGAAATTAAAGGTGAGAGAATATTGTTGGGAAGTCATGGTAAAGCTTGAAAAAACACTAGAAACTACTTATTGCAAGTAATATGAAGCACATTTAAAAGAAAGGGAACTATATTATGCGTTGAGAATGGAAAAGAGTTTATTATTTATCAAGCACTGTGATTTAATCAGTGCTGTTAGTAATATGCACCTCTTTTGCTCCGTAACGTTAAATGAAACCTAACTCATATATCCTTACTGTATTCTAGCCAAAAAAAAAAATACAATAGATGAGACAAAAGCTTTTTATCTACTTGATTTGTCTTTTTCTATCTTGGTAAGTACATGATTTGCTTGTAAGAAATACACTGCATTGGATCATTGAAGTGAGAATGCATTTTGTTAATATGGGAGGCAACATTATAGTGTGGTCTTAGGCAAAATTCTTTGTAAGTATGGGGAACTCTATTAACCACCTGCAGAGTGGCGAATATACCCAGCATTTATCATCAAAGCCTATCACATCACAAATGAATACATGACAGGAAACCCCTCAAATCCCAAACAGCACATAGATTAAATGCTAGTAAGAAAATAAAAGTTGTTACTGTATACAAAATCACCCCAAAATAAGAAGTAGCACAAACTGCCATGTTACTATTTGGTATATATATATTTTTTTTCAAAGTTACTTTTTATGTGCTTTTCTTATGACAGTTCCTGCCATAGAACCACATGTCTATACTTTAATCACTGTAAAATTTTTTTGTTTGTTTCATCATTCGTTTTATTTCAATGTTAAGAATTCTGGGATCTGAAGCTTTTATTCCTGAAAAGCTCCACTATTACCTGCCTCTACTTGTGCACCAACATCACCTATATCATGTGGTTTATTATTCTTCAGACTTGCTGATCCTTCTTCTAAACAAACCTCACATCACCTTGGCTCTGCTACTGCCATCGTTATTGCTGATGGCACACCTGGTAGGGTTTTAATCACTTGGAAATGCTCCAGTCTTTTCATCCCCAAATTATTCTTGTGCAAAATGTGCTGTCTCTGACCCGTAATGTGTGCATGGAGATATCTCTGCTTCTACAGGTCCCATGCATTTATTGGGTGAGTATATGTGGAGCCCTTCTTTTGTTGGTCAGTAACAGTGTAAAGTACCTAACGTGTAGAGGAAGCAGCCTCTTCCCTCAGGGAGCTCACAATTGATCGAGATGACACATAGAATCATATATGCTCAGCCTTTCACTTTCTGAAAAATATGCCAATAATCTGGTCTCTGTCCCATTTTCTCCTGAAAGTAGACATGCTAAGTAGTATACTTTAGAATTGTGGACGTTGATATATACAATTATAAATACCAGAGTTGATAAGGCACATTGTAAGTATTTCTTTCCTTCCGTCTGTATAATTCCTCTCTATTCTTTATGTCTGTATTTAAATAATGTGTCTCCTATGAAAATGTGGAGAATGTAACATATGCTTTATCCTTATGCTTACGTAGGTTAGGGAAGACCCAGCACTTATCATCTACCTTTGTAAGTTTAAATTGTTAAATTGATTTAGAGACATTTTATCACTCCAGTCCTCAGTGCAGAAGCTGTGAAAATTAATAAGGGGAACCTCATTTAAAATAGAATCAGAAAGCCCTGAAAGGAGGAGCTCTCACACAGGTACCTTCCCTTGAAGCTTACTTTACATTCCCAAGTAGGAAGCAGCTTTTTTACTACCTCAGAAGGAGGAAGGAAGATTTTCGCCTTGCCCAGCAACAGAACAGCCAATGAGAAAATGCAACAAGTCAGTCAGTGAGAAACCATCACCATTCTAAACTCCTGCTTTCTTTCAATGGAATTTCCTTCAAAACAGCTCCTCCGGTCTTCCTCTTTTTATCTATAAAGCAACATTTCTCTCCTTTGTTCCCTAGACTTGCCTTTGGTTTTGCCCTAGTTTACATGTCCAGAATTGCAATTCCTTTGTTATTCCCAGATAAACTCATTTTGCTAGTAAAATAACTGGCCATTTTATTTTAAGGTTGACAGATCAATGGTCTAAAGTCTCTATTTTCTCATAATTTTAAACATTAAATTTTCACATAAAGTGTGTACTCTATCAACTTCTGTTTTATAACAGGAAAATTGTGACTCTGAAAGCAAAAATAACAGTTGCTTAAAGGCACAGGTTATGATGGTCTGGATCTTGGTGTACTAGGTAGAAGCTCCTTCCAACTCACAATACTATTTTTTTAATTCTTTTTTTATTGAAGTATAGTTAGTTTATAATGTTATGTTTATTTCTGGCATATAGAATAGTGATTCAGTTTTTTCTCTTTGTATTCTTTTTATTATAGGCTGTTAAGAGATGGTGAGTATAGTTCCCTGGGGTATATAGTTGGATCTTGTTGTATATATTATATATAATAGTATCTGCAAATTATAAGCTCCCAGTTTATCCCTCCACCCCTGGTAACCATAATTTTATTTTGTATGTCTGTGAGCCTGTTTTCTGTTTTGTAAATAAGTTCATTTATGTCATTTTTTTTAGATTCCACATGTAAGTGATATCATACGGCATTTTTCTTTCTCTTTCTAACTTAGTTCACTTAGTATGACAATCTCCAAGTCCATCCATGTAGCTGCAAATGCCATTATTTTTTCTTTTATGGCTGAGTAGTATTCCATTGACAGTATTGTTGTTTTAAAGATGATATAAATATATATCATTTGAACTTTTACAGAGGTAATGTACCCTCAGCTAATACTAGCATAAACACTAAGAAATGATGAATTATGATGCAGAAAAATCCTGTTATTAACATGCTTTGTTATTGCATTTTTGGGAAGTATTGTAAATCAAATTGTATCTTGTTTCATAGTGGGCATAAATGATTTAACAGCACAATGCCAGGTGGTTGCCCCAAGGAAGATATAGAGGAGTAACTCACAGGAAGTGCCCCAAAATTTAATAATGTCTGCAAAATAAAGAGGCTTTTCTCTCACTGGACTCAATCAGGAAAAAAATTGCTTTTTTAATGCTAAAAACCAAAAACAGATAAAACTTCTGCACCTTTGTTGCATAAGAAATGTGAGAAAAATGTAAAGCAGTATACTCATAGCAAAGTCATTCTTGGGACAGAACAGGTGGCTGGCATTTTTCTATGTAAAAGATACCACTGCATATTAAAAATGCAAAGATATATAGAACCATAGGAATGTAAATTATGAAAATAATTATACATTAACAGACTACATATTTCATATTTTAGTAGTACAATATACCAAGAATTTTAGCCATCCTTTCCCAAAAACTTGTTAGGTAATACCTCATTCACTTTCATTATCCAAAAACATTTGGATAATAATTTGACCAGTTCAGTATTCAAGTCTCTAAAGAAATGATTAAACTGCCTGGTGTAGGGAAAATTTTCTGACCCCTTGTCATTAGATGCAGGGCTGCTGGGTCAATGGTTTCATCTTGCTGCTATGTGTTCTCTGCTGTGGGCAAAGTTTTATTCCTCCTGAGTTATGCTCCAGCTTAGGTCTGCTGAGGAATATTCTCATTCCTGTGCATCTTCCTGGCATCTGCTACCAAAATCTGTGACTAGTCATTTCTGTCCTGTTTCTCTTGACTCAGGGCCTAGTGGTGTCCCTTTATGGCTGTTTAGCTGAGGTACACAATACAAAATTATGTTCTCTGAGACACAGGAACTGCATAAGTAGATTCAGTTTAACAGGTTTAGCTGAGCTGTCCATATGTATAGGATAACCTTCATGTTTCTGATTTAATGGAATATTTTTTGTACAATAAAAGAATCCTGGGTGTATATATATATGTATTAAATCTGTGTGTGTATGCTAAATGATTTTCATATATATTCTTATAAAAATTTATATATAAGTATTCACAAATCAGGAGAAAACTTTTAAACTCTTTTGTTCTTACTTTTTAAATTTATTGCTGAATACCACAGTAAACAGTCTTAAATTAATCCTGCTGGATATCTTTTTGCACCAATGCATTGCATCACGTCATGAAAAGCATTTATTTTCATGCGTCAGTTTTATCTAAATAGGGATGATTTCAGTCATTTTTTTCCAGGAAAATCTTCATAACAGTGGCAAATGCTTTAATGTACTAAATGCCCAACAATATTAATGTTGTAATTATCGAAGACTTGTAGAGGTAATGAGCTAAAGTGTTGGCAAAATTTGTGTAATGAAAGCCTGATTTTTGGACATGGGATCCATCTCCCCACAGAAGCACATATCGAAAAGCTCAGTTGTTGTAAATCCCTGTTAGTAGGGCATCCAGCAACATTTCCCCTTGGCTGGCAGTTTATGTGGGATTCAGCTGTATGTCCTAAATGCTTTGAGTCCTCATAATCATATTATGTCTGCTCTTGCTAGTTCTGGAACTGGCAGCCTCAGACATGGTGAATTGATTTTCAGTTGGCTGTTCACTATTTTGTTTCTGGAAGGGAAGTTAGTTGACTAGCCCTTGATAATAGAAAATGTACCTTCCCCAATTTTAAAGTCAGGTTCTTTACTTTCAGTTCCTTATGGGGAATTTTCTTACAAGGAAATATTTTTTAAAATTAAAATACTTTTTAAAAGTACTTTACCTTTAAAATCGCATTACAAATTCATATTAATCATAAGCTCTGTTTTGAAGATTCGAGGGATAATTAGAAGCCTAGAAGCCTTAAAAATAAAATAATAACAATATCATACTCAGTTGATATTTTAAAATAGAAAATTTGCACTTAAAATATCTTTTATGGGGTTTTTAAAATATTTAGATTATTTATTCTCACAGCTCTCTAGACACTATATACAGTGCTATGAAAACAAAACTGATAGTAGACAATATTAAAATTTAGTACTTTCCTCTTCATTATATCTTGATCTTCATTCCTCTCAGTCTCGACTTGAGCCAACTTTAAAGAACATCTTCTTTTCACCAACCAGGCCATTGCCAGAAGATACTTATTAAGATGTTAGACAATAAGGAGAAGTCTAAGAGTAATAGGAAAGTAAATATGTTTTCGGTCTCACTGTACCACTAACGGTCCTTGAGATCAAGGAAATATATATGTATATGTTAGCGTGTAACATATTAGGTACTCTAATATAGGTCTTCCTTAAAAGTAGGACTACCCAAGACAGTCACAGAACCCAGCTTGTGGAGCCAAGCAAGGTTAACAGTGGAAATGCTATTTGAGCTGAGTCTTCAGGAGTCCATAGGCAAATTACACATAAACAGAAGTAAAATTTTAGGCTGTGGTAAGATAGAAATAACCTTTATGTTTTCCACTTAAGAATTTGGGTTTTTTTCAAAAAATCAGCAGACAAATAACTACTTAAAATGACATGGAATGATCAGTTTTGATCTTTTGTACCTCTGGAAGTGGTATAGAGAATGAGTAGAAGGTAAAAAATTATCAAGGAGACACTTTCTATGTTGCTTCAATGATCTAAGTAAAAAAGGATTATAAGATTATGCTTCATCTTATGTTAATACATTTTTAGCAAATGTTTTCTGTTTTCATGACAGTGGTGTTTTAACTCCTTCATGAAGACTTCTCTAGTCTTTCTGCCAGTAAAGGTATTACAGATTTTGAATCCTAATACAGATTCCTGTCATTGGTACTGCTCTGATTACACGTTAGCTTTTTGTGTGCTGTTTGATCTCTGTAACTTGACCATACATATATCCCTTATACCACATAGCAGAATGTCAAGTACATATTTTATATTCAATAGTAAACACATAGATTACTGAGACTTAATTATTGAACGTTTGTCACCAAAGTATAGTTTTAGTGTGATGCATTCTGTGTTTTAGTAAAGACACTGATAAAACTACAACTGAAAGAAAAATATGTTCAAAAGCAAAAGACAAATTGAATGGTCCTTTAATCTATTTTCTAATGGACTCAAGATTTTTGATTTGTGTAAAAACATATCCCATCAGGAAAATTAATAATTATAGTATCACAACAACATCATAATCATTATCAAAATAAGAAACTCAGACAACCATGAATCATAAAAAGTCTGGTCATTGTAAATTTATGAACAAAAAATTTTCATAAGTTGTTACATAAGATTCTACTTTAATTTTTTTTTTAATTTCTCTCTATCGGGGGAAAATAGTAAATGATGGAATTGCTTACATCAGGATATAGCTATTATTTTATTCTTTTACTCATTTAAAACTTGAATAAACTATGTTTTTATTGGTGGAAATTTTATTTGTGCAATAACTGAAAATCACACTTCACAGTCAAACTGGGAGTGATTAAATCATAAAGCTTGAATGGAGGGAGAACAGTAAAGTTAGCCTTGGACAAAATAAAAATCCCACTATTCATTTATTCTGTCTGGAAAATTAAAAATTTGTGATTTTGTTTCCTGTGATTTGTGGTAACACCAAGCAATTGGGAGGAAAATAAATTTTAAAACATTTTCACTCCTCAAAGCTGATTTTATGTCACTTTAAAGGAGGTTCCTGTATTTTATTTAGAGAGTGATTCAAACCACCAAAATCTTGTCTACAGAAAACTCAATTAGCCTTAATACATGAGTTCAGAAAGAAAAATTGGGCAATGTATCAAACTGTGAAACACTGAAATCTCCATATATGGTATCCAGTAACTGATGATTTAAAATGAAGATGAAAGCAAATGAGAATTTGGAACCACTTAAATGCTGCTTTAAAATAAATATGTCCTTTTTGGCAGTATTTCTCATGCTTTTTTTTTTTCCTTTTTTTCTTTCTTTCTTTCTTTTTTTTTTTTAACATACTACCCACTCTACAGATTGGTATATGCTTCCCTAGATCAAATTTTATCTGATGAATAATGTTCTACTAGAGACTCAAATGCATAAAATGAGATTAGCATAATGCAAATTATCTCTTACAATGATCCCCCAAATGTGCAACTTAGAGAATTTTAACATAGTGATATATGGGACCAGAGAGGAGAAGACTACCTTCCAACATCAGCAAAGCTCATCACATATCTCAGTCCTGAGTGTACAGTAGAGAATGTCTAAAGTGAGCAAAAGTATTAGTTGGTCTGATGAGTAACTAGAAAACTCCTTTATATAACAACATCCCTGGAGTCCAGTCTTTTATATATGCTTAAAGATGCATAAATCAGTATATCCTCTTGGTAGTTTTCTTCAGGAATTGATTTATTAAATCATTCAATTTTATAGTTTATAGGCTTTTACATTTAAGACAGGGTAATGAAATCCTCTTCCCACATTTGAAAAGCTATTAGGTTTTTTTAATGCTGTTGAACCAACATCAGTCTAGAAATATACTAGAACAAGTTTCATTTTGAACACTTTATACAACAGATAGTAGGGGTAATCTGATCGTTATGACTTATCATTTCCCATGTATGCTGACCTCCTAATGAAACAGACTATTAGGTGGAGAATTCTATATGGAATCTGCTTTTGATTTGGTGTATATATTTTAAATAGCTAATTGCTAAAGCATATGTTTACCTATTTTTATATAGAAGGATAATAATTCATTTTTCATTGCAGTTTGACATATTTTAATATGTTTTATTCTCATAGAATTTTAGATAAAATTAAAATGTAAGATAGAGTACTGTATTTCAAATGGCTTTATCAGGCCAGCCTGTCATCATTCCAACTAAAAATTAAGCCAACAAAGAAAGGATGTATCAGCAGTGTGTACCCCATAACTCTTGATAATGTGATATACATGAAATAATTATTTTAATAGATACACTATAATTAATTCGATGGGAATATTTTCATGAGCAAATTATATATGGAACTTTGCAGAAAAAAAGAAATGATGAAAAAAGAAGAGGGAATAAGAACAAAATGTGAAGAGAAGCAAAGAAAAAAGGAAGCTATAAGACCATAATGTTATAATTCTACTTCCTTCCTCCTATAAAGGGAAAAATATTCCTTTAGGAACTGTTTTTCTACATTGTATTTAAAAATAGATTGCCTCAGTTTTTAAAACAATTATTTCATATATTATATTCAATATACTCATTATTACGTGAAAATCCACCTTAGACTAAAAAAGCAGGTTCAAAAGTGTAAGATGAAAATGCATCATGCAGTGCTTCAGTTAGAATCATCCAAGTGATAATGAATTATATCTTCCATTGGAAAAGGTTTGTTCTCAAATGTTTGTTTCTATGGTATAAAGATGTAGCCTACATTCTGTTTTTCCCAAAAAGTGAGTCCGAAATATTGCCGATCTGCTGACCAAAGATTCGCTTTAATCCTGATTTTAGTGAGTACCACCAAGGGGAGGGGTTTTGGGGGATGGTATAGGGTAGCCATAGAGTAAGAGTCTGAAATACTGTGTGCAAGGACTCTGGCCTGCTTTATTTAAGGTACCCTGGCAGCACCATTTCAGTAAACATTTATGACAGGGCTGTTGTAAAGAATGATGGTTTCATTTGATCATCTCTATATGGTGTAGGTGGTGTAGGCTTGAAGCAATGTAGCTTGGTAAACATGTTTTATTACCTGGAAATGTTTCTGTACTTTTAAAGTAAAACTAACAATGTTTAAAATGAGAATGATCTTTCTAAACTGTCCTGAAGAGCAAATGAAATATAATCACTAAGATGATTTTGATCTTAGAGTGCTCAGAAGAAATGCTGCTACCTAATGGGTCATTTTTTTTTAACATAGCTTATGCCTGAAATTAAGTTTGCAAGCTATACTGCAAAGAAATCTAGTTGGATGACAACCACATGTTGAAAAGCTTCATTTTGCAGCATGTGATTAAATTTAATAATACAGAAAGTAGATTAATCAGGGTAGTTACGGTGATAGATCAGAAATATCTATGCAGAGTAGCATTTTCCTATATTAAATATACTTCCAGTAGAATAAACCTATGTCCCATATGAAACTCTCATATAATAGAAAATCAACATTGGATATGTGTCAAATACCTACAATAATATACATACCCACTTCATTTTTTATTTAAATACAGTTGAATGAGCTATTCTTATGAAAATTTTATGTGAAATTCTAAGCATTTTTGTCATTATATATACTTATATTTCAGAAAATTTACCATACAGAGTAAGGTCTCTTCTGAAAGAAGATACACAAATCAAGGCTCTAGGTGCAAAGGGATAAAATGGACAATAATATGAGATTGAAATATCTGCATTTTCTTTGCCAAATGACTTAAAGTAACACACTGACCACATTGTTCCTGTGGTCAATATCAGTGCTTTGTGTATGTTTTTTTCTTATATATAATCTTCCTTTTTACCAAAAATATGCAGCTATTACTCAATCTTTGCTTCAAAGACAATGTTGAAATCTATTTCTATATTTCTTCCTGATTCTGATATGGATCACTGCCTACTGGAAGGGTCTACACATAAACAGTTTGCAGCAGGCAACATCATAATCCCTGCCTTCTTGTTTTTACCTCCATCTCATACACATATCAGGTTAATTATATATCCCGCAAACATCAGAATGTAATCGAGGTTGCAGAAAAGCAGCAGCAGCAAAATGAGTCTCACTCTGTCTTCTAGTATGTGTACCAGCCAAAAAAGCAAGCCTTACATTCAATTTCACTTTAAGTGGGCAGGTTCCCTTTGAAATAACTACACAATAAGGAGTAAATTACAAAGTGACCCCCCAAAATGGACACAGAAATGTTGACTTTCAGTTGTACAATATAGTGATTCACAGTTTTTAAAGGTTATATTCCATTTATAGTTATTAGAAAATAGTGGCTTGTATTCCCTGTGTTGTACTGTATATCCTGTAGCATATTTATTGTATACATAGTGGTTTGTGGGATCTCTTGTTTTTAATTTTCCATTTTACCATTTTAAAGATGGTCCTACATCTTCATATTAGATTAACTTTTAGAGAGTTCTTCTAACTTCCTCAGACTTCAACTTTACATCTGTAAAATGAGGATGATCAGATATTTTAGCTTTACTCAAATATTCCTTGCTGAATTGATGGAGGCCCTTGACTCTGTCCCTCATAATATCCATGCTTATGTTTATCTTGCAATAGTTAACTCCAGGGTTACCTCTCATGAGCTCAGCAGCTATAGGATACCTTTTGGAAAAACACTCACTCATCTATTCAGGGATGAAATTTTTCACAAATGGACTCTGAAACAGTCTCCTTTACATTGTTTAAATAGCTTTTATAGTCTTGTAAACAGCAAAAAGAGCTCTAGATTTCTATAGATTATAAAAGAATCTAGACCTAGGAGATAGCTTTTGGTAAGCTGGTTTTCATTATCACAGACTGTTTTTTATAATGTCTGAGTTATAGTCTTTCAGGCAGGGTATATACAACCTGATGGTATCAAGCAAATCTTATTCATATCTGTTTTTACCTTGTGTCTGTTTTATGATGTACAAAATGTAACAATTAAATAATACCTGGATATAATATATTAATAAATAGTCATAGTTACCTAATGGGACTATGGTTTCAAAAGCTTTTTCTAATTGAGGTGTATCTTTACTAACAGTTGAAATGCCACTTTGCTGAAAGATTATTTGTTTCAAAGCTATTGTGCTTATTTATTCACACTTCAACTTACTTAAAAATTTTATGGAATGTCATAAAAATTTGTCAAAAATTAATTTGTCATAAATAGTTTTTCTTAGTTGTATAAAGTTCTTAAATAGTTAATGTCTTTAAAGACTGAATGGTATTATTAAAATTCGTATTTTCTCATCAACTAATATCTAATTATTATTATTATGACTTGCATCCCAAAGTAATTTTCACATTATGAAATAAATTCTCTGTACTTTTTTTTTAAAACTTCTTTAAGTGATGTTTAGATCTGTGAAACTATACATTTCCACACAGCAGGACAAAGCTCATCTTTCTCCATGATTTCCTTCACTATAATTAAAATAATTACTGCTCTGGGTTTTGTTTTCCTTTGTTTTTGTAACTGACATCAGTGCAAAACATAAGATTTAAGTAACTCCTATAATATGCTCACAAGCCTCAAAATTTTCAAGACTTATCATTTCAAAGAAGTTAAGGTCATGAACCGTTGACATTTGATTCAGATACAAAGAGACCTATGTACTATTTGAAAGTCTATTTCAGGTTTATCAATGTGAAATTTTCTGTATACTGCAACCATTTGGTTTCATCAGGGAAAGCCTTGCATTCACCAAGAAAAATATTTTTTGGTAGCTTGATTCTTTTAAAAGTCTAATATCAGTAAGGGCAACACAGAATAGTGACAAAAACTTAGGACAATAAAAAGAGATGATTGTTTTATTCTTTTTTTTCTTCACTTCTTGTTTTACTTTGAACACATCATTCAAATATAATAAAGCTCTACTGATTTTTCTAAAAAATGCAGAACATACAATTTTTCAAAATTTCCTGTACAGGAAGTGATTTATAAATCATATATTAATATATGTAGTATATTTATTATTTCCACTAATCAGGCCCCTTGACCTCAAACCATCCTTCAGAAAACTTTTTGGACTAGTATTTGAAAATTAGAGGAGTGACAAAAGCAGATCATTTTATTCAATGATAGTAATATGTGAATTTCTGAAATTTTGACTTTTTTCTTTAGTTTTCTATATTTAAATGCATGAATAAGTATACAGTTTGCTTAAAGTTATTTTGAAGTGGAGACAGAAATTGATGTGTGGGTTGTAAGTTTATCTACAGGTTAAATATTTTAGATGTATCTGCCTTTGGTCAATCATAGATACTCTGCAATTGGTAATGCCTCCTGAGGTGTCCAAAGTAGGCAAGTGAAATAAAATGCTACAGGGAACTGTAATAATCTTTGCTCAAGAGGGTTCTCTTTGTTTTCAGGGATAGGCAAGGTTTATGATTCTGTCAATGGAAATTTATTATGTAGTTAATAAGGATAAATAAGCAATTTATCAAATTGGTGAAATTTATTTTACCGTTAAGGCCAATTTCCAGTAGTCTCAAGTCTGAATTTTTTTTAAATTCAGGAAACGTCTTTTGTCACCTCACAGATGTGTATTTATATCATTTCACTTGACTGTTGTGTGCTTCTCTGCATTCCTAACTACCCAACTGGAGCATGAGCTCACTGAGAGCAAGTCTTAGTTTTTCACACTTATAAGGATCTTGACAAATATTTAGAACTCAGAAAATAGGAAAAGAAATAGGAAAGAAATTAAAGAAATAGGAAAGAAGATAATAAATTTTGGATGACCTAGTAAAAGTCCCTGAAGATTCTGTATGGAACAAAGAGAACAAAT
This sequence comes from Vicugna pacos, assembly GCF_048564905.1. NCBI lineage: Eukaryota > Metazoa > Chordata > Mammalia > Artiodactyla > Camelidae > Vicugna > Vicugna pacos. Next base: position 93,058,690 of record NC_132987.1, read on the forward strand.
TTTCATGGATGGAAAGAGAGCAGACTTTTTAGAAATGGATTTTTAACCCTGTCGAATTCTGCAGTCTAAGTACAGTGATAAAATAGCTATCAAATTTGGCAATTTGGAGATCATTGTTAACCTTTTAGAAAACAATTTCATCAGGAATGGGTTTTAAAGTAAAAGAACGATGGCTTGAGAAGAACAGAAAAGGCAGAAGGGAAGCAGCAATTGCGGATGCTTTTTTTTTTTATTTTATTTTGCAGAGTTACAGGTGAAGAGAGATTAAAAAATAGAGTCAGAGTGGAGGAAATAAAGCAAAAATAGTGGGAGTCTGGGGACACAGGGCCAGCAGAGAAAGGTACTTAGTAGTGCATTTAAGAATACAATCTGCTTTAGATGGAGCCTGCCTATAGTTGATATTAATGTCCAATGAATTGTGTTCTGTGATTATATGAGTGTTTTTCACTTACATTTTCTCAGAGGTCCTAACATTTCCACCAATTCCCAAAAGGCTAATTGTTCTTTCTTTTCTTCCCTATAAGTCTTCTCTATGGCTTGCACATTATTATACTGTTTCTCTCTTCTCTGGGCCTTTACTATAAGCAGCTTTTTTTCATATTGTGAAATTCAATGTATAATAGTTCCATGAAGGAATGTCGTTTATAAATGAATTAAGTTGGGGTCAGCAAATATGCATGCTACTATTGCTATATCTGGAGTACATGGCAGGCATTGCTAATTGATCTATGTACTTTTTGTGTTAATTACTGAAATGGCTTAAACAAAGAATCCTTGTGAGCTGATCCCAATCAACCAAGCATACAAATATGACACTTTTGCCATTCCTGAGATAGCAGTCTTGGTTAACTTAGGGTCATATTTTAACCTGCCACTTCGCAAAGAAAAACTTTATCTTAAGAAGAGTTCATTTTGAATCCTAGATAGTTATACTGAGGGTTTATCCTTTTAGTCACAGAGATAATACATATTCATTTATTTCTTACATTTCCAGCAAGTTTATTAATTTCACTATGCTAGATACTCTGAGGGATCCAAAGGTACATATAAAAGTACTTTTTGCTTTTGTGTAGTCAATTTGTAAAACAGTATAAAATGTGCTAGCAGTATAGAACTCATGCATATTATAGATTTAGATGGATAACTTAAAATTTACCAATATTTAATTCATAAAGACAGATGCATACATACTCCCATACACATATAACACACATAGTTTGACAGCTGAGGAGAAAGAATCCATTCATTTTGGAAACACTAAAATATTCAACTTTTTTTTTCCTGGTAAGTGAACTTCTAAATGCTAGCCCATTATTGGACTTCGAAAAGGAGAATGAAAAAAATAAGCACTTTATTTCTGGTTGCTTTATACTGTGTAAGTTCACAAGGTGATATATACATTTTTATTCTAAGTATAGTTGATTTCCAATGTTATATTAGTTTCAGGTGTACAAGATAGTGATTCAATATTTTTATAGATTATACTCCATTTAAAGTTATTATAAACTATTGACTACATTCCCTCTGCTGTACAATTCTAGTTCTGCTCTATTTTCCATTTGTGTTTCTCTTGTCTTCAGTCAGAATTTCAACTAGAAGTTAAATAAAAATTTGGGACTTTGTCCACATAGCTTAGGAAATCAGAGGGAAGATAGGAAGAGAGAGTGATTGAGAGAGAGAGATTGAAAAAAATGCATGATAAATAGCTACATATCATATTCCAAAAGGCGAGTTGATCTGTTAGAACACAGAGGTCACCTCTGGATAAGTACTGATAACTCATGCCTGTTAAAGTGCCCCTGTGAACACATTTTGAAGATGTGTATTGTTATCCTACGCTTCTGTTGGGCTTCTCAGACACCGTATAAATAGTTAATGCCAGTGTGTAACAAGCATCCCTTGTCAATGAGGGCTAAGCAGTTCTACAGCTTCCAAAATTCAGCTTCAGGATTAGGAATCTTCAGTCACTTACTTGGATATAATACTTTATGATTATATATTTATACTTATTCACGAAAACTCTACATTCAACCTCTAGCCATCTCTGAGTTTTTATTCCTTCATCCCTAGATCCAATCTTCTATGTAAATTTACTTTTCCTTTTTAAAATATCTTTCATGAGTACTTTTTCCTTTCTATTCACTGTAATATCTCACTGCCTAGAACTAACTATATGACAGGAAACTGTAATAATTTCTCTGGTGGTCACTGTATCCACCTTCTCCCACTCTCTCCCACACATTTAGATAGAGAAATGTCCCAGTTTTACTTAATCATTAACTGGAAATATAAGCAAGGCCATTTCTTTGTTTCTCATGATCCTATCATGTGCAGATTCCCAAGAAATCTAAGAAAGAGTGATATGTTCCAGTATATATCTACAGATATACCTTCTATTTCTTTGTGATATGAATCCTTCACTTTGAACAAGCAATTTATTCTTTGAAGAGTCTCTCACAATTTTTCTTAATGCTTTGCAGACTCTGCTGTCTCCTGACTGTGTGATTTAGAATGTCACACCTCTTTCTCTTCAAAGTCCCTTTAAATGCCCTTTCTCCAGACAACGTGTGGAATGATGTGTCATCACTCAGACCAGAAGTTTCCAGTGGGTGGGAGGTATGGGTAAATTTCATAGTACATATTTTTCTGGGAGTTATATTTTCTTCAATAAAGATAACTGGCTGATCCCTCTCTCTACCACATTAAATATGAAAATACTTAATATATTATGATGTCTAAGCAATGCTCATAAAATGGAACTGGCCAGATAAATTATGGTGAGTCAAAAAATTTATTGATAGCCATTGGAATAGCATATTTATGGAGAACAACATATCTTACACTTAGATCCCTTTATACCTGGCATAACATATTCTATTAAAAGAGGTGTAAGTAGTAGTAATATATTAGAAATATCACCCAAGGAATCAATTTACACTCTATGTTCAGATAATGTCTAAATATGTGCTTTTAAAAACTGTTATATTTTATGATTTTAAGAATCGATGACAATTATGACTTGCCACTCTACAAAGAATTTATATAATGTTAATAAGATAGGCTGTTTTAAAATTAGTTCATGGGTTCAGGATTGATTAATTATTCAAGACTGTTATGAACTATTAAGATTCTATGACAAAATAGTCCTTAATGCAAAGATTGTTTTAGATCACTAGTGAGGTTTATAAAAGAAGTATAAATAATTCTTGCTAAATTTATTATTAATAGAAAATACACCTATGACTATTAAGTTAATCTGAAAATAGAAAGGATAATAATAAATGAGTAGAAATGTTGTTTTCAAGGAATTTGAAGAGATTCACTCCCTACTTCATGCCAGGCACAGGGAAAAGACAGTGTAAGGTGTAAGCTGGAGGCATGCCTGCTTTGATTGAGGAAGAGCAAAGAGACCAACATGCTTTAGAAGAGTGATGGTGAGGTTGCTTAATGGGAGATGAGTTCCAAGAGTTTATAGATCAAGTAGGCCATTTTAGAGATTTGACTTTTATGAAGAAACTTTTGTAGGATTGATCTGATCTAACTTGACATTTTAATAGGATCATTCTGGCAACTGTGTGGAAAATAGACTGGGGTCAAAGGTGGAAGCTAGGAGATCAGCCACAAAGATACAAAAATAATCCAGGTGAGAGATGATGGTGTCACAGAATGAATTGTTAGCAGTGATGATGATGGGTACTGGTTGGAAAAATAGCATGTCCTGACAGAATTTACAGATAGAGTATGATGGAAAGAGAAGTGTCAGGATTGACTACGAAAGTTTTAATGATAGAATCTGAGAGGAGCTGAATGACCATTAATTGAGATGGGGAGGATTTCAAAGGAAGAGTTTGAGGCAGTATTCAGGGTTTCTATTAATACAAGGAAGATAGAGATAATGGATACTGAGAGGCAATTAACCACAAAATTGTAATGATAATTTGGGAGAAATAATTTGTTACACATGTGGCAGATAAAGGGCTAATTCAAAAAGAGTTCATACAAATGAATAAGACAAAAAATTCTGTTACTCAGTCAAAATCTGTGCAAATGACATCAATATACAATTCACAGAACCAGGAAAGTAAATGGTAAAAAATGTTAAAAATTTATTTTAAAGACTGCTGTATAGATGTATTGTAAAAGGAAGAAAATGCTTGCCGAATTTTCATTATGGGGGGTGTGTGTGTGTATGTGTGTGTTAATGATTATAGCCAATGCTGGGAAAACATGATGAGATGAAAGGAGCCCACTTATATCCTTTAAGGATGTTGAGGATGTAAGTTCATTTAACCATCTTTTATTAACTAAGAGCCTTGAAACATTAACTTTTACTTAGAAATTCCAATAAGAATCCAAAATAGAGGGAAAAATTAAGAAAATGAATGTTATCATAATTTCTTTATAATAATGAGAAAAAGGAGAACAATATAAAGCCCAACAATAGAGATTGCATTAATTTAAAACAGCCAAAGATATGTAGTGTAATGTTATATATATTCTCTGACTTGATTCTTAAAGGTAGCATAATTCTGTGTAATTTGTTTCCCTTTATATGTTTAAGTATTTTTCATATTCTTTTTAATAATAAACAACTTTTATTTTTATAATCAGAAGATGAAACAAAGTACTATTAAATGCATCAGATTATTATTACACTATAATGTAATACATCTATGAAGAAGTATAATAAATATATTTATAAATCTTAGCATTAAAAATGTTCATACCAAAAGAAACAAAACCATATAAACCAAGCTGTCTGTCTGTCTACCCTCATTCTATCCCATTATCTGAGGATTCCATATTTGTGAATTTGCTTCACTCACTAAAATGTTAATCCCACATCAACATTCATGTCGTTTTCCCACTCAACTCAGATATTTTGCTAAGACCTGCAAAAAATCTGAGTCACCAGTGCACAAGCTTCTGGCCAATAGAAAAAGCAACCCTCTGCATTCTTTCAGCTGTCCCATGCAAAACAGTTGTCCTTTTCACAGCCTGTTTGGTAACACATATCTTAGACTTTTGTGCTTTTGTTAATGACTTTGCTATTTAAAATGGACCCCAAGCATAGTACTGCAGTGTTATCCAGTGTTCCTGGTGGAAGAAAGCTGTTACGTGCCTTACAAAGGAAATACACATCTTCTATAAGCTGTGTTCAGACATGAGTAGTAGAGCTGCTGGCCTTGAGTTTAATGCTGATGAATCAACATTATACACTAAATAAAGTATCTTTCAAAGGCAACAGGCCTAAAACAAGTTATCTACTCATAAGCTGATGAAAATGTTGTGAGCAAATGTTCACAGGAACCTAACCCTGTATTTCTTCTGGGAGTGGTTCTTTAGTGTTTGCTAAATCAAGTCTGTGGTGATTTTCTTATAGAACATAACGACTTGCAAGTAACAAGAAATGATGGTATCTATTTGGCTGTCTATCTGCTACCTGAATTTCCTAACGACAGAAAGGTTTTGTGAATCACTGGAAACTTCAGGTGTTTTTCAATAAATTCTTTTGGAGTAACAACTTGATGACACGATGGGAGCAATCAGATGTGACCTTATGCTTTTTGATGCATGCACATTTACAAGTGCTTTTACACTGGGGACTACCTTGATGGATTAGGAGCCAGTATGATTTCCATGAAGAGATATCAATTTTCTTGAAGGGACCATTATGAAGAGTAACAGGAACTTTCTGCCACAGGTGAAGAACATACATATGAATGTGTAGCCTGGGATGTGCAGCCAGCCCTTAGTGTACTGCACCCTTTGCCATCATTGTTCCTGTTTTTTGATAAAATAAAAAAGCCTGCCTGGAGTCCCTGGTACACTGTGCTTCAGATTCTGGAAAACTGTCTTCTGGAATGGGACAGCCCCGATTATGTGGAAAAATAAACAAATACACAGCCCACTTAGATACTGAATTCTAAATGCAGTTACTTTCGATTGTAAAACTGCCACTTTCATAAGCTCTGAGTATCCATATTGTAAAAATTTCTTTGAATTGAATATGCAGAAAAAAAATTTGGTAAGTTTGCAATGTGATGAAGTCTTTGAATTAATACATATGATAGAAATTAAACTCTATGGAGTGAAAAGTGTATTGACACAGGGAAGATTAATTTGTATATTGTATGAATTACTGAATGTTCTGATTTATAGTATTAGAATAGTCCTATAGAGAAAAGAAAGCTAATCTGATCCAAATTGGCATTTTTATAATTGTAATTCAGTTTGGTTTGAAGAACCGAATTAAGCCTAAAGACCAACAAACATAACCACATCAGATCACACAATCAATTGATGATGTTGGTCTGTCATTTCTTATGAATTTGCCTTAATTTTCTTTGCTTATTTTCCAGCATTCATAATTTATCTGGAACTTAAACCTTCATTAACATATGGTACTAATATTTAGTTTCCTAAAGATAATAAAGCCATCCCTTCTGGGTTCATTTATCCCATTTCAAAAGTTACTGAGAGGATGGGAAAAAAATACCTAAAGCGGTATTCTATAAAACATTGCTTTTACTTTAAGATGTCCATTCTAATAAAATGTAATAAAAATGCCTGTACTTTTAAAATCAGATAATAGCCAGCCTAAGGGACTGAGGAAGAATTAATGCTCAGGTTTCCAAAACAGGAGTCCAAGGACATAGTTTTTTATTCTCATCTTTTCAACTCTGAAAAAAAAAAAAAAGAAGGAAAGAAAGAAAGAAACTTGGCTCTCTGGCCAAGAAAAAAGACTTCATTCAGATTATGCCACAGTTTATTTGAAGAAATAAAAATCTTTTATTAATTTACAATTATTACTCAAAACAATAATTGTATTGAGCACAAGCAAAGTGCAAAACAAAACAATAGCTTTGTATAAAACAAAGTTAGTAATGCCCCCTCAATTGGTAAGACTGTAATACAAGAAAATAAATTAAATGCTGCTTTCTTCTTAACAACAAATGTCACTGTAATCCATATAGGTTTTTAATAGTACACTAAAATGACACATTGCCTTGGTGTTCTTAGAAAGGAATTTGAAAAGTCAAAATAATCTTTCTGAATACCTACTTTTCTTTTTAAATTCAGAAATTAAAAGAACTGTTTAAAACAGATTATTTAACTGCATGTTGTTCAGGGTGAGGTTACAAAGAAGACAGTATAAAACTATTGAGTAAATGTTTAATCAGCCTTGGAAATTAGAGACATGTGCACGCCTGTTCTGTGGACCAAAAAGGTCAAATTCCGAACAAAAGCACATTTTCTTTTTTTGGTGCTACAGAACTATAACATGATTTTTATTTCAATTTTTGGAAACAAAAATAATAATAATACAGTAAGTTTTTTCAAATACCAAATGTCAAGTTAAAATCCCAATGCTGCAAGACCCCATTCTTAAGCTGTGAGAGTGGACTGCCTATAATTATTTCCACTATTTAGCTCTCTGAGGCTTGCCTTCCTTGAATCACACGCAACGAGATAAGGATTTAACTCGATCGCCTTTTGCAGTATCAAGTGAAACTGTATTTCCCACACATACAGTTGGAAAGCAGGGAATTGAAAACTTTCATCTCAATGTAATATGACTGTACTTGTGGAAAATGAGGTCCAAGAACAGGTCAATGCTAGTATTATTTTGTTCATTTTTCTTAAAGGAGATTCATATGATTTCTTTCATAATGTAAAATTTGTCGAAGGTTTTGAAATTGTGCGTGGCTTTCCGACAGCCTAAACTACCTTTTCCTAGGATAAATAATCTTGTTTTCAGTATTCCTACTGAATATTTCAGAGAGAATCTGAAAGCAGGATATAAAAATAAGAAGAAAATATGCTACTTTATCTACAATTGTAAAGAAATTTCAGAGTGATCATAAATTCAAATTACAGTGTTAATGTATGAGGGAAAAGTACTTGCCAATGTGAGTGAAAAAATCTTGATGAACAGTAGTTTAACCAAGTTCAGAGTTAGACAACTGGGGCATTGAATGAGTTGCTCTCAACAAACATCTTCATCTTTCCACTTCACTGTATCCAGAGTATAGGGTGCGTCCTCATACTTGTGTTTTCATGGTTGAAAGATGATTGCTTCAGTTCCAATCATCTCATCCAAAATTGAGACTAACAGAAAGGGGAAGGGAAGAGAGAACATGCTTCTTTGTTTTGTCTCTTTTTTATCAAAACAGCGAACACTTTCCTCTAAACTACTCCTTTCCAGTAGATAAATATTTATAGGTTATTGGTAAATATGCTGTCAGATGGTTGAAAGAGAAGCTGTGGATCTGAGCAATGAGGTTTGTCATTATGTGTATTAGGGACAGAAAAATAGAGAAAGGATTTGGGCCCTTGAATAGTCAGTGTGTGTTACAGTTAATTTTGAGAGTTTGAGTTTCTCTCAAATATGTCTAGAAAAGAAAAAAATAACCACTCAGTAACCTGGCTGTTACAAGTCTTTCAGTGTGATATTCCACTGTACTAATGATCTTGAATTTGTTCCATTTGGATCAATAGATGTGATTCAGATGGATTATTTTAGTCCAGTAATTCTGAATTGAATGATACAATAATATACTCAAGTTCTCATTTATTCTAGTTTTTTAATCAAATACTATGTGCCCAATTATATTATAGATACCATAGTTTATTTAAAGAACCATTGACTTTCAACTTCAACAGAGAGATTTTTACATGAATGAGAAATAAAACTACTGTGTATATAAAATAATACATGTATTGAAGTTACGATAAGATGGAGAAACAAGAAAATACAATATAACTAATAACTACTATGGAATTCTAAAATGATAGAAGCAAATATTTATCAATATGATTGTTACAAGCTGTAAAGATCAGGAAGTATTTGTGTAGAGAGTGGGGATGGTGGCTGGGTATTGTGTGATTCCACAGTTGATTTTGTAGCACAGGGTTCACACTGCCTTAGCCAACGCTTTAAATTTGGCAAACGAGAGGAGGATGCTCATCCAGATCATCTGTAGGGATTTTCAGGGTATTTTATTCTCTCTTTCTGAGTTGAGATTCACTGTTTAAATGAGATGTTATTTAGTGTGTGAGTTTGGCCACCTTTCAAGTCTGTCCAGGAATAAAGCAATAATTACTTTTCTAGGTCATGGGAAATACTGATGTTTTGCAACAACAGCAGTCTTTTTAAGGGTTAGAATAGAGATTGAAGTACTCTCTCTTAACAAGTAGATATATATAGAGGCATGATGAACATATGGGAAATAATGGAAGTAATTCCAGATTAAATGAATATCTATCTGACACAGTTTTTGAAAATTGAAAAAGAAGTGAAACAGTAGAAATCTTTTCATATAACTGCATTTTAGGATTTTACAATGTGATGGTATTTGGCCTTTACTATTAGGCATTCTGTAGTAGAAATTTAAAAAAGGTTTTAAATTGTTTTAAATGGCAAACCCATTTCTTAGACTGGTTCCGTTACTGTTCTGTAAAAATTGGGGTGTAATTACAAATACATATACCTTTTTTCTTTCATGAATCAGATGTCTCTTCAAACCACAATCATCTCCAGAATCCAAATGGCACATCAACTAGAATTTAATAGTTCCTATTTTTAAAAATGAGTAGATGATAGTCAGATAGTAGAAATAATAGAAGTCAATAATGGCTTTTAGTTCTGTATCAGAATTTAGATACTTTCTACCACACATTGCATATTTTGTGAATAACTGTGACAGACTTGACTGTGAGTTTCTTCTATTATAGTATAAGCTTCCTAGATACAATATGCAGACATTGGGTCTACTAGAAACACTCGAAAATCACTGCAAAAGAATATTTCGTATGTTTAAACTTAGTCTTTTAATTGAGTACATCCATCCAATTCTGTTTCTGAAATAAACTGAATCTCCTAATTCCTTAAAAAACGGAAACCTACTTTTTCTGTTGGTAATTGTAAAATAGGTAATTCTAGTGATTCTGCCTTTTAGAAACTTGACAAATTATAGTTATGAAAAAACAAAACAAAGCACAACCCTTTGACACTTGTGTTTTCATCTTAACTCTAAATAAATAAAAGGCAAGGGATTAATTACTTAAAGACAGGATTTAAATCAGTAGGAAGAGAATAGGTTTTAACAAATATGTTAAATTATGGCCTAGCAAAATAAGAAAAAAAACCATTGAATGTAAAAATTTTTGGTGTATTTATTCTAAGGCATTTCAGTTCAATTCTGTGCTTAGCAACTAGGGATCTTTTTCATTGCATAGCTAAGCAAAGCATGGGAAACAAAACATAGGGGAAAAAAAGTTTGGGAAAATTCCTACCTTGTATTTAGCTTGGTAGAATGAATGGATAGTCATCCAACATATATATTTTTATTCTAGGTGCTGTTTATGTATAAGTAAACGTTCTAGGTGTTGGGGATGTAGAAGGGAATAAAATAGAATTTCTTGTGCTCAACAAGTTTCCAATCTGAACAGGGTAATTTGATTAGACAGTTTTTTGCCTTCCTACAGCAAATGGGAAGGCTATAGTCCCATTCAATTAGACTGAAAGGATTACTTCTACTGAGGTCAACATTTAGAATGAGTTCCTTTTGGGGTAAAAATTAATAATAATAGGTTCCTGTGTAATGATATTAAACAGTTTCCTTGACTGCAGCAGCTAGGGATATGAGATTGGGTAAGACTTTTACATGCTTTCCTTAAGTAGTCCATCTTATTCCCTAACTTCTGGTTTCCAGACATTTGTGGTTAGAGGTGTAGAGATGTTATACTGGAACCCATTCATTCACTCATTTAATCATTAGCTTGTTCAGATTTTCAACAAGTTTTTAAGAAGTGACTAGTAGATGCCAGTGAGCATTCATCAAAAAGAAACCAATTCTTTTGTGAGACCTCATGCAAAAAGTCAGGTGTTGTTTGGAGTCAGATATAGTGGGTTCAAGCCACAGATCCACAGTTTACAAGCTGGTATATATAATTTAGGGTAAACTAGCTAACGTTAGGTGTTAGCTAGTTTTCTCAAATCTGTTCTATATTATATTCACAAAATGATTAGAAGCCTTAAATGATAAAAGGTCTGCAGAGTGTGTGACCGAACTCTTATTATATGATAGGTTTTCAAGAAAGGTCTGAAATAGTCCACATTGGTAAGATTTATTTACAGAGACAATTTTATATAATGAAAAACTACTAAGGAAAAATCACATTTAATTGCAGGCTCTGCTGATTGTCATGTAACTTTGGTCATGTCACTTAAAATTTCTAGGTCTTAATCTCTCACCTGTTAAATAAAAAGTGTAACACCTATCTCACAAACTCATATAGTTATTGCAAGATCAACCTAGAAAAGGATGTTGAAAATGATTTACAAATAATAAAATAATATACAATTTTAGAAGCATTATATATTTTGTTTTTTCTCAATGCAGCATTTCAACATTACATATTTCAAAGTTAAAACCATTTTTATTTATTTATTGATATTGAGTCTCCCTTTTAGTTTTTCTTCTTGTTAACTTTGTCTTAATTCACATTCTCATTCTTTTATTCTTTGTTCTATTTCACATTGCTTTGTAATCTTTCAAATCTTTCTTCTTAAACAGGCACATTCCTTCTAGGTATCTCCCTCTATCTATTTCCTCAAGGAACAGAACATACACATACATAATCCCATAAATGTATAATAAACCAACCAACATTCTCTTTCCTCTTCTGTCACAGGAAGTTTAAACTTCTCATACAGAGAATGATAGCTGTTCATCACATTGATAATAATGGCTAACATTTCTTGATCTCATAATGTGACAAGCAGTTTGCTAAATGCTCTTATATGCACAAATCTAGTTTAATTCTCACAACAACCTTGTGAGGTTGAAATTTTGTCATTTACATAACTTGCATAGTAATTAGAGTCCAATTCTAGTGATTCCAGAGTAGGATGCTTGAATATTACATGATACTTATTTTTCTTTTCTTTTTTTTTTTAACATTTTTTGTTGATTTATAATCATTTTACAATGTTGTGTCAAATTCCAGTGTAGAGCACAATTTTTCAGTTATACATGAACATATATATATTCATTGTCACATTTTTTTCTCTGTGAGCTACCATATGATCTTGTATATATTTCCCTGTGCTATACAGTATAATCTTGTTTATCTATTCTACAATTTTAAAATCCCAGTCTATCCCTACCCACATCCGCCTCCTTGGCAACCACAAGTTTGTATTCTATGTCTGTGACTCTATTTCTGTTTTGTATTTATGCTTTCTTTGTTTGTTTGTTTGTTTTTTAGATTCCACATATGAGCAATCTCATATGGTATTTTTCTTTCTCTTTCTGACTTACTTCACTTAGAATGACATTCTCCAGGAGCATCCATGTTGCTGCAAATGGTGTTACATTGTCAGGTTTTATGGCTGAGTAGTATCCCATTGTATAAATATACCACCTCTTCTTATCCAGTCATCTGTTGATGGACATTTAGGCTGTTTCCATGTCTTGGCTATTGTAAATAGTGCTGCTATGAACATTGGGGTGCAGGTGTCATTTTGAAGTAGGGTTCCTTCTGAAAATATGTCCAGGAGAGGGATTCCTGGGTCATATGGTAAGTCTATTCCTAGTCTTCTGAGGAATCTCCATACTGTTTTCCACAGTGGCTGTACCAAACTGCATTCCCACCAGCAGTGTAGGAGGGTTCCCTTTTCTCCACAGCCTCTCCAGCATTTGTCATTTGTGGATTTTTGAATGATGGCCATTCTGACTGGTGTGATGTGATACCTCATTGTTGTTTTGTTTTGCACTTCTCTGATATTTAGTGATATTGAGCATTTTTTCATGTGTCTATTGATCATTTGTATGTCTTCTTTGGAGAATTGCTTGTTTAGGTCTTTTGCCCATTTTTGGATTGGGTTGTTTGGTTGTTTCTTACTGAGTAGTATGAGCTGCTTATATATTCTGGAGATCAAGCCTTTGTCGGTTTCACTTGCAAAAATTTTCTCCCATTCCGTAGGTTGTCTTTTTGTTTTACTTCTGGTTTCCTTTGCTGTGCAGAAGCTTGTAAGTTTCATTAGGTCCCATTTGTTTATTCTTGCTTTTATTTCTTCTAGGAGAAAATTTTTGAGTTATATGTCAGATAATCTTTTGCCTATATTGTCTTCTAGGAGGTTTATTGTATCTTGTCTTATGTTTAATTAAGTCTTTGGTCCATTTTGAGTTTATTTTTGTGTATGGTGTAAGGGAGTGTTTTAGCTTTATTGCTTTACATTGTTGCTGTCCAGTTTTCCCAACACCATTTGCTAAAGAGACTGGCTTTACTCCATTGTATATTCTTGCCTCCTTTGTCGAAGATTAGTTGACCAAAAGTTTGTGGGTTCATTTCTGGGCTCTCTATTCTGTTCCATTGGTCCATATGTCTTGTTTTGGTACCAATACCATGCTGTCTTGATGACTGTAGCTCTATAGTATTGTCTGAAGTCTGGGAGAGTTATTCCTCCAGCCTCTTTCTTTCTCTTCAGTAATGCTTTGGCAATTCTAGGTCTTTGATGGTTCCATATAAATTTTATTATGATTTGTTCTAGTCCTATGAAATATGTCCTGGGTAATTGGATAGGGATTGCATTAAATCTTTAGATTGCCTTGGGCAGTGTGACCATTTTAACAATATTGATTCTTCCAGTCCAAGAGCATGGGATATCTTTCCATTTTTTAAAGTCTTCTTTAATTTCCATCTTTAATTTCAGTGGTTTATAGTTTTCTGTGTATAATTCTTTCACCTCCTTGGTTAGATTTATTCCTAGGTATTTTATTACTCTGGGTGCTATTTTAAAGGGGATTGTTTCTTTACTTTCTTTTTCTGTTGATTTATCGTTAGTGTAAAGAAATGCAACTAATTTTTGAACGTTAATCTTGTAACCCGCTACCTTGCTGAATTCTTCAATCAGCTTTAGTAGTTTTTCTGTGGACCTTTTAGGGTTTTCTATATATAGTAACATGTCGTCAGCATATAGTGACACTTTTACCTCTTCTTTTCCAGTTTGGATCCCTTTTATTTCTCTCTCTTATCTGATCGCTGTGGCTAGGACTTCCAAGAATATGTTAAATAGGAATGGTGATAGTGAGCATCCTTGTCTTGTCCCAGATTTTAGTGGGAAGCTTTTGAGTTTTTCACCATTGAGTACTATGCTGGCTGTAGGTTTGTCATATATAGCTTTCATTATGTTGAGATATGTTCCCTCTATACCCACTTTGATGAGAGTTTTTATCATAAATGGGTGTTGAATTTTATCAAATGCTTTTTCTGCATCTGTTGAGATAATCATGTGGTTTTTGTCTTTTCTCTTGTTGATGTGATGTATTACAGTGATTGATTTGCTTATGTTGAACCACCCTTAGGTCCCTGGGATGAACCCCACTTGGTCATGATGTATATAATCTTTTTTATGTGTTGTTGGATTCTATTTGCTAATATTTTGGTGAGGATTTTGGCGTCTATGTTCATCAGTGATATTGGCCTATAATTCTCTTTTTTTATAGTGTCTTTGCCTGGTTTTGGTATCAGAGTGATAGTGGCTTAATAGAATGAGTTTGGGAGTATTCCCTCCTTTTCAATCTTCTGGAAGAGTTTGAGAAGGACTGGTATGAGTTTTTCTCTGTATATTTGGTAGAATTCCCCAGTGAAGCCGTCCAGTCCTGGACTTTTATTTGTAGGGAGGTTTTTTTATTGCTATTTCGATTTCATTTCTAGTGATCGGTTTGTTCAAGTGGTCAGTTTCTTCTTGATTCAGTCTTGGTGGACAGTATGTTTCCAGAAACTTGTCCGTCTCCTCTAGGTTATCCAGTTTGGTTCCATATAGTTTTTTATAATATTCTCATATGATATTCTGTCTTTCTATTTTATTTGTTGTAATTTCTCCATTTTCCTTTCTTATTTTGCTAATTTTTGCTCTCTCTTTTTTCATCTTTGTGAGTTTGGCCGGAAGTTTGTTGATTTTATTTACTTTTTCAAAAAAACCAGCTTTTGGTTTGATTGATTTTTTTCTATGGTCTTTTTAATCAGTATTTTATTTATTTCCTCCCTAATCTTTATAATTTCCTTCCTTATGCTGCCTTTTGGGGTTTTTTGTTCTTTTTTTTCTAGTTCATTCAGCTGGTGTGTTAAATTGTTTATTTGAGATTGTTCTTTTTTGAGGAAGGCCTGTATCGCTATAAATTTCCCTCTTAGCACTGCCTTTGCTGTGTCCCATAAATTTTGTGTGGTTGTGATTTCATTTTCATTTGTCTTAGGTATTTTTTAATTTCAGCTTTGATTTCCTCATTGACCCATTGGTTTTTTAATAGCATATTGTTTAATCTCCATGCTTTCCTTTTTTTATCCTTTGTTTCTCTGTTGTTGATTTCTAGTTTCATGGCATTGTGGTCAGTAAAGATGCTTGAGATAATTTCTATCTTAAAATTGTTGAGGTTTCTTTTGTGCCCAAGTACATGATCAATCCTAGAAAATGTTCCATGTGCACTTGAAAAGAATATATATCCTATTTTGGGGGGGTGTAATGCTCTGAAAATATCCACGAAATCTAGTTTTTCTATTGTATTATTTCATTTCTCTGTTGCTTTATTTATTTTCTGTCTGGAAGATCTGTCTAGTGATGTTAATGCAGTGTCAAAGTCTCCAACTATGATTGTATTCCCATCAATATCCCCCTTTATCTCTGTTAGTAACTGTTTTATGTACTTAGGTTCTCCTATATTGGGTGCATATATATTAACAAGTGTAATATCCTATACTTATATTTCATTAGAGAAAAAATTCCAAAATCATAATTGTCTTTCTGGCAAATGAAATTACAATAAAAAGGACAGTTTAGTGGTATTTATTATTTTAACATTAGTCATTTTTACAAATGCATATGCCTAATATTCTTGTTATGTTCCACATGTTTTTATTTCTTCTTTATATTTACTCTTACTTCCCTGTATCCTCATAATCATGATGTTAGTTTTTTCTGAAAATAACTTTACCATTGTGGATACCACTGTATACATGATTTTTCATTCACTGTTTATCAGCACACCAGAATAATTAACCTGGAAAGCATTTTTAGTTACATTTCTATAAGTATAAGAAAGATGACTTTGGATAAAATACAGATAAAAAATCACATTGTATCCAGATGACAATTGATCGGGTGTTTCTCTGTAAATATTTATCAGATCATGAAATTACCTAAATATTCAATAATATAAAGCAGTTCCTAGGACAGGATAGCTACCATCAGTAAACCTGTTTTATTAATAAGAATTGCAAGACTCTCATTTGATTTTCACTCACAGCAAACAAAACCTTTGTTATAAAAGGTTTCATTCAAAAGTTCCCTGCACAGCAAAGTGCATGGCACTCAATTTATCTACCGACAGAAGATGAAGGGCTTACCTGGCCCTATGTGATTGGAAACTCTGGCTTTAGGAAGTCTCCCAGAAATACAGCCTGGTAAGCCACCCCTCTAACTCTCACATTGCTATTATATAAATGGTATGTTTTTTTTTTCCTAAAGAAAGACTGAAATTGGCTATTTTTACCTTGAGACAAAGCACTTTAGATGGGAACAATATTATTTTTTCTGTCAGAAAACATTTTATCTAAGCACATTGAATACACTTCACTAAATCAGCACAAACGGCTACGAGAGCAAAGTCAAACATGTCCAAGTCTAGATTTTATTAAAAATAGGGCATGCTCCAGGAAGTGGAAATGTTATGTAGGCATATATGAGGGGGGAAGAATTTTGACAAAAAATAATAAAATTGCCTAATACTTATTTTTCCAATATAGGAAGCATGTAATTTTAAGAAGTATGGGTAATTATGGGTAATAGAGCACTGACTAGCGGGTGTTTTGTTTTGTTTTATTTTGTTTCAACTGCTATATGTATATATACACATACAATAGGAGCACTTATATACGTCACAAAATGACACAAACAGGCAATTTGCAGAAAAATGTCATACCATCAATAAACAGACAGAAAGGTTTAATTTTGCTTATAATTATAGCAATGAAAATTGACACTACAACAAGACACCTTTCAGATTAGAATGCCAAAAATTAAATCCTTTTTATAATCATCACTATTGGTGAAAGTGCATGGTAAATGAACTTTCATGCCTTATTGGGAAGGGATTAAAATCTGTGGAATATTTTTGAAAAGTCCTTTATCACTAGCTTGCAACAGTTAAAATGCAAAAACCTTTGGTTTTTATGGGTGGTAGAAACTGAAGTAAAAATGTTTATTTTTACATTCTTAAAATGTTAAGTTCAAAAGTGTAAATATTTATAAATGAAAAGATGGTTAAATACAGTATTTTATAAATGGTAAAATGTATTAGTAAGTGGCTATTGAAACAGTTAGACCTGTAAGTTCTAGTATGGGAAGATTGCCGACATACGTGGAAAGTTCAATAAAATACAGAGCATTGGGGATGTTGTGATTTTTTTATGAGAAAGAAAAGAGAAAAATTACCTGTGTTGATAGTCTGAATGCTTCTGGTGAGGTGTTCAAGTATCTGATCAGGAAAAAAGATTTATTTTAATGTATATATACATTTGTTTTTGTTTTTGTTATTGTTCTTCTTTATTTTATCATATGTGTATATAACTATATGTAATATTGAGAACAAATATTTGAAAATTGTTAACTCACCTTTGATGGGTAGAATTGAAAAGTGGAGATTTGAAAGACGAGTTTAACTTTTCATATTGTTCCGTTTGGTGTACTCTTCCAAGAATAATTTTAAAATGAACAATTATAACATTTAAAGTAATTTAGGGTACATTTAATTATTCCAGAATCTGAAACAGAGATAGTCCTAGTCAGCCAAATTGATAAATACATGTATTTTTATTTTAAGTTTTATATAATGGAGGAATCATCAATTTTATATAGTCACCAGCATTTTTATTAAAAAATAATAAATATTCTCAATTCTGTTTCTAGGAAAGAGTCATTATAGAACTTTTTACAAAATACACCCTGCTGGTTAGACTACATATTTACTATACGAATCTCTGAGCATATGGCCTGTGCATCTGTCTTTTTATCTAGCTCCTTAGATCAATCTTAAGAAGGAATTTAAACAGCGGTCAGTGGATAGTCATTTAAAATGTCTTAATAAGGAATATTTCAGTTATTCTCCAGCCCTGTAAGTCTGAAACTACTTTGGTAATTTACTTAATATACAGAATCAGTGGCCAACCTCATACATAATGATTTAATTTTTCTGTTATGGATCATTAGAGTCTTTCTTTTAATAATTACATAGGTATATAAATTGATTCTTATGTAGAATATTTGATCTGAGGTATACCATCTAGCAGAAAGTTAAATCATCAAATTTTTGCTAAGAAAATCAGTTACATATTTGAGAATAGAATAACAGATTCTCATTTATACAATTTTCAACATGGCCAGTATATATTTTTTCTTTTATATGCTAAAGTTTACCATAATATAAATAAAAACATATGAATGATTTTGATTTGTACTGAAGTTACAGAGTAACTCATCAATCACATGATAAAAACAATGGTGCTGTCGTAGGATGGAGACTAAATCATTGCATCTCCAGTTCTGTAAACCAGTTGAAGTTCTTCATAGAAGACAAAAAAGTGGGTCCTTGCAGTACTGAGAAGGAACAAGATAATTTTTTACAACACATGCTGTATATAATTTGATTAATAGTATCCTACCATCTAAGTTTCTTAAAACTGACCAAATTATGTTAGCATTTATCTTTCTTATAGGTTGATATGAATATGGCAAAGAGGAACTGAGAGTTGTCCCTATGACCAAGATAATTAGGTTTTAATATATTTTAATTTTAATATATTTCCTAGAATATTCCTTATCTATGCAAATATAGACTATAGTATCCATATTAAATATATTGTTAAATATCAATATCATTGATATTATATTATGTATCATTACAAGCATAATTTTGTTATTTTCTTAAATAGTCAATGTGAACATCTCACCTGTTTATAGTTTGTGGATGTGTGAGAATCAACAACTGGCTATCTATTTAAATAAAGAAAGTATAGGGAAACAGCATTTTGATGTTGGCCTTGGCAAAAACTTTTGGATTTAACACCAAAAGCAAAAGTAACAAACACACAAGTCAGCAAGTGGGACTACACCAAATTAGCTTCTGCACTGTAAAGAAGATAGCAAAATGAGAAGGCAGCCTCCAGAATGAAGGAAAATATTTTTAAATCATATATCCTAGAAGTAGTTAATATACAAACTAGATGAGGAACTCAAACTGCTCAATAGAACACACACAGAAAAAGAAAGCTCAATTACAAAATTGGCAAAGGATCTGAATAAACAGTCTTCCAAAGAAAACATACAAATGTTCAACAAATACGTGAAGAAGTGTTCAGCATCACTAGTGAGCAAGAAAACACAAATCAAAATCACAATGAGGCCCTACCTCATGCTTAATGCTCTTTACTTTTGTTGCCTTTGCTTTTGGTGTCAAATCCAAAGTTACACCAGTGTCAGTTTTCTTCTAGGAGTTTAATAGTTTCACTCTTAATTTTTGGTGCTCAAATATTTGCAGTGGTTATATCCTCTTGCTTAATTGACCCTTCTATCATTTTATAAAGACTTTCTTTCTTTCTTCTTACAGTTTTTGACTTAAAGTCTACTTTGGTATAAGAATAGCTACCACCTGTCTCTTTTGGTTTCTGTTTGCATGGGACTTCTTTTTTCTTACTTTCATTTTCACTCTGTGTGTCTTCAAACCTGAAGCAAGTCTCTTGTCGGCAGCATGTCATTCAGTCTTGTTTCTTTATTCATTCAGCCATTCTTTGTCTTTTGGCTGGAAAATTAAATTTCATTTACATTTATTTATTGCTAGGCAAGTGTTTACTCTTGCTGTTTATGTTAATTGATTTCTAGCTGTTTTGTAGGTCGTTTGTTTCTTTCTTCCTCTGGTGATCATCTACTTACTACTTTTGGGTGGATGGTGGGTATTTATTTTCTTTCAGATGAGAGATGAAGAACTGTGATAATCTTTTTTAGGGGGGCAAATTTGACTTTTTTAATATTTTAAGCCAAATGATGTTAGTTTTCACAGATGCTAGCAAAATTCTTCATTACTTAGTAATGTAACACATGTAAATCTATATATTTCATCAAGTCAGTAGCTCTTTCCCGGAAGATGTTAAAAACTACAATCACAGAGTGAATTGCTAAGGTTTCTCTTTGCTCTTTTACCACCTATTATGATTTGCATTATGTCACACAAAAAGATGTTGAAGTCCTAACTACCAATAGCTAATTAATGTGACCTTACTTAGAAATAGAGGTAATCAAGCTAAAATGAGCTCATGAATGTGGACCCTGAAAATATGACCATGTCCTTATAAAAGGGGTAAATTTAGACACAGAAAGATGCATAAGGGGAATATGATGTAAAGACACAGGGAGATTGCCATCTACAAAACAAGGAATGACTGAGGTGCCTAGAAGCTAGGAGAGAGACATGCAACAGATTTTCCCTCACAGCCCTCAGAAGGAACCATTAATGCCAGTGCCTTGTTTTCACTCTTCTAGCCTCCATAACTGTGAGAAATAAATGTCTGTTGTTTTCTAAGTCACCTAGTTTGTGATACAGTATTAAGGGAGCCCCAGAAACTAAGACACCACATATAGTTTTCTTCTTTTTACAGAATGACACCTGGATTCTCATCCATCTTATGCCTTGAAAGTGTGCAGTACAGAGAACAGTCTCCAAACTGACATTGAATGGGAGATACTGATGGAAAAAAAGAAGGTAATATTGTTTTTTCTTATCTGTAAAGCAGCTTCCAACTTGTAGCTATTTTATTTGCTTTCTTTTGGCAGTTAGAGCATGAATGGAAAAGATATTGGCTATAAAACTTTATAATCACTACATTATAAATCAGACAGTCAATATTTTAATTTGATTAATACAATATGATGGTTTATCAGAGAGACTTGGAAATTGTGGTCCTGTTGTCTAAACAATATTCTGGTCTTCTCAGAGATGCAGTATGATCTGATTTCATTTCTAAAATTCAATGTCTGGTAAACTTCGCTGAGGGGAAAAAAAAATCTATTCTTGGGTTATGATGAATGACTGATTATTACAGAGCAGAATGTACCCTTGGAACATATCCTATAAATTTCCATGCCACTGAATGTTGCACAAAAGTGGCTGCCTGTGGATCTTGAAATTGCTCCATACAAAGGAACATGTTAATTAAGGCAGTCTCAATTCAATACACAAATGCAAGTAAATTATAACTCAATACAAGGTCAATAAAAGGCTATTTTCTTGTTTTATTACAATAATGCTACCTAAAAAAAACAACAACAAAAAAATCAAATACACAAAACTACTCTTCAGTAATTATAAGGTATGAATATGGCCTACAAATGTGAGAACATTCAATTGGAATGTGGTTGTCTACACTGAAAAATAAGAGCATTTTATTTCTTCCCCTAAGGCCCAACATGCCACAAAGCAAATGTTTACATTGAATATACACTTATTATAAGGTGGGGTCTAAATGATGCTTGTATAAGTTATAGTACTATTTAAAGGACAAAAGAGACCACTCCATGGAGAAAAGTAGTCTCTCACAGCCTTGTAACATTTTTCTTTGTAAGAATGCAATATATTTAGTATCACAATTTACTAATACAACTTTGAGCTACAAATAATTGGTATATTTTTCTCTTTCTTATGTCCAAGGTATTATTTTAAACCTTACGTATTATCCTGTTTTACTGTGAAGTATTATACAGTCTAACGAATGAAAAAGACCCAAGATAAAGATACTAATATGTACCAAGAAATAAAGAAACCAAGTCATTGTCATAAAATAGGCAATTTTGTAACTTGGCTCCACTCCTATAATTTGATTCTAATTGTAGGAATATGTCTATAGGCTATCTGTATTTTGCTATAATTACACCTTTGATTTTTAAAAAATCTAGGGAGCCAATGATATGCACATTATGGAGTGATAAAATTGAAAATTAAATATACAACAAGCTTAATTTTGATGATTTTCCTTTACTTTTATAGATATTCTTAAAATTAAAAAGCCTTGAGTATATATTTGAAAAACTGAAATAGGTGAAATTCATGGCAGATCCTGAGATATGTTGATGAGAAGTAACAGTTAAATGTAGCCAACATGGAAAGAAACAAAGGAAGGACTTCACTTCAGTGACAAAACATTCTGTTTGAGTTATTTATGTACAGCATGGTGCTAGTGGGGTCAGATTTTTAGTAGGGTTAAAGTTTAAATGAATGTGGGAGAAGAAACATCCTACCATTGGGCAAAGCATCCAGTCTATCACATACAAATGCAAAGGTTGACTCTCATCACATGGAGAAAGAAGCCCCTAGATCTAATAAAGGACTAGGTGGAAATGCTTTTAACAAAACAGGAAATAGGGAATCAAAGAAGAAGGCAATAGACTGGAGCTTAAATTAAATGAGAATTGGATTATTGGATTGAGGGAAAAAAATAGTGATGCTAAGGGGGAAAAAAAGTATTCTGATACTTGTTAAAATAGTAAGGAAGACATTATTCCATATTATTTCAATAAGATTATTCTAATTGGGGAGACAGATGAGAGTCAACTCTGAATACAGTAAAGATACCTAGAGATTTATAGCCAAAAGCAGACTGAGGGGATCAGTGGGTGGAAAATTACTTCAGAGGAGACATCAAGAGTAGGGGGATTCTTGCTAAGCCAACTTAGCAGGATTCTTGATGAAAGTAGGCCAAGGTGATGAGATATCAAGGGTGCGGATGAAGAATTTATCAGATACCGAGGGTGATCAAGTATCAAGGATGGGGGAATTCTCACTGTACTGATTTAGCAACACTCTTGGTAAAGGTGGTCTTGGCCAGGGTAGACACAGAAACCAACTGTCAAGGCCTACTTGAGAAAAGGGTTCAGAGGAGCCTAACACAAGTTTGGTCAAAGAGAAAATCTTTGTCAGTGGGTAGGGTACTTGAGAGTAAGATCTAGAATCAGTAACATAATAATAGATAATATTTATTGAATAGTTTGTTTAAGATACTGTTAAAAGCATCTTAGTTATTACTCAATTATAATTATAGCAAATTAAAAATAAAATATAAATAAAATAATAAAGAATAATTACATAACTATGTAATTTAAGAGTTCAGCATTTCTAGGAGGTAGAGAGTAACAGTACACTTATTTTATCTTGAGGAATGCAATGTTTAGATAAAAGAAACTTCTGCTTTCAGCCAACATAGAGCAACAGGATCAGAGTTACTATCATGCTCAAAACACAACAAAGCAAAGACCAAAACAAAAACACAAAAAACACAAAACAAAACAAACAGACAAAATATGTGGAACAGTGTTTTTTTAAGGACACAAAATACCAGGCAATGAAAGAAAATGAGCCGTGAGAGACTGGAAACAACACAAGTGAACCATACTAGTGCCCCAGTTTACTACTTTGAGGAGTTTCTAAGCCAGTACTTGACACTATAGAAAAGCCATCCATAAGGATTGGAGAGCACAGTACCTGGTGCCAAGGCCGAGAAGAGTGCTTGTCATTAGGCTGTTCCCATCTCACCTGTTTTGTCCCAATTACCAGGCAGGCTCAACTGCTTCCTCTTCACTGAGGGCATGGACATATACAAGCTTCACTATGAAATTCAAATATTTAGTAATGTTTTAGGGAGAGTTAACGTATGATGGATAATTGTTTCTTTCTCCAATACAAAAACCCATTTATCCTTTGCATATATTTTTAACATTTAGTTTTGAACAATATAAATAATAAATATAAAAGTAACATACTTAAATGTATTACATGATAAATTTCATAGAGACAAATTGCAGCCCCTGCATAGCATCTGTATGGGAGTCCATGGAATGAATTTAGTGAATGAATATCATCCCACTAAATATCTTAATTTTAAATCAAATGAAGTCTTTGTCTTATGTTTAATTTATATTTGATTTTACTTATCTTAATATAATAGGATACTTTCTGTTGATTTTTCTAATCCATCAGCCAGGAAAGAATGTTTTCTCTCCTTAGGGAGCTTTGAATTTAGTACTCTTGAAAGACCTCCTCACAGTGGAGATAATGCCATTGGCAAAGAAAATATAGCGGAAAAAAGAGGGACACACACATACAGAGAGAATATGTAATAACATTGGAGAGAAAGATTATGAGAGAAAGAGACAAAGAGACAAAATTCACAAAGGTCTTAGAGTTTAAAGAGTAACGATTCCTTCTTGGGACTTTGGATTTGTTCAGACCTCATAAAGGTTCTCTGGTCCACATTGGGAGGTAGACCTCCGAGGCCAAGCTTGACTTGAAAGGAGTAGAACATAATGTTAGCAACCCTGAACCAGGAACAATGAGAGTATAGTCAATGAAAATGCCTTTAATCTAGACAGTCCTCTTCTAACATTACATATATTTTGAGTCTAGGTATCTTATTTTTAACAAATAAGATTTTATTGAATAAGACTTTCTTCCTTGTTATATCAGCATGTGTGTGCATGTGTGCATGCATGTAGAGCTGAAAGATTGATTTTAGATTAGCAAAGACCAACTTTGATGAATGGTTGAATATTTTATTTTCTTTTATAAAAATCCTTTCCAGTAGTTTGTAAATAATAATAGCAAAAGTAATAATAAGCCTACTGCTATTAATAATAGATTAAAATAAATTATTTGCAGGAATGTGTTCTGCCATAGATATTTTGTTTCATATTCATAAATTCATTCAAAAATTTTCCAACAGATATTTTTTGAGAACCTACTACATGCCAAACACTGTCCTAAGAATTAGGTATTAAGAAATGAGCAACAGAAGGAAATATTCTTCCTTCAGGAAGTTTATATTCAGGTGAAAGACAATGTATTTGTTTGTATTTGCCCTTCAAAGATTATATAGGTTTTCACAGATTCTGAACAAAGCCATTAAATGAATATACTTCTTTTTCTTTTCCTTTTTTAATTTGCTACATTCACCCCCACAAATTAGTTTGTATCAACTTTGTAATGGAGTATCTGATTTCACTTTGTTAACTTTCACAATTTTCACAAATAACTGGTCATTTTTTAATATCTTCTTTGAATTAATATGTACTTGAAACTTTATCCTCAATCATTTTTTTTGTTCCCATGCCCTTGAAGTTCTGAAAATAACTAGACTCCTTTTGAAATTACAAATAGCTTACATTCTGTAAAAACAATCCAAATAAAACAAACAATAAACGTTGCCTAAAAAACATGTCTTAACCCAGTATTTTCATCAGATCCAGTACTGTCAGTGTTTTTCTAACTCATGTTCTTCCAGGTTTCCAAAATTCACTGATACCGTTTATGTAGATCAGGGAAAGTTTTGTAACATGGCTCTAGGAATGCCTTGTGGTATATCTTTGGTAAAATTTTCTAGACAAAAAAAAGAAGAAAAAAGTTTTTTCCTTGTCCTGAATGTATATTTGTGTGTATTACTTTAAAGCCTATGTGGAGATCTCTCTCAGGAACACAGTAATATAGTTGAATAATGAACTCTTGTTCCTGGGTACATTCTAAGTCCTCTTGAATCAAAGACAAAGAAGACATAACAGTAAGTTTAGTCCTCAGACATGATTTCCATCTTACAAATCCTGTGGAGTCACCGAAGTCAAATGTCTTAGGGTATACAGAAAATGATGCTTTCTCATACTGAAGTTATCTATTATACATAAAGGGGAAAACCATGGCTGGTTTTGGAAAATCCAATTGTAGAAAGTCAAGTCAGGATGCTTTGGGTATTACTTTTCTGTTTATGATATTCTACAATCAATATAAATAGATTTTGCTTTGTTATATGTAGGCAGGAATTCCAGCAATGGTGCAATGGGTTAGATACACCAATGCAGTTGATCTATTCCATCACAGAAGAAACCTTAAAAATGGATATGTAACATGTGTGACATGTCATTGACACTCATGTTATTTTCTGTATCTGAAGAGGACATAATCCTCCAAAGTTGGCAAATTTTTTTGCTTTTTTGCTTTTAATTGCCTACTTGAATGTCATAGTTCCCAAAAGTCACTATACAGTGTTACTTATTATGGAAAATGGAAAATGACCACAAATCCTTTGACATTACTCCAATTGAGAAATAGGGTCTATACCACTTCACTTTCAAATCAAGCAAATTTCCTGACTGCAAAGTGCAGCAGAATGTTAAGATGTGATCATATACATGTATCTAGGCCCAGTCCTTAAGAGAGTGGCAGCTGAGTGTCCCTTGGAATACTTAATTTGTGAGAATTCCTTTTAAAACAGCTGCTGTATTTTAAGTAGCCAGATCCCATGGAGAGGTCGTACAGGTGCTCTAGTAGTCAGCACCGTAAGAGTTTCCAGACAGTAGCATCAGTTGCCACCATATGGGAAGTCCTCTTCACTGTCCACTCCTGAGACCCCTTCAGATGACTGCAGTATCTGGCTGCAACCACTTGACATAACCCAAAGGAGACCGCATAGTTGAATAACCCACGGAAGGATGGAAGATAACAAAGTATGGTTTTACGCCACTGGATTTAATGTAATTCTTTTGCAGAAGTAGATAACCAAAACTAATCTCTTCATATTTATAAATCTTCCCAGTCAGAATCTCTGTTGTGTTGGCAAAGGTATTAAATTGTCACAATAAAGCAAGAGATTGGAAAGTTTTTCTTCTTTTCTGGTGCTATCTAATTTCATTTTTCCAAGGATCTGGGGGCAGTATTTGTGCCATGTGTCACTTTTTCAAATATGAGAAAAGTTTGTTACTGCCCATTCAATTCATTCAGAATAACAAAAGGCAGTTGATCTTTTCTCAAAATCTTCAGTGCTATGGCTCTATTTTCCCAGGATTAAATAAAGTAAAAAATAATAATAGGCAACATCTTGAATTTCATTCATTAAATTTTGTAATAACATCAAATTATTCACATTTTCAGTTTGAATATCCAGCTTATGTCATAGAATATTTACCAGATTGTCTTTGCTCTGCTAACAGTACTTTGGAGCTAATTTGCTGTACTCATGGATTATTTTTTATCAACATTGAATCATGGAAAGTTGGACCTTTTTCATTACCTCTAAAGTTTCATTATGTTTGCTCACCTTGTAAAAAAGTCTTTTTCTAAAACCACAGTCCACATGTTCCAAAGGCATTTATCCTTTAGTCATCGCTTTTGTTGTTCTCTTTTTCTCTCCAAGCTGTGAACATTACTGGAGACCTTTTCGCCTTCATTTGGATTAGTAGTTAGAAATTTGATATGGAAATCTTCCATACTCTCCACTCTCCCCACACAGTGAATGAAAGCCTCAAGCTATCACGTACTGTGGCCAAAGAATTATCACATCTTGAACCACAGGGCACATCAAATGTTTGGCCCTTGAGACCATCCAGCAGCTGCCTCTGTCACTCTGTATTGACATTGTTATAGCTGTAATATATCAGAGGATTAATTTAGCCAGTTTTTAAATGTTTCTCCATTGATTTGGGGAAAAGAACCATACAAAAAATTATTTTCAGTATTAGCATTTTATACTCTTTAAATGTGTACAAAACAGGAATTTGCATATTAGGGGACATCATACTCTAGGAAATGAGAAGCACCTTCATCCTCTATAAAGCTCTAGAAAATCTAACATCATTCTCCTTTCTTTCTGGAATGGAAAATACATTTTAAAATTTATGTATTCAACTTTCAGGCAAGTGATCTAGACTTATGGTTTCTAAAGTGTGGAGCACCATTCATTCATCTAATCAACAAATAACTGATGGATATGTGTTGGCGTACCATGTACCATCTAGGTCAGGACCTACAGAGGCTGCAAAACTCGTGCCATTATCAAGAGCCAGGCAATAAACAAGTAAACACAGAAACAAATGAAATAAGTTTCTGTTATGAAAAGAGCTATCCAGGAAGTAAACAAGCAGTTTTAGATATAACTCACCAATTAGGGGTGAGCAGAGAATCCTAAGTGTTGGGAAGGAGGCGGACATGAGGGGTAAGAGGAAGTGCATTTTAGGCAGCACAAAAACAAGCTTTACCCATTTGAGCACTGAAATGTTGGCTAGTGCGAGTAGAGTTTAGTGTAAAAAGGGATGAGTGTTTTGAAAGCTGGAGAAGTGTAAAGAAGTTCAACTGGGTCAGGGATTATATTTCTTAGGCTCATATATTTTGTTCTCCAGGCATCTTCGTAATTTAAGCAAATAGACACGTTTTTTTAAAAAACAAGCCTCACAAGTACATCTAGGTCTTCCTGCATATATAAGTAGAAGCAGCATTCCTTTTACTTCCTTTATATAGCTAGTGGACAGAGATGATAATGATAGACGATAGATATTTAGATACATAGACACATAGATAGAGAACCAGTGTTACCCTTTTTATAGTCAGTAAGATTGCAAGATTGCTTAGAGAAGAGTCAAACTGCATACTGCTGATATGGCCCCTACAGTACTAGCATAGTGCTGAATATCTTATCGGTACTTAATATTATTGACCAGTTGACTACATTGTGTACATTTTTGGCAGTTTTATAGGCATCATCATTTTTGAAAAAAAAAATTTTTGACCATCAGGCATTTCACTCTTCTGCTTAACTGAAGCTCTATTTTGTGGGAAATCACCTGTTGACACACCCTTGGAAGATGCTACCTTTTCCCATGTAGGTAGAAACAGCTTATAGTCATGTGATTTGGGCTCAGCCAACAAGGTATTTCCTTTAAGGTCTTTAAGGACTCCAGTATGTGAAACAACAGCACATAGGAACCGCGAGGCTCAGACTCATAACATGAGCAGCTCTAGCACGCTGGCCATCTTCCCTCTTCATTCTGGTTCACAGTCACTGCTGAGCATGCTAAGTGTCCTTCCCATAGCACTGATTTTGCAGTATTGTGAGTTTTCCATATCTTGACAATAAATGTCTTCGTTGCTTAAGAAAACAAGTTGTTTTCTATGATATACTGGCTTACCTCCATAAATAGACTAAATGTATCTATATTTGTCTATAACACTGTATATTATATTAACATTTACATACTAATCTATAAAATATTACATACTGCATTTCCACAGGAAATACTTACCAATATTTTCTGAGGAAAAAAATGCCAATTTCACTATTGCAGTATATTGACAAAATAGGTTAATGAATGGCTCTTAGTATAATTTTAATCTGTGGTTCTAAAATTCTGTAGTTCTAAAAAGGTACTACGTTAATTTTATAAAAGAAAAAAACTGTTGAATAGGTATTTAAGCTAAACATTTACTTAAATAGATATTTAAGAAGTTTAAAGAAACAAACCTTGATCCTATACTAATAAAATACATATTTCTAGTTAAATGTTTACATACATTTTGTTTTCATTTGTACTTAAAGTGAAGTACATAGGAGCCATCAGTTTTTAGCCATCAAGAAGACCAGATGTCAGTGGTGAGATAGAGAAAGCGTGGGACTTTCATTCCATTCACACTGATCGGTTCCTTTTCTCTGACATACCTTATATTTTTCACCCTATAAATTTCTTCATGCAAATTTCTACCTCTCCTGTCTATACAGTTCCTCTTAAACCAGCTAGGAGCAGATGAATTCTCATTTCCTGTAGAATTTCTCTGACAGCTAGAATTGAGCACTCCAAAGTCGGAGCTCATTTGGCACTTTTAATTTTCATGTCAATTTGCAAGTAAGATAAGGCTGGTGTTTCTGAGTCACCAGATAGAATCCAGGCCCTGTTGAGGGAGACATTCTGCCTTATTTTTGTTTGTTTATTTGTTTTCTAGTTGTGCAGTTTTTCCAAAGATTTAACATGATTGTTGATAAGATGTACGTAGACCTAGAAAAACAGTAAGACATAAGATTGGGTGAAAAATAGGAGATTTATTAGGTGATGTTTTATTCCAAAACAGAATACAACATTCACAAAACCCATTTTCTCTGACCTTCAAGTCTCCACAGATTTTCCCAGTGCTTCTAATAATCCCTGAGCAGAAAGAGGATCTTGTTATGTCCATTGCTTTTATTCTCCTCTCAGGAATTTTTATATAGTTCTCTACCACTCCTCGCTGTTTTGAAAACTGACAACACACTTGCCCATTTCCAAGTGCAAGTAACAGATCACAGGCTCTGTCCAATCCTGAGCATTTACTTAAAAACTAAGTGAGTCAAAGGTAATTTCACAGGCTTTCTAGCCTTCAGTAGGCCTAAGTTTCAGCCTTGCCTGAGGCCATTTCTAGAACAAAAATTTAGCACAATATCTTTTCCATATTAGGAGCTGAAATATTTGTAGTTCAGTTCAAAGACACCATGCATTGGCAGTGATTTCTGTAAGTTTGTTTCCCAGTGTATTACTGCAGACTTTCTTATTTACCTTATAATTCTCCCTTGGCAATATCAAGTTGGTTGTCCCCAATATATAAGAGGCAGACTGCAAAATAATGTTCCCATTTTCACTTTCTGCCTTTTTCCACATCTAAGCAGAACTTAACTCTCTCTGGTTAGGCTCTCGATTTTTATTTCAGATAATAACAGTAAAAATGTGTATGTATATGGAGGTGACAAGGGCCTGACTGTTGTGGGAGACTAGATAATAAATAACTTGAAAGATGATAAAAATATGTGTGTTAGTTTCCTAGGACTGCTGTAACAAATCCCCATGCACTGGCTGGCTTAGAGCAACACAGATTTTTTTCCACAGTTCAGGAAAACTCTAGTAAGGCTTCTTCCTTGCCTTTTCTCAGCTTCTGGTGATCGCCAACAACCTGGCATTTCTTAGTTTACTGACAGAGCACTCCAGTTTCTATCTTCCTTGTCACGTGGTATTCTCCCTGTGCATCTCTTCGACTCTCTTTGTGAGGACATAGTCATATTTAAGGCACACCTTAATCCAGTATGACCTCATCTTAACTAAAGCCATTTGCAAAGACTCTGTGTTCAAATAAGGTCATATTCACAGGTACAGGGATTTAGGATTTAAGACATTTTGGGGGGACACAATTCAATAACATGATAAGAAGGAAGGAAAGGAAAGAAAGAAAGGAAAATTAAAAAAAAAAAAGAAAAGGAAAGAAAGGAAGAAAGAAAAAGAAGGAAGGGAGAAAAATCCTGTAGAAGAAAAATGTAATAGCCTTATAGCTTGAGTTGTTGGGAGTAGTTTTTCATTTGAATTTGTTTTGTTTGATTTTTTGGAGAAGAAGCAGCCTTTTTAAGCAGTGAGGGTGTATTACAGGTTAAGAAAGAGGAGGATGTAAATTCCCATCCTGGATGGTGCTAGAGAAGAGGAACTCGAGTTCTTGCTTAATCCCTCAGAATATTGAATATCACCAAGTTCATACTTAGAATTCAGAAAAGAAATTTCAAATGACAAAAATTCATGATTTAATTAATACACAGTTTATGAATACCTGCTATGTGTTATAAATGGTATTCTTCTCTGAGTAAAATTGGGTTAGCTTTCCTTCTTTTAAAATTTTTATAGCCAAACTATTCTTTAGTTAATTTTGTAGAATATTAGATTGGAAGAGGCCTAGAATTTTTTAAAAGCTGTATTAGATAGTACTAGAGATAATTGACAAAATAGAGAATTAAAACAATATCATCTGTATTGCTGTAACTTGAACACAAGTATTATCTCTATTATGTGATATTTGGTGTCATTTTATAAAATATGCATATATTTTAAAGTAGTAGTCTCAAGCTTACTATTTTATTATTTTCTGAGCATAACTATACATTTTAAATTAAATCCTAGATTATGGCTATAAATGTAATTTTATATTTTATAACTACTATTGAAGTTTAGGAAGAAACAGAGTAGACTTCATATTTGTTTATTTATTTTGTTTTTATTCTGTTTTTTAAAGTTTCCTATTTCAAGATTTCCTTTATATCCTATAACAACGTATTTATGTTGTAGTCATCAAATGGAAGAATGACATTTGTAACTCATTTGGAATTCTGATATTTTTTTCACCCTTACAGTTCATTTCCACAAAAAAGACATTTAATTTATTTAACCATATGGCATTCTGTGTTTTATCTTCCAATGTAAAACAAGTAAGCTAAGGATGCTCAACTTATCTAATTTTCATTATTAAAAATATTTCTTCCTTTGTACTTTTCAATAGATAACATTCTTACTTTGTATGTTAAACATACAGTTGTTTAAGTTAAACTGAGTATTTGAGATATTAGATCATCATGCAGTTTTAAGAAATGATACAGTGATCCCTTGTACTCTTTACTTAGTTCTCTCTGATGGTACTATCTTGTAAAATTATTGTACAGTATCATAAACAGGATAATGATACTGGGATAAATCGAGATGCAAAATATTTCCATCAACACAAGGGTCCCCTCATGTTGCTTTTATAACCACCTTCTCTTCCTCCCACCTCTACTCACTCTTTAAACTCTGGAAACCACTAATAAGTTTTCCATTTTTATATTTTTTTCAGGTCAAGCATATTATATAAATGGAATTATAAAAAATGAAACCTCTAGGGACCATCTTTTTTCATTCAGTAAAATTCTCATCTTTCAGGTTATTAAAACACAAACTATATTTTTCCCATGGAAGGGGAAAGCCATTTGCAAATCATTTAGTTGATAAGGATTGCTATCGAGAAAATATAAACAACTTCTATAAAAAAGGCAAATCCCCATTAAAAATAGACAAATGATTTGAATAGACATTTCTACAAAGAAGACATATAAATGGCCAATAAGCACATGGAAGGATGCTCAGCATCACTGATCATTAGGGGAATGCAAATCAAAACCACAAAGAGATACCTTAACATCCATTAGGATGGTTATTATTATTTGAAAAATAAAACAAAATGGAAAAAATACTAAGTGTTGGTGAGAATGTGGAGAAATTGGAACTCTTGTGTATTGTTGATAGGAAGAGAAAATTATGCAGCGCCTACGGAAACCAATACGGCAGTTCCTCAAAACGTCAAAATGAAAGTCTTCAAATGATCACATAGTTCCATATACCTGAGTGTATACTCAAAAGAATTGAGATCAGGGACCCAAACAGATGTGTATACCCATGTTTATACCAGCATTATTCACATTAGCCAAAGAGTGAAAGCAACTCAAGTCTCTTCCATCCAGTGATGGATGAATAGATAAAAGGTGTTATATATGTGTAATGGAATATCATTCAGTCTTTAAAAGGAAGGAAATTCTGACATATGCTACATATGACATGGATGAACCTTGAAGAAATTATGCTAAGAGAAATAAGACATATATAAAGGAGAAATTTCATATGATTCTACTTACGTGATGTTTTAGTCAGGGTTTTCCAGAAACACAGAACAATAGAATGTCCAGTAGTCTGAAGAGTCAGGGAAGAGTGGATATTGCAGCTCAAATCAAAAGGCAGTCTGAAAGTCAGAATTCCCTCTCCCTGGGCAGACCTGTCTTTTTTCCTTGAAGGCCTTCAAATGATTGGATGAGACTCATCTACATTAGGAAGAGTAATCAGCTCAAAGTCTAATGATTTAAATGTTAGTCTAGTCTTAAAATGTACCTTCACAGAGACATTTAGACTGTTGTTTGTTCTGGATACTGTGCCTTAGCCATGTTGACCACAAAAAAAAAAAAAGAAATTAACCATAACAAGGTTATCTCTTGTCACTATGGCACCCATATACTGCTCCTTAAATAATATCTAATCTCCAAATATAGACAGTAACAAAGTCATGCTTCCACCTAACATGATAGAACTATCCTGCATATAACCAAAACACATTAAGTCTTTCCCTAGAAGAGAATGCAAAGAGTGATTTTTCACTCTCTCCCTTGATGTCTAGTAATCTAAATGCTATGAAGTAAAATTAACAATATTTAACACTATCATGTAAAGTAGTGGTTCATTACCTGATCTGACCCAAACCCTCATTCCTGAAGGGTCTAGACTATTAGTAGTTCTGCCTGAATTGGATTGTTTTATTTTCCTATTGCCTTTATTCACAGGGAATAGTGATACTAAGAGACAGCCTAAGGGATCTTCTGTATCCATGTAAACTTTTTTCCTATCTTCATTGTGGAATAGCAATCTATTTTCCAGTGGTGATCAGGATCAAGCACCCTAGCCAGCATAGTAACTCTCATATTTGCCTGTTGTTTCAGAGTTACTAAGAGCCCAAAGTAACCTGGTAGCAATCTTAAAGTATAGTTCAATAGGATTTTTGTTGCATCTCTAGCCAGAAGTGCCCTTCCCTTTGAAACTAAGATGTTCAGGCCCGTAGAGCGTGAAGTCATGAAAACAGGAGGCAATTTTTTTTCTAGGATGTTTCTCCCATTTCTACTTCTTGATTTACTCAGAGCATCTACCTGGAGAACTTTGCTCCAGCCTTGCAAGATTTGCCACCTAGCTGGCACTGTAGTTGAGTCTTCAAAAGGTCATTCCATGATTCTATCAAGCCAACTGCTTCAGGATAGTTGGGAACATGGTAGGGCCAGTTAATTCCATGAGCATGGGCCTATTTTTGCATTTCATTTGCTATGAACAGAATTGCTTGATCAGAAGCATGGCTGGGTAGAATACCATGACAATGGATAAGGCATTCTGTAAGTATACAATGGTAGCTTTTGCAGAAGCATTGGATGCAGAAAATTCAAATCTGTATCCAGAGTAAGTGTTTATTCCAGTAAAAACAAAATTCTGCTTCTTTCATGATGAAAGCAGTTCAGTGTAATCAACCTGCTTAGGTTCTTGAATCTGTAGCCTTATGTCTCTTGTCAAAATGCAAAGTTCTCAGTCATTATTTCTTCAAGTACCTTTTATCCCACCATCTTTTTCTCTTTCTGAGACTTTACCTTTCTGCATGTTCTATTTTTTTGTTTGTTTGTTGTCATTATAATCCTACAGAGTCTTGAGTCTCTGTTCATTATTTAAAATTTATTTTTCTCTCTGTTGTTTGCATTGGTTAATTTCTGTTTTTCTATCTTCCAGTTTATTGATTCTTTCCTCTTTCTCCTTCATTCTCCTGTTAAGGCCATTCACTGAATTTTTCATTTTATTTTATTTTTCAGTTCTAAAATATGCGTTTGATTCTTCTTTATATCTTCTTTTTCTTTGATGATGCTTTCTAATTTTACATTTGTTTCAAGAATGTTCATAATTACTCACTGAAGCATTTTTGTCTTGGCTGCTTTAAACTAGTGGTCACGTAATCCTAGCATTTCTGTCATCTCAATAGTGGCATCTATTGATTGTCTTTTTGCATTCAGTCTAAGATCTTCCTGTTTTTTTGATCTGACAGGTTTTTTTATTGAAATTATGAGATTTTGGATATGATAAGACTGGATATTATCTAAAATATTTATTTGTTTTATGTAGCTATTTGACAGTAGTTCAGCAAGAGGGAGGAGAACACCACCTTGATATTTCTAGGTGGACATAGAAGTCCACTGCTTGGCTTCTGTTAATTCCTCAAGTGGTAGATCTACTTCTTGCTCCTTGGCAGGAATTCTCCACTGATGTATTCTCCACTGATACCACATTGGAATTGTCTTTGTTGCCTCTGGATAGTGGTGAAAGAGCAGACTCTCACTGAGCCTTCTCTGATGCTATCCTGATGGGGATGTTCAGATACCTCATTATATTCTTGTAAAGGTGAAAATCTAAGCTCCCAATTTGGCCTTTGCTGGCATGGGTGGTAGGGGTACCTGTTTTTATGGTGTTCAGCAGGAGGATACTGTTTATTGTCTGAAAGTTTTTTTCTTACTGAGCTGCCCTTTTCTTGGTCCTTTGGCTATGAGAACAGGCTTTTGTTGGGGATCTTCTTCCTAGATCCCTTAACATTTCTAGACTGCTGGCTTCTTCAGTTCCATGTCTGGGGTATATGAGGCAAAAAGAACATCCAAGGAACTCATTACTATGTTGTTCTTCTGGCCTCAGAATCCTTAGTTGATCTGACTGCTTTTCTTCACTTTCAGAATCTTCTTATGTTTGTTTTGTATGTAATATTAAGGGTTTTTAGTTGTACTTTTTGGGAAAAAAAGAGGAAAGTGTGTCTACTCCATCTTTTTAGAAGCAGAAGTCCTCCAGTTGATTTAAGCTTTTGCATTTAATAGTATCCTCAAGATATATTATAAATATTTCTTTGTAAATTTATTTGTTTTCCTTGTAATAGCTTGCTATATAAATAACAGTCCCACTTTCTTTAACAAGTTATAATCTTATGTGCAAATATTAGATATTTCAAAGTCATGATGATGTATATGCACAAATTTAATTCATTTTAACAAATGGATTCTCATAACATCACATTAATGAGTTTTTATTTCTACCAAAATAGTCAGCGTAACAGTTGGAGTAATTAAACTTAAAATTTAAATATAAGTAATCCACTTGTTGATTTGTTATAATTGGGCCAACTAAACTTTTTTTTTAGTTAGGCTGATTTCTATTTAATTTAATTAACAGGCCATTTTGATTTTTAAAAATTTTATAGTCTACCAGAAAAATTCTAGTTTTTGTCTTTTATAAGCGACCTTCTAGCTATTTTATGCTGTATGTTTGCTGTGAAATTTTAAAACAAAGGCCACAAGAACAGGCCAAAGCCTACTCACTTTCTACATGGATATTGGTGACAAGATGAAGATTATCAATCTATACTAATTTTGCAAACCCAAAAACTAACAAGGAGAAATTCATATTTGATTATGGTCTTACTATTCTCAACTTTGTCATGAAATCTAAGGTTTTAAAGACAAACTTTTCTTGGACCATAGTTAGGATTTATATTCCCAGTGATCACATCTCAGGAAGGTTGTAGGCTCTTTTAAAAGCCACATTTTACAACGAAAAGGAGCATAAAAAAATCAGTTTGAAGGCATAAAAAAGGGAGGATGTGTCAAGAGTATCAAAGTGATGGTTAAGTGCTGCTGTACAGATAGGCATAGAATTGGAGAGTGAAACTTCCAGGTATTACATGTTGGAAACAACAGTGTTTATGAAGTATTACGGTGTTTGAGCTTTGACATTTTAAACAGCAGGTTTGTTGGTCCCATCTTTTTCTTAGTCTATGACCTGAAATTTCAGGGGACCTTTAGATGTCTGTTAGTTCTAAAAGAATTGAGTCTGAGATGATTATCTCCTTTGCATGCACAGTATCTGCTATGTAGTTTGTGCTTGAGGCAGATGCTAGGAAAAATATGAATGAGAATGACATTGTATTCTTTTTTTCATTGTTTTATCCCATTATGGCTACCCTTATCTATTTCTTAATTAACTCTTAACTGAGTTATTGTTAAATTGTTTTATTTGCTGTTGCCAAATTTATCTTGTAAAAACCCCAATTTTTGTTGTCACATATCTATTGAAAACACTTTAATGCCTCCCCATAACCTTTAAAAGAGAAAT
This sequence comes from Vicugna pacos, assembly GCF_048564905.1. Taxonomy (NCBI): domain Eukaryota; kingdom Metazoa; phylum Chordata; class Mammalia; order Artiodactyla; family Camelidae; genus Vicugna; species Vicugna pacos. The sequence goes on from NC_132987.1 coordinate 93,096,152, forward strand.
TAAATAATTTGTTATTCCAGTTCTTCCATTAGTTTAAATTATATCTTCTGATTTTACTTTCACAAATTATCTATTTGTAATAATCATGGTGATGATGATGATGATGATTATAGTAATAATAATGTCCAGCCATATATAACAGATAACATTTGTCAGGCATTATTCTTTGTTCCTTACACATAGTAAAATTTTAGTCTTCATTTAAATTTAATCTTCATTCAGATTTAACTTAATTTAATCCTCATTTAATTTAATCCCATTCAAACAAGCAGATGTTTTTTATATTCTCCACTTCATGCAAGAGGAAACTGAGGCAAAAACTAAGTTAAGCAACTTGCTCAAAGTCACAGAGATAGAAGTTAGCTGAGCTGCATTTGAAGAGACTGTCTAGAATCTGTGTTACTAACTTCCACATTCAGTTGTCTCTCTAAACTAAGCATTTGCTGTATTCTATCACTATATTAAAATTTACTAATTTTTACTATGGATTCTCAATCTTTAATGTTTTAAAGTGAAAAATCCTATGAAATTTTCAAAGTCCTGTCAAGTTTCATCTTTTTCACAAAACCTTCCATGGTTCAAGTTTGAAGTAATCTCTCCTTCCCAGTGATCATGTATCTTTTACCTTATGGGACATACTGCTTTCTGCCTTGTATTTTAGTGATTTATAATCTTATATTTAATAGACTGTAAGCTATTTAAAAGTTGAGACATTGTTTGCACATTAACTTTCGCAGCACTACACAACCAGCAGTTACTTATTATCCATCCCCATCCTAAATCTCCCCTTTTTATCTTATTGATGGGTTAACCCATTATTATGGTAAAATGTTTTCTCTGCTTTTAATATTCTATTTTGCCTTTGTTACATGTTTTCCATATTCTATAAATTATGTTATTTATTAATAAATTTTTTTCATGTTAGTAGGAATGCAGTTAATTTGATGATGAGGCTATAAATTGGTAACAGTTACTAGGAAATTATTTTAGCGATATGCATAGGCCCCTCTGATGTATTATGTTCTTTAGCTTGCTAATTTTAAGTTTTGGCAATTTTCTTAATTCTGTTTCAGAACATTAACACAAAGAAATGGGAAATGCAAAAGAATTTATGCATAGACATATATAAATCATATATTTTTTATTTCTTAGTGGAAAATTAAAAATAATCAGAATATTGAGCTGAAAAGAAATAAGGTACTCCTCATTCTTGTTGATATTCTGCCAATAAACATTGCGAACAGTGGGTCTTTAATATCATGCAAAAATTAACTACACTTCCTAAGTGAAATTATGCAAAAACATGATAGGTACTCAATAAATATTTTTCAACTGTTCAAAATGTTTATGCAACAATTATTAAAGCCAAACATCAATAAATTGTGTTTTCTTCAGAATTATAGCTCTTGACTTGAATCTTGACTTGATTCTCTATGAGTGAGGTGAATTGTCTTTTCCATGTAAATGCATGTTATAGTATTTATAGAAATATACATTTTTTTAAATTCATCTCTTAAAGCTTCTTTTAAATAGTATATGTGATACTGGGGGTGGGGTGAAGGAAGCTTTGTTTTTCATTGATATCATCAGCTCCCAATAAAATTTGGTCATACAGAAGTTGTCAAATGGATATATTTGAGTGAAATTAATTTTGTCATCTGCTATAAGACTTCAATAAATACCTATGGGCTGCCTCAGGCTTCTAAAAAGTGTTAAAGATTCCTTATGATAACTAATCTAATAACCACCAACAATAGAATGAAAGATTTCTTCACAAACTATTAGTCCTTCTTCTTTTTCACAGCTTTATTCTGGTCACAATTATCAAAGGGTAACTGTCAGATAGGCATATCTCTCAGAAATAATAGTAAATACAACATACAAGACAATGTAAAATGCCGACTATAGTTGTTACTTTTAAATGTATCTTATTACAACAAATAGCAGAAAAATACCTACTTCGAAAAACATGAGAAGAAATTTCATCTCAGAAACAGTATGTTCATCATCCACATGTTTATTCTTATTTTTTGTGGATGAAAAGACACAACTGTGTTTGTAATAAACTCTGACCCTTCCCCTTTTTATTTTCTAACAGAATTTTTATAAAATGTGAACTATTTCTTCCTTAAAATGTGATATAGTTTATAACCATCTGGATCTGTTGTTTTCTTAGTGGGAAGAATTTGGTTATGAATTCTTTTTTTTAATACATAGCTATTCAGATTTTCTGTTTTTTCAATTTCAGTAAACTGTATTTTTCTAGGAATTATCTATTGTCTTCAAGTTAGTAAATTTATTTGCAAAAAGATGTTCATAATAGTTCTCATTGTATCCTTTTAATGTCTGTAGGGTCTATGGTAAATATCTACCCCCTCACACATTTTTTATTTCCTTTTCTCTCTCTCAATTTCATTTTTTCCAAGTGTAACAGGTTATTTTTGCTAAACTCTGAAAGTACTGCAGTTTTTGTTCTTACACATTCTTTTCAACACTTGGCGTCATCAGTTTTTAAAAATAATTTAGCCATACTAGTGAGTAATAATAACCAATATTGAACAATTTTTATGTTTGTTTACAATCTGTACTTCTTATTAGCAACGAATAATATTCAGTGAGAACATAACAGAAGTACACAAGCATGCTGATTTATTTAATCAGAAGAAATTATTTATTAAAAAAGCCAAAGAACAGATATTTAATGCAAAAATATTAATTTTAAAAAATTCTCTACAGTAAAAGCAATGTAATATTATTTGAGAAAGGGAGAGAGAGTGGGAGAGATCTAGAGAAATATTGGACATATAAAAGATTTGTTGCTTTGTTTAAATGCTAAACAGAGGCTGCCTAAATTACCTTGATAGGTTTTATTTGTATATTTCTATGCTAAGATGTGTTTTATTGATGGTTTTATACATTTGCATGACAAATTTACTATTTTTCTACCTTCTTTTCAAAATATTTCATCTGTGAAAACTTGACTATAATGAGTCTACACTGGTCTTGTTAATTTTTTCTCTCCCATTCTAAATTATTTCTTGTGCATGTCTGTTCCTTTATAAATTACTTCCCTAAAACTCTTAATTCATTTATTTCTAAAATATCAGATATTCTGCAACTGAAGTGAATTTCAGATGCTTATAACTTAAGAACACTAGTATTTGTGTGTGTGAAAGAAAATGTTAATTAAGGCATTTTTTCCTCTTCAGCCAGGATTGATTTCAGCCCAACTACTTTTAGAGTTTTACCTTAAAATAGACCTTTTCAGGACCACTGATAATTGCATTCCCTGTGGAGATAAGAAGTAAGTCCCAGAATCCAGATATGGCTTCATATCTGAACCGTGCTTCTGAGCCAAGGTGAGGAAGATGGGCAACTGATTGGCCGTGTGCCATGTTGATAGCAAGACTCGCTTGCTTTTCCGTTGTTCTCTGCTGAGCTCTGAAATCTCATTTACTCTGAAGGACTGTGGAAAAGGGATTGTACCTGAATGACAGTAGCAGTGATAGTCAAAGGGCAAGAGAGAAAAGTCATATATTCTTGCATTATTGGCACCTATTCCTGAAATACTGATAAATTGACTTTAATTGACTAATGAATATATTTTCTTATGTCCTTAGTCTTTATACATCCTGATACATTTTCTCATGCAGTTCACTGTCTGCTCAGTTCCTAGGCTGTCCCCAGATCTAATTAGATCTTACATAATAGGCTAACCTCTCCTTTCTCTAAACTGTAATTGTATATTGATATTAATGGGTCATCTATTACCTCTGATACAACAGAAAAATAAATCTAGTCTCTTATTCATCTTGAAAACCCTAAATAACATCAATGCAATGATCAAATTGCCTTCTAGGTCTTCTTTTCAGATTAAGTTTGACCAGTTCCTTTTAATCTGCTTACCTGGACAAGATTTTCTACAATCAGGGTTACCTTACCTGAGACTGTGTCACTTGGACACTGTCTTAAGGTATATATGAAGGGCCCCTTTTCTCCACATCTTTGCCAACACCTGTTAGCTCTTGTCTTTTTGATGATAGCCATTTTAACAGGTGTGAAGTAATATTTCATTGTGGTTTTGATTTGCATTTCCCAAGTGATTAATGATGTTGAGCGTCTTTTCATATGCTTTTTGGCCATCTGTATGTCTTCTTTGGAAAAATGTTTATTCAGTTCTTCTGCCATTTTTTTAAATGATCAGATTGTTTGAATTCTTTTATTGATTTGTATGAGTTCTTTATATATTTTGGATATTAGCCCCCTATCAAAATACACACTTTGCAATTATTTCTACTATTCTATAGTTTCCTATTCATTGTGTTAATTGTTTCTTTTGCTGTGTAGAAGTATTTTGATGTGTCCCACTTACTGAGTTTTGCTTCTGTTGCTTGTGTTTTTGATGTCATATACAAAAAAATCATTGCCAAGACCAATGTCAAGGAGATTTTTCCCTGTGATTTTTTTTCCCTCAGGGGTTTTACAGTTTCACGTTTCATTTTTAAGTCTTTCATCTATTTTGAGTTAATTTTTGTGAGTGATGTAAGACAGGTGTCCAGTTAGGAGTCCAATATCATTTTTGTGCATGCAGTTACCCAGTTTTCCCAATACCAAATATTGATAAGACTGCCTTTTCCCCATTGAGTATTCTTGGCTTCTTTGTCAAATGTAAGTTAACCATAGATGTGAGGGTTTATTTCTGGGCTCCCTGTTCTGTTCCAGTGATCGTTGTTTCTGTTTGTATACCAGTCCCATACTCTTTTGATTTCTATAAATTTGTAATATAGTTAGAAATCAGTAAGTGTGGTGCTTCCAGCTTTATTCTTCTTTCTCAGGGTCTTTTGTGGCTCCATACAAATTTTAGTGCACTGTTTGTTGGAAAGTAAATTGGTACAGTCACTAAGGAAAACAGTATGGAAGTTTCTCAAAACATTAAAAATAGAACTACCTATGATTCAATAATTTCACTTTTGGGTATATATACAAAGGAAATGAAAACAGGATCTTAAAGATTTTGATATCTGCACTTCTATGTTTATTGCACTATAGTTTACCATAGCCAAAGGATGGAAATTACCTGAGTGACTATTGACAGATGAGTGGATAAAGATGTGTGTGTGTGTGTGTATATGTGTGTGTGGCAAGCTCTGTATGCACACACACACACATATACATACATACACATACCTGCATATTGGAATATTACTCAGCCATGAGAAATAAGGAAACCTAGCCATTTGCAAGAACATGGATGAACCTTGAGGGCATTGTGTTAAATGAAATAAGTCAGGGGAAGAAAAATACTCTATGATATCACTTATGTGTAAGTATTTAAAAAGTTGAATTCGGACAGAGAGTAGAATGATGGTTACCAGGGGCTAGAGGATGGAGGAGATGAAGAGATATTGGTCTATTGATCAAAGGGTACAAATTTACAATTAGAAGACTAATAAGTTCTGGGGATTGAATTAATGCACAGGATGATGACTGTAGTTAACAATACTGTATTATATACTTGAAAGCCACTGAAAGAGTAGATCTTAAATATTCTCACTATGGAAAAAAATGGTAATTATGTGATGAGATGAAGGCACTAGCAAAGCCTGAGGTAGTAATCATTTTGCAGTGTATGTGTGGCTCAAATCAACATCTTCTACACCTTAAATGTACACAATATATGTCAATTATATCTCAGTAAAGCTGGAAAAAAAGTTTATACGAAGTAGTCAAGAAATACTTCAGATAAGTTCTTCAAAATGCCAGGTAAAAAGAAGAGATAATGAAGATGTAGCACCACCAAAGAGTCAACATTTTAGAATTAAACAACTTAAAAAAAGACACCTAAGGACAATTAAGGATTGGCACATTTGGAGGGCTGACTGATTCTTGAAAACATTGCATTTGTGAGAATGGAACCTTGAACAGAGATTATCAATATCTGGGAATTCTTCAACAGGACAGTGGGAGATGAGCTAGACCTAGAGATATGAGCAGGTTTTACAGATGATTTTAAGTGCTGCCTAAGTCACAAGGAAATTTATTTATTCCAAATTTATTTATTCCAAATGAAATCATCCTACTCAATGTCCCTTCTGTTTGATGTTTTTGCAAGTGAAGGGTGATGAGGAGAGCAGGGATTGGCATGTGGCAGCACAGCAGGTGCTAAACAAACACAGCACATTGTGCTCTTGCACGAAATGCCACAAGAGAAACACCTTCTCCTACTTTCCATATGCACACAAATTCATTATAGATTCCCCGTCCTTAAACAATACAATCCATTCAGTTCTTCATTTACAAGTATAAGTATACTTACATATCTATATTCATGTATAGGTTTATATTTTTAATGAAATGATCAGCATGGAATTTCACAGGGTTGTAGGAAATTTTTTAGTAGGTTTTATGGTAGTTAGGCAATTAAACAAATGAATCTCCCTCAGAACTATTGTATGCCACAGTTCCTTGAGATATAAAAAGTAAAAGAAGATATATCAATGAATAATTGAATTTTCAGAGAGTAGATACAGGATATACAATATATTAAAATACTAGTAGCATTTTACTTAAAAAAATCAGTGAATCAAAGGAAACCTAATTACAAAATATAAAAATAGTTCTCACTATTCTAGAATTAGGACAAAAGTGTCAGAGACATAACATATTGGTTAAGTGGTAAGGAAACTCAGGCTTATTGGGAAAACTTGTAAAGCAAGGAATATTCAACACATAATACAAGCAGTCATCTGTTGTCTACAGAGATGCTGAGTGATATTCTTAACCTGTACGTTCGAATTACTCACATAGAAACTATCAGAACAATCCAAGAAAACTCTTTAAATTATTCCTATGAATTAATGCTGGAGTTTATTTTGTGTAAGACACTGCTTGCAGCACGTTGGGGATTTCATACCTCTGGAATATAAAGAAGCTGGTGGCATTTTTGTCCTTGATTTCTGCTTCACGTGTGCGCACATTTCCAGAAGAAAAGTGCCAAAATCTAGTCAAGTGGCTGAAAGTGATGGAGACAGGAATGAAAGTGCATGATCACTATCCCAAAGAGAGTTAAGTCTCTTCCTCACTGACATTTAGGCAATATGAACTTCAGTATACTCTATGGGAAAAAAAAAAAAGACAATTTCTTGATTGATGAAGAATGTGGTGATGTGGAAATAACTGTGGCAAGCTCTGTCCAATAATTTCACTATATTTCTATCACAGTTAATAAAACTTCAAAACCTGAGATGTTGTAGTAAAGTAATTGTAGCATGCTTCTTGGGTGATGGGAAGAACTTTAGTGAATATCTTTTAATATGTACATTTTCTTGCCAAATTTCTTTAACAGTCTTTAACTTACATATATTTGCTAAGTAAAATGCTATATCCCTTCATTCTTTTAAGTGATTTATGTATTGACTCATAGCCCTACTAGCTAGATTTCAATGATCTATGTTATTTGTTGTTAGTGATATTTTCAGTAAATTAAATCTCTCGGTCATAGGAAAAATCTGGTTAAATTGTTTTAGTTTCAGATTTCCCCCTTTAAGATTTTAGCCAATATCCATACAATTATATTTGATGTATTTCACTCTTCCTGTGTTTTTAAAACAACAGGGAGTAATCAGAAATTAAAAGCAGCTGTAAACACTCAGGCTCAGTAATTTTCTGTCACTGAATTCAGTGCACTTAAAGCTAACAAATAGTTTATTGCATTGTGGTCAACATTATGGTAAAAAAATCTAATTATTGGATATAAATTTTGAAATATTCCCTGACTTACATTTTTGTTATATTCCAAAAGCTGCAGGCTAAGCGGTTTAGTGCTTTTAAATGCAGATTTTTTTTTTCATTCCTCTTAACCACCATAAAAGGTGATTAGTTGTCCAGGCTATTCACAAATACTGTTTACCATGATGTTAAAAAGAATATTATTGATTGCAGCATTTTCATTATTATTAACAACCGCTCATAAACTGGTTTCCATGGAAAGTATATTATGAATCCTATCAGAGATCATAAGTCTGTTTTCCACAATGAAGCAGTGGGAATGGGAATTCCATGGGTTGCTTTGACAGTAGAAAAGGGATTCCAAAATGAGCTTCCCCAAGGTGACTTCTTTAGGTGAACAGAAATTGGCCACCAGAGTACTGGGACTATAAGAAGCTAATATAGCTTATCCATTAATTATCCTTGTAAAAAAGAAAATAAACCTCTAAGTGAGAAATTCTTAAAGGTTAATATGTATTCATACCTCCTGCTGCTCTCTGGCTTCCTGGAACCCACACTGATGGGACCCAGCCTATTCTAGAGAGTGCCTCACAGTCAAAATATTTACTCCTTATTCATCTTACTACGATAAAAACTGCCATTCTTTTAGAGAAGATACTTCAGGATAATGTTTTGAGAAGAGATTGGTAAAATAAATTTACAAAAATATTTGAAGGCTACTAGTATTTCACTGTATTCATACACTTTAGACTGTATCTGCATTATAATTTCACAGTAGCTTTCTTACTTGTAGAAGGACTTTATGAGCACCACTAATATTATATCATTAATATATGTAGCTTGGTTACATACAAGGTACACTTTGATCTCAAAGTAATATAGGGTTATGCCTTATAAAATAATGAGAAAGAATTCAACGCTAATTATTATTTTAATGGCAATTGATAGAACTCTGTATGTCTTGAAACACAGTGCCTTTAGTTAAGAATACCATTGTAGTTTGGTTATCTTGAATAAGAATACAACCAATTAAATGATATAAATAAAATTACTTATGTTTATTTTCTAACAAGATGATGGAATTGATAAAAGATAAAAATTTATTTTTTTTAGTTTAGTGTATTTATAGCATGTAATCATTATTGAAATAGAGTATTTAATTTTTTTAAAACAATTCTGCATTTAGAATTCCATCATATCCTCCAGACTTTGGGGGGTAAAGTAATTTTTAATCACTTAATTTAATAATCATTCTGAGTTTATTCCTGAGTTAACTTATTAATTGTGAACATATTCATTAACTTACAGTAATTTAGCATAAACTCTGAGAAGTACTATCTTAGGTAATGATGAGTAAAAAAATTTTTGGTTTTCCTATAGCACTTAAGAAATAAGAGTTAATATTGATATAGTGCTTAATGTGCCTCTGGCACTAATCTGTAAGCTTTAGCATGTTATTGTATGCAATCTTCCCATGGAGTATATGTGATAAATTCTACTGTTATCTCCACTTAACAAATGAGAAAATTGAGGTACAGAGTGTTTAACTTGACCAAGATTACACAGCTAAGTAAGTGTAGAGACAGGACTATGTAATATATTTTCCCTACCAAAGATGTTTTCCAGTGTTCAGGCATAGGAAAATATCCAGGATACTTTTGAAGTCATCTACCTTAAGAGGATAGTCTTTCTTAAGGGATGATGTTCTCAAATACCTAAACACAGAGAAAAAAGACATGCATTGACAATATTTTTAATAACTTATGTGGTGAATTAAATAAGATGTCACTGGAGCAAATGAGAGAAATATGGTAATTTGGTTAAAATGATATTGCTGAATATTTTCAAGGAGAGGGAATGACATGATTCAACCAAAGAGTGGAGAACAGCGACTTGTCAGGCAACAGTGATAACTCACAGAAATTCAGAGAAGAGTTAATGAAATAATGATCAAATTGTGGCAAATGGTAGGAGAAAAAATTGGAGACATTTAGAAAATAGAATCCATTTGTGGTTTGTGTGAGTGAGGAAAGGAATGGGCCAATGAATAATGACACATAGGTTCTAGACAGGGCAGTAGAGTAATTGTTGTTGATAATTACTCATTTAGCCAAACTGGTGGGAAAATCATGAGTCCTGGCAAATTTCGGTTGACCTTAGATAAAGGCACACTGTTTTGAGCTATAATATAGGGGATTTTGTATATGTGAGGGCACTATGAATGCTATACTGTAATTCTATTTTGCACTAACCTAGAATTTTTTAAAATCTTGATTTAAATCAAAGTATTATAGGTATAGGCAAGTTTGTAAAATCTCATGACATATATAACAAAATGATGGCTTATTGATTATGTACTTCAAAGGTAAGTCCGCTTTTAAAACATTTTTTAAAATGAATGTGTAGTTTGTGACATTTTTAAAAACAAAAATACTTCTATCTATTTAACTATAATAAGGAGTCATATTTGTATAAAATAATCATGCAAATAAATTAATATATTAGAAAATAAATAAAGATTAGAATTAGAAATTAGAAAATAAAGCATTTTCTCCTGCTGTGTTACTCACTGATTACTTACTGCTAATGAGAATTTTTCCTGCTATTGAATCAGCCTGATTTTGCCTGTACAGAGTTTATACAAACAAATACATTTGTGCCCTTTCCATCTAAAAAATAAGCATAAAAATCTCTGAGATGACGAACATGCTGTTTCCACTTAAATCAAATTTCTCATGGTGTTAAAATGATGTACTTCCCTGATATGGTGCAACACATGTGAAAGCATCAACTGTGGCCTGCATTTACTTTGGCCTGTATTTTGTATTTACTGTTAGCTTAAGAAAGTATTGAAAGATGCACGTATTTGATGGCTGTCCCTTGATAACTGTGAGCAGAATGGATTGTGAAACAGGAAGAGGAAGTAATAGGTTATGATGAAACCTTTCATTCTATTATTCGGGTGGTTATTAGATTAGTTATCATGAGAAATGTTTAACACTTTCCAGAAGCCTGAAGCTGCTCGTAGATATCTCTTTATGGAAGTTCTATAACATATATCTAAATTAATTTTATTCGAAATGTATTTGTTAGACACCTTTTTTTACAACCAGTTTTTACTAGGAGCTGAAAGTATCCTTAAAAAAGAGTGATTCCCTCCTTCTGAGATAGATTTTCAACACAATACTTTTTTAAAAATAAGAACACTGGAATTTGACACAACACTGTAAAATGATTATGAATCAATACAAAATGTAAAAAAATATATACTTTTGGCTTAATAATCAGAAATCATAGCTTATGAGTTTAACCAAAGAATTTGCATAATAATAGCTCCTCCGAGACTTTTTATGAGACACCTCTGAAAAATAAATGTAGTTTTAATGGACATTCAATGTACAAAATAGACAATCTAAAATAAAGTGTGCATTATTTACTATGAATCTGTTAATAGAAAATGGGAAAGTTGATTAATGACACTATAAACATGACCTTAATGGAGCTGGTATTAAATAAAATATCCAATTAGTTGGATTTCATTAGCTTGCCAAAAGAAATTCTCTTGTGTGCTATAGAAAATGTTGCAAAATATTAGAAACCTTTGAATGATATATTATGGTCTGTTGTAGGTTTATAATTTTAGTGGTGGGAGAGAGAGAATAATCTGATCTGTGTGTTTGGTCAGATCACTCTATTGATCTTGTACATGATAACATTCTACTTGGCAGATGAAATTGAAAATGAATGTCCAAAAATGATGCATTTTATTTTCAGTGCAAGTCGTGATTAAAGCAAGAAGTCAGAATGCCAGCAGTTACTATGTCCTAATAGCTGTATTACAAATATTGAAAGGTAATTCCACATTACCACGTTCTGCATAGTCCAAAACAAGCAAAATACTTGATTTATGCATGTTCATACCGTAATACAAACAGGCGTATTTCTCCATTGTTACATGGAGTTTACCATGTTTAGTTCAGCATAGTAAACTTATTTAAAAGTAGATTCACTTTTTAATTTCAACTCATAAAGCCAGGAAACAAATATTTATATAAGGCATTGCAAATTGTGCCTGAACAGCTTAGCTACTCTACACTGTGTGTTCTCTACTGTGTCATTTTTGTACCTTGTGTTGACTACAAAGTAAGGGTTTATACTTGTCCTTTACTACATTTTTGAATGTCTTGTTAATAAGAGTTTTATTCATAATTAGGTAAATTTTTACTTTCCCCAAACAAGAAATTGCGGGATACTTTGTTGTTACTGTATTTTAGGTTATATATTTCTTAGAAATCTCTTGCATCCATGACAGGAGGGGAATAAATTATAATAATCATTTTGATCCTTACCAAAGTTATTTTCCATTTTTCAAGTGCAGAAAAATACACAGGATACTTTTGAAGTCATGTAACAATAATTTGAAATGGATTTTAAGTGCACCATTTAGAGACGTAACATATTTGGATAAGGTGGAATGTACAACTAGATACATTTTTGTGTTTATCATTAGTTATAGTACTATATCCTTTAATATATATCTGAAAAGGGTTTTTTTTTTTGCTACCTTCCATATTTATTGATCATAAAAAGCTCAATCAAGATAAATCTTAGCTAGTGTATTTAACCTTACTCAAAAAGAGTTCTGAAAAAAAAAACCCTCATTTTTCTGGGAGATAATCTCCAATCCGTTGGAATTTCCTACCTAATAAAATTACTTTGTTTACTGGTGACCTTGAAACTGCCTGATAGTCTGTACTGACAATAATTTTTGGTAGGAGGCTTGAACCAGAAGGTATCAGCCAGACCTCTGGAGAGATTAGAGGCTAAAGTAGCCGCATGGGCAGTCAGGCGTGTTTACATGACCAAACCCCACTAAGATTCTAGTTACAGGGCTTCGGTGACTTTCTTGTTGGCCATACTCTATGTGTATTGCTATTGCTGGGCACTGTGCTGTTCACAGCTCCACTGGAAGAGTACTACTGGAAGCTTCAAACTTGAAACTCCTCTAGACTCTACCCTATGCACCTGTTCCCATGGCTGATTTTAACTTAAACTTTTCATTCCATGAAGCAGTGACTGTGATATAACAGCTTTCAGTGCGTTCTGTGAGTCCGAATGAATTACTGAACTGGAGGACCTTTGGACATGTAGTTTGTGTGCGGAGTGAGTATAGTCTTGGGGACCTCCAAAGGTTGCAGAAATCAGTATTTTTCTCTTTAAAATTTGATTTTGTGGTAGAATGGGAGTTAAGAACAAGTTTCTAGGACAGTTAATATAGAGAAGCCTGTGGTATAGAGAAGCCGTCAAAATTTTGTGAAGATTACATCAGTTAATATTTTAAAGCACTTAGAACAGTGCCTAAAGTAGATTAATCGCTACATAAACATGAGCTCTTATTGTCATCTTTCTTTGACATATAGATAATGTCCTTTAAGAATGACTTTAATTTAGCAAGTACTAGTTAAAATGTATGTACAGTCATTGTTGTGATCAAGTGATTTTTGGTTGACTTTTGGCCAGTCTCCATAGAGTCTCCACTCATCAGGTTTCACTCATGATCTTAATGAAAGGATTGAGTTTTCAGCATAGGGGTCTTTATTCTAGGATTTCCTTTCCTGTTGATGTGATAAAGTTTCTGTCCTTGAACCTGCCAGTCACAGATCTGAATTCGTCAATTTTCCCCAATCTTTTTCTAAGATACTTAGCTGAATATTAATTTCTTTAATAGTTATTTCTGTCCTACTTTTGGACAGTCTCAGGAACTTTTTATTCTCTATTCATATAAAATGATATATTGATTTAATTTGTAATCAATTTGTATTTAATAAATGCATTGGATTGTCTCTCCAATATCAATACATTTAAAATGATTGATAATGTTTATTTGATGATTAAATTTAGTACCTAGAAATCTAATGATATCTCCTAAATTCTTAAAATTCTTACTTATAAGAGTATCTTATGTATATTCACTTTGATTTATTTTAAATGAATTGTTTGCATAATTTTTAATGATGGGATTATTAATGCCCTTTAGCTATTTGAGAAAAGTATTTTTATTATTTGTATAAATCTTCAATATATTTTTACCATATAACTGAAATTAATTTTTAATTTTTTAAGTGCATTAGCCAGATAATAGACAAGTGAAAAATAGTAGTATATTTCCTGACTTCTCGTCAAATTACTTTAAAATATATGTTTCTTCCTTAGGCAATAGTTAGTACATATGGATTTCACTAGGCTAATTTTCAATTAATTACTATGTCATTTAATATCAGTGATGATTTTCCTTTCATAAATGAAAAAAATGTTTCTAATATGTTTTGTATTCAAAATCAGATAATGAATGTACTTCTCAGGGGGGACTCTTTATTCATTAAATATGTTTTTAATGAATTATCCACATATAATTCTCAGAAAAATGTTTATAATTTGCTGCTAGTAATGATTCCTACTTTCGTAACCTCGTTCATTTAAGGGTATTTAGGTATATTTTGATTTTCAGTTATCTATACTCTAGGCCCTCTCAAACTTATTCTTTATAGGTCCAGATAGTAATATTTTAGACATCTGGTTCTTCTGATCTCTGTTGCAAATATTTAACTCTGGCATTGTAGTACAAAAGCATAGAAAATAGGTAAATAAAAGGATATACCTGTAAATCGGTACAAATTTGTTTAGAAAAACAGATGGCCAGCCCGTGGGCCACAGTTTTCAGCCTCTGTTGTAGATTACTGATACATAAATGGGTAAATCAGTAAATAGAGTGAAGCTGTCTGAATATGATAACACACTGTAACAAACTTCACCATTTCAATTACTAAAACTTAATGTTTACATCATAATATTACCCATCAAAAGCAATGTTTGATTCTTTAATATTCACTTAGAAACCCTAGACTAATAAAGTTGTTTTTTTTTTTCCTGTACAAATTTAAGAGCAGAGAGAAGTTTGAAAAATAAATGAACAGATATTTAGGGTTACATGGAACAATATCAAAAATCTAAGAGATCTGTAATTGGAGTCTCAAAAAGAGACATAATATTTGAAGAAATAATAGCTGAAATTTTTGCAAAAGTAGTGACAGATACAAATTTATACAGTCAAGAAACCCAGCAAAACCCACATATAATAAAAACAAGGAAAATTATGTAGGCTTCTCATCAAGCTATTGAAAACCAAAGATAAAAAGAAAATCAAGATGAATCTTATGAGCAGAGAGGGGAAGCAGCATATTAAACACAGAGGAATAATGCTTTGAATAGTTATTGACTTTTTTCCAGAAACAGTGGAGTCCTGAAGACAGTGGAACAACGTATTTTTTTAAGTGCCACCTAAATTGATTTTTACATCCGCTGAGAATATCTTTTAAAAATGAAATTGATATAAAAATGTTTTCAAATAAAAAAACAAAGAAAATCTCTTGTCAGAAAACCTGAACTTTAAGAAATGCTAAAAGAAGTTCTTTAAGATGAAGTATAATGATATGAAATGGTATTAAATTATATTAAATCTGGAAGAAGAATCAAAGAAAGTAATGAAGAAGGATATATTTTTCCTTTTAATATTTTTAACAATGTATTATTATTTTAAAGTAAAATTATATCAGTGTCTTTTAGGATTTAAAACACATGTAGACATAGCATGTATATCTATAGTATAAAGGACTTGAAGTGGGCAAATAGTTACATGCAGTAACAGGGTTTCCACATTTTATGTCAGGTAAATATGTTACTTCTAGCAGACTATGAAAACTTATGGAGGTCTGTTTTAATCTCAAGAACAATCACTGAAAATATGTGCAAATAGTTTTATCTAAAATGTCATTAAATAAACTAAACTAAAAGTCTACAAATATTCCAGTAATACAAAAAAAGCAAGAAATGAGGGTCTTAAAATTTATATTAGAAAAAAAATTGAAGTTAAAATTATATCCTTACACAAAAGACTCTTCATTGTATGATTCATTTCAGTGAATTTCTAGAAAAAGCCAGGTTAACAAGTGCTAGAAAATAATCAGAATTGTTTTCTTTGGGTAAATGAGTACAGGAATTGAAACAGAAGGAGCCACGAAGGAAATTTCTGTAGGGATGACTTTCTCTCTTGTTTGGGTTTGTGATTACAAACTGCATATTCATGAAGCTTGATTATCCCTTGGGCAACTGAAAAGATCCATAGTAACAAGTTAAAAAATATTAGAAAGAGCATTCTTGGACCAAACTACAATAAAATTAGAACTCCATGACAAAAGAAAAAATCAAAAACAAACTCTTCTTGAAATTTCAAACATTTTTATTAATCAACTATTGGGTCTAATGTAAAATACCGACTGAAATTGCAGAACATCTTGGAAATAATAATGAAAAACAAGCAACTAGAATTTATGGAATAGCAGTTATAAGAAAAAATAATAATAA
Organism: Vicugna pacos; assembly: GCF_048564905.1. Taxonomy (NCBI): domain Eukaryota; kingdom Metazoa; phylum Chordata; class Mammalia; order Artiodactyla; family Camelidae; genus Vicugna; species Vicugna pacos. The sequence continues at coordinate 93,112,301 of NC_132987.1, forward strand.
ATAAATTTATATTAAAAAGGTCAATACAAACACAAAATATGATTTATACATGATTTTGTTTATACTTATATGTTTTAATCATATTAAAGAGATAAATAACAAAACAGTGACATAAAAAATACATAATGATAAAAGCTAGAAAAAGCAAGTTTAAACCAATAGTGAAAGACTGTATTTAATCCAGATATCCTTCAATAAGGAATTAATTGAATAAACTATAATACATGCACCCAGTGTGAGACTGTGGAGCTTGAAAAGAAATGAAGACGTGTTTTATATACTGATATTAATAGCTTCCTTGGATATGTTAAGTAAAAATAAGTTACACAATATTGTGAATAGTATGCTTCCATTTATCTAAGAAAGAATGTATTATACATGAACAAATGCATGTATATAGTTTATATCAAACAACAAACACACAAACATGAAATAAACCAGTAAGTTATGGTTATCTATTACGCACATATAGAGAGAGAGAACAGGGTAGAGAGCACATGAAAGAGAGTCATAGTTCTCTGTTTTGTGCAATTAGCTTTGGATGCATAGACATGTTTTCCATAATAATAAAGCAAAATTATATTAGAAGAGCAAATCCTAAAAAATAAAACTAAGATAAAACAAATGAATTTAGTTATATCTAGCCATTTGCATAGCTCATATAGAGCAAATATGTCAAGTGATTTTTAAAATGCAGCAATCTGACTGATGGGATATGTCCCAAAGAGAAAAGGAACTGTAAAGAAAAATATAAACTGTTTGCACTATTTATATTGTTGATAATAATATTGGTATTTTTATTCTGAAAATATCTTGTAGGAAAAAGCAAGTTATTAATTATGACAATGAAATTATGAAGCCAATTTTTAAGATAAAGAACACATAATCATAAAATCAAAGAAGTAAAGATCCTGGATATGATCTGGAAATATCAGAATGAACTTACAATTTATTTTCTTATTAAGATATATATGTATGTGTATGTGTACTTTCTAGCTTTATCCCTGGAAAAGGAAAAGATACAATGACCAATGACTATCACTGTTGAAAGATTATGACCTCTTAATATCATTCCCACTAATGTGAATGAGGAGAACTGATTCCAATTCTATGACAAGAAATTCACAAATATTTTGTCATACAAAGAAAGAAGGAAAGATTAAAGATTAGAGGTCATGTCGAGAAGATGTAGAAGCTGTCCCAAATTTGCTCCCATTGGCCATAGATGGGGCAGCTTTGAGCATCACTAAACCTAATAATTTTCAAGTATTGAAACATGTTAATTTGAATCCAAGGTATCGTGTTACTCAAAAATGTATAGTAATAGCACATAGATCACCTTTGAATTATTCTGGAAAGCAACTTCAAATTCTGAATATTTGCAAATGAAGAGAAATAAACTTTAAATTTGCCTCCCAGGGCAAACTCTGCCTCAGGGCAGCAAAGAACCTCTAAGGGAAAATTGCTCTTTATAGTGTCGCAGCTAGACGTGAAGAAGGGTTGATAGAATTTGCAATCTGTAAGGAAATAATGGAACTGAGGAGCTAAATTCATCATTAATTATGGAATAGGAAAAATAATTATCATCATTTATGTGTTTTCCTGATGGAAGACTACACATCCTTTGAAGTATTCTTGGAAAAAACAAAACAAACAAGCAAACAAACAAAACAGAATCAGACCAGGATTATAGAGTTCGCATTCATTTTAAGGAAAATGCAGGTGACACGGCACTATGGTCAATGATATTGCATGGAGATATTTAGCAAAGTCACGAAACAAGATAAGTGGCCCAGTTTCTTCAACATTTTTGTGAAGTAATCAATATAGAGGTAGGGATATTATAAGCTAAGGGAATGTCAAGAGAAATATAAATGGCAAGTACTGACCTTTTTGTCGTGGTTCCTGATTGAAACAAATTGTAAAACCAGTTATAAGGCATCAGACAATTGAGGAAATGCAAACACTGGCAGATTATTTAATATTAGAATTACTGTAAATTTTTTTAGGTGTGAGTGGTTTGGGGCATATGTCTATTTTAATTAAAGAGCTTCTGTCTTAAAAATAAAATGCTAACTGATAAGCACTAACTGACCATAATATTGACAGATTCCCGAGTCAGGCCTTTTATTTATGCAAATTTTCGACTTGAATTGGAAATCAGTTTTGATTTATTAACCAAAGTTTTGGATTGTGTTGTACTGAAATAATGATTTCCAGATTAGATAGATATATAGGCAGATTAGATGGATAATTAAATAGATAGATATACTCGTACATATATACATACATACATTCCTGTGGTGATGGATGGATGGATGAATGGGTGGATGGAATAGGGGAGAAAGAGTGTGACAGGTGAGGTGGAGGAGAGGAAGGCAGGGGGAAGGAGAGGAGGGAAATGGAAGGGAGAGGAAGGCAGAGGAGCTTAGGGAAAGAATGTGCTATATGTACATGCAAATGCACACACTGTCTCATAAACTTACTCGTCATCCCAAATTTTCCTCTTTTACTGTGATTTAATTCCCTCAACACCTTTTTTCCTTTCCAACGTTTCTCCCAAAGGGGAAATGGGAAAAACTTAGGTCTCTGGTAAAATTTTTCTTGCTTTATTATCTAGGTTAAATGATTGTAGCAGCTTGATAAATAATTAGGTGTAAATTTATTTGACAGGCAAATAAAATGATCTTTATTAAACTTGGAAAAATGCACAGATGAATAGCATGAAATTTAACATAGAAATTTTAAAAAAGTGTTCCATGTAGGGTATTGATAACTGAATGATGGGGAATCATGAAAAAATATTATCTATGTAAATAAGAACTAGAAAATTAATTTAATGAGAACATCGCTATTGTGTGCTTTGAGGGGATTGTCTGGTTTCTTTAAATGAGGAAATCTAACTTAATTGACAAATAAAAAGATACCAGAATTATCATTATTTACTTCTTTGTTTGGTTTATTATATGAATTACATTATGTAGAACAACATAGTTCAACCAAGAATTCCTTAAGTAAGATGATTTATGCAACATATCATTTATGTGATCATTTTGTACAACTAAATATTAAGTCTGGCAGGAAATTCTGCCTTGGTTATTGGCAAAAGAATTACGCAAAATAAACTAGTCCTTAAAAGTGAAACCTGAAAATTATTTAATAACAGCAGTAAAAGGAGTGTGCATTATTTTGCTGTATTAAAAATCACTCTTTGTGGAAGTGTGATGATATGATTCAAGAATAGATACAAAGTTCAAGAATAAACTCTACTTTCTTCCTATTTTTGTTCTTCAGCTACCCTGCATGTGTTCCAACTTACAAAAAAATATGTGTCCACCAAGTATATAGCTGTAAAATTCTACAATCCTGTATAACAAATTAAAACAATAAGTGCAAATTCAATGAAAATACCATTCATTGATTTTTTTCAATATCAAACACTGTAATACCCTTTCTTTTGTTTAGATACAGTGTCCTACTGCCTTCTAAAAATGCATAATAATGTATTATTGTTCTCAATTAAAATGAATTGTATTTCGAGAATTTTTGTCATCTTTATGACACTTCATAGCTAACTATTCATGTGGAGTGAAAGCCATAGACCAATTTATTATTTCTTTTATAATTCTCACTGCCATTTTCTCTGAAGACAACTTAATTGAACCTCAATGAGTTAATTCTACTATTCATCCCCTACACAATGTAAATAAATGTCTATAATTTTTCCCTCTTTATATCTGAAGGATGTTCAAACTGTAATCAGAGTCATGTATTAAGATTCGGTCAGTTTTATTTTGTACAACATTTCCAGTATGAAATATGGAATCTGTGCATTTAATATTTATCTTTATATTATTTATCTGTTGTGGAAAATAGCATTTTTTTAAGGTTTACAGAAGTTAGTACTCTAAACTCAAGATTTCATTGCAAAATAAATAGTAACTCTTACTGAAAAATATACTACCTTAGTTTTATTGAATATTCGTGACAAAACATTACTTATGGACTGGATAAATTGGAGATTTAAATTGGTCACTCTTAAAATAGTAAAGTATGCCTGTAAGATCAATTTGGAAAAATATAAGAATACCTCTTAAATTTTATACTATAAATATCCCTTTTGAAGTGTATGGGTTTTATTTATGCAGGATCTGCCACATTGCTTTCTGCTCATCACAGGATAGCATATTAATCTCTGATAATATTCCTCACCCTCCCCTCCCCACACACAGTTTCAATATTGATGCTAAGTGTTAATCTTTAAGTTTTTAACAATGGAAAGTCTGTAAATTTAGAAAAGGGATGCATTATTATATACTTTTTAAAGTACAGACAGACAACATTCCCTCGAGTTTTACTAAATTTTCGCTTATCTTGGCATGTCTGTCTGTATCCATCTAAATTCAATTAGGTCTGTTTTCAAAAATTCCCTTGTGGTTCCCAGTCTGGATTTTTTAAATAAATGGATCATAGAGTTTAGATATTTCAATCATGTTTTACCTTTTGTTCCTTTAGTGTTGCAAAGTCGAGTTTGTTTTTGTTTTTGTTTTCCATTTTTTTAGGTTTCATGAACTTCAAGGCTTGTTAGGCCTGGGAAAGGAGCAAGATATTTATCAATTTAGAAAAAGCTTATTACTATTTTGTAGTTTCAAGAGTGTGGCTTGCCTTTCTATTCTATACAGTATTACTATGTAGCTCTGATTATGAAATAAATCTTGGTATAGCTATAAGAGCATTCCTCAGCCTCAGTAGTTTTGTTTTTTTCTAGAAGACTTAGCTTAATGCAACTTCCCTCTGCTTAGCTATTTAAACGTCAGTGATCTAACAAAAATTCCAAGGTGGTAAGTTGGGTCAGTGTGCAGTAGAGAGATCTTTCAGACTGTGTTTTCTTTTATCTCTTTGTTTTATGAACACTTCCACATTTGGCTGTCTTATGCCCTCTGGGAGATCAACCAACCTCAGTATTTTCTTAAAGCCTTTTTTGAACTTCCTCTACCTTTATTATGAGAATCATGAAGTCTTTCCTCTGAACCTTTTCCAGTTGATTAATGTGGTCAGTGCTGTGTCTTTGTGTGAGCCACTTTGATTCCTCTCCCTGGGACTGTATTCACAGTTTTTTATACTTTTTTGTTCCTTATTGATTCTCCTGCTAAGAACTTCTCTTTTTTTCCCTAGGACATTGAGATTCCACATTGCACATCCAATTCCTTTAGCTTTTAAGGTTCTTACTGAATTGTGCATTCTACAGCAGGCCTGGGAGAAACCGTTAGAGCAGAGAGGATTCCATGTCTTCAGGCACTCTCAAGAGGAAATCAAAACTAAAATAAAAATCAATAAATAAATGAACCCCAGTAAATTATTTAAACCCAAGTATGGAATGTTGAGAGAAAGCTGCTATAAATTTTGTACTATGGAATGTTGAAGACATATATGTTTGCAAATATCATCTAGTTCAACACTTCATTTTACAGAAGAAACTGAGATAAAAGGCCAAGCAATGTGTTAAATATGATCTGAAACAGGAAGGGAATTATGGTAACAAAGTCAAAGGAAATAGATCTCAATCTCTTCTTTCCAAACTTTTGCAAACTTTCAAACTTCAAAAGGAATTGCTGGAGTCTGTGATATGGTTAATGGTTAACTATTCCAATTCATTCAACAAATGTGTATCAAATGCCTACTACATATTGTTTGCAATGAATATACAATGATGAGTAAGACATGTTCCTGCCATTTAATGAACCACAGTGAAAAGTATGGGGTACATATAAAAGATATAACACACAGTTGTACATGCAGTAATTCAGGAATGAGTGATCTATTGCTTGAATATTAGTGCCAGCGAATGTCTTTATTGATAAAGTTAATAATAAAATATTATTTTAATTGCTATCATGTTGTAAACTTTAGATTTTCTTTTGGCAGACACCAAAACTTCCTATAAAGTAGACAAAAGAAATCCTATTTAGATGAGCTATGATTTTTTATATTAATTTTGTAAAATATTCAGCTCATCACATATTTAAAAGCATTATATATTTTTTTCACATACATAGAATATATAGAAATCCTTGGGATGTCTGCTTAAAGCAACAGATAAGAATTTTTGATTTGTATATTCAATACATCTTATGCATAGACCATGTAAAATCTTTGAAGAGATTTGAGAACAGTTTAATTAACTTAACTACTTTCCCTTACATGCTCTGAAACAGTAGACAGTATCTTAGTGAATGTCCAATTAACACCTTTTCTGGATTAGCTTATGTTCTTCTTTCCTACTGTAAGTTATACACTGATGTCTAGGACAACCTAAATGCTTGGCATGAGGAAGCTCCTCTCACATGTACTTTGATTCTTACCAGGTGAAAAGCTTGTTCTCAAACCCTACCTTGAGTTCCTGAACCCAATTCCAACATGTGTGCATTGGGAAGAAGGGCTCCCCATACTAAAAAGCCATTCTTGAACCCCAACAGAGTGTCTTGGAATTCAAATCAATTATGACACTGTCTATCAGAGAAGGTATCAGATTCTACATGTGTAGGGTCCAGTCCTGCAAGATTACACACACACACACACACACACACACACACATAAAGTGAAATAAAGAAAATGTTGAAGTGTGCATGTACTATGGTTTTGCTTGAAGACTGTTGTTGCACATGTATAATGTGTCTTAAATTTACTTGCAACCAATGACTATATTATTTTCATTTCTATTTGTTTGAATTCATTTGTTGATCTAGGGATAATAGCAAAGAATATGTTGCTATTGCTAAAAGCAAGAAACTTGGCTTTATTTCCTGTAATTTTTTAAAAACTTAAATTGTTTTTGAAATTCACTATCACTCTCGTCCCAATAGTTATTATTTTAACAAATTTTTGTGGAATCTAAAGCAAAGGGTAAAAAAAAAATTATACTGTTGTCTCTACTTTTACTAGGAAGACCAGTCTCTTTTCTTCAGTTCATTTATTTTGTGGAATGCAAGCTAATTTTACATTAACTATTGATAGTGCCAAATGCAGTTAGAAAAGTAATATTCTCACACACATACAAACAAAAGCCATAAAGAAATAAGAAGTGCCAAAGACATCTTTTTTTTTATATTTCAAAATTTGAATAATGTTTACAGTGGCCAAGAAAAAACTCTCCTATATTTTAGTGACAACATTTTTGAAGGGAAAATCTCTGATATTTTTCTTTCTAATTTTCCCTTTTTTATAATATAGGTTTATATATTTATGTTTCAAAAAGAGAGGAAAATGATGTGAGTCAAAATAAAAGAGCCATGACCCCTGATCATCATTAACTCAGAAAATATCAAAGATTAACGATGATGGATGAGTGTGAGGGCAGAACAATGCTCAAATACATTATCATCTGTTTTAATGTTACATTGAACAGATAGGTTAAGTCAGGAAATTAGAAGTATAATTATGTATATCCCTATATGAAACGTGTTAACCATAGGTTGGAAGAGAGGTGAAAATAATTTCACATTAAAAGATTCTAAATTATTACTAATATTAAGCTACCTTTATTGACTACACCTACTACAGGTCAAATGCAGTTCTGGGTACTGAAAATGCAAAGGCATAAATGTCATGGACTTCCAGTGAGCTTCCAAATTAATAGGGAAGACAGACCTGTTATGGTCTTCCTTGCACAAATAAAAGAGGGTGACTTCTAAACTGAGCTGTGAGTAATAAATCAGAACATCCACAGTGTTTGGAGGAGGAGTGGGACAATAAAATAAGGGTAACAGCAGTGGGTATGCTAATCCTACAGAACTCATGAGCTAAGGCTCCGAGGCAAAAGACAGAATATCACATTAGGAGAAATGAAATAATTGTAGTTGGAGGTTAGGGTGAAAGTGTATCTGCATGTGCGCACACAGAGGTGCACCCTCATTTGTACTGGAGGCCTCACAGGATGGACAGGTTTAGGAGCAGCAATCTGTTTGGAAAAAGAAGCTTGAAAATACGGTTGCTTCACCCTTTTCGTAAAATGAGTAAATGCCAATTTTCTATACCAGAGTGATGGCTGGGTCAAGCCATTGAGGTAGAGCCTTTCCAGCCTGCCGTCTCCCAAATCTCTATGGATAAATGGGCTGGGCCAAGGCACTGAGGAGCCTTCTAATCCTTGTTAAGGAGGTTGGACTTTGTTTTGAAGGCAGAGTGGTGTCGTTGGAGGGTTATAAGCAGAGAAATGGGCATGACCGCAATGTGTTTTTAAAATCACAGTAAAAACTGGGTGAAAAAAAAGTAAGATTAACAGCAGAAAACAGATTAGGAGACTGACATTGGAGAGGGACATGTAAATTGTTTGAGAGAAATTGTCCCTGACATCTGGGACCTTTTGTCTAGGTCTTGGTATTCTCCTGTTGAACATAAACAATTTCATAGAATATCAGCATCAGTAAAGTCACTCTGACCATAATGGTTCAAAACAAAAACAAGACCACTTTGTACTCAGGTCTGAACACAGAAAATTAATATTGTCCAAACCATAAAGATGATCAGACTAAAATGAAGGACCACTGCTTCTTTACCAATTAAGTTTTACCCTCCCTCTAGACTTTTAAATAAGAAGATACACAGACACAGAATCTCTACCCCTGCCCCCATTTTCTGACAGTAAAACCAATCTAATCTAAGAGCAAAACCCCACCTATTAAACTCTCCCCAAAATCACAGAACACAAGTCTAAAATGTATAAGAAGTCCTGTCTAATGCCTTCTTACTGGATGCCCAACAGTCTCTTCTACTATGTGTATGTCTTTCCTTACTATAATGCAAGTATGTTCCTAGTTGTCTTTGCTAAAGACATTGGTCAGATAATGTAGCTAAGAAAATATTCGGTCACTTGCTTGATTTTTAAATTAAGATTTAATAAATTGAATGAGTATCTTACTTGAACTGTCTCAGAGCAAAAGTAAAGGGAAAAATTTTGAAACATGGATTATTAGAGAGAGGAAATTCTTTACTTGAGTTATTGGTCTCTCTCTCTCTCTCTCTCTCTGCTGGTCCTAGAAGAATGCATCTTCAGATTTCTTTTAAAATGATTGTATCCCAAAATAGCAGATATTTTATTAAAAAGCAATATGATTTTTATTATGTTAACCACCATTAATGCTATAGTACTATAAGTACTTTCCACTTATCTTACTCATTAGGTTATTTCAAGAACATCTTCTAAAAGAATAGGTTTTTCTTTCAACATATTTGGTTATGTATATTGTGACTCCTATTAAATTTCCATAGCAGTGTTACTGAACCAAACTTGGGTCTACTCGCCCATGCTCAGTAAAGCCAATTTACTGACACCCGATTGTGATGAAGTGTTTATTGCAGGACACCAAGCAAGTTCTCGCCTTTTAAGCAGTACCTGCCCTGGACTCCTTGCTTGGCGCTCTATACTAAACACTGCACTTTCCTTCACCAGAAATGGCTGTCAGTAGACAGAACCAAGTTTGGTTCGATAACAATAGAACTAAGAAACATAGTTTTTAAAAATTATTCTTTGTTTATTCTTTAATACCAATATTTTCTATGCCTTGAATAGTAAAAAGATACTTCTCTCTATCAAATTGTGATCAAGACTAGGTAACTAGTGTGAAATAGAATTTTAGTTTTTTTTCGTATTTATTAAATCAAATTCAGATTCATCCATTGATAGTTAATACTAACATTTTTTGCAGTTTATCATAGATAAATAACCACAATATTATATTTTTTGAAATATAAAGATATAAATATTCGTGCAGTTTTTAACTAGTTCTGAATTTATGAAAGTATCTGTTAATATTCTTGTACTTCAAAAACAATCTGAAAAAACCTGGGTTCCTATGGCTGAATATTCATTATTTTATGTATATTTTTATAGTGAAGTATATGGATGTTGTGTCACATAAAACAAAGTAATATACAACAGCTTGATATAGAATATCTTAAAATATTTAAGCCATAGGATACATAGCTGATATGAAGAATAATCATAGGAAAAATTTTGAGTGTATCATTTGAAATGTTTTTCTAGTCCTCTGATTATTATTTTACTATTTTTTGACTTTTTGAATTGGCTGCATTTTGAATTTACTAGGTGAGTTTATTGGGCATAATATGCAAGAGTATTTATCTGTTAGTCAGAGTTCTTCAGAGAAACAGAACCAATAGAAAGTGTGTCTAAAAATAAAAAGATTTATTTTAAGGAATCGACTCACATGAATATGGCGGCTGCAAATTCAGAATCGCCAAGATAAGATTGCAGACTGGAGACGCAAAGAAGACTTGATATTGCCGCTCAAGTCTGCAGGCAGTTTGGAGGCAAAATTGCCTCGTCCCCAGAGGACCTCATTCTTTTCAGCTAATTGGCTGAGACCCACCCCTATGGAGAGGAATCTGCTTTACTCAAAGTATATCGATTTAAACATTAATCTTATCTAAAAATTACTTCTCAGCAACACCTAGACTGCTGTTTGAAATACATGAGTATTGTGGCCAGGTGAAATTGACATATAAACTATTCACAATTTGTAGTATCATTTACATATCATTGGTTTGTTGAATATTTATTCCTCACACTATGACTAGAGCTGCACTGCATTCATTATCCTTTCCCACCTAACTTCACTAGCTTTCGGAAAAGAGGAAATATTGTTGTGAGCTGGTCTTGAGATGAGTTAAGGCTGTGGGACCCAAGGCCACGATCGGAGCATTGAGATAAGTTACAGCCGTGGGACCCAAGGCCACGATCAGAGCATGTTTGTAGCATGCGGTAAATAATTGCTCCATGCATGCATCAATTATATAAGATTTAGAACAAAGAAAATAGAAGTACGCATGTGCTAGAGATATTCTGTAAGCCTAATGAACAAAGAAACTCAGACTGCGCATGTGTTGACAAAAAACAGATAAAAGCAGGACAGGTGCATCACAGAGGCATCTCCCTGTGGCAATAAAGTGTTGTTAACCCCATGGTGTCTCCGGCTGAAGCCTGTCTGGTTGAAGTCTGTCCGGGGAAGTCCGTGCATTTTTTCGTTTGGGCCGCTCACCTCCTAGAACCCCACATCAGCCTCCCTCAGCTGACAGTTGTCTCCCATCTTGAGATGAACCCAGACTAATTACACTGGAGTGTTTACACTAGAGCAAAATATGAATTTCTTCTGAAAAGGATGTGACAGTAATATGTTTTTACCATAAATATTTGTTAGTGGGGCTGATTGTGTCACTTGTGTTAAGGAGGTAAGTGTTTAAAAAATGCTGAGGTATTTCAACTTTAAATATCTGATTATAGGCCAGATAGTTAAAAGATTAAGCTGTTCTCAAGCTAACACCTGTTTTCTTGAATGAATAAAAATTTTAAAGTGAAAAATGTAAAAAAGATGTGGAAAAATAAAAAAATGTTTTCTTCATGAATCTCTATTATAGCAAAAGTACAAATACTTGTTTTCATAATAGTTATATGTTTATAAAATGAACCATTAATTTTGAGGAAAAGTCTAAACATCCTGAATCTTTGAATGAATTGTTCTTTCATGGATCAACTAACTGGCAGAATTACAGCTTACTCTCTCTTGCCCCACTCTCTTCTTCCTTTTTCCTTCCTCCCTCCCTCCCTTCTTTTCTTCTCCCTTCCTGTCTACTTTTTCTTTTTGTAAGCATCCTGCATTCATTTTCATTTACAGAGTTACAGAAAGTTAAGTTTAAAAAGAATGCTCAGAATTTTAGAAGAGGATCTTTTTCCTTCATTACACCTATGCAGAGTATCTAGTACTTACTTTTAACAAGGTTTGATTGCATCCACAGTGAGTGAAGTATTTAAGCACTTTTCATTGTTTTAAAGGCATGATCAGTGTAGATCTGCATCTTTTTTTATTCTAAATGCTTACAAGCAAAAGAATGAAAACAATGCAAACAATTGTTTAAATGTTTATGTGACTTTGTATTCAGAGTTTAATTAGTTAGAAATAGCTCTGATTGCCGTGACACATAAAATTAGTAGCACAGCATACATATAAAGAAAATTCCAATTCTGCTAGCTTTAACTCAGTAAGTATCTGTTCTGTTATTGCTGATTTCGGTTAAGTCCAACACAGAAAATAGCACAACAGAAGCTTCAAACACAAGGTAATGGCACTTCCATAACTCATTACATTTAGTGGGAAGTGTTCACACAAGTAACAAAGAGCAGAAAGTTTAGCTAATAAATCTCCAAGACTTTTACTTTTTTCTCTTTTTTTTTTTTTTACTTTTTTTTACACTACACAGACATTATTCTGTGTTTCATCATCTTAGATGGTTAATAGATGGTTGGAACATTTGGAGAAAAGAACCTGCAAAAGTTGTTATCAAAACACTACACACATGCAAAAACAATGTGGGAAGGGGACCATAGCTCATTAAAATGACTTATTAAAAAGCTTTTGCTATTTTTCCCAGCAGTATTGGCAATATGAAAAAAATCTTGCTAAGAATTACGTAAGTCTTTCAATGTTCTAGAGGAACATTGGATGTTTTATGAAAGTTTCATACTTTAGATTGGCTTCGGCATGTATAATAGGGTTTGAAGGTATAAAAAAGTAGCAAACAAGCTTATTCGCAGTAATATAAAAAAACTGATTTAAAAATAGTGAAGAGAGATATACTACTTTATTTCTCAGAGTCTCTATTTCTAGATAGACCTATAATACTGACTCTTACCTTGAGGTCCGTACATAAACATCAAGATTATTTGGATTCCCTGAAGTTATGTAGAAAGTTTTGTTTTATTTTGATGCATATTTGTACTTTTATTCTAGTGTTTAAGGAAAAAATACTGATATTCGGACAAGGCACACTAATTTGGTGAAGGTTTTTACATATGTCAAATATCACCCTGACATTTCCAGCATCCTTAGTTCTGACTACATTCTTATAGAGAGGTCAAGTTTCTCTCAAAAAGCTATCACTAATTCTTTTGGGATTTTCTTGACAATGTCTGATTTTAATTTTTTTGAGATATGCAAATTGCTGGCATTTATATCAATTACAGAAAAATAGAGAAGACTGAGTAGTAATCTAAATCATCCCAGGTACTTAATGTAACATTTCAACACAGGACAGTGGCACCTCCTGTAATTCAATTCTTGAAGTCTAGGTTTTTGAATAAAACAAAAAATCTTTTTGATAGATAAACAATATTGTTTCCTTCCTTCTCTCCTTCCTTCCATCCTTCTTTCTTTCCTTCTTTGATGCAGAATTAAAGTAGATCCATTTGTCACTTTAAATAAACATACAAAAGTGGCCATCCTATTCCATTATGCTAAGACAAAAATATCATCATGACAAGCTCAATAAAACATGTCTCAACCATAGGGGAAGAGGAACTATATTAAACATCATTAATTGTTTTCCAAAATCTTCAAGTACCCGGGACATTACAGTGAAGCATCATACTAAGAATTTGAAGTTGTAGACTGAGCTTCTAACTTGGTTTTAATGAGGACTACTAAATCTTGACAGACAACTTTGCCCAGGCACCTTCACAAGAAATTGAATGCAAGGAATGTGCAATATGAAAAATGTGTAATATATTCTAATAAAATAGAGATTCAAATGATCAAGGAGCATGTGTCATTGTAAAGTGATCTCTATTTTTTTTAATTAAGATTTGACTGTCTCTCTTGATCTAGGATAAAATATTCACAGAGACTGTCTACAAACAACTCAGGAACCAAAACTTAGTTAATTAGAGCCACAGTCCATGGTGGGAATAGAGGAACAATGGCATACTTAGTACCTCATTGCCTTTGTGATCATGTGAGAGAAGAGACACAAAATATATTGACTCTTTGGTAGCATCACAGAACAGAAGACTGGAGATGGAGTGATCTTTAAATTTTCTATAAAAAAGATGGGGAGTTTGGTTTTTCCCTCCACTTTTTATTACATGACTCTATGCCTTCTTACAAACTTGTTCTTCTGTTATATTTTTATATTTCCTCACATTTTCCTGATTTCCCCACCAAGTCATTATAAATGTAACAGTTTTCCTTTTTTTTTTGTCTGTCTGCTCTGAAGTCTCTAACTCAGTCTTTCTCATAAAATCAACAATAGAAGTGACTAGACAGTGTAGAGAACCAGAAAGTTAAAAAAAAAAATTAAATAAGCAGGGAGCAGGTAGCATCTGTTCTCTCAGAAATTATTCTAAGACTCATTCCAAAACTCAGAATCACACTGTTACTTTAGTCTCTCTGTGTCCAGGAAATAATGCCAAGTTGTGGGGTATCGGGTAGGCAGTGTTCCCTACGCTGCATCTGCTGATGCCACTTGAAGTTTCACTCCCTCTTCTGGACTAAAGGTTGTGTCCCCTCAAAATTCATATGTTGATGCTCTTACCCAGCTGTGTGGCTATATTTAGAGACGTGTAAGGAAGTAATGAAGGTTAAATAAGGTCACAATGGGGGACTCTGATCCCATAGGATTAGTGTTTTTATGAGACACCAGGGAGCTGCTTGCTCTCTCCATGTGCCTGCACCTCGGAAGGACCATGTGGGATGAAACAGCCATCTGCACACCAGGAAGAGAGCCTTTTCCAGAAGCCAAACCCTGCTGGAACTTTGATCTTTGACTTTCCAGCCTCTAGAACTTTGAGAAAATAAATTTCATTTGTTTAAGCCACCTGGTCTATGCGATTTTATTATGGCAGCCCAAGCTGACTAATACATTCCCTCTACTCCAGACCTCAAGTCTCAAAACTCCTTTAGTATTTAGATTTACTCTAGCCTACTGATTTCCTAACTTTTGTTACTATCAAGACAGCCCTTCTACATCAGAGCATTCACAGTTCTGTTTCTGTGTCTTCAATGGTCAGGTTAAAACGGCCCGCTCCATATGCCTACTACCACCATGAACTGTTGTATCCAAAAAGGGAAATATAAAAGCTGGGGACTTAACTTTGGTGATATAGTAAAAATTCTTGCCCCACAAAGATAGGTTAGGAGAACAATGAGCAGAGATAAGAAGTTCTTGGGCTGCAGGACGCCTGGATATTCAGAGCCTGAGGGCAACACCACCAGGACCTCGAAGGTGGGAGAGGCTAGACCTGTTCTCATCTTTCATTAAAGCTGTTGGTCTGGAAAAAAAAAAAGAGAGAGAGAGAAAGAAAGAGAGAGAGAGAATGAGATTAGAGCCCTTTTATTCTGTGAGGCAATAGGCAAAAGAGAAGGCTGAGGGAGAGCTAGCCCCTCCTTTATATGAATAGGTATGAATCCTACGTATGCTTTTTTTTTTTTTCTCTTTCTGTGAATCTTTTCTCTCTTGCAGTTTGTCTGACAGCATTTAATAGAGTTTGGTTATCCCTTTTACCTTGTGAGCAATGAAGCCCTGAAGAAAGCAGATCTATTTTAATTCTAAATATCTGGTGCTATTTAAAACATCAGTGGACTTTGATAGTTTTTATGTTAAAGCACTCTGAATCCTGACCCAATTCTGTCACTTGGTTGTTTTTCGTTTCGTGTGTTTGCTGTATATTTGCAATTTTATATATTTGGAGATTGTCTCATAGTTTTCTTTGGTTCCTTTAACATATTTATCGTATTACAAATATAAATTGTTGTCATCAAAACTAAACTGTTCACGAGATTCCTCTTAAACTGATCTTGGAGAAGCACAAAACAAAGACTGATAATTTCAGTGATGGTTATTTACTTTGAAATTTAATGAACGGTTGAATGACATATGAAGGAGAAAATACATAATGTGTAGGTTTTATGAAGTGGAAAATTACAATAGAAGTTTCTCCTTTAGTTTTGTTTCAACTCTGACTTTGGCAGCAGGCACTCCTCTACTTTTCTATATGTAGTTGTATAGGTGACAAGTGCCTGGACATTATAAACCTTTAATATAATTGATCACATTCAATTAGTTTGCATTACTACTTCAAACGACTTTTCACAGTTAACAAAGGAAAAATAACAGCTGACAGATCTAGCCTGTCTCAGGATCAAGGTCAATCTGTCTGGTTGCAACTATAACCACTTTTTTTCAGGACCAAAATAATCTGATAAATTTAGGATTTAGGAAAGTAGAGAGTGTGGTAATTTGATAGGGATTGCACAGAATCTGTATATGGTTTTGAGGAGTATGACCATTTTGACAATATGGATTCTTCCAATCCAAGACCATGGCATATCTTTCCATCTGTTGAACTGCACTTTCTGATACTATCTTTCAGTTTGCTTTTCAAGTCACTTTTACCAAAGAAAGTAGTACAACTAATGCAGTAAAAAGTAGGAATCTATTATGAGTCTGAAAGGACTGTGAAATTTCACTTTTTACATTTGCCACCCTGTTTTACATAGTGATGGCAGGATGGGGCATACTTGTTGAACTAAATGTATTTACCCCATTCCCCAAGAAATTGCATCATACCAAATCCAGGTTTATATTACATTTTAGAAAAGAGTACCTATGTAGTTTATTCTTGTTCAATGGCTGTAAGACCTGAAGATACAAAGAAACTAAAGCAGTGATCTATCTGACATCTATAAAGGTGAATGGCATTTTTCCCAAATGTAGTCACTGAAGATGTCTGGGACTCTTTGCTGTTTCCTAGTCCTGAGATGTCCATATATGCCTTTGCAGAGTTGTCCATGCCATTCTTTATTAAAAATGCAGTTTTAATTTTTTTCCCAGTGTGCAACAGAATAACCATTCTGTTCTATATTCTTAAATTCACTTGAGTACTTATCATACTGTTATTTTCCTCTGTTTCTGCTTTCCTGAAGACTTATAATTCTACTTTATCTTTTCAGACCATTTTTCATTACATACTCTACAAGCACATAAAGTATAAAAAGAGGCATCATTCACCATTATTAAAAACAGATCTTGCCAATCTCCTATGTGTCTCTTAACTGTGAATCACTTGGGCTCCTAACAATATTTCAAGTTCTTTCCTTTAGAGAATCTCACCCCATTTTTAATTGTGATGAATCAATGTCCAGATATGTCATTTTTAAACAGCTGAGATGAAATTTGCCAGCATCACAACTGACATATTTTGGCCTTCTGAAACCACACAGGTGTATCACAGAAGTGAACAAAACATTTGCCTTACTTATAGGATAATTTTCAATTCAAAGGAAAAACAAAAGTAATTTGAAGTCAATAGACCTGTGTGTTTATAAATTTAACAAAAATATTTTATAAGGAGAAAAATCAATTCTATTCATTTGAAAAAATTAAAATAAACAAAACGTCTTGGGTTTCATAGCATTTTAGACTAAGAACAATAACATGAGTTAATAACTTATGAATATTCTAGATAATAGACATTTTTATAAAGCAATATTGATTATAATAAGCTTCCACAAATGGACTAAGTTAGATAACCTACTTTTTTACTTTAGGGTGCGAATAAATTTTTAAATATTTCTCCGGTACTTCGCATTGGGCTTTCTTCCTGAAAGAAAGCTAAGCAGACGTTTCCTGAAGAGGTTTACAGGGAGATGGAAGAATGGAAGCGACACTGAATAAAGCTAATGCAAACAGAACTTTGATTCGGTATTTAAAGCTTCATGAAATCTAACCTTTTAAACTTGTATTTTGCGAGCACACAAATGACCTTTAAAACTAAGTGGTAAAGTCTGTTGTTAGATTCATTGTAGTTTGCTAGTGGTGGTGGGTGTTGGATTTTTTTTCTTGACATATCTTTAGAAATGCTTCTGTGTTCCAATAAATGGTGATGGTTAAATAGCATAAAAAGAAAAAGAAAAGCTGGTCAGAGGAAAATTTTTTGTCTATGCACATCTTAATTTAAGCAGAAAATTGAAGGAATTTTCCAGTGATGCATTAACAAAATCATGTCCTACAATATTTAGAGGCATTGATTCAATGCATGCCTTTTAAGCTGTTCAGCATAGAAGTTAAGGGGGCAAAATCTAAATTCTGAGATTATATGTGCCTCTTTCTCAACATGTGGCCTTGAAAATTTCAATTAGCTTTTCTAATCTTTTTTTGTCATCTGGAAAGTTGAACTAAGACTTTACATTCCTCATTGTGTTTTGTTGAGGATCCAATAAGGCAGTGGTTGTAAATCAATTATTTTGGTACCTGGTTTATGCTCAGAATTCAGTATATTTGAGTAATAATCATGGTATTACTCAGAAAAACATTTGTATAGATTGTTTTTATAATTTACATTTTTATAATTTCTGAAATTTTTGTAATTATTGACTCATTTTTATGTTTCTGTATTTTCTTCTTCAACTATGTTGTAAGCATTGCCTTTGGATGATGTCCTTTTGAGGAGAAGACTGACACAGTGCCAAGTACCATGACTTGGATAATAGTGAAAATCTTTGCTATTAAACAATTCAATTAATGGCTACAAACAACATGAATTTCCCAGTACTCTTCTTGATGGGTTTCTTTGTCTGTTTTTCTCATAGCTTAGTTATTCACGAGAAAAAGCTGAGCTTTTGATGTCTGCCTTGCAGTTCATGAGGTAAGTAGCATCTCAGAAGCTTTTATCTCTACTGCTATTTCTCCTTCATTTCTAGAAGCCAACTTTCTCCCCAAAGAAATACTTTTACTATTTTTCCTTCTTTACTGATTTTCTGGGATGATTATACCATTTCTACTTTTTGTTCTGTGCTTAAACCCAGTGACCTTCTCCCACAGAAACAGAAGCTATTTTCGAAGAAAAGGTATATGAGGTGCATTTCCAAATTACATAGTGTATTTTATTTGGATTCGACCTCTTGAAATGGAGCTCCTACATAGTGTAACTTATTAAGTTCTGGAACTTCAAAGAAATGATACATAATCACTCTTCTCTCTCTATTGTCAGATGTTACTCATCCATGATCATAACAACATTTCTGTGGGATTATCAGGTTTTGTATATTTTAGTCATATACTATATCTTCTAAAGACTGTTACATAAAGCAGTATATAAATATGTGTATGCACATATATAGTGTGTGTGTGGATATATGTATGCATGTGTATATAGGTAAAATAATGTTTTGAATGAATGTTCTTGAAAGATTCAGATAGAGTTTAAAAGATCTAAAGTGAGGAAGCCATATTGGACACTCATATGTGTATTTAGGGACTGGTAGATGTAAAATTTCTGAAAAGAATTATTTATTTTAGTGATGGAAGTGAATGCTTCTCACATTATGAATCACAGGACAATGATAAGAAGTATCACTGATTTCCACTTTAATATGATCTCTGCTTTGCCAGGAAATTGAAAAACAATGGAACCAGGCAAAGTATCAAAGGTAGGGGACTAATTATAGTAATGGTTGGGAAGGATCTTCCGATGTTGCATCTCAAGAATGACAAGAGAGGAAGTTAACATGGGAGAGCACAAACCTGTGCCTTGGGATCTCCAGGAAGAAGAGGTCAGGAGAACTGAAAAAAAAAAAAAAAAAGGTTAAAATTAGCATGCAAAACCTGAAGATTCACAGAGAAAAGTTTAGATGTATTATATGAATACTGAATGGAGGAACAAGGTAAGTCTATAAACACAGCTCTGGCATAATTTTGAGACGTAGGCCCTAATACTGAAGTCTTTGACTTTGTCTTCACTGGGGGTGGAGAGTTCTGAATAAAAACAAATTAATTATAGCTGAAAAGAATCATAAACATGTCAGTGTGTTCTTTTGGATAAAGAAAGTTAGAGCTTCTTCCTGTGCCTCACGAGTTTCTACAGGGACAAAAGATCATGGGTTAGAAATTGTCAGCCACAGCACACAAGATGTATTTCTCATGGGCATGTCCATAATAAGAATATCCTAGATCAGGCTGTGAAGTGAAGGGTTAGGCTAAGACCTGAATTATACACTTGACGAGAAACAGGAAGAAATACAGAAACTCTTCAGTAGAGATACTGTGTTTCCCACATACAAATCTACTGAAAAGGCAGAATAGCTTAAGGCTATTTTATCACCAAAGCTATTTGTTTCTTCAGGAGTTATTTGAACTGCAGACGATATATAACTCCAAAGTTCATTAGAAAGTTTGGACTCAAAGGAAAGGAGAAAAAGTAAGATTGTGTCAAGGTTACAGATAACAGAGCATTTATTTATAAAGCATATTTAATATTATACGGGGCCTTACTTGGGGAGAATATTGGCAAGAATGTATACGTAATATTAATGGTACTCTTTTTAAGCAAAAGGCCATTATAATTACTTTTAAAATATTCTAAAATGTTCTGTTTCATTTTGAAATATTTTGAGAAAATATTTTTTAATAGATAAAGAATTGAAATTTTCTTATACAGTGATTTAATGATTATGATAAACCATTATCCACCTGTGGCAAAATATGAATTAATGGAGGAACTTCAGCTTTTGAAGGGATACTAAAGCCTATGAGTCCAATCCTACCCAGGTCCTCTCAGGCTCAACACAGCTTGGAAACTGAATAGAAATGCAAATTCTTGAGCTTCTCCCCAGATTTAGGGAATCAGGTACTCTAGGGGTGGGTCTCAGCCATCTGTGTTTTCTCAAGCTCTCCAAGTCATTCTTAATGCATGCTAAACTTGCCTAGCCTACTACTATTATACTTGAATCAGAGTTACCAGAAAAAAATAATAACCAAGGACAATAGCAACAACAGTAACAAAAAACCCTGAAGTTAGATTTTCAGAACAATACCAAATAAATGTTTAGTATAAGTATGTCCCTTATAGTGCAAAGGTCATGCTAATACTAAAGGCCATAAATTACTTATCTGAAATTCATATTTAGCTGAATGTCTTATGTTTTATCTGTCAACCCTCATTTGAATGGATAAGATTAGTGATCAGGTGGTTAATGTAACCCTCTCATTTTAAACAGGGAAATACTCAGGTTTAAAACAATACAACAAATGACCATATTCCAGAGTCAGTTTATTTCAAAGGGTGGTCCCTGTGCCAAAGTATGTTGAGTCCTTTCTCAGTGCTCTTTCCACTACTTCTTCTTGTATATACCCTAAACCCAGTGAAAGTTTGTTGTCTGATTGGACTGCCATTAAAGCATACCATAAGCTGGGTGACTTAAAGGACAGAAGTTGGTTTGCTCACAATTCTGGAGACAAAGTCTGAGATCAGGTTGACAACGTGGTCAGTTTCTGATAAGAGGTGGTTTCTGGACTGACACAAGGTCTTCCTGCTGTGTCCTCACATGGCAGACATGGGGGCGGGGAGAAGAGAGAGAACAGTCTCTCTGGAGTCTCACCAATAAGGGCAATTGTCCCATCACAAGGGTCCCGCCCTCACGATCCCCAAAGCCCCATCTCCAAGCACCATCTCACTGAGGGTTGAGGCTTCAACATATGAATTTGGGGGGACACAATGTAGCCCACAAGTGTGAACTGTATCTTATAAATGTAAAAAAGAATTGCACTTTACCTTGAAAAAAGTATTTTTGAAAATTTGATATAAAGAAAATAAAGGCTGAAATGCCTAATAAAATATAATATCTCTGAGAAAAACTCAACAGTGTTTTTAATCTGAATTGCCAATATTCATGAAGTTCTAAGCTGTGCAAGTCATTTGCTACAATTGATAAGCCAATATTGATACATTATTATTAACTAAAATCCCTGGTTTATTAATGCTCATTCTTTGTATTTTATATTCTATGAGTTTTGGCAAATGTATAATGCCAACATATCCATCATTACATCATTGCTCTAAACTCCCCTGTGCTCAAGGATTCATTTCTAAACCAGATGTTTTCAGTGATTGCAAAGTGAAGTCTTAACTGCAGATATCTAAAAGAGTTATTTGAATAAAGGAACAAAAACGTCTTTAGTTCTTACTCCCACAGAAGCAATTTCTATAGTTGTACATTTGCTATCATACTCTTATTTCCTTTTTTTCAGTAAGTGCAAGGCCCTAAATTATATGAACTTTAGAGATGAAATTTTTCATCTCCCAAAATTCACCCTTATCACTGCCAAATAAAATGAAATAAAACACAGAAAATAAGAATGATGAGAAAGGACCCAAGGAAAATCCGAATCTTCCTCTGTGAGTCTCTTGGCTGTACTAAGTGACATGAGGGAGAAATTTATGCTACCTTTCTAATAGCAAAGCAATCTTTTTTATTTGCTGTATTCAAGCACTAGCATCTGGTTGGTTACATTTCAGCTAGATTTCATGTTGTTAATAGTCTGTTCAAAACAGCCACTTCAAAGATTTCTTTCTGTAGCTGTGTTTGATATTGGTATTTGTTCTTAGTCCTTTGTGGGGTGCATTAATTGGGTCATTTTCCACTAATCGAAACTGTTTGCCAAACAGTTAGTTTGGCAATTTGCAATGGAGTTTCTATTTTTGCCTTGCATCCAGGCTCAGTCTGGATCAGGGGAGATGCAAGAAAGCTGATAGCTGTGCGTTTCCCTCTTACCACACTCCTCAACATTTTAACTTTAGGCTTAATAATGCTCAATCCGCTTGCCTTACACATAATGGGAAATTTTAGTTACAAACTTCCTTTTATTTTTGTACCTCTCTCGTTCTGCTGGCTAGAAAACTACACCCATTTGGGGGACTATACTTTTTTCTTTTAGTAGTATTGGTTATTTAAGCTCTAACAGAAAAAAAGAATCATTTCTTTTGTCTAATCAAAACATTGTCAAGTAAAACTGAGCTAACCTTAGGAGACACTCATTACTTTTCAACCATTGAAATCGAACATGTATTTTCCCAGGTAAATTTGAGCTGTGATTTGGATTATTAAAAAGCATTATTAAGCTACAAAATGAAATTCAGTAAACAATTCATGGACATTCAACAAAGAAGAAATATATAATAATGCAATAGTAAATATTATAGAATATAACATCTTAAAAATTCACTAGGGTTGCTTTTAGGCAAGTACATTGTGAAATTTGAGAGTTCAGGATATTAGCAATGAAAGGAAGTAGAATTATTATTTTCAAATGACACTCTCTTAAATGACATTAGTTTTTATTCACCAATATACAGTTAGTGTTATATAAAGTTTACTTGGCAAATGAGGTTAACCTCTGACAAAATTAATGAGGGGATTTGTCAGCACCAGTTGCATGTGATTTTTAGTTAGGTTTTAGACTTATATTTTGAATATTTTATTTTGCTTATCACCAGCGCTCTCATTTCTTCTGTCTGACTAATTTTAATCAATGTAGAATGGTTATAATACACTGGCATTTTCTCAAATAACTTCTCAGTGTGGCTCATACGGTGGAGTCCACGTTCTTCTCTCTCACCACATGGAAATTATATATTCCTATACCATCAAGATTGACAACCTAATCCAGAAATTAGACCATTATGGCTATGCTGTCTTCAATTTTCACTCTCACCTTTTTTATGTACTTACTTTTAAATCTAGGATGGATTTGTTCATTTCCAATTCAGAATCTTTTCTGCTTTCTTTTGAAGATTGTGAATACCACATTTATTTCTTCAAACAAAAGAAGAATTGAGTCTATACGTTTCTTTATAACAGCATGTCCTAAGCGTATTCAGTAGAACATAGTCAAACATATGATGGAAACACTGCATGTGTTTCTCCTCTCTTCCATGTCCACTGGTAACACAGTAAAGATTCTGATAAAAATGTCAGAAAGAAACTGTGATTAGTACATAATTCACTGAACACATTAACTTTCCAACATTCCTCTCTCCCATCTCTTTGAGACCTATTAACATTATGCAGCATCCACTGGAACTGCTTTCTAACTGAATGTTGATGTTCTTAAGTCATTAAACTACTTAGCTAATGGGAATCATTGTGTACTCAGTCTTAGAATGCTCTGCAAAACCAAGGTATGTCTATATGCTTGGTAGGTAAATAATTCTGAAAAGCATTTTATAAAAAAACATGAGATAAGCTCAGCGTCTTTGGGACAGCCAGTGCTCCCCACCCTAAAATTTACTTAAACACTTACATGTTGCTTTCATAAAGACAGAAACACTTTTCCTAAAGCCCTTATTATTCAAAATGAAGCAATAACTAAATGAAACACTAAGAACATAAGAGAAAAATTACTCTTAGATACAAAGATTTCTACTAGAAAATAAGAAAGATGAGTACATATACCCAGTTCCCACAAAAAGTGTGAATTTCTTAAAAGTAGTTCACTCAGAAATAAGTAAATAACAGCTAGCAAACTGGCAGGAGAAATCCTGAATCCAAAAATCCAGCTCTACAACTTGATATTTGTGCATCCATTCGATAATTACTGGGCACCTCTAAATTTGAGCTGTGAAATGGGTATACAAATAGAAATCAAATCATTAGTTAATTTGGACTTTCAATGAGATTATTGATGTAATCATGGTAAGCACATGGTAAACACATTTTATTAGTAGTTATCATCATGAAAATCCATTTTGACAGTATGTCAGCAATATAACTATTCTGTGCTCACAGGGAGGCAGAGGTGTCCAGGACTCTTTCTGGCAAGAAAGCAAAGAAATTGGAAGAGAGAAATGATCCTCTGAAATACTTGAGAAGTCTTTCTGCATATTTGCTGTTTGCAGTTAGAGGCTTGGGTAAAGTTGATAAGCAATAATTTGCTAATAATGAAATGATTGTGCTACATCCTATGTTAAAGATAATTCTTCAGAGTGGGAAATAGGTACTCAAGTAGCATCTCTTTAGAACCACGTCAACATAAACCTAGGTTGGTTTCTGAGGTGTTTATTAAAATGAAGTTACCAAGGGAAGTACAAAGAGCCAGCTGTTGGCTTCATTTTCATACTCTATTTAAGAGCTATGGGGGTCATTTTGGTACTAAAAGATGTTTGTAATTCATGGCTTCCAGAGAGAAATAAGAAGTTATGAATTCTCATAATTAATATATTCTCTGTGCTCCCACAGAATGTGAGAAGGCTTCAGACACATCACTCTGTAATATCTTTTACCAGGGAGTGTAAAGTGTTGCGAAACAGAATGAAAAAAAAAAAGAGCTGGTACCATAGGTCATAATATATTAATAAAGTATACAATTATAAAAATTATGGATAAATTACCTATCAGAGAGGAGAAAGAAATATAAAATATTTAAAATTTACAGTAATTGTAAGCATGAAGAATATTTCAAGTCCTTTGAATCAGTGGTGATATAGCCAAAGAGAATCACAGCCATGAATTGGTGACTAGTGTGTGTAACAGAGAAAGGAGCAAATAGAAAACAGTCATGGGCCCCTAGAAACACGTGGATGTTCCAGTGCCTCATAGTAAAGGACTAGGCCCTTCTTGGGACAAAACACTGAACAATGAGTAGAGATTAAATTCTAGTGGGTTAAAAACTCATGGAAATGACTTTAGGAAGAAAAAAAAAAGTGAATCTAGCCACTATCCTTCTGGAATATGATGGTATGTAATTTTAACCCATTCCCTTGGGAGGGAAATTTTTGATAACTTAGTAAGTCTGTGCCCGTGTCCCAGTTATATTCCACATTCTACCAGTAACTCATTAAAGACATATAAAATACACTCAGGATTGTTTCCACACTATTCATTTCATACCTGTGACTCATTTATTTGCAACTGGAATTTTGTATCTCTTAATCTCCTCACCTATTTCTTCTCTTCTCCTACCCCCATGCCTTCTGGAAACCACCTGTTTGTTCTCTCTATCTATAACTCTGTTTCTGTTTTGCTGTGTTTGTTCATTTGTTTTGTTTTTTCAGATTCCACATGTAAGTGAGGTCATACAGTATTTGTCTTTCTCTGATGTATTTTCACTAATTCACTAACATAATTCCCTCTAGATCCATCCTTGTTGCAGATGGCAAGATTCATTCTTCTTATGGCTGAGTAATATTCCATTGTGTGTGTGTGTGTGTGTTTCTTTATCTATTCATCTGTTGACTGACACTTAGGTTACTTCCATATCTTGGCTATTGTAAATAATGCTGTAATGAACGCAGGGGTGCTTATATATTTCCTAATTAGTGTTTTCATTTTATTTGGATAAATACCCAGGGGTGGAATTGCTGAGGCATATGGTTGTTCTATTTTTAATTTTTTGAGGACTCTTTGTACCATTTTCCATAGTGGCTACGCAATTTACATTCTCACTAACGGTGCACAAAGGTTCTTTTTTCTCAACACTTGTTATTTGTTGCCTTTCTGATAATAGCCACTCTGACAAGTGTTAGGTGAATCTCATTGTGGTTTTGATTTGCATTTCCCTGATGATTAGTGATGTTGAGCATCTTTTCATGTGCCTGTTGGCCATCTGTATGTCTTCTTTAGAAAAATGTCTATTCAGATCCTCTATTTCTTAATTGGTTTTTTTGGTTTTTAGATGCTGAGTTGTTTGAGTTCTTTGTGTGTTTTGGATATTAACCCCTTATCAGTTATATCATTTGCAGATACCTTTTCTCATTCAGTAGGTGGTCTTTTTGTTTTGTAGATAGTTTCCTTCACTCTGCAAAAGCTTTTTAATTTGATGTAGTCCCACTTCTTTATTTTGCTTTTACTTCCCTTGCCTAAGGGGGCATATCCAAAAAAATATTGCTAAGACCAATGTCAAAGAGCCTACTACCTATGTTTCCTTCTAGAAATTTTATGGTTTCACATCTTAAATTTAAGTCTTTAATCCATTTTGAATTTATTTTGGTTCATGGCATGAGAAGGTGGTACAGTTTGATTGCTTTGCATGGAGCTGTTCATTTTTCCAAGCACCATTTATTGAAGAAGTTGCCCTTTCTCCATTGTATATTCTTGCCTCTTTTCTTGTAAATGAATCTCCTGTATAATTAATTTGGCTCTTAATTCTTTTCCATTATCTATGTATCTGTTTTGGTGACAGTACCATATTCTTTTTGATTACTGTCACTTTCTAGTATAGTTTGAAATCAAGGACTCTGATACCTCCAGCTTTGTTCTTCTTTCTAAAGATTGTTTTGGCTGTTCAGGGTCTTTAGTGTTTCCATACATATTTTAGAATTCTTTGTTTCATTTCTGTGAAGAATGCCATTGGCATTTTTGAATTGTGTTAATCAAGAATGAGAGAAATGTATTAATATCAGTACCAGTAACCAGAAAGATTATAATCTATTAGAAACAACACTCAGAATATTACAAGATTAAAGTTTTAAAAAGATAAAGATAATTTTTCCAACTTTAGGAGGTGGGAAGCTGTTCTTCATTTACAGTAGCTATTTAGGAAGCATGCAAACAAACTTTTAATTAATCATAAATTTTATATGATCTAAAAGTGAAATATAACCATTAAATAAGCTATTTTTATCTACCTTACCAGTTATATCCAGAATGAGAAAGAACGCTAGCTACTAACCTTCTTTGAAGCATAATGTTATGTTTTTGGCAGGGACTTTTCAAAAAAATGTAGACAATTCAAAAGTATTCACACAATAACAAATGTGGTAATACAACTCAAAAGCATTCTTGTTAATAACAGTAAACTAAAGATAAGATTTGGGGAAGGAAAATGATCACAGGAATACTCAGATATTGAGGAATTTCAAGCAAAATTAGCACATTTGTTTTCCTTTACCAACGATGAGAAATAGAAACAATAAATGGGAGATAGAAACAAATTTTCACTCAACCTCAAAAGTAGTTCTCTAATACAGTTGTGTAAATGGAGAATTTGCTACTTAGAAACTACTCAAGAGTCATTTGTAAAACCATTCTGCAGTTAAATACAGAAGGTAGGAGGGTGGTGGGAGAAGATAATCTGCATTTTCCTTTCTTGTCCTAAAATCCTGTGATTCTGTGCTAACCTGATAAAGCAGACCAAAAGATGCTGAAAGATTTAGCCCAGGATGTTGATCTAGGGAGGTAAACCCTGAAGAAAGATAATATAAAATGGCTTCCCTGAAAGCAAGAACCTGTGTCTAAGAGTATCAACAATGAATTAGTATAATTTCCAAGAAGAAATATTTGTGATTCTAAATCAAAACTTTTAATAGGTGTGAAAGAATATATGCTGAGTGAATGTTACTAAGTGTAGTAGGTATGGAGATACTAAAATCACAACCCTTTATATCCAAAGGAAACACTATATATCCATAGTGGCCTTTTTAAATTTACACTATGAGTTGATGATCTCTGAGGGCCCTGCCATTTCTAATGTTTTTTGCTTCTGTGATCTGTTGTCATTCTATGGTGCAGTGATTTAAAATATAGTTCATCAAGAAGAACTCTTTTCTCAATTATGGTCTATTGAAGACTTGCTTGTCCACTACCTGTTACCACTGACCCAACAAAACAACTAGTTGAACATTTTGACTTTTGGCGTTTCAAGCAAATATTTGACATCATATTGGTAAAGTTTTAATCCCTTTGAATTTGTTTTCTTATCTCTAAGATTGCTGTTACCTATATGCCTTTTGGAAAGGTTCTAAGTAATAACAAAAATATCTCTTATTAAAGGCTTTTGGAACAAGGAAGCATATAGAAGATTCTATTAATGACTTTTTTATTAATCCTCATACTTCTGTGAGAAGTATATCCTTGATATGCAGGTGAAAGAGGATTATATAGCCAAGCAGTGAGCAAGAGTGTTTCAATATAGCTTAGCAAGCTATAGCAAGAGTTTCTTTTCCGATTAGGTTTACTATTTGCTGAGAACTGCTCTTGTTAGAAATAATCTCACAAACAGATTTAAGAATTCTTTTGGGGAAATACAAAAATAAAAAATAAAATAAAATAAAAGTAAAAATAAAGCAATTCTTGCCACAGCCTATGACCCAAGTTATAGTGAATCAACATCCATGTAATAAACTAGCCTTAAATAGTATCTGATTGGAAAAAATGATGTATAAATAATTTAAACTTTTGAATGACTAATTTTAGTTTGATGTACATATTATGAATATTGGCTAAAATATTCTAGGTAGTCATATGTCTTTTTAATATAAAGTCAATATAAATTTACTATTAGATATTTGCAGTTGTCTTTTGAAGATAATTTTTCATTCAAGTATTTATTTTTCTGTATATTTATTTGACATAAATGATGTGTGTAAAGTTTCTAGAATTTTGAGACCAGCACAAAATGTAGTGTTTACCCTCAAGGCACTTAATACTTATTGAGAGATACATTTGAACTCTGAAATACTTAAAATCAAGGAACTGATTATGTTCACAGTGCCTGAAATACATAGTTAAGTGTTCAGTTTAAACATCATACATTAAGCAGTAATTTGTTAAGGATATCAATTTTCTTTGTTAAGCAACCTTATTTAAAATAGAAATCATAAATAGAATAATATCTTTAGCAAACAATACATTTTATTTTATTGTTTTATTTGACATCAGTGAATGATACTACGAGATACCTCATTTAAATTTAAAAACAGAAAATCATTTTAAAATAATTTAAGGGACATGCCAAAAATCACATAGGTAAAATAAATACCCAGCTCAGTATTTCTGATTCCAAACACACTTGTTCCTTCCTCACATCTAACTCTCTATGCTTTCCTCTTTGCTATAGCAGAGCTGAGTTCAGTCATAACATCTCTACAGTCTTACGAGCAGGCACAAAAGGGGGTCCAGGCAGATGAATGATGGTGGAAAACTGCGGACCACCATGAATTATGAAAGTAAGTCAATAGTTATGCCTTAATGATGATGGTCACTGACGTATTTCTTCAAATAATTTTTGGCCTCTTACATTATATTTCTTAATAACATTTCTTCTCTAGCTTTCATTCACATTTTTAAATTGGAAAGCCATCCTTGAAGAAGTTGCCTTGAAGTTGATGGGGGGGGGAAGCTGCCTAGATTTAGTTTACCATGCATGCATTTCATCTGAGCCCCTTAAATAATTATCCCATAAAATATGAAAATAATTTTAAACACTAAACAAAAATAAATATTTAAATAAATGTCTTGCTACATGTTTAATGCAGGTATATCACAGTAAATATAAATCCTTAACTATAGATTGATTTCATGATATAACACAGATATTTCTGCATTGTTAATGCTTGCTGTCTGAATTGTTTTATAATTCTCTTTTTACAAGTTCTTCTAGAGATCTCTCTCCCTGTATATTCCATCCAGATGCAGAACACCAAACTTTCTGCTTCAATACGTTTGGCACATGACTATCAGACTGTCTAATTATCACACATCAAGAACCTGCACAGTTTCAATATTGTTTTTAGAGGAAGTCTTGGTCCGTATTTCAGATCCCTTTAGCAATCTGAGTACTGTTCTCCATAGTACGTGGTCCTGTGGGAGAAAGAGGACTAACTTCTGATGCATACCTACCATTTCAAGTAGTATCTTAGGAACATTTCCTTAAATTAATTAAATATTCTCAATGTTACAAGTTAGGTAAGTTTAATAATCATACTTTGTGTATTTGAAAAAAAAGTTGAGGCTTTTTTTTTTTCTTACCAATTCCTCACTCTCAATAATATCACGGCCTTCTTTATCTTTCCACTCTTTTTTTTTCTATTTTGCTTGTAGCCAGGATGCTTTAATAAGTCTTCTGAATATTCAAATCACATCCCTACTTCAAAGTTTAGCTTTATCCCATTTGCTGCATGGGATGTTAATAATACAAAAAAGAGTGAATTTATTATCTGAAATTATATTGCCCTTAAAATTAAAACCTTATAAAATATAAGTAAGGTGTTTTGTTTCTGGAAGTGGCAAATTATGCTCAGAGACTGCGATTGTCTTTGTCAATTAATCTACTTAACACAGTGAGAATTATAATAATTACACAAGCCAATAGCATACAGGATCATGTCTTTTATAAGCCAATAAAGAAATAACATACTCCAAACCATTAATAGATTAATCATTCCATTATTCCAGGCAAGGAGGAGATGAAATGAATGAAGTCCAGATTTAGTTGAGGTAAACCTTTCTGTCAATTGGTTGTCCTGGAGATTTGCATAGCCAACCACAAGCTGATATCTAGCTGCTGGGCAAAAGCAAAAGTCCCTTGTTGCTAGAGCATGTTGCAAGGGAAGAGGATGTGGTGTTGGCCAGCAAGATGATTCTCTGGGCAGTTGCATGGTTTTCACCACTGCCTTGCAAAGAGTCGCTTATCCTGGGCAGGAGCTAGTACCTCAATATCTTTGAAGAGCTATTTAGATCAACAATCTCCTTGCCCAGACCCAACACTCTTAAGTTGCAGGTCAAGCCTCTTGATATTTAAAGCTTAAACATCCTCCAACCAGAGTCACCCCTCCACACATTCTTATCGTTCTCATCGATAACCCCAGCAGTGCTTGTGAATAGTTGAGCTGAGTGCTTATCGACAACCACGGATACAGATGACAGTATCCTGACATAGCTCCCTCAAGATGAACACTTGCACTCTTAGAACAAAACAGCTTCATTCCTAGATTAAAACAATGGCAACCATAAATGAGTTTGAAATCATATTAAACCAATACACAACATAAGGTAAGGGAATGGAAATTGTTCTTGTCTTTATTGGATCCCTCAGACCTAGTATATATATCTGGTAAGCAAAGAATGGGTGATGCACATGTGCTCCTGAAAGCATTAATGTGTTTATATCATTCTGGTGTTCCTATAAGTGTTAATAATCTTTGCAAAACATATATCATATATCATGATAATATGTTTCGGTATCATGTTTCTAAATATCCTGTAATAAATCTAATTTAGGAGGCAGCCCAAGTGCTGAAAGATTATGAACAGAATGTGACATTTGTGGTAAATCAACCTTTTCTTCCCTCAGAAGTGCATCTTTAAGAAATCCTAGGAAAGACATAGACGTTTCCTTTTTAACATTTTGTTTCTAGTTTCTGTTTTTTGTTGTTATTTTTCTAAAAGTAACCTATACCTTCTGACTCAGAACTTGGAGGAAAGACGATTTAAGGCAGGGAAGACACCATTGCTTTATCTATTCTTGAATAAAGTATCCCATTAGTTTATTGGTGAGAACTGAAATTTATTTATTTAGAACTGAAATTTATTTAGAACTGAATATCAGAATTTTCTAATTAATGAATATGTGTACAATGAAAAAGTGCTTCTGATGCATATGTGCTTAGATTAATGCACAGATATATGTAATAAGTTTAGTTATTCCTTACAAATTCTTCTTGCAAGTTCATAAGAACCTGAGTTAAAGAATCCTTGGAAGATAACATTTTAAATGAATGTCTGAATTGACTGGACCTTCATAAATAATATTTTTAAAATTCTCATATTATTCTCCTGACAAAATTCTGTAAAAAGTATGGTCTATTTTTGTTTAGTTGAACTGTATAATGATATTATCCCTGTTTCTTGCCTTTCAAATGTTCTCACAGGTATAATTTTTCTTACTCAACTATGAAATTTCTTTTCATTTCTAAAAGCCAGAAACTTCTACAGTTTTGTAGGAATCAGAATGTAGCAAACTCAGAAAATTATACTGAGTCATTAGAGCCAAATGGTAAAGGTCATGAGTTTTGGGTTCAAGTAGATCAGGTTTGAGGTGATTTCACAATGTATCAACAGTGTAACCCTGGACAAATTAACAAGTTAACCTTTCTGATGATCAAGTTTGGTACAATTATTTTAAAATGCATTTTTGTTAAAAAAAATACTGAATCAAGTACCTAAAATCCTATTATAGAGATTAAAAGAGGTAATTAATTTAAAAGTGACTAGAGCCCATTCAGTGTTTATTGATATTAGATTTAGTATATTATTTGCTATAAAATCTTGTTGAAGAAAAGATTTTAATATATGCAAATTTGAGGCCACTGCATTTATTTTCAATTATATCATAATTGTTGCTATTTCTTTAGAACATTATATTACCACTGGTACAAAAGTCAAAATTCTTCCCCTTTATTTACATTTCTATTTGAAAATTCTTTTAAGCATTATTATTATTTTGACATTCAAAATGTATTCAAAACCTAGATTCTTAAATAGAAGTTTTTAATATTTTTAAAAACTTAAGTTCTAACTAGTTTTTCAGAGAAGTACATACCGAGTGATAGAAAAATAGTGGGAAAATAAGATCTTATATTTGGAAATTGGTTTTGCAAAAAAATTTTAGATATATATCAAGTGAAACACATCTCAAGTGAGACAATAAAACTGGTGGGAAAATAAGGTTCTATATTCTAAGATTGATTTTACAAAAATATTTTAGGGATATATCAGTTTTATAAAATAATATTCAACTCTATCAAAGAAATGCAAACACATAAAAGTCTAGGCAGAATATCCAATTTTGTGAGATTTAATGTTCTCAAAAATTTAAAATACACAGATGGCCAAAGTACACATGATCTTTGGGAAGTCTTGCTCCCTAATGCCTCTGGGTGTGCTGTGCTTTGTTTGTCAAAATGGTGTCAAGTCTGTTAGAACAGCTTGGCCAGTTTTGACAGAATTCCTTCCTAAATTAAAGACTGCAAAATGAAGCTTGTAGTTTAATGGGGGAGACCTGAGTTCTGTCACCAGCTCTCCATGAACTAAAGTTATTTCTCACTTCATAATTTATCCTTCCTTTTTTTATTTGAAAGAATGTAATTATATTCAATGTTTCATTTAAAACCATACCTGCATTTTGTTTAATTTTTTAAAAAACTTGTGTCATATGTATTATATTAAAACAATGTGATCAAATTTAATATTTCATCAAACATAGGCTTGACATCAGAGGAAAGCAGACTTGAATTCTGTTTGTCACTTCACACCTGCATGACTATGTTTTCTGAAAACCATTTTTAATTAAATTCAAAATATTAACAGATTTTGCCAAATTTGCAGAACACAACTAAAAATATTTACCAGAGTTCTTAGCAAGTGCTTAAGAACAAATTGTGCCTATGTTTGTATAAGTTGTTGTTTCTGTTATTGTCATGGATAAGCCGAAGTCTTGAGTGAGGATCCTACTGTATTTGGTTCATAGAGAGCTGATGATGACCTGTTTCAATACATCACTGAAAAAAAATAATGCTAAGCTGATACTAAAAGAAAATCTACTATGTGCACACCGTGTTAAGCATTTTGCATGTATGACATCATCAAAATGGTTGCCATTTTACAGCTGGGAACCATAGGCTAAAAGATTAAATATCTTGTTGAATTTTTATACTCATAGAAGATAGTTGACCCAACATTTAAACCTACATCTGTTTGTGTCCAGAGCCTTTGTTTGAGCTCTTGTGTTTGGATGCCTCTGATGTCCCTTTGTGTTTAGATTCAAAATTATACTAAGACTTCTGTATTTGGGGAAATTTTACTCCAAGATCATCTTAGATGTGATTAATTTATAGGCAAAATTAATTTTTTGAAAATAAGTCAATAGTCGGCATTTTTGTTCTCACGTCAATACTAGAGTAGGGATTAATTCTACTAGCATTAATGAATTTGGTGCTATGATTGTTTACTTATATTTTTTTCTCTCATATAACCTTTTCTGAGACAATTACTTTTCACATATTGTTAATCATTTTACCAAATTAGTTTCAAAATTAAACATAAACATATACATTTAAAACTCTGCTTTTATGATAAATGACACTTTGAATAATTCCCAAAGCATATAAATTACTAAAAATACAACTAATTAATAATACAATCACTAAGATAATATACAATGGACACTAGTGATTTCAACTAGTGAAATAGTTGATTTCCTACATCTGATACTTAATAAAAAGTGTTGCTTTATGTCTAATAACATGACACTAGGTATAATAAAGCAAGTCACATTAGTTTCCTGTTTTATATCCATTAATGAGAATTAGGAATAAAAATTGTGCTATGAAAAGTTCCATACCATGCTGTATCCTTATCTTATGAATAACTGATCCATAGATGAGATAAGATAAAAATTTAAGT
The DNA here is from genome assembly GCF_048564905.1 of Vicugna pacos. Lineage (NCBI taxonomy): Eukaryota > Metazoa > Chordata > Mammalia > Artiodactyla > Camelidae > Vicugna > Vicugna pacos. The sequence continues at coordinate 93,147,100 of NC_132987.1, forward strand.
TAATTAACTTTTGGAGTCCTCAGTTAATTAAGCTAGGTAATGAAGAACTACATGCCTAGCAAAGAAGTCATTGACCCAGAGTCAAAGAATAAAATAGGGCTTGAAGTATTTGTTTGGTATTTTATATTTCTCTGGTATCTTAAAGCACACTTTTATTTTTTAGCTTTTATGTGTGTGTGTGTGCAGTTGTAGATAGATATGAATATCTCTATACTCTCATTATTAATACTACTTCATATTCATTTTTATATGGTCTTTGCAATCCATCCAAAATATCCAGAGATGTGCAGGAGTTGTACAACATTAAAAGTTAACATGCAACCGTGAAAATATATTTATCTTTGGTGAACTCACACTGTAAGTGAATATTTCTGGATTTCCCTTGTAAGGAAAATTATCTACATGGTGTCCTAGATTTTTTACAAACCGAAAGACGCTTTAAATGAATAGGGGAGGAGGGGAGGAAATGCTTAAGCTTTTACTGCCTTAACTGAAGTTGCTCCACACTGACTGGGAGTTCCCTGGTCCTTCTTTGCGCCCAGCTGTGAACAGTTAGGAAAACAGAGGCAGGACATGAAGCAAAGGTTGATATAAGTACACATCCTTATTTTGCCTTGTTTGAAATTCGTAACATTTAAGTCACTTGAGGTCTAACTATAACCCCCTAGAAAAATCTTGGTTCAATTCAACTAACTTGTGATCACATTGAGTTATGATCATATTAAAGACAACCCAGGAGTAGGAATCAAGAAACCTCCCAACCACACACAAGGCTTCAGTCAAGTTGAAGGATTTGTTTCCTTTAAAAGGAAAGAACAAGAAAGAGAAACAGAGAGAAAGTGGCATAGAAACAGGCACCAGAAAGAAGATGGCATTGAAATTTTCGGATCTCTTATGTTGACTCTCACCTCTTTCGTGGTTCTTTTCTAAGACTGGTCCTGATTATAACACCACTTATGACTTTGATCGATGTAGGAAGAAAATGATGAATTTTTCAGACAGATTTTTGTTTAACCTAGCTGGAAGACTGACACATGCTTTTGTATTCTTTTATAAATGATCTGTTGATTTGAAGATAATTTTTTTTCCATTCCCCAGTGGTTTCAGTAACAATTTTGTTCAAACACCTCATATTAGACTTGTAAGTAAGATGAAGAAATACAGTTTTTTTTCTTTGCCAGAAAGAACAGGAACTTCATATTCTTTTTTTTTTAAATGAAAGGGAGACTTAAATAGGATTGAAGTAATTGAAAAATGGTCTTTGTGTGTAGAATGAGCATACTGAGAAAGGATATGATACTCAGATCATAAAAGAATGGCCTATTAGGATTTTGAACCAGATAATTCTATCATTAAAGAATAAGCCTGTCTGAATGCTTTGTGTGTGTGTGTGTGTGTGTGTGTGTGTGTGTGTGTGTGTGTGTGTTTTCCAGCCGAAATCATACTATTGAAGTTTTTGCAACAGTTGACAGTTTTCTAAAGTAAAACCTACTGCCTTTGGCAAAGGACTGAAGCTCTGGCATAACCATTTGGCCACTTTTTTCAAATCCTTTTGTGGGAGGGACATCCTAAATGACTGAAGGACTAATGTAGTAATGAATGGTGCAAAAACAATGTTTCTGTGCAGTTGAGGGCAGTTATTAATTTGTTTCAGTTGGATGCATATGCCAGAAAGCTCAATTTATGCAGGCCATTCAAGGAGAGAGGGAAAGAGATCGCTCAGCCTGAGGGAACGTAACAGTGAAACATTTCTTAAACAAGATCTGTTCTTGTGTACAACACAATGTCACTTTCACAAGCCAATATTCAGGGGGAAAAAAGGAAAACTAACAAATTTCTTTAAGCTTTTCTCCAAATATCTTAAATTAAAAAATAGCAGTTAGAGTTTCCACCTTCCCACCTTATTTCCCCTCATGTCCAGCAGAGTAAGTACTTGGAAATATGTTCTCACTGCTACACAAGGTGGTATTCTTATACTTACAGGCTGGGGTGGCTTATATGCCTTTAAGATTTTTAAGTACTGAATAATTAAAATATGCATTGCCAGTTTTTGACATTTAAATGTCTATTTAAAACTCACAGCTTTATCTGTGTTGAACTGTCTAGACAAGAATCATCCCTGATTAATTTTTCTACCCTGATCTACTTTATTTCACCCTAATTTGAATATAGGGAAACTTATTTTCTAGGCTATAAACTGTTTTCATGCAAAATTACGTATTTAGAAGAACATTTCGGGAAAGTACTGCACGTTTCCAGTAATTGAATAATGAATCATACCTAAATCTGTGTCTTAACCATGCCAGCTTTATAGTCTGTTATGCTGTTTCGGCTTTTTGTTTTATTTTGTTTTGTTTTGAAGTATTCACAGTGAATTTAGGCAAAATTCTCAGAGGTGTTACAATATCATGTATCAGCATTTTTATTTCCATGTTGGTTATATTCCAAGTTGGATATATACCAGTTTAATTGGGAGATGATGGTGATATTTTCAATAAAAATTGAAAATTGCATAAGTTTTTCAGAATATTCTTCAGAAGAATATGTGTTTCATTATGCATTACTAAATATTCTTAATTATTTCATATTAAGTTCCATAGAATTAATAGCCATAAAATTCTGTTGCAGTCAAATCTATATGAGCAAACCTACCCATGTGTTAAGATGATTACTAAAAAAGTCAAACTTACTCTATTTACATTAGAAAAACACTGAGTCATTTAAAAATCAACTGAAAGTCAGTGTTTTTTCAAAGTCCTGGATCTAATAAAATGTGGAAATACTAGTCTCATCTCACAGTAAGTTGTAATCATCTAAAAACCATGAAATCATTTTCATAGTTTTGCTGTAAATAATTAGAACTAACTAGAAAAAAAAAAAAACCCAGTCTCTACTTGAACCAAAACATTTGTATTCTAGCTATTGGAGCAATGTCGTATGTTTTTAATGATATGTAATTTCTACATGTGGGTCGAAACATAAATAATGTTGAAATTTTACTTAAAGCTCTAAATACTTGATGTAGCTAATTGAAATTCAACAGAGTTGCCCTAGGGCAGATGGTTTGCTTTGTGATGAGCAAGAACATCCTCTGAAGTTGGTCCAGGTAAGAGAATTTGTCCCCTAATATGGTTATCTGAAATGTGAGCCAAGTGAAATGATTTGTCAATTCATTGTAATTTGATTTGAAAAGGCAAACTTTTTTTTCAAAATTGTTAACTAACAGAAAGTTAATTAAAATACTGATTTTAAAGACTTCCTAAAATCAACAAGAACAAAATGATCTGTGAAAATTAAGGACCATAATGTCAAAGAAAGGGGAAATGGAAGAAATGACGTGAAGAATACATGAACAAAGAGAAAAATGAACCCGGAGAGGATAAGGTAGCAAACAAAGCAGTGTCTTAAGGAAGAGACAGGTATTCACGCCCTCTAAAACCTGCATGTAGTTTTCTCATTTTTCTTCAACTTTTGAAGCTTAAGTGCTTCCTTCTGGACCATTTTACCAGTAAATCAAACTCTTGGTGACTTTAAAAAGTCTTTGAGGGCATTCCTGTGGGAAAGTGAGGGACTTGGAGGCAGAAAAAGTTCTGCTGGTAACAACACTGTGCCTGGAGTTGTTACCAGGGAATAGGTTCCTAGTTACTGCAGGAAAGAATTGAAGAGAGAACCATAGTAAACTGAAAGCATACTTATTCACACTCCATAGACTGAATGTGGTGCATCGCACTCAGAAGGGTGAATAGCCCCAAAGTGAAGGGATGGTTAGTTTTTATGGGCCAGGTAATTTCATGTGCTAATGAGTGAGAGGATTATTCCAGCTATGTTAGGGAAGGGGCAGGGATTTCCAAGAATTGGGTTGCCGCCCACTTTTGACCTTTTGAGGTCAGCCTGGGAAGTGCCATGGCACCTGTGGGAGTGCCATTTAGCAGACTAATGTATTACAATGGGCGTACAATGAAGTTCAAGGTCTGTTGGAAGTTAAATCTTCCACCTTCTTGGTGGAAGTGGAACCTTTCACCATCTTGGCCCTGGTCAGGTTTTAACCAGGTTATGTCCTGTCCTCAATTGCTGTGTCATTCTTTTAATAGTTGTGCCCTGCCTCCTTCCCTCCTGTCTCAAAGTCAGAAAAGGAGGGGCAAGGGAAGTTGAGAGAGCACAAAACCCAGCAGAGCCTAGAAGGAGAGGTATTTGCATGATCTTCCCAGTTAGCTTCCCATTTTAGAGTGAACGTATCACGAGGCAACCAGAGTCTCTAACTGGATACAGTGAGGAGACATTTCAAAGTCCCTGTGTTTCCTGAAGCCATAGTGCGATTATTTTACTCAAAATTAAGAGGTTCATTCAGGTGAGTAGCAGTGTAGGAAAGGTACTGAGGAGTTGATCCTAAGAGGAAAAAGAAAAATCGGCGTGACTGAAACTGAGGCTGTGGCTGACCACGCTACTGCTGTGGATGTCGTGGGGATTATGTCCCCTCTGTTGCAGGTAATGGAATTTGATATATTGAAAGATCAAACATAAGGCACTGCTTTACAATTTGTCTTTAGGAAGGACTTTATTTCCAAGTTACATGCTGAAATGACTCCATTGGCAAGGCAGAACAGAATATAAGATTCAAAAATCTTAAGTTACATTTCTATTTGCATTTTTTTCCCCAACAAAGCAATGTAAAACACTCTGTGAAGCCCTCCTGCGTCAACTCAGCAAGGAATTGAGAAAAAATTGAATATACAGAAAATACCATGGATTGAAATGCTTTTTTTTTTCTGCAGCTGGTGTACAAATGGAATGAATACAAAAATTACAAAGCGAAGATAATTCTTGTAGTTTCTCTCAGAATGTGAGAAGGCTAGTTTCTAAAAAAATGCTTTTATTCTAATCCTACTCAATCAGGTCAGGTCAAGGTGAGATAAAAATTAATGCAACTTTCTTTTTTACATTTAATTTTAATGTACTCTTTTATTTTTGTGTTTTTTTTTTTCTTTGTCCTTGTCGGAGGTCTTCTTGATCAGGTAATGAATTTTTAGTATTAGTATTTTCACAAAGGTATAAAGTTCTTTGCTTTGTTCCCTCTGATCTCTGAATGCTCACCTTGCATTAAGAATCTGCCCTATTTATTTGGAGTCAATAATGCAACTCCATGAGTTGTGAGCACTAGAATATTACCTTTGTGCACTAATTAATTGAATATGGTAATGAGGGCATCCCTACAAAGTCAAAGTAGGAGAAAATGAGAAATAAGGCAATTTATTTACCAGTGCAGAAACAGTGAAAGCAGGTTTTACTGTCCCTAAAGCAGCAGTTTTTTAAAGTTATATTTTACACGTGTAGTTCTATGTTCATATTTGAACCGATATATCATGAGAAGAGTCCATTTTATTTTAGCTTTTTAAAATTTAAAAATAGTGACAATGCCTTAAACCTAAGATATCAAGTTAAACTATTAATACTACTATATTAATTCTTTCAAATTACTGTTAAAAATAATTTGTTTCTTCCTTATATTTTTGAGCTTAAAATTTGTTTCTTAAACATATATTTTTGTATGTTTTATAGCCAAATCTTTATATTATAGCTATAGTAAATTTTCTTGGTCACCCTCACTGTAATTTAAGAGCAAAAATAAAATTGTATCATTAAGAAATAGTTAATAATTACATAATCAATTTTTTGAAGAAAATGCTAATAATCAATAGTCAATCAGAAATTAAACATTCTATTTTTATTTTTCATGAAGTAGTTTTGGCTGCTTAACTGAAAGGTTACTACTCACCCAAACCACAGAAATAAAATTGGTGACCTCTTAATTAAAAATGAAGAAATAAAATTTAACTTTTCTTTGTTTCATGCTTAATAATTGCCCTCATATTTTAGGACAGTTTTCATGGAAAGTTGAAGTAGGTCCATAAGATATGTAAACTATATGTGTATATATATATATGTATTTGTACATGTAACTGTATTGACAAAATATGTATCATTAGTGTCTCTGAACAAAGTAGATTAAGAAAGAAGGAGATTGGAATTCATGGAGTTCAGAGGTCACTACTAGCATCACATCTTAAAAAACTGCTATTGTTTTCAAAGATGTAGTCATGGAGGGTTTTACCATGCTTGTCCACAAAATGTCATTTTAGGCACTGTCAAAGAAGGAATATTACATTAGTTGGAAAACTGAACTGAGAAAGTATGACATTTTCTCTGGGGTATTATTGTTAATACAATATATATATATTTTTTTTTTCGGCATCTGCATGTCAGTTGGTAGAGCTCCATCTAGTTTTAAAAATTTCTAAGTAAATGTTATTTCACCAATAGTAGCTGTTTCCAACATAAGGAGAGGAAGATGAATATATTTATGCTTAAATTTAGACTTAATTTCTTAATAATTCTTGATTAGATGATAATAGGAGCAGTGGTTAAATCTGAAACTATTTCTGTGAGAGGTAAATATAGTATCTCATTTTGTTTTCTCACCAAATGTATTTGTTATATAAGGACAAATCTGTCTATCTATCCATCCCCTTTACAATACCACACAATCAATTAAATTCTCTGCTTTCCTAACCACAGCTATTTTTGAAAATAATCCCTTAGGTAATTTAAGTATCTCTAAGTACCTTGATTAATATGACTCATTTTCTCTAGTCCCTTATTTTTCTCTCAAATATTGGCCAACTCAGGTTACTTTCCATTTCTAAATTCATCTGTGATTATTTTCAATCTCATTGTTGTGATTTAAAATACAAGTGGCAACCACTGTGGCATTCATTTTTGTTTTAATAACTGATATCTTTTCAAAAATTTAGCTCTTACTTTCTCCTAACTTGAACATTCTTGCTGTTGAGAAGAAATCATCTAAGAATGTTTTCTTTCTGAATTTTTCTACTTAGGCAAATATGTGTAAACTGACTTTTCAGAAAGGATTCATAGAACATTAATATTTCAGAGCAAGCTTAGCCTTAATGCAGTAACTTGGGGTTTCTCCATCTAAAGCAATGATTCATAAAATATAATGTACATCTGAATCATCTGGGGGTGCTTGTTAGACATGCAGATTCTTGGACCACCTCCACATCCATTGAAGCAGAATTTCTAGGGGGAACTTTTTATGCAGATAAATACAGATCATGCTCTGGCAAAGACTTAGCTAGCTGAATGAAACTAGCTAACGTTTTAAAAACTACATATTTAAACTCCTTCTGTGTCCTTTGAAGCTCATCTTAAAATTCACAGAGTGCAACAAAATTAGCCAGTTTTCTTTTCTATAAAAAGAGAACTAACATTTGTCAAAGAGCTGGAAATTGGAAGAGTAAGATTCAAATGCAGATCTGTCTGGCTCCCAAATTTGTGCACTTTCTGCAACAATATGGACATCAATTCTAGTTTAAGAGTTTCTTGCATGAATATATGAATCACTTTGGTATCTTTTTTGTATAATCAAGTAAGGAAAAAGCAAAAAATGTGGAGTTAGAGTTTGCCTGTGTTTACGTTTCAGCTCTCACAGTAACATTGGTTTACAATTTTGAAAATAATATGGATGAAAATCTCACTTTCTTACCCTCCAAAACCTCTGTGACCTTTCTATTTCAATTTTCTTTACATAATATTTTCCACTAATTCAATTCCCATTTTTCTTAATGCTTTATTTTTAAAACTCATTTTGGGCTTCAAATGTTGTATTAATTTTGCATGCCTTTGTTCTCAAACTTTAATCTCTTATCTCAATTACCCTCTGCTTTAAAAAAATGAATAGAAACAGATGAGTGAAAAAATATTACAATGAGCTTTTAAAATTTTTATTTTGAAGTACATTATTTACAAAACAGTTACAAAAAGGATATGAAAATGGGTTATAAAAAAAGTTACCAAAAAAAATGACCTTTACCTACATTTCACATGTTAGCATTTTTATAACATTTCCTGTAACCTTCTGTTTCTCTCTTTCTCCTTCTCTCCAGATATGAGTAAGTTATGCATGTCTTATACAGTCACAGTGTAATTATCAAATCAGAAAATTTATATTAGTACAATATAATTATGTAATCTATTGATAATTTCATCAGTTGTCCCAATAGAACTAATTTACTAGAACTCAGTCATGGATTTCATGATGTATTAGTTATAGTGTATTTTTAAGCTACCTAATTTGGAAATATTTCTTGTTTTTTCTTTGTCTTTTAAGACCTTGGTATTTCAAAAAGGAAAAGATAATTATTGTATAGAATGTGCCATAATGTGTATTTGTCTTGTAATTCATCATGATTTTGTATTTCAGCTCATGCTTTTCTGGCAGGAATTCCATAAACTAGCTGTTTAGCTTCCAATGATTGATTAAAAAAAATGTGATGAAGATGTGCCCCATTACTGATGATGTTAATCTTTATGACTTGGGTTAGGTAGATTTCTGCTAGATTTCTCCATCGTATTTTTCTAAGTATGTTCTTGGGAGATAATTTGTGACAGTATATTCTCATGTTTATCATTCTTTTGCCCACAATGTGAATGATTAATGCCTGAAATATTTATGACTATTCATTAATGATATTGTCTGAAAAATTATTGTGATAGTTGTCAAATGGTGATTTAGTAATTCCATCTTTCTTTTACTATTGTTATTTGGAAATTAGTCATGAGTCAAAGTCTTTTCTTGTCTTCTACCTATTCATCTATTTATCAGCTATTTTTATTCATAATGATATGATTGAATTTATTCTTATTTTATTCAGTGAGTTATAATATGTTTTGAGTATTAGACTAAGACTATGTAAGAACTCATTGAATTTTTTCTTTATGTATTACATTTAGTATTTCATTTTCTACATTAGATACCTGATGCATTGGAATGTATTCTTACCTATGGTGAGATACATGGTTTTAATAATTGTTTTTTATTTGTCCAAACATTGTCTGGTTGTCCCAGCACTGATATTTAAAAGTTTATCTTTCCCATAGTGATTAGATTTCCATTTTTAAGATAAATTCTCTGTTATAAAACTTAAATATTGTACATATATTCATAAGACTTTACATTATTTATGTTGTGTGTATCTTTTATATTTTGTTTATATTTTGTCTACTTAAGCAGTCTTGTAGTGCAAGTCCTTGAATTTCCTTTTGCCTAGCAGAGGTGGATACTGTGTCACTTGGTGAAAGGATATTTATCTAAATTGTGAATTGTCACTTTTAGCCTTATAAGAAGTGTCCTTTGCATGAGTAAAGCTATTTCCATTTGAATTACACTTTGTCTGGTACAAGATAACTAACCCTGCATCTTTTTTGTTTCAATTCTCCTATTGTATCTTTGGCAGTCTCTTTATTCTTAGCCTTCTCTTAATCACTTTAAGTGTATATCTTGTATAAAGCAGATAGTTGACATATATTTTATATGATTTTATTGGTTTTTTTTCTTATTTTTCTCTATTGTTTTTAGAGTTTATATGGGTACAGATTGCTTTAGGCAGTCATCATTTTCTCAGCTATGTGGAAGATCTTGGCACTGCATTTTTACTCCCTAATCTTTATCTTGGTCATGGTGCTTGAAATGATCTACAACTCCTCTTTTAGCCTGAGCAATCATCCATGGCCCTATTTTATATAGCTTTATTATTTTAATCACTTTTGTTTCATTTTAAAATATTTTATAGAATGATGTTTTATAGTGGCTTATGAGACATTTTCATGAGACACAGTGATTCAAATATACAAATAAGCATTTGAAGAAGTAAAATATTACATCTGAATGAACATGTTTTTTCAAGTCATTTAATATGTATTTTCTGCTAAAGTAATAAAATATTATGAGTACATATTTGACTATTTTATCTCTGAATGTTTAAATAATCATTAGCTAAAGATGTCTTTCAGTGGATATTCACCTTAGTAAAATAGAATATTATCTTCTATTCAGTCTTTTATAGTATTTTTACTATGTATGATACATAGGATTTTCACATATTGCTAAAAAAACTGACATGGTACATAAGTTGCAATCCTACTGTAACAATTCTTGCTTTATAAAGGACTTGTAAAAAAAGTATAAAAAGACAAAAAGATTATTACATTCTTTCTAATATATTTTTGCTTTATTATCAATGACTGTGTTTGAATGCATGATGTTTTTTAGTAAGTGAGAATTTATGTAAGAAAAAGGCAATCCATTCCAGTAGTTGAGAATTTCAGAAATATGACACTGGAGTGAATGATAGTTGCTTAATAGTTTTATGCCAGCTATTCAGAATAAATAAAAAGAGAATGGATAGATACACACAGAAGACAACAGATAAAATGTTGAAGGGAATTACAGCCCTGTGATTGGAAGTAAAGGATCTAAGGGGAGATCACTGAGAACTACACAGCTATGTCTATATGCTCATAAGATTGTCATGTTGAACGTTAGATTAGGTCTGTATGGGACTAAAGGCTAAAGCAAAGTTAATTGATGAAGACTTATAAGAACATCATTTGTCTAATAAATTTTTTTTTCAAAATGTAATAGATTAAAAACAAAGCTACAGTATCCTGTAGCTCCTTCTGAAGTGTTGGCATCTATTCCCCATGCTTTGAAATTATGTTGGCCTTGTGATTTGCAGTGACCATAACATATGGTAGAACTTATGCTATGTAAGTTCCAGATCTTGGGTCTAAAGAGGCCTTAGAACTTCCACACCTGACTTTCATGGGATATTGTCCTTAGACTGACATGTCAAGAGTTAGTCTTGTTACTGCAGATTAAGAGGTCACTAGTGGTGTGGATTAGAAACAACATGGCACAGCTGACAGCCACCTTCCCTGCACACTCATGAGTGGGGCCATCTTGGATATTCTAGGCCAGCTGTTCCTCTTACTAACTGCAGCCACATGAGTGAGTCTTAGCACACTCAATAGCAGATCCAGCCAGCCAACACACAGAATTTTGATAAATATTACACTGTTCTTGTTTTAAGATACCAGTTTGGGGGTAATCTGTATGTCAGCAATAGTTAATTCATGCACAAAATCTAAGATATTCACAGACAAACATGAATCATTAAACATTGAAATAATCCGCTCAAGATACTCTTAAATTAGATGCATGCATAGAGAAAATAGTTGGATTAAATTACTTCAAGATCACTTCCACATCTGTAATCCTGTCATGTTGTGAACAATAACTTCAAATCATAAGGATTTCTTTTTCTGAGTATAAGCATCAGCTGAAACTGAAAACATTAAGATTTTACCCCAAATAGTATCTTTCTTTGCTCCCAAACACCTCACTTGCCAAAGGGACATCTACCTGAGTCATCTGAGTAGTGGCCAGTATGGAGAGTGGCAACCTGTGAAGTAATCAAAACACTGTGTTACTCAGGCCAGACCTTTTCTGTAAATACTGTTTCTTTGAGAGGATTTGTCTCTCGTGCATAAACCACAGACTAAAATGCTCTATCTCTTGATTTCCAGTTTAGCTTTCTTTTAAGTGAAGGTGGGTCTTCATGATTCTTGGCACTTTCAAAGCAAATTTAGTGGAAAATAAATCTGAATTACAATACTTACCTTCCCAAACTCAGTATTTTCACCCACACTATGTCAGAAAATTATCCAGCTTCTCAATTTTGTAGATCATTTCTAAAAACTCAACTGTTTGCATGATATCAGTGTTCTATTCCTTTTCACATTCATATTTAATGGATTTACATAATATTTATTTGAACTAAATAATTGCTATAAAAATATGCCTGATAAAATAATTTTTGTGGAATAGACACAACTATTGGTATGTAACAACTAATAGGTGTAAATAGAATGTGGATTATAATAGAGAGGAGTCAAATACCCATTAGTGTGTTTAGCTTACATTTCAGTTAGTAGTTCAAAGAGGGGAATTTAATCATCAGTTAACAAAACACTTAAGTGGAAGCCATGTAAGAAATCTCCTTTTGCATTTTTGTGAAATACAATAATATTATTTTTAAAATATAATGTTACTACATACAAAAGTATAATGCTAAGAACCAAAAAACTGGGAGAGGAATTTACTTAGTGTAAATAGTAATTACCTAGTAACAAGATACTTATATTGACTTAAACTATAAGAAAATTTAAAAACTGACTCCAAATCAACAGAACACTTTATTTTAATAAAGGAAGCTATTATATATGTAGTTAAATAGTCATTGAAAAAACAGTATGTAAAATATTTGACAGATTGATCAAAGGGAGTTAGTCATAGACACAGATTAAGTTATTAATTCAATAACTTCTTAATATTAATTTAGGAAAATTATTTGAAAATTAATTTGCATTATTCTAAAAATTGCCTTGGCATATGCATGTGAACTAACAATAGATATATGTCTAAACAATAGGGTCAGATCATTTATGGGTGATATTGTATTAACACTTTACTAATGATATGGTTTAAAAGCTAAATAGATGTTACTAAAATGTACAGTTGTAACAAAGCCTAGAAAATATGTGTTACTTTAAAAAGAGGAATTAATTCCAATATAATTGAAAAAAGCAAAATTACTTTCTTGGAAGAAAAAAATGAAAACCATTAAAAAATATAATCAATGTAGATGTGTTTAATCATGTGGGGAGTTTAGATTGAGAGTAAAGCACAAATCAAGGCAGTATTTACAATTCTTTTCTTTGATGAGACCCACCACCACAATTCTACACACACACACACACATACACACACATCAAAGTATTTGTTGTAACAGATTTCCATTTAACATACTGGCATTAGGACATTTAAAGATAATCCCAATTAGCTGCATTACTACAGTTTCCTAAACTTAGGAACACTTATATTCTACTTTTTCTTTTTCAAATTTTTTGTTATCTTGCACCCTTAAATATATTACCCCGAAATCCTTGAAGAGAGTATTTTTATTTTAATTACAGCAATTAAGAGATTATGTAAAATGTGAAACGCGTACTAATTATGCCATCTATGATTAAAAGGAAACATAAAAAACTCAGTAATACACCTAAATAGTGTAGAAATAGAAAAGATAACTGACATGATAATGGGTGTAGGAAGAAATCTAAAAGATATGAAATGAAATGGAAAGAATAAAATTAAAAGCAAAGTATCAAACAGCATTAAAACTTATCACTAATCTATTGTTACTGAAGCTTCTCCTTTGAGAAGAAATAGAACTTTTATTACTGGCTAGATAGCTAAAGTTTGACAGGTATTAAGAATTGTGCTGAAGGGAATAGCTTGACTTTGGTCCAATCATTTGCAATAAAAAGGGAGCTTTATAATCTGAAACATATTATGCATTTCTAACTTGGGCAATCATTTGATATCAATGACTTGATTACAATTTTCATATAAAATGTAATGTGATATATGAATGCAGACATGCTGTGACAAAGTGTCTTAAGTATCTGAATACGTCAGAAGGTAGGCTGAATATTTTGTGAGAAAAGAATTCCACATTATGCATCTCTTAAAATCAAGTATTAAAAAATGTATAGGACTTCTGATTAGTATACTCTCTTACTTATATATTACCATAAGATATATTATTTGTATTCAGTTTAACATAAATACAAACTCAAAGAATGGAAACATTGCAAATTCAGGTAATAAAAAAAAATCCAGCTTGAACAAAAAGTTATCCTCAAAGGAATGATACAAATTAATTTACCTGAAAGATCATAGTGAGTAAATAAAGAACTTAGCCATTAGTGTATAAATTATAAAGTTTCTATAGAGAAAAAGAACAAAAGTCTGAATGAAAATTACAGAGTTAAAAAATGAGAAACAGTGCTCTAAAATTGAACCAGTGATGCTTTATAAAAAAAAGAATATTGAACAAGGACACTCTGTGAAGATGTTACCTCTTAAGAAGTCATATTTGTTTTACCATATTCAAGTATTAATTAAAATACTTTAAGGAATGAAACAGAAGATAAAAACTTCATCAAAACATCCAAAATATAGCCCATTAATCAGTCTATTTGAAATATTGATGAATTTTTATCAATAAAAGTAAATTGAAATGTGAATCTCCGGTGGCATCCGACATCAAAGGATGATGATCCTTTCTAACAACTGACTCCTGTTTTTGTTGTTTACCTTATGTAGTTCTATGACCCTGAATCTAATCATTTATTGACCTGGTCAGGGTATTCAGCCTTTTGGATATACCACTTTGTACTCTTCCTCATCTCCTCAAATCCCCGTTTTATTCTTAGCTGGCTTAGATTTCACTGTCCACCATGATAATCACCCAATCAACAGCTTCTTTGTCTCTTACCCCAACCATTTTACTTTGGCAAAAATGCAGCTGAATTTAATAGATTACTCCTCTTCATCCAGATCAAGAGAAAAAATATAAATCTATACTGTCTACTAAAAATGTATGTCCATACACATTCACGTGGGCTAAGAGATTAGAAGCTTATACATATTTCTTAGTTCTTGGGTAGTTTTACTCTTTTATCTGACTCTTGAAAACCTTTCTCACTCTCCAGCCTTCTACATATATATATCCTCCCTAATTACTCTTAAGTATTTACCTTTATTCTTGATTCACTAAAAGACTAAAGACAATAAACCAGAAAACGGTAGAAACAATCTTTTTTCCCATATTCTCATCATTAAGTCTACCAACAGAACTGTACCTGCCATCCATTTACTTTGTCTTCTGTTAAAGTAATGAACCTTCCCTATTTTTAACCAAAGCCTACTCCTTAACATTTCCCTCTTTTCTGTATTATTTCCGTGAGCTTATACAACATAACGTCAGTCATGTTTAAACCAAAACATTTCTTGAAACTACTTCCTCCCCTAAAATCTGTCCTATTCCTTTGTTCACCTTAGCACTAAAATTCTGCAAAAGGATGGTATTAACAGGTGATTGTTCTCTCCATTTTCTTTATTCTCACTTTTATACATCTATGCCCATCAGGCTTTTATCTCACCATTCTATCATAACAGTTCTTACCAATATCACAAATTACCTTCACAAGATAAATTTATGACAAATTCTTACTCAATTTGTCTGCCGCGTTTGATACTGCTAACATACCTTTAAAAAAAAAAAAAACCCTCTTCTTTGAATGCTGAGCTGTCACTCAGTCTTTTATCGCCTTCAAACTATACTTGCCTCCTCTTCTCAGATATATGTGCTTATTCATAGTCAGATTTTTCTAAACTGTTATATGTTCCATGGATCAATACTTGGTTCTCTTCTGTGTCTAGATATACTCTTAATTATGTGACTTAGCCTTTTGGCATGAAACGCACTCTGTATATGGATGACTCTTGAATTTTTATCTCCAGCTCAGACTTCTCTGAACTCCTGTCTCATATATTCAAACTCCTCCTCAACACTTAATCTAGATGTTGTTTTAGTTTGAGTAAAGACCAAACTGTTATAATAGGGATACCTCAAAATGCAGTTGTGTAAGTATATACAACTTTATTGTTTACTCACATTGCAGTCTAAAGCTGAACAATCAGACTGTGCTCCACGAGGTCAAATAAGGACACTGCTTCTAATTTTTTTCTTCAGAATCATCTGGTGTGTCATCCCCATGTGCATAGTCAAATCTGTGTTTCTGTCCTGTATAATTGCCAGTATGTAAGATATAAAAAAGAGAAGGACTACAATGAGAACATTTGTATTTTAATACACAGGCTGGAAGTCACATATACCATTTCTTCATACATCTCTTTAGTTATGTGATATCACCTATACTGAAAAGAGTATGGGCAAATTACCTGAAACATGGGTGTTTCAGGGATTATGATACCTAGTAATAGTTAATTTGATTCAAAACTCCCACTGACAACAACTGGAAAAGCTGATCAAGATTTTCTTTTAATTTTTTTTCAATTGAGGTATAGTCAGTTTACAATGTTTTGTCAATTTCTGGTGTATAGCACAATTCTTCAGTCACACATGAATATAGATATATTCATTTTCATATCTTGATCAAGATTTTAAAAATATCTAGCCAAAGGAATCAGAGTTAAGAGGAAAGTAAAGAATGTGATGACAGGATTCAGGAAGAATATATATAGACTCACAAAGGTGACTCTATAGCATTGAATATATATTTCTTCTATGGGAGTCTTAAAATTTCAAAATCAGATGCTAAGAATCAGATGCTAAGAAGCTAATTGAAACTTTTGAGAATCTTGTAGGAATAAAAGAAATACAAATAATTGGAGTCTAGTAACTTCAAATATGGGAAAATTATGAAATTCATTGTGTCTAGTAGAGAATTTAAGGATCCAAAACTTAGTATCCAGTGGGAAGTAGTGGAGTTCATGGAGAGACTGATATCTAGTTTTAATTAATTTCAATCCTGAATCTGCTTTCAGGTGATCTTGTATACCAGTGCTTAAGCAGCTTGCAACTAAAAAAATGTAAAGTCTCAAAAGAAAAATATCACACAAACCTCAGTTTTTGTCTATAATTTTAACTCCATATTTGAGAAAGACTCAAACCTGGTCCAAGAAGAAGAGGACCATATGAATGAAAAACAGAGATAATTCACAGATAAAAGAGATTCAAAAAGAGTTTTTTATAAATAGCATTAATATGTTCCAGGATATAAAAGACTGAGAAAGTTGGTAGAGACTAGAAGCTATGAAACAGTAAATCAAAATTCTAGAACTGACAAAATAAAAATTCAGTGAATGTGTTTAGCAGCCAGGTAGAGCCAGCTGAAGAGAGTATTGGTGAACTTGAAAATATCAGAAGGAAATAATCATAATAAAATCTAGAACACAAATAAATGAAAAATACAAATTGAAATACAGTAAATAGAAAATAGGTGAATAATAGATTCAGACAATGTGTAGAATAAAAGGAAGAAGAGAATAAAATTTTTCAGAGATAATAGTTGAGAACTCTTTAAAAACATGAAGAACATAAAGCCATAAACTCATGGACAGTGAAGAAATAATGAGAATTAGAAAATATTTTGGCCTAATGATAATTAAATATTTTCTTAAAGGCTGATAGCACCTTTTAAAAACAATCTTAGAGGAAAATTGATAGTCTAAAATGTACACATTAAAAAATTTGAAAGAATGAAAATAATAAGTTAATTATTCTCCTCAGAAGTTAGTAATTAAAGGCAAATTTAACTCAAAGAAAGAATAACAGAATAATAGAAGAAAGAGAATAATAAAAAATTAATGAAAGATTATGGCAATAAAGAGTCAAAAAACTGGAAGTTAGTACTTTCAAAAGACTAATAAAATAGTGAGACTGCCAACAAGAGCAAGTATAACAGAAAAATACCAGAAACAAATAGGGAAACATTACTACACATTTTTTTCTGATATTAAAAAGACCACAAGAGAATATTAAAGGAAAGTTGTGCAAATATCATTGATAATTTAGGTTAAATGAATATATTCCTGGAAAAATACCAAGATCAACACAAATATATAAAGAATCCTATGTATGACAAAATGAAATATTAAATCCAAAATCAACCTCAAAGAAAACATAAGACCCAGATGGCTTCACAGTTAAATTCTATAAACAATAAAAATTCATTATTGTCAATATTATGCAATATATCTAAATAAAGGTAAAAATATGGAACTTTCCCCAGTTTCTTTTATGTTGCCAGAACAACCTGGATTTTAAAATTTTAGAAGAATATTTTGAGAAAGGAGAATTATATAAAGAGTTTTATTCATAAAAATATTAGATAATATTTAAAATATTATATTTAATAATATATTTTATCTGTAATATCTTATGACCAGATTGGATTTATTCCATCATTAAAATATTTTAAAATATCAATAGATCTAATTTGCCATATTTACAGAATAAAGCAAGTATAGCATATATCCATATGTTTATTTTCAAAAATTATGTACAGGAAAGATGGACCAGGACTGGGATTGAATAGGGACAAACTGGAACCTTTGGGGGAAAACTGGAACTCACCATGGTCTCTTACCACATCTAAATTTCCAGCTTTGAAGGTATGGGTAAGCTCCAGCAGAAATTGGTCATTATCATGGAACTAAAAATGCACTAAAGAGTCAGGCTGTTGGTGCAAATTTGCACCTGGGATCAACATCCACATACTAGAGATGTCATTGACTGTTGCCAACTTTTGAATTCATATACACTATTTTTATTTTCTCTAATGTCGCTTGATTCCAGACTCATCCTATTCCCTAGTTTCCCACACTAAATTTGATCATCAAAGCATTCTTGATTTATAGCAGAACTTATTGAAGATTAGAAGTGTATATTGGGAGGATAAATGTGGAACAAATTGGTTTTTAGTCATGCCCTTTTTAATTTAATTTTAAGATAATAGAATTAAGTGGCAAAACCTGCCTGGAAAAGAAAACAGAACAAATGTTAACAAATTGATGTAAGTTAGAATGTAGGAGGGGTAGGTAAAAGTTGAAAAAGGACTGAGAAATCTACAGCTCAGCACATACGGTGATAAAAATACTGTAAAATACGAAGTTATTCTGATTGATAGATCTGAGCTAAAATACCAACTATAAGTAATAACACATGAGAATGAGAAAAAATAGGATTATTAAAATTTGTCTTAATTTATCAGTCATGTCCCAAACTGATTTTCCCTCTCTACACACAGCAACTATATATTCTTTTTCCAAGCTAGAATATTTTAAAATTTTTATTTGTCCAAGAGAAAAGTCTACACTATGCTGAAACCCAGGGGCTCTCCAGTGTTAAGAATAATTCCCTATCTGGTCACTTAAAAGAGATTTCAGAACAAGGTTAAGGCTAGAGTAGGGCAATGAAGCACCTAAGGTATAAAATTTAATAAGATAATCATTTTCATGTTTGCACAAGTGCAACTTTCCTATGATTAGTATTTATATAATGTTACTTTTTACATCCTTTTATTTATACACCATGTGCTTGGGTCTTGGTTATTTATTCAGTCTAAATGTCTCTCCCATTTAATTGCAGTATTTATTATGTAATTATTGATGGTTGGCTTTAATTTACGATTGTGTTCTTTTCCTCTTCTGTCTGTAGTTGCTTTTTTGTCCTTTCCCTCCCTCTTTTGGCTAATAGAATATTTTTTTAAATATCTCCAATATACATTCACTGGTTGTCAAAAATGTGACAGGCATTTTCTGGATACTTAAAAAGGAAAACATAAGCAAAATAAGGTTTCCATGACTGCGAAGTTTTCAGACTATATCAGCAGTATAATGCATTGAGTGTCATGCCGCTAGAGGAGGCAGGTTTGCATGGAAGGAGTGAAAAGTTAAAAAAAAAAACAAAAAATGAAAAACAAAAAAAACCCCAAAAGCCCACTTCTTTTCTGAGTGATGTCTGAAGGGAATCTTGAAGGTTTAATAATAATAGAAGATCCTTAAAAGTATAACAACCAACATGAGCAAGCATATTTTTGGGTTTGTTTTTGTTTTGTTTTGTTTTTTTGTCTCTCTTTATGCTTTCAGAAGATCGCATTTTTTCTGAATGAAATTGCATGGTTTTATATGTTCCGGTCTCAAGCACACAATCCATGCATCTTTTAATTTATCTTTGATTATTCTCTTACACTTTCTAATTATTAAAATCAAATAGATCATTCTCTATATTCTCATTGTTGGAACTCTGTGCCCATTTAGACTTATGTTGCAGAGCAGTTTTAGGTTCACAGCAAAACTGAGCAGAAGGTACTGAGATTTCCCATATGCCCTCTGCCTCCACACATGCATAACTTTCTCTGATAGCCACATTCCCCACCCGAATGGTTCATTTGTTACAATTCATGAACTTACATTGTAATAATATTTTCTGAGTGCTTATGATATACAGACACTGAGTTCTAGCATATAGTACATCCTACTCTTACATCTTAAATACCTGTTCTTGAAAAGATTTGCAATATGATGACATTCTAAAAAAGCTATCTGAATACATAAGTACATAAGAAAATATTTCTCAGGAGCTGTACACCATACTATTCCAGTGTTCCACAACGAAAGGTATTTCCAGTCATTATCATACATTTACACAAATTTCAACTTCATGAAGTGATAATGAAGCACTGACTCATCACCATAGAATATATCGGAGGGATTTACTCTCCTCCTCACTGTAAGCTACTGTATATTAAAGCACAGGGAATCAACGTGTTCCTTGACAGACTGTTTTAAAACCTATTTTTAGAAATGCAAGAAAGGTTAGAGAAAATTTTTATTAAGTTATATAAGTTTGTGAACCACCATTAAAAAAATCTTTCTCACTAGATAGGTGTTTTCTATTTCTCATAACTTTAATTAAAAGGTAACTTCGAAGCACCATTTTCTTTGCAAAATTCTAAAGAGATGTTTTTAATGACACATTAATTAGAAAAGTATTCACTTAAATTTGGAGATAAAATGTAATATCATCAAAGAAGATATTTTGAAAATATTTGGCATGTATACTCTTACATTCATTCTGTACTCATACAACCATTCTTTTTCACTCTCAGTACAGTACTTAATAAATGACATGAGACATTCAACACTTTGTATAAAATAGGCTTTGTGTTAGATGACTTTGCCCAACTATAGACTCATGTCAGTGTTCTCTGAGCACATTTAAGGTGGGCAAGTCTAAACTGTAATGTTTTGTAGGGGAGAAGATTCTTCAAGAAGGGGAGGAAGCTTAGATGCAGAAAAAAATTTGTGTCACACAAAATTGGGAGAGTCACCGTTGCCAGTTTCTAGTGGCACTTGTTAAAAGTGTCTTAGGCTCTTTGACAATTCTATCAAAGCCATACAAATAACTCTAACTATATTAACCACTGAAATGTGGAAACAAAGATTTCCTATGTTAATCACATTAGTGGTCTCTCTTTTAGGCAGTCACGGTTAGTGAAGCAGAGGCTCATCTATTGATCTCCCTAAAGAGCTGAATCAGAGAAATAATCTCAGAAATGTCTTTTTGAATTCTCAGCAAACAAAATTAATTCTGCTACATTTAGTATTTGGAGATGTAAATATTGATTAATATTCACATTACCTTGAAATTACTCATTGATGTGAAGTTGGACCATGCATATATAAGGCTCTGAGAAGAGATTATCTGTTGTTCATACAGGAAGTTCTAAGCTTCTACTGGGCAAAGATTTCCAAGTTAAAATCTATGTGGACTCCAAATTTTCAAATCATATATCAACCCATTCTTAAAAATTGGATTGAATTCTTGCTGGGACAAGGGAGAGACACAAGCAAAATTACAGCCTCTCACCAAACAAAGGAAGAAACAGGGCTTTGGCCTTGGGAGAAAGGGGGAGTCTAAGTAGAACATAAATGAAGCGGTGTTTTGATTGGCTCAAAGTAAAGCAGGACTGTGTGTAAAGAGGGTTGTCTGAGGCCTGGGCTAGGAAGTAGATCAGAATTCTAAGCCTTGGAAACCATAGAGTTAACATAAATGTGGGTCCATGTTGAGTTTTAAAATTTCTTACCCGAATCTTTTCACCTGTTTGAATTTTGTGTCCCATCCCTGTAGACAAAGTGATTGATTTTAGATCAGAAGGTTTTTAGGAGTCTGTCCATGATGTGAATTAATCAAAGCAATTTTTACTGGTTGGCATATGTTAGTCTAAGTTCAATTTCTGGAACTATATTCATCAAAGTCTTTGTATTTTGGTAGTATTTTTTTTTTTTTTTGCTGTATCACTTGATACAGACCTCTTGCTATGGGTTTGAACATTTCCTGTAACATCTGCAGAAATCTGAGGGCACTTGTGCTTAGTAGCACAATGTCATTTAGACTGCCATTAGGTAATTAAGGAACTTACCTACCTGTGTGCGCACAGGCGCGCACATGTTTTAATGGAGGTGCTGGGGATTGTACCCAGGACCTTCAGCATGCCTGAGTATGCACTCTACCACCTAGCTACACCACCCCCAACTTGTGTTTTTTTCCTCCACAAAGACACATCTCAAGCAAAATTGAATACAAGTAAGATTTTAATGGTTTAGATTTATTTACACGGCAGCAACGACCACCGTGGGTCTGAACAGTGCAGTGTCATGTTCCACAGGAGCTCAGGTTTGTAGGTATACTATTTTTTTTTAATCTATTTGACCATGATTTTATTTAAGTGTGCTCAGCAGGTAAACAATCCTTTCTCTTCCTCACACTCTCTGCCTTTTTTTAATCGCACTTTACCCCACTCTTTTTGCTCTTGAAAACTCCACCTTATTTAGTATTAGCTCTTTGTAGAGAGGGCTCCTTCATTAAAATTTTTTATCGCAGTGGAAAGCTTTTCATTGACGGAACGTGATAAAATTTGCTTACAGCATTAATGAAATAGAAATATTGAATTCAGTTGGTTTAGTGTCTGCTCTATCCCAGAGAGCCACCGAAGAAATGATCAATTACAATACTGCTGTTTTTCATCAATGAAAGAATGTAGACGTAAGTCAAAAGAGAGCTATAACAATTCATTATTGAGAAATGACCCATTGTTTATTTCTTCAAAGTCTTACTATTTTACATACTCATTTTCACAGATCTTTATCATCATCTTCATTACACACATTTGTCTTCGTCACTGAGTCCCTTCCATTTATTTCCATTTTTCAACTGGCTTTTTATTCATTTTGTATTCATCAATTTCTGTCTCTTTGTTTACTGCTATATGCTGAGAGTCTCAGATCATTTGAGAAACATGGTAGGTGTGTGATATTCAATAAACAGCTATGTATTTCAATAAAACCAATAAGGAATATCTTATAAATAAAGGAAAGAGGAAAGTTCCAGAGACAAAGAGTAGAAAAAACACAGATTTTGAAGCTGGATAGTGTCAGATTAAAATCTTCAATCCTTCTGTTCCTCATTTGAAAAACAGAGAATGATATATGTATCAGGCATGGAATTAATGAAAATCAAATGAAATGGTATACAAAAAAAATAGCTGACAAACTGGTATACTGTGCTTAGTTAATCTGGTAACAAACAACACAATAAATACAATAACAGCAAAATACGATATAATTTACCCATAATGCCAGTACTTAGATATGACATTTTAAAGTTTCCATCTCTCTTAATTTTTCTATAAGTATGTATTTTTGGTTGGCAGAAAGCATTCTCTAAGCAAAATATTCTTCACTTAAAATTGTAAGTGTTGGGGGAGGGTATAGCTCAAGTGATAGGGTGCATGCTTAGCATGCATGAGGTCCTAGGTTCAATCCCCAGTACCTCCTCTGAAAATAAATAATAAAACCTAATTACCTCCCCCTGTCAAAAAACAAGTGATAATAAAATAACACAGTAACAAATAAATTTTAAAAATTAAAAAATAAAATTATAAGTGTATACTTAAGATATTTTTTAATATTCAAGATATATACTATAAAATCTTATTGGAAATTAGGAAATGCATAATTTTTATCATAAAATAAGCATTATTTTATGAAATATTTTCTTCTGACAGAAGAGCATAAGAATGTCTATTTTTTGCAATGTGTACGTTTTAAATATAAGTTGCAGAAATTTTCCTAATGAGAAAACTTGCACTACTCATTTTTTAGTATTTTGAAAATATTTCAAATATTATTGCATATCTGTATTGCATTTGTGAATAGTCTGTATCTTTTGCCAAAATGTTTTTCTATATATTTGTATGTGCCCAGTACATTAAAAATAGTAACCTTTTATCATAGGTTGATTAAAATAATTTTAGTTTATTGACTATATTGTAATTAAATTTTCAATATTTAGAAAATTACATTATATGCAGTTGCATCTATTTATAACTGTTATTCTTTGTTATGTATCCCATGCATTTAAATGTCCACAGCTCATACCCAAAGTTCAGGTTTTCTAAAATTTAACTTTATAGTTTACTTTAAATGTATTTTGATGCATAACATGAAGAGAAGATTTGATTTGTTTACCTTTAACTTTACAAAACATTTTCATGTCCATATTGAAGCATAATATGTCAAATGCCATTTCTTTTATTACAGTTTTCTGTAGCGGTTTTAAGTTTAATTTTACACTGCAATTAAATTTTAATAATAGTATTTATTTTGATTGTTAGAATGAGAGGAGGGCTTATTTTTGTTATCTTTATAATTACTATTTTTTCACATCACCTATGCCATCCATGCATTCTTTATTTTTTTGCAATCATATATGGAAAAGGATACCGATATTTAATGCATTTTATATTCACTTTTTAGTGCAGTATTCAGAAATTGTAATAGTAATAATTAAAATAGCTAAGTAGTGTAGGATAATAATAGTTTCGCCTACTTCAACTGGGAAGCTGCCTAATTAGACTCCCTATAAAATATACTACCATTATCCTAATCAGAAAGTCTCCAAATGTAGGAGACATTTTTGACTCATATTTTTTGCTCATTATCTAAACTCACACAGTCTTAAAAACTGAAAGTTCTTCATAAGTAATATTTCTCAAACTGCTCAATAAATTCTACCCATTCTCTTTGTCATCCCTGATTTAGATTTCCTTATGTCTCACCACAATAGGGATGATACAGCTTTCTACTTTTTTCCTGATATCTTTTCTCTCCTTTCTTCAGTATGTCATTCTCAACACTGCTAATTTTTTGCTTTTAATGTAGATTTCTGATTATATTTTTTCTTCATTTAAATGTATGTACCAGTACTGTGTTGCTCACTGAATTTGTTTCAAGTTTTAGAAGTTGGACCAAACACACCTCAATCCCCATTCCCAGATGGCCACATACTATTGATCCAGTTTTACCTTCCATTGTGACCTAAGTCAAACTGATTTTTTTCTCTCTATTCTTCATTGTTTAAAAGCTTTTATACCTTTCCATGTTCTTCTTCTATGAAATCCCTTTCCAAATACTCATTATCTGTTTAATCCTAGTATATCATCTCCTAAACATTTTTTCTAACCCAGTTATAATCTCTTTTAGGTTTCTCCATAGCGTGTTTTTAAAAATTTTATTGTAACACTTGCTTCAGCTTGTTTTACGGACACTTGATTTCTTTTCCTTTTTCTTCAGTTGTAAGTAATTTAACACTGAACATTAGATTTTACAGTAAAACTTCTTTATAATTTCATTATATGTTCATTAACAAAATTAATATTTAATGTATGCATTCCAAAATCATATTTTGTTGTTTTTCTTAAAATGCAAAATGTTGAAAATTTCATTATACTCTATAGTGTTCTAATTTTAAGGATAAATATCAAATAAATGAAATAGAATTTGCAACAATTATAAAATTTTAAAAATTCTAATGTAGCAAAAATATTTACATAAATAACTAAGAAAAGGTAAACAACAGTTTGAAATACTCTAATATATTTAATAAAATGTGTAGGCTATCTGAGGAATATTTGGACTCATAGTATAAAAACTTTATGTACATTTTCAGAATAAAGAACAAAGCATTGATATTATTACTTTAGCCCTTAGTAGTAGTAGTAAAGCATATTGAAGTGATTTAAAGAAAGCCATTTTAATAAGGAAAATGAAGAAAATAAATAAAGAACAGTAAATGACTTTTAGAAGTATTGAAAGGGAAAGGAGGGATAAACCAGCTGTGCACAGAGGATTTTTAGGGCAGTGAACATACTCTGTATTAGGGATGGATGTATGTTGTTATACATTTGTCCAACCTATAGAATGTACAACACTAAGAGTGAACCCTAAGGTAAACTATGGACTTTGAGTGATTATGATGTGCCAATGTAGGTTCATCCTTGGTTAAAAAAAAGAAAAAAAATCTACTAATTCTGTTGAGTGATGCCAATGAAGGAGGAAGTTATGTATGTACAGGAGCAGGAAGTATATGGGAAATTTCTGTACCTTTCTCTCAATTTTGTTTGTTGTAAGCCTAAAACTGCTTAAAAAAAGAAAAACTTTACTGGAAAAAAAAGTGTGTTAAAATAAAGCATCTCAAAAGCCAAGTAGATCTTAAGTTTTCTTAGTAAAATATTTTTGATGATATCTCTGAATCAAGAGAAAACATTCCATTTTAAAAATGTAAACATTACAAAATGCATTTGAACTTTAATTAATAAAACTCATTTTTTATAATTTAGACATGTGATCAAATATAGTTTTGAAATTTTCTGTTGTGAATATTATAATTCTTATAGTCCAAAAAATTGAGTACAGAGTGTGAAGGAAGAAATCATGCAAAGTAGGATAGATATAAAGGTAAGTAAGTGAACACAAACTGAATCAAACAACTCTTCAATCCTCATCTAATCTTTTACCCTTAAGCTCACATATATATCTAATGACAACTTCCTAAAATAATTCATCAATATTCCTCAAAAGGGTCAACATTTCCACTGTTTGCTAGTATCCTAGGGTTCAGGGGTTCCTTATTTAGCCTTTTATTTCTCAACACAACCTGAAGTCTGCTCGTCAGTATTGCCTAATTTGTGGCACAGATACCACCGCAATTCAGTGGAAAAGTATTGCCCTTGAAATATGTGATGCTGTATCATTTGAATGTATGTATATGTGTGTATATTAAAAAAAACACAAAAACACATGACCCCTACATTAAATTTCATGTGCAAATTAATGCAAATAAATAGTTGAAATTACTGATAGATCTATTGTAAATATTAAGATAATAAAAGCTAACAGAAAGGAAAGTAGAATGTCTGTATGACTTGTGTCTTCAGCAGGACACAAAAATCACTAACCACAAAATAAGAGATTGATTCATTGACGTTTATTACAGTTGTGGAATTCTGTTGATCAAAAGATACGATTAAGAGTGAAACTATAAGCAGTACACTGGGAGAAGGTATTTATAATAATAGCCAACCAAAACTCACATCCAGAATACACACTGTATACATGCTTCTTTATATTAGGCCAAAAATACATTGTCTTAATTGCTGTATCTTTATATTATGTATTGATCTCTAATACCATGATTTTTCACATTTGTTCTTAAAACTATTTCAGCTATGATGGGTCTTTTGCATTTTCCACCTAAGTTTTAGAATCAACATTTTCATTTCTTAAAAAAATCCTGAGATTCTACTTGGACTTATGCTGACT
Organism: Vicugna pacos; assembly: GCF_048564905.1. Lineage (NCBI taxonomy): Eukaryota > Metazoa > Chordata > Mammalia > Artiodactyla > Camelidae > Vicugna > Vicugna pacos. Next base: position 93,174,113 of record NC_132987.1, read on the forward strand.
CTGCATAACAACCTGAGGTGAGATGAGTCTTAGGATACATTTTCTGATTTGATTCTGGGGTTTCTGGAATTGATTCTCTAATCTGGTTTGATATAATACTATTTCCAATATTAAGGAGAGCACTGATAGTCCTTGGTGTCATGTGCAATAGAAAAATGCAAAATATTACCACTAGACACTCCTAATCAAATATTCTAGGAGGGAATTCTCTGCCATCAGATGTGAACTGTGACATCAGCTCTTCCTCAGGTCTCTAGCCTGCCGACCTGCTCTGCAGATTTCAGACTTGCCAGTCCCCACAATCATATGAGTCAATTGCTTTAAACTTCCTCTGTCTCTTTCTCTCTCTCTCTCCTTTTCTCTCAAATTACATATAATATATAAAAATATATATCTCATTGGTTCTATGTCTCTGCAGAGCCCTGATGAATACAGATTTTTAAACTTCCAACAACAAATACATAAGTCCAACATCTTTCCTTTTCTGTAGATCTTCCTTAATTTTTTTCCACTATACAGCTTTAATATAGAGACCCAGCATATCTTTGTTAGTTTTTTAAGCTAATGAAACCTTTCTAATTAGCAGCTCTTAATATAGAGACAGATGTTTTTGTATATTGCCCAGTACTTAGCTAAATTGAGATTAATTTTAAAATTTTATAGATTCTTTTGAATTATTTTATTTCACTATCATGTCATTTATAATGAAACCTTTAATACTCATTCTTCTTTTTCAGTTTTTGTACTTTTTTTTTCTTGCTTTCATGACAGCATAATTTGAATAGAAGTAATGATAACATCTTGTCTTGTTCGTGAATTCAGGGGGAGAGGTTTCCGTATTTCACAACTAAGTATAAATTTGCTGTGGGCTACTTTTATATTTATTCTCTTTATTAAATTAAGGATATACCATTCCATTCCTACATTTTTATAATTTATTTTATGAACAGGTGTTTACTTTGGTCAACTATTTCTTCTGCCTCTATTAAAATGTGCATAAATTTTCATTTATCTATTGATGGAATTTACTGCCTTGATTAATTTTATTGTTATTCTCTATGTCTGATTTGATTTTTTAATTACTTTCTTTTGTATTTTTGTGACTACTTGATGGGAGATGTTGTCCTATAACTTTACTTTTCATAATGTTCTTTTTCAAGTTTGTTTTATGAGGGCTGGATTTTGCCTTGCCTCATAATATGAGGGGGAAGCTACTTTCTTTCTATTTATTATCTAGAAGATATTGTGTAAAATTGATCTTATTTAGTCCTCAAATGTTAGGGAAAAAATTGACCCTTCTGGGCCTGTAATTACCTTGCAGAAAGTTTTTAAATGTAGATAAAAATATTATAAAAGATATGTAACAACTTAGCTCATCTGTTTCTTTATATGCTATTTTGAAAAGTTGGATTTCTAAGGACTTGGATCTTTTTGTGTGAAATTTATTGGATGGAGTTGCTTGTTTGATATTCTTACCATCTTTTGACACAAGACTTTTACTTTGATGGCTCTTTTTTTTTCATTCCTGATATTGACAGTTTATGTTGTTTTTGTTGTTGTTTTTGACTTGAGCACTCTTCTAGGGTTTTATTATTTTATCGACTTTTTTATGAACAATTTTTTTTTATTTCTGAGCTTTTTCTTATAGGTTTACTTTTCTTCTTCCTACCTCCTTTGATTTTAATGTGCTATTTCATTTTAGCTTTTTATATTGATTTTTCTACCTATTCTTATTCTTAATACAAGTATCAAAGCTCTAAGTTTACTTATGAATACTCCATTAGCTACATTACTCCAGTTCAAACTATCTTGTAATTTTCATTGAAAATCCTTCTTTATCCTTATAGTATTTAGATTCCCAGGAAACAAATATTAAGTAATTACTGGACAGTGTTTGCATTTTTATACACACACATTTAAATATGGTGCTGTTGCTTAGGAATTTGAAGTTTTAGAACCATCAGAATCGTATCCTGGATTACTTCCACAGAGTAAACAAACACATATGTTTACATTTAAACTTGCATTATAGGAAAATAGAATTATATGTCTATTGAGTGGATGGTGCAATAGATATTAAAAACACTTTTATAACATTTTTATAACAATCAATTTGCATAACAATCAATTATTTTTAATACTTAATTCACACTAAAAGAAATGTACTTTTTCTCCCCATTTAAAAAATGTAGAAACAAATATTAGGAACAGTTGTGTCTTTAAAAAAAAACGTGCATAATAAGGGATCTAAAATACTGTTTTACCATTGGCTGGATTATCAATCACTTTTGATATATTGCGACAATGTAGTTGTTTTCTCCTCTCCCCTGTCTTTGTTTTCTGGATATTTAGAAGCCAGACCTGATTGACATGTGTGCAAGTGTACTGACAAACACTGTGATCTTTGTGCAGTAAGTTTTTGCAACCCAAGAGATACGACTATGCAAATGATAGCAGATGGCTATGTAAATGTAAATGTAGATCTTCTACTAAAGCTTGACACAGTGACATATTTAATTAATTTTAAATATATTTATAATTTTTCCCGAAAATTTATATTAAGAAACATTTTAGAGACTTTTCATCGATTGCAGAATTCTTCTTACCTGTTAGTTGGGTTGATGGGCATTGTGAAATCTTGGCAGAACATTTTATAGTTGAAAGATTTCAATCTCTGAGACGATTACATGGCAGATGGCAATGTAAAGGAACAACTCAACTATCTGAGTGCTATGTTTACGTAGCCATCTGCCGGGTATTCCTTCCCCAGGGCTTCACAATTTACTTGAAGGCTAGGAGTATGCCTACAGATTAATAAAAGTGTTTTAGTGTCCAAGTACTAATAGGTATATATGAAAAAAAAGTATATATTAAATATTTAGGAAGATTTTTTTTGCTGTCATGTAGCTGATTCCTAATTTTAAGCAGGAATGTTTAAACGTGTGAGACATTTTATTGAGTATTCTAAACAGAAACACATCCAATGTCTTGTTTAGTCATTTAACTGAAAGACTTGAACTAGAATCTACCAGTATTTAATCTTAGTCCAATAAGTTTTCCTGCAATGTATTTAAGATTATAATGTTTTATAGATGAATATATTATTAGATGCATATTTTGTGGAGGAGTCTAATTAATTAGTAAAATAATAAAAACAATTTACAAGGAGAAATCAATCTGATAGGTTAAAACATAATTCAAATATTGCTTCATGATTTTTTTGATTTGCTATATTTTTGTTTTTACTTTACCTCCTTCCTTTATTGAGTTAATTTTAGTAAAATATAAATTCAGTAATCAACCACTTGAATGACAACTTATTTTTATTGGAAAGTATTTACAAATGCACATATTCTGGGAAATAAAAAAATCTATATTTGTATGTTGATCTTTATACTTAAGTAATACTCTAAAATACCTGTGACCTTCGTTAAAAGGGCACAAACTCTAATTTGTGTTGAGTTAACATTTCTTTCATTGCTCTAGTGATTGAAAATTTTCATTATATAATTTTGCCTTCTTTATGACTGAGAAGTTTCTGCTATTAATGAAATACTGGGAAAATGATTTCAAACTATAAAAGTTACTTTATAAGTTTTATGTCTCAAATTATTATATAACTAAAGTAAAATAGGATTTTGTGAGATATATTTTGAGATAGACATTTTCAACAATGATATTTATGGAGAACAACAAACACTCACTGAAGAAAAGATGTATATGTTTTGTAAAGTTCAAATGATAATTCTTCCAGATCGCCAGGATCATGGTCAATTGAGATGCCCAGGGAATTAGTCCAGCTTTATTTCCAAGGCAACAGATGAGTTATTTAAAGGATCTGAAGTAAGTTATACATCACGCTTTTTCTGAATACAGTGAACACTTGAGGTTGATAGTTTATAACTTAATTTGTAGAATGCACAAGTGGCCTGCTCCTCTGTAGACCAGTTTGAGTAACCCCATAGTGGAAAAATTTTACTTGTATACTTTGTATGAACGATTATTGATGTACTCAATGTCTAAGGTTATTTTCTGATACAAATCATCTTACTGAAGCTCCTGGAACGCTTTCAGGGGTTAATTTCCAGGACATCTCTGAATATCCAAACTCTCTAGTTTAGCCATTTGCGCCAAATAATTAATACTCTTCTGATCTTTGGCAAAGAATTAGTCCCAGTTACTAGCTTGAGGAATCCAATGGGAATTTGTCTTAATATTAAGCTGTCCAATCTCATAACATAATGCTAGTTGGGGAAATAGGATTGTTATAAGGAAAAAAATTACATATGTTAACAAGTAGCAAATGTAAATAGTTTTCTTTATTCCTGCTGTACTTGAAATCCTGGTAATGAATGTGCTTTAAAATAGAATAAATTGTCTAATTGTTCATTAAGTTGTGGAATAAAAAAAGACGTGAAGATAGCATTCTTAAGTAGATACCTACTGTGTTCATTTAAAAAGCACTGTTGGTCTTCAGCATTCCTTGATCAGTGTATATGATCAATGATTCAGAAATATTTTCTAGGAAATTTATTTTCTTCTTATCTTTTTACTTTTTTTTAATTTTTTTGTGGGGAGGGGAGGTAATTTATGTATTTAATAATTTATTTTGTTTTTAGAGGAGGTACTGGGGATTAAACCTAGGACCTTGTGATGCTAAGCCTGTGTTCTACCACTTGAGCTATACTCTCCCCTCCTTCTCATCTTACAGAAGCTGCAGTGTATTTAAATAGTTTTGTAATACATTTTATGCAGTATTATTTATGGATATCATAATCAACACAAGTGACTTGTTTGGTTATTCCATTGGAAAGCTGCAACTAGAAATCAGCAATAGTTAATCCTAGTTAATTTCCCTGCAAATGCATTAAGTGTTTGAAGTGAATTTTGAAAAAGAGTATTTCAGAGACGAATATATGTTTGTATATTAATTTAGAAGATGACATTAAGCCAGAAGAAATGAAGCATATACTATCATCTCAACTTTTTTTTTCATTTATTTACTTTTTTTTTTCTTTTTATTTTGCTCCATCTTGGGTTGAGTTTTTTCCCAGTAACTCAAAATTTTGTTGTCATCTACTCAGAAGCTGACTACATTATTAATATTGTGTATATCTGTATTATTAGTGTTGTGTGTTAAAATCTTACTATTTTATATATAGTATCATTAATATTAATATGCCTCTTTCTTAGCTATAGGAAAAACTTCTAGAGAAGCCTAATCAATCTTTTTTCTCAATCTTCACTGTACATCTGGAGATATTGTGTGTGTTCAATAAAGTGTTTATTGAGTTGAATTGTTTGAGATGGTAAGTAATACAAGGTTTCTCCGTTAGCAGTTAAATCAAGGAATAAAACAACCACCACCAGGTTGAACAGCATGGTCATAATTGTGGCTAATCTCAGGCAGAGGGATGTTCAAAACCCCAGGTACTCTAAGCAGTTCACATTGTGCCAGTGGCATCCATGACTTGGAAAGTTCCTATATCCCTATCCATTCTATTTATTTCCATCGAATATTGAAATACCCAGGGACTCTGTAGAGGTCTTCTTCTGTATTTTGTTTTGGTAATTTTTTGGCTAATTTGAATATATAGGGTTTTCTGAGTATCAAAATAACTTTTAATTGAAAGATGATACTCTAAACACACAAATGCTTTGAGAAGACAAGTAAGCCAGAGGAACTAAATTACTGAGTGCCCACAGGCATCAGAAGCTACCTCCTTAGTTTCTAAGACTCCATTTGTGGACGCAAAAGAGACCCGTGATTGAAGTGAACTAACAATTCATTAATTTCCTAACATCTTAACTCAATATTGAAACAGAAAGATGCTTACAGTTGATTGTAGAATCCTTAGATAAACAATAACTGATGATTTGGTCTTAATCTGGAATTCAAATTGTCTAGTCAGTCATTTTTATACTTGTTTTTAGTCAAAAGTATAATTGAAGAAGGAGAAACATGTCCACTTATTTTAAATGATGATTCTCTTGAATAAATTGATCCCATATTCCTGAATTCTATGTATTGTCTGTTATTCTTCTGAAATTTGTACAGTATTATATGCCTTTTCAGTGGTGATTTAAAAACCAGAACTGTTTATAATTCTATTATGTGAATTTCACTACTATAAATTGCCCATTTATAGAATCTCTTTTCAGATATAATTGAACCTAACTTTGATATTTGACATTTTCATTTCCAAGAGGATATAACCTTTATCCTTTACGCTAAGGCAGGTTGAAGGTGATATATATGACAGCCCTATTCCTTATCTTAGATGAAATAGGAAACTACAGGTTCAATTTCAAGGTGGCTGTGATTTAAGAGGTACTGCATTCTGTTGGAGAACAGAGAGATGAAAAAGTTATTGACTAAAATATAATTGTTGTCCATCTGGCGTTCTTTATTGAAATTTGACTTGTGTTAACAGAAAAGTTTTAAAAATGCAAATTTGAAACAATTTTAGCTATAGATGAACTAACATGATTATCTTTAAAACTCCTTGATAACATGGAAAATCAGGTTTGGGGGGATTTCTTTAAGAAAAACATAGAGTGTAAATTACCAAATTAGATATAAATATGAATATTTAAAATGAGATGATATACATGATAAATTACAAATGGTAAAAAGGTAGCAAATACCACAAACCTCACAATATCCATAAAAATAAGATATATGGATTATTTAATAGCTTTTTACATCTCTAAAATACTTTTTTACTATTTTGATGAAATGTTATTAGATATGATATTATAATCTATAGAGAAAAGAGAAATATGACTCTTATTTTCCTTCAGCATGGTTGATCAAAATATGTTTTCTATTATTAGTAAATCAGAAAAATATTTTTAGTCTCACAACACATTAATAATTTAACACAAATTTTTAGAGTTTATGGAAATTTGGAAAAATTTTATAAAGTTTCTTTCATACATAGGCTGTAACATTTGGACAAAATTTCCATATTCTGTTTTCTTGCTGCTTCTGTTTCAAACCTCATCTATGTTTCACAACCTATATTCTTTGTATCTTGGATAGTAACATCTGCGGATTTTATGTTTTACTGAGTGATAAGGATTAATTTGTCTAAAATTCATTCTTTGTAGTCTAGACTCTAAGAAATAGTCTCTCAGAAAGCTCCAAGGAAACCATTTAGCCCTTGTCAACCATGGCACTTAAATATAGGTACCTCCACCTCACACTTTATTTCTAAAAAGCCAGGAGATAAGGAGATGCAGCAAACTCTACCACTACCTTGCTAGAACATCCACAAGGCACCAGCCCCTGATCACAACACTAGAGCGATGCTATTGCCAAACACAGATGAAGTAGGCAGGTTGAGGGGAAACCAGGTTTCCACCAAGGCATATTGCCCTTGCATCCTTACCCATGGTCTCATCAGGAAGAAAGGCCAGTGCTTCCCAATCATGCCTCTTAAAATGTATGAAACCCAGTGCTTGAAATCACTCTCCCAGAGTCCGATTTCTGATTTGCTGGGTTGTTATAGTCAAGAGTGGGTAAATGGCTACCCGTAAGTTTTCTCCATCCCTGGTGAACACCACCCCTGGTGGTCAGGTGCATGTGCTACTTGGCCCTCTGTTCATACTTGAATCATGCCCGTTATTTCAACATTGTCTTTGATGACTTGGAAAGAGAAAAGAATCTTCAAAATTGGTAGAAAATAATAGTTTTACATAAAAAATCAACTTTAAAAATAGCTCATTTTTGTACAAAAATACTGTACTATGAAATAATTGTCAAGTAATTCTTCTAAATACTGACTTCTGAATGAACTGCTTCAACTAGAGGATTCATTTGTTCATTCAAATATTATTTCCAGGGCATCATGGTATACACAGTAGTTATCAACAAATTTTCTACTTTTTTGAGCTTTTATTTTATTGGAGGGATTCAGAAAATAAACAAAGACATATATAAGGTGTTGGTATGAAGTTACACGGAGCAGGATACAGAGATAGAATAGGGTAGAATAAATAATGGAGTTTATATTAACTGACAATGATATTGAAAATTAACTCATACTCTAAAGCAAATAGTCAAACAGTAAATATAAAATTACAGTTCTAGTCAAAGTTGCCAGTTTTTCACTGGCAAAATTCGAGTGTTTCATGAGATAAACCTTTGATTTCCTAAATTGTTTTTTCCGTATTTTTTATTGAGGTACAATTGACAAATAACATTACATTAGCTTCAATTGTACACCATAATGATATGATCACCACAAAATGCCTAGTTAACAATAGTCTAATAGTTAACAATAAGTCTAGTTAACACCTGTCAATGAACATATTTACCATTTGTGGGCTAAATTGTTTTTCATTGTATATTCAGACCAATAGCTTTGGAAGATAGAAATGTACCTTGGAAAATGTACCTTTAATATTAAGAATAAGAAGTATGATTCAATATACATTTGTTTTCTATACACACAGCTTTCAATAATAATTCATATATAATTTTGAAATATCAATAAAGAAGCAGTAAAAATATCAGAATACTTTTGAAAGGTATTTCCAAGTCTGTAATAGAAAAGTTCTTTTATTTGGTCTTTTTTTCTGTTTTATCCCAAAGTGGCTTAATGCATTCAAATAGTTTCTGCATACTCTGTGTCTTTCTCACATCATTAGTCTAGAGCTACTGCTGAGAAGTAGCATTACAATATCAGCTTCCACTGAGAAGCTATTTACACCACTGGAAATTATGGAAATTTGGAAGTAGTGACAGGTGTTTCTAAAAACTCTTCTGAATTATGTTTACCTGCTTGGTGATGTTGTCCAAAGTTAGTGCCTTTAGTGTTCATAATATATTCAAAACTGTGTTTATTGGTTCATCAAACCCATGGTATCAATTAAAATATGGTCTATCAAATATCAAGTAATAACTGAGATAAGAGCTGAGGGACAAGTATTGGGAGAAAGCGTGGGTACAGGAGAATGACTTTATAGCACATTAAAATTGCAATTTCAGAAATGAGGTTGATGGAGGAAACAGTGAGGGTAATAACCTAGGAATTCCTATAAAATATTTTTTGTTTAAGAAAAGCATCATAAAAACTAGGCTTTAAAAAACAAGAAGTGCCCAATAACCCAGAAACACTGCTTTTTCTGTGTACACCTGGTTTCATAATTATAAAACTCTTGCATGTATCAGTGAGTGCTATGGCACCATTTTAATTGGAAAATGGTCTGTTTACTTCACTGTAGATTATTAATTTCAAGTCCCAATATGTCTATTGTAGAAGAACAGAAATAGCAATAATTATAACTGAATAAAAGTAATTTTTAGAAGCAACTGTCAACCTATTATCACAAAGATAAAATCCCCTCGAGAGAAATGAATGAAGGCACTGTGTGGGATATCAATCCATTTAAAGGCCCCTGGGAGGTGACTGAACGAAGACTGCACCCTAATGATTTCTGTTGAGTCTAAATAAAGAGAATATAAAAACATGACCAGGAGATATAGTCAAAACCACTGGTAAGTTTATTACAACTTGTGGATCACAAACACATCTAAGATCTTACTTCACTAAGAATTATAATATTTGATACATTGTCCAATATGGAAGGAGAATTTATAAAAAGCCACAAGAGATTGAGTGGCTTAAACTTCACAAATACAGTCCTATACAAGTGGGGGTATTGCCACATATGTTATAGTCCTCTGCAAATTGTGATATTTAAAATTCCATCATGAAATGAGTAATTCGTAGAATACTGGGCAGAACCTTATAACAAGCAATACCTAGTTGTCCAAATGTGCCATTTTCACTGCTGCCTGAATTGAAGCAGAAGCCCTTAAAGTTCCTGAGATCATGAGATTTATTCAGTGAGTAAACCGAGTTAGCATTTCCTAGATGCTTAGTACAGAAATGATGCAGCTCAGTTTAGATATCAAGCTCAAAAGGGCCAGGTCACCATCAACTTGTATTTTCTCAGATTCATAGATGCTCTAGATTCAAAAAGAGGACAAAAGACCTTGCATGACTGGGCGGTTCCAAATCGATTAGGATGAAGTCCAGGAATTACCGTAAAAGTTCTTAGGCTCTGACACCTGGTGTGCTTCAGTACTCACCTCCAGGATGATGAGATTGTTAAATTGGTTTTGAAAATTAGAAAATTAATCAGATAAATCTAGACTAGTGGTAGTTTATCTATTTTCCTGTGTTGTTTGGTTTGGTTCAGGGAGGTATTGGCTTTTTGACCTCAACAAACTTCCTTGTATTTCATCACATGCTTGTCAGAAAAAATTTGTCAGGCTCTGCAACTGTTTATCTTTCTCTCAGGCTGTATTGCAGGTACCCTAATTCCCTATCATTTCTTTTCTGCTATCAATTTTATGTCTAACAAATGCTGTATTTCTAGAAGATGCTATGCTGGACATTCTGTGACTTGCATTTGGCATGAAGCAATGTTAATACACTGTTCAGAACACTGTCCTTTGCCCACTTTGGCAAAAAAACAAACAAACAAACAAAAAAATCATAATTACTTGAAACCCTAAGTGTGTTAGATCCCTTAGTAGAAGAACTTTTCCAAAATCAACAACAGCATGGTTAAAATAGAGTGAGAAAAACTGCTTAAATGCCTGAAAATATAAAAAACTTCAGAGTTGTTTTCTTTAAGGAAATCTTGAATTAAACTGAAATTTTTATTTTAAATGTTTATTCTTTTAGAAAGCCAAAATTGACTGACTAGTCCTACATTTTACAATGAAACCTTAGGGATGTACATTCTTCTATTAGTTACGAGATTTTATTTTTACACCGTGACAGCGCTCACTCCCTTGTTTATCCAGAGTTACCTTACCTCTATTTGTATCAGCAAACTTGCCCTCTCATCAGCTTTATACTTCACTCTTTCCCAGTATGATCGCTGTCTATCTAATCATACAATGCTACAAAGACCCGTGAGAATATCCTTATACTTTGTGTCTTAAGATATTGGTCAATTGGTTTATTATTATCCCTTTGAACTAGGAATGGAATGGATTATATGAAGACCTGAGTTAAAAAACGTTTTCTGGCCATCCATACTTCACTTGAAATGACTATGAAAATCTCCCTGCTTTACCGTGGCAGATAATGTACACGAAGTGGACTGTGACCTGACCTTTATGCCATTATATTTAAGCTTTTTCTCTTTAAAAAATATCCAAAGACCTATAATTAATATCTCTTATTTTTATACCTGTCAACTGAAATAAATGCACAGCCTAAAACTTGAGAGTCATGTTTTATTTGGCGGACATTTCTGAGGGCTCGAACCCCTTCGAGCCCAGGGTGACAGCCTCTCAGATCTCTCTGAGGGACTGCTCTGAAGTGGGGAGGAGCTAGGATATATAGGAGTTTTACAACAAAGACCAGATAGTTGGAACAGTAAAAGATTACTTGTTAACTAAAGAAAACCAGGCATCTCAAGTTAAAGAATTCAGTGCTTTTCTCTGTATGGGGGAAGCAAACATTTGGGCTCACTGAATTCATTCCTCTGACAAGCACCTAGCTATCTAGGGCCAGCATCCTGTCCTTTCTTATTCTGAGTGCCCTCAGGGTGCACCATCTTGAGTGGCTGCAGAGGCTGGGCTGCAGGCTTGTCTTCACTGGGGGGTGGTGGCGGCCACTGATGACTTGATGTTTTCAGCAGTCTTTGTTTACTGATATGGTTTGCAGTATTTTTTGTTCACATACCTCACCATTGAAAAGTTCTCTAGCATGAAACAGAAACAACTTTGAAAAATGGTTTGTTTCAGTGCTCAGACTGATGAGAAAGAAGAATTCAAGTGTTGCCAATAGATGCAACCAGTGTTCCACGTTCTTGTCCCATTCCAGAAAGAATTCAGAGACAAGAAGTAGTGGTTAAAAAGGTAAAGTGAGGATTTATTAAAGAATGGATAGTACACTCTCAGGGGAGAGCGGGCAGGCTCAGGTGAGCGGCTGCCCTGAGTTTCTTTGGCAAGTTAGCTACATAGGGTGTAAAAATGAATGGGCGGAATATTCATTGCGGAGGGAAGGGTTTGGGGTCGTATTCCCTGATTATCATCCCAACTCCACCTTCCCAAAGGGAGGAGGGATTTTTGTCCTTACTTAGTCTGGATCGAAAGTGTCATGGCATCGGTGCATGATGGGTACTTCTGATCTGCAAGGCTCATTTTATTGAAATGAGGGCATAATGAGCAAAAGGTTACATTTGAACACTGGAAATTCCTGCCTTTTCTCACCTTTCTTTGTTCTTCTCCAGGCCACTTGTCATCCCAAAAAGCATGATCCCTTATCAGCCCAAAGGTTCCTGCTTTTCTTTCTCTGCTCAAGGATCCCTGCTGCTTACATGATGTACGGTTTCCTGCATTTGGCCTGTGCCCCTCCTTTTTGGCTCAATTCCTGCCATTTGGTCTGTGTCCCCCTTTCTCTGCTCACATCTAGCTATCTGCCTGCTCTAACATTAGGACTAACTTTCAAGGACTACCTTCTAAATACAGTTATCTGCTCCCCATGCTCAAGCCTTTATAATAGCATCACAAACTTAAATGGCACTTTTTTCCTCCAAAGAACTCAAAGAGTTTTTGCAAAGATTATTGAGATGATTATTATTCAGTCTCTGAGCATCTCTATGGATAAGCATTCTCTTATTATTCCTATTTGGCAAATAGCTAAGGTGGTTGTAGTCTGTATGTTTAAAGTCCTTCTCTGAGTTTTTAGGAATGCTTGAGGGATAATTATATAATAGAGACCTTAGAGGTTAGTTTCCTGGGGTCTTGCCCTTCCTATACATTCCTCATTTATTTTTGAAGAACTGAATAGCTCTTGTTACAAAAACATTCAAAAATAGAATGTTTCTACTACAATACAACCTTCTTGAGTGGAATGCATTATTTAACCTTATTCAATAATATGCAACGTAATGTGGGACTTCTATGAACCAGTAACTGCTAAGAATAGCTTTTAGGAAAAAAAAAGAGAGAGAGAGACAAATTATTCCTAAACTTAAGCCTGTTTAAAAATAACAATCAAAACAAACTCAACAACCTTGAAAGCTAGTGTCAAAGCCTGGGTTTAAGAAACTAAAAGGCAACTTATTTCATTGATAAAGAACAATATGGGGGATAGATTAGGAGTTTGGAATTAACAGATACACATTAGTATAGCTAAAATAGATAAATAACAAGGACCTACTGAACAGCACAGGGAACTATATTCAATTTCTTGTAATGAGCTATAATGGAAGAGAATATATATAACTGAATCACTTTGCTGTACACCTGAACTAACATTGTAAATCGACTACACTTCAATAAAAAATAAGGATTAAATAAATAACAATAGCAGTTTATCTGTCCCCCAGCATTCAGTAGACAGGAAGATTGGCTTCCAAACAGTGGAGTTAAAGATTTAGCAACATAGTCACATAAAGTCATATAAAGCTGTGACTGCTGTCAGCTCTACAAAAGATGCACAGATTCTCTCAGATACAAGCGGCTTTTGAGTAACATTGACATATTTTTATTCACCTCTTTGACAAAGATGGTAACTTGGTTAGTGTGGTGCAGAGCACAGTATACCCAGTGCTACCACATTACTGTTATTCTTTACAAGTAATTTCACGAGGAAATAAAGCAGTTTAAGTGAAGAGAAGTAAGCTCAGGCTGTGGTGGTGGAACCAAGCTTGTCCATCCTGATGAAAAGTTTCAAGCTGGTCAAAAACAGTGTATTACCTGAGGAAAATACATAATAAGTCTAATATATTCATTTTAAACCTAGGATTTTCACACAAAAAAAGTGAAATTGTTTTTCTCTTTTCCCTACCTAACGAAGGGATTCTGACTCATATAACGTTCAAGTGAGAAATGGCGATAAACACAAATACGCAGGCTCATGAAGTTGAAATACGTATTTTCTGCAATTTGCAAAACATAGCAATGTGTAATATCTGAAAAACAATTAAAATCTGATACAAATCAGATAATTTTAGTTAATTTAACCAAGTTAAAAAAACATATTTTGAACTAAGGTCAGGTGTGAGGAAGAGAGAGTTAAACATTATACACACATACACTCGTGCACATATTCACAGGCACACACATGTAAACATACACAGAAAAATCTTTAAGAACTAGAATACAAATACTGACAAAGTAAATAAAGCTACAGATTGAAAGAAACCCGTCACATCAAGTCTACAAGAGTAGAGACTTCATTCTGTTCTTTGCTATATGCCAGAGTCTAGAACAAGCACATATTTAATATATATTTGATGAATAAAAGAATGAGTGTAGAAAGCAGTAATCATCCTGTATTTCTGTACAATGAAATACTGCCTATAATGAGCTAAGTGTCAGGCATGGTCCATGTTACTCTTGTTTTGAGAAATCATAGAAAATACTACAGTTTTTCAGAAAGAAAAAAGGAATGCATAGGAAGTACAGTACCTCAGAAAACTAAACTATGAAATTTCCATGCTATGCAGTTCTGAAAACCTTGAAAAAGGTTTTATTTAAATACAACAATGGTAACCATTTGCCAAACAAAATAACCAACAGTATTCCAATTTTTAATGAAATAAATAGTGAATATTTCATTAAATTTATTTTGTTTTCCAGCAAACAGGCAACCAAAAGGTTTTCATTTATCAGGTTTATTAATGTCCTCAGTATACATATGACATTATAACACTGACAAACATTATTAGGGCATTTTTAAGTATGAAACTATGTCATTAGAGTCAATGGTTAATGGTTAATATTTTGCTAAATTAAGATGGAGGAAAAGTTTATATATATATAATATATATATATATATTCTGTTCTTATGTTTGTTCTTATAAAACATTTCCTTGAATATTTGTTTTATAAAAATTCCTACTTGTATGAAGTGATTAAAGCAAATATTCAAATCTGTACAACCAAATTTTTTTTGTATTTGAGATGTCCCATGTTGACTGAATTGGTGACCCATAACTTTGTTGTGTTCTCTCACTCTGGCTCCAGGTTTAATTTTGAGGCTTGCTTTGGAAATTGAATATTTGCGGATTCAGTCCTTGAAAAAGCTTGGGGGAGTACCTACAAGTTCCTGCTTGTTCTCTTGTTGCCTTTGCCATTGCTTTGCAATCACACTCAGGCTTGTCTGCCGAAAGGTAAGAGTTGGAAATACCAGGGTCAGGTTGCCCCAGTTGCCCCAGCCACTGCCAGCTTAGATCCACCGACAGCTATACTTGTGAACCCACAGCCAAGAGTAGCACCTAGATAACTGCCCCAGGTAAGTAGATCATTTATTATTTATGCCACTGATGCAGGAAAACAGATATGGGGCATGAGGAGGGCCATGTCCCAGGTCTCAGTTGAGCCCCTGGGATGTGCCCCACCAAGTATGGGTCCTTGGCTTCGTGCAGGAAAGAATTCAAGAGTGAGCCACAGCTGAGAGAAAGTAGATTTATTCAGAGAGATACATTGAAAAGCAAGAGAAAGGCCAAGAGGCGTCGGTATTGGGTACTCAGATTAAAAGTAGGTACACACTCCATAGACAGAATGTGGGCCATCTCTAAAGAGGGAGAGAGAGGGGCGGCTGCAAGGCACTCTGTTGCTGGTTTTTATGGGCTTGGTGGCTTCATATGCTAATAAGTGGAAGGGCCAGTCTAAGTAGCCTGGGGAAGGGGCTGGGATTCCCAGGAAGCTGGCCGTTTCCCACTCTGACCTTTTGTGGCTAGCCTTGGGACTGCCATGGTGCCTGTGGGCGTGTTATTCACCAAGTTAATATAGTACAATGAGTGTATAATGAAGCTCAGGATTGGCTAGAAGTTAAATCTCTCATCTTCTTGAGCCTCAAGGCCTAGTGGGGGTTGAATCTTTCACCATTTTAATGTTAATTGCTGTAGCATTCCTTGAATGGCTGTGCCCTGCCCTCTTCCTGTCTCACCACTGTGGTCTGAGGAGGGCTTAATTCTCTGGTTGTTCTTGTTACCTCATTCTATAGTGTCAGCAGACAGTGGATATCAAAGTAGTCACGCAGAAAACGTTCGATGTTGATTTCATTTTATTTGTATGTGTATTCCTTCTTTCAACAACTTGCTAACCTTATACTATTAAATTATGAATACAGCATTTTTTTCTAAAGAACTTGGCAATAACTAATCCAAGCTTGATCCATCTTGTCGACTGACAAAAATGCACAGCCTAAAACTTGAGAGTCATGTTTTATTTGGTGGACATTTCTGAGGGCTCGAACCCCTTCAAGCCCAGGGTGACAGCCTCTCAGATCGCTCTGAGGGACTGCTCTGAAGAGGTGGGGAAGAGCTAGGATATATAGGAGTTTTACAACAAAGACCAGATAGTTGGAACAGTAAAAGATTACTTGTTAACTAAAGAAAACCAGGCATCTCAAGTTAAAGAATTCAGTGCTTTTCTCTGTATGGGGGAAGCAAACATTTGGGCTCACTGAATTCATTCCTCTGACAAGCACCTAGCTATCTAGGGCCAGCATCCTGTCCTTTCTTATTCTGAGTGCCCTCAGGGTGCACCATCTTGAGTGGCTGCAGAGGCTGGGCTGCAGGCTTGTCTTCACTGGGGGGTGGTGGCGGCCACTGATGACTTGATGTTTTCAGCAGTCTTTGTTTACTGATATGGCTTGCAGTATTTTTCATTCACAATCTCAATTAAAATATCTGAAAAAAAACACACTAGCTGTGAGAGAATTGGTAGTGTCCTTTCTGTGTCCTCATGGCAGCCAGAATTTGACCTCATCAACTGTTCTGTTGATATCTCAGGTGAATTCTCTGTAGTTTCCTCCCTAAGGCTTTCTCTTTGTTTGTTCTCTAAGAGTGTTTAGGAATTCATTAGCAAAGAATAGAGAAAAATCTGCCTTTTTTCCCCTTGTGGTACCTGACTTTATCCTGGTAATTCCTGACCCCTCAAACCTGAAATTCATTGAAAAAAAAAAAAAGATATAAATAAAAGCTTCCCCTACTCCTTTTCCAAGGTTGTATAATTTTAAAAAGTATCTTGGAGCCGTACCCTAGGTCACTATAATTCCCTCCTAAAATATATACGTATCTTTCTGAATTTCATGATTAATGCCATTTTCTAACCTTGAAATTTTGAAACTATGTGCATTTCCCCCAAAAAAGTCGGATTCAGTGCAATGGCTTAGTATGTGATATAGCTAAATTTGAAAAAATTGGCAAAAGTTGTTAAAAAAATATGAACTTCAGAATTTGCTTTCAATATATTTATACCTGTTATATATATACTGGGGTGTTGGAGGCTGAAAAATGGCCGTAAATTATGTCCACACTATAATTCCTTGAACCTGTGTCATCATACATGGCATGACAAGAACTTTGCAGATGTGACTGTCAAGGATCTCGAAATGGAGAGATAATCTATTACCTCAGTGGGTCTGAAGTAACCACAAGGGTCCATTGAGGAGGGAGGCACGAAGGTCAGAGTCAGAGGTGAAAGGATGCAACATCAGAAGCAGAGATTGGACTGACGCACCTGAAGATGGAAGGAGGCATCACAAGCTAAGGAATTCAGACAGCCACTAGCAGCTAAAAAAAGCAAGGAAACAGCTTCTCTCATCAAAGCCTCCAGAAGAAACCAGCCTTGTTGACACTTGGGTTTTACCCCAGTGAAAGCATTCGGGCACTTCTGACCTTCAGAGCAATAAGAGAATGCATTTGTCATGTTTTAATCCATTCAGTTTGTAGTCATTTAATTTGTTGCCACATCAGTAAGAAACTAATACATGGAGCTGGTGAGTTGCTGAGTTTATCACTTGCTATTTTAAGGTAGTGTTTAATTTTGTTTCATTATTATTCTTGCAGGTCTTGTTTTCCTCTGCTTCTGACATTCCAGCACTGAGTTCACAAATGTCTGAACTTGAAATCCATTTCTTTTTTAGTCCTTATAATTATGAACTGATAAACACAATTTAGCAGCTCCTCACATGGCTGGATCATGGAGTCATATCAGTGAAGTCTGATCCAAATATGGTGTTTGAAGCTGCAAATAATGTTATCTGGAGTTCTCCAAAGGAGCAGGGTGAGAGACCTTAGTTAGCTTCCCTGGGAGTAAGCTTAAGATTTAGGCTTGTTATAATAAAAAGATCATTGTCCTATTATTCATAGTTTTGTTCCCATTCTTTTATGTACAAGGAAATTTCCTGTCTGCCCACTTTTGCCATGAATTTGTTATGAATTTTACAAACTTTCCTACACATTTTTTGAAGCAACATTTTATTTTGTGTTGAATGTACTTAAATCTTTCTTCCAATCACTCCCCTTGATCTTACTATGCTGTTATTTAGCAAAGAAGCCTCTGTTCTTCTACAATATAAAATATTTTATGCATTTTGACCATTTGTCTTGTCATCCTTTTCTTTATTAAACCAAGCTTAAAAGTTTTCTGACTGAACACATAAGCCCGTGTCTTCCCTTACTTTTGTAGAGCCCTTTTGTTTGTTACAAAACTTTCTGACTTGATTGTTTCCTTTTTTGGAGCAGAGGAAATTTTGAACAAAACCGTTTATTGGGCAATATGTGCTCTTACTGCTTTTATGCTTTCTAGTCAGTAAGGTATCGTTGTTTTCCTTCCTAAAACTTAGGTTTCCTTTCTTTGACACCTATCCTTGACTTCATTCCAGAGTTACCTTATGTTTTTATTAGCCTTCCAGCAAGATATGTGTTAATCTTCTAATAAACTATGCTGTTGGCAGAAAACCAGAAGGTATCTCCCAGGGGAGTCATTAGAGTTTCAAAAGAAATATTAAGTCATAAACTTTTTTCAAAATTGAAATTATAAAACTTCACAACTAATCACATGTGATAAAGAGATTATTTTGGATACATTTTCCCAGTCTCAAAACCTTAAACCTCTCCAACCTCTCCAAAAGTTTACCTAACTGAACTTGTTCTCTTTATTTAGGGAACCTAAAATAATTTGGATGCATGGGAATTTTCTAAGAATTAGCTGCAAGTATACAGTAAAAAAAGATTTTTGCTGCACGTAATGATTAATTCGAAGTCACTGCATGAAAATGCCTTTAAGTGAAAACAAAATATTGTTCTTTATTTTATGTGTAATACTAAATTTGCATGCAGAAAGAAGTGGCCTATTTATACACTTATTTTATATGGTTTCCCTTGAATTATCTTTTAGTGCTTTGTTAATTTTCTAATTCAATGAATGCAGATAAATCCTAATATTCTCATTAATCACAAATAAATATTCCAGATAAAGGTTAAAATTAATAACCAGTATTGCCACTTTGCAACTTTAAAGTGTTTTATAATTTCTAACAAGGCACTATGGCACCTTGGTTACCAAGAATATCAATATCACCACATTGCAAGTTTGCTGATAGAGTAGGAAAAACTTCTTGACACATTCTAGCTTTTAAAACATGATACTGTGACTCATAATTTCCTGAGATTAGTTAACTACCCTTTGCTGCCAGTGGAATCACATAGATGGCGCCATCAACAGTAACAGTTCTCAGAGGTACTACTTTTGCAACCTTGGAAAAGTAAAAAATATTGTTCTGAATCAAAGAAAATTTTCAATGGTTGGAAATCAATAGTCAAATTCTAATAACAAAACCGGAGTTTAGGGACTGTGTGTAACGCGTTGTAAGTTGCATTTGAAGTTTACTCAGAAGATATATCCATGACATGAATATGTGTATGTATTCATGATATGTCTTGTTCCATCACAAGTATTACCCTAAAATGTAAGCATTTGTGTTTAGGTAAATTGTATGAAGGGTTGACATTTCATGAGGCTTGGAATATTCTCATATGTACTGACACCCTATAACTTCTGGTTTACAATTCCTTTAAGCCTCTGTTTTGCTTTAACAAGTATAATCTATTAACGGTTTGTTTGCAATATCATTATTTGGAGCGTAGGTCCTTACAACAAGGATTGTTTTTCATAAAGGTGAAGAATTCAGGGGAAATTATAGATAAATCAAGGATCTAGTTTTTGTTGTTGCTGTTCCTGTTATTCCTTTGCTATTGTTAAAGAAATATTAAGTTGATTTGAGAGAGTAGGGAGAAAAGATTTATGAATGAAAATAAAATCAAGAGATTTCCTAGCCCATCCCTCTTCTGCTCTCTCTTGGCCAAAATTCCTACAGGATGTGATCTGGCTGGTCAGAGCTCTTCCTGCTTAATGTGGAGTTAGGAGAAACTGGTTCTGAATAAATTTAGGATTAACTCTAAGGGTGAGTTAAAGGGGAAGTATATTGTTATGGGTGGAAATGACTGAGAAGGAGACTTGGAACTGTTTTCCTTGTTGCAGAATAATATTTCTGAATTTAGCAAATGTGTAATCCTTCTTCCATATTAAATAATTCTAAAATGGATACACTTTCAAACATACATCAAAATGTATGTGTGTGATCAGGGCACTCACCCATTCAAGTAGTGACTTGATATTGAAGTGACCAAATAAAGAGTGAAATGTCTGTAGAAATATTTACACAAACTGAAAGATATTGCTATAATGAGTTATCAATTAAATTATAATAATTTTTGACTTCTTGTACATTAGCTACTTCCAAAATACTAAGTTCCTATAGTGATTTAATATCTCAAAGGATGTCATTTATACAAAAGATTTAGGTGCCTCTTATCCAGTCCCTGGTGTGCAGATGTGATTGAGCTTCTTAAAGCAACTGCAAAGTAACTCTACATGCAACAGACAAACACATGCAGACTTATTACTATAAATGTATTAGGAGACAAAAACTCAGACATACAGGAAGTTAGGTGGAAAGGTAAGTATGGGTGGTGCTTTGTTATCTTAGAAAGCACGATGCTATAAGGCATTCACCTTGCTCTGTATGTATTGGTGGACAAAAAAAAAAAGGATATTGCTATGTGTGTATTAAGGAATTACAGTTAAAAAGAAAAAAAAAGGGCTGAGGACATTCTCCAGCTAAGGTGAAGAGATACACTCATCAATTGAAATATGTCAGGGCCTAACTGTCATGTGAAAATAGAAGAAATGGTCATTTGTTTTGCTTTTAAATGAGTAAGTGAATCTGACTGTGATTTCATAGTTTATAAATAAGTATGTAGGAAGAAGCAGAATCTGGTAGTTTTATGTTAGATTCTCTGTTACATCCCAAACGTACATACACATGTGCAAACAAAAAGACAAACAAACAAACAAAAAACTCCACAAACACATATATACAACTATATAAAGAGCTTCTAAGCTTTGAGACCAGAAAGAGTTGGAAGGAAAAGTGGAAAAGATCCTGGTAAGGATCATTGTGAAATTGGCTTACAATTATTAAATTTACCAAGATTAAAATTCACCAAGATTATTAAATAACTCTCCAGAAAGTTTGGAGATTCAAGGGCAGAAGAGAATTGTACCCTATTTCCTTTCTGGAATTCTGGACAAAGGCATTCTCACAGGCATTCTTCACATCACAGTGGGAGGGGATCAACAGAGTAGGTTTGGCTTTGTAACAGGTAATTGTGCCAAAGTGGCATTTCATCATTCTGAGGAAGCACTAGTGAGTTTCTGCTGTTTCTCTAAGGAGAGCAGAGAGTGACCGTATGTTCGTGTGCTACCATGGGTGACACCCAGAAGTATTTGGGAGAGATAGCAGGCAGATTTGACAGGCATCCAGATCATGCAAGCATATGCTGCCAGGAGATGCAGAATGGAAGGTAAAAATTGATGGGAAGATGAGGGTAAGAGCATCTCAGGGCTTGATTGTGCAGTGAGGTGAGGACAGATAAGAATTAGATACAACCTTGTGTTCACATTAGGTGATGTAAGTTTGAAAAGTTGTTGACTTGCCAAGACCAGACACATCTGCCTAATGTTATAATACCAACTCAGACAAAAGAATGAGAAGGAAAAAACCTTAGTGCTTTAAACTTTGGATTAAATGTTTTACATTGAAGGAAAGTTCTATTGTTTCTATTTAAGGAACAGTGTCTAGAAGAATCAAATTGAATTTTAAAATATAGAAGAGAAACCAAAACATGTTCTTTAAAAAAAATTAAATTATGGAGAACTGCAATGGGGAGAAAAATCAGAATACCAATATTATTGATACTTAAGAATACGTGTGCTTGGACAACGCATATACCCCAAGACACCAAGATGAGTAACTCTGGAGGCCAAACAAAGAGTCAGGTGGTTACAATCAAGATGGAAACATAATTTGGAAGCATTTACTTCTTAAAACATTAAAGAGAATGTAGTACCCTGGCCATCAGGAGAAAACCCTTTACTGCTACCAAGGGGCAAGGAGAGAAAGTTAGAGAGCAAGATGGTATCTGTTGGACTGCTTTATTCAAGTAAGGGATCTGTTACAAGATCCTTCACGTTAGCAGTGGTAGCATATTTAAAGCATGAAAAAGTGAAGGTTTAAGTGTTTCATGTTGTGTGATTTAGAACTACCATACTTTACAACTTCAAGTATAAAAAGTTAATTGGTAAGAGTATATATCTGCTTGTTTTAGAAATAATTATACATCTGTTGAAAATAAAGCATACACACATAATAATCAGGCCTGTTGCCATAGTAAATACAGTTAAAATGACAGTTGCTTTTAGAAACAGTTCATATTCTTTTAATAGAGGATAAAAGAAAGTTTTTTCCTCCAAATATTTAGAAATAAGTTATTATATTGAAGATAGTGTCATAAATAAAATTTAGATTATCACAAATAACAATTATTTACAATTCTAATAAAAGAAGCTATTAAAATATTTTATTGGCATGATTATAAAAATCAAAGTTATTAAAACATGGTCGCTAATAGGAATATAATATTCCTGATATACATTAAGCATAATTTATCTAATTAGGGAATTACTTTTTGGACAATCACTAAACCTAGTTGAAGTAAATTAAGATTGTATTTCATTATGCTTATTTTATCTTGAACCCAGGTTTTGATTACTTGTTTTAAAAATATAATTACATTTTAAAATATCTTATTTCCAATCTTTACATTTTTACTTATTGAATACATCAATATGACATTAGCTTGGACATTTTATATAATATTAATCTATACTATAAAATCATTTTATTAACTTAAAATAATTCAGTATTATATAATGTGATGACTAATGAGTCACAATGTAAGTTTAAATAAAATTAAAACACATCTTTTCTATAGTTCCAAGTAATTCTTTTGATTAAAAATTTGTTTTAATTAAATTATCACTTAGCATTACATTTTAAGAGTGAACGTAAAATTCTTCTTTTTTTCTTCTTCCTTTGCAGAAAAGCACCGTCCTTTCTGTTCTCAGAATTTAGGACTCTCTGAGCTCACCATTAGGGACTGAATGTTGTGTCTCCCTCAGAATTCATGCTGCGCTTTCAGCCCACCTTGTGATGGTATTAGGGGGTGGAGTCTCTGGGAGCAATTGGGTCACGAGGGTAGAGCCCTAATGAGTAAGACGAGTGCCCTTGTAAGAGGAGACCAGAGAGTTTGCTCTGCCTCTTTCTTGCTCTTTGCCATCTAAGCGCATGACTAACAGTGAGCTGATTGTAAACCAGGAAGAGTAGCTTCATCAAAACACTGTATTTGCCGTAGCCTTGATCTTGGGCTTCCCAGCCCGCAGGACTGTGTGAAATAAATTTCTGTTGTTTTTAGCCACCCATCTATGGTATTCTGAACTGACTTAGACAACAAACATAATAAAAATTACACTTATATAGATCAATGGGGTGGAAAAAGTTTTTTTCTGTCCTCTAGAGTATCTTGAATTTGGGCATATAAAAGAGAATGTTACTATTTTTCCATCACATGCAATCACATCACATAAAACCTACCCCTTTTAAGTTGTACTCAGCTTAAACACTATCAAAATCACTAATCAGGCATATGACACTGAACATTTTCTTACATAAAGTGAAAGTTTACATTTGATGTATATTGGACAGATGGATCTTTATAATTAGGAGTTAAAAATTGTATGTGTGTATGTGTCTGTGTGTTGGTGAGGGTTGGTTTCTAGATTGCTTTGATACAGCAGCAGTTCTCAACCCTACTTACATCTTAGAACCACCTGGTAGTCTTACCAAAAAATCACCTTTGCTGGCCACCTGTCTCCAGGGATTTAATGGGGAAGGGTAGGGGCTGAGAATTGATATAATTTTCTAGGACTGAAAAATAGTCTATTGCATAGTGAGGGCTAAGAGCCACTTGCCTACATACGAGTCGATAGCAGCACAGGATTTTTCAGTAATTCCTGCTGTCTCTGGTGGCAGAGAGAGAGAGAGAGAGAGAGTAGCTGGTATTAGCTGGGGAGAGCTGATCTCTTCCCTCTGGCCAAATGGCAAAAACATATTTGTTTTTTGCCCTAGTCAGGGAACAGATGTTGAGAGTGAGGGAAATCATTTGGGAACCAAAATCTATTTTGGGCCATTCCCTTTCTGCCTATCTGGGTAAAACCTTGTGACCTATCACTTCCAATAGCTCTGGGTAACTTTGAGGTGCATTAGACAACAGGCTGCTACGCTTGCTTTATACATTCTCCTTTTCCAGTATGTGCACATTTAGATTCACTCTTCAACTCTTTCTGCCGTTAGCCTGAAAAGTAATAAAGATTTGGCATCTGCAATAAATTGTGTTTGTCTTTACAGGGAGCATTAACATCTCTGTTTCAAGGTATCATAACAGTTGTTGAGCTGTTTTATGTCATGTGAAATTCGTGACCATGTAATGCCAGGACAAAAGTGAACAATCAGAAATACGGAGTTTTTACATCTGCCACAGTGAGGCTGCATGTATTTTTTTATACAACTGCTCTATATTTATTACTTTATGCAGATGATCTGGCAAGACCCATTGGTATTTTCATATACAATACTAGCTTCAAATTTGTATACACTGAGTTTGAAAGGGTGAAAATGCATTTGATGGAATTATCAACAAATACCATCAGTACCAACTATATATCAAACCAAAAAGGATCATTAAAAACAAAGTCCAAGTAACTATTTTTAAAAATTCATCTTGCTTCTAATCTGAGAATGTGTGATTCTTATTTTGATTTAATACATCTTAATTTTAAGGAGATGATGTGTATAAATTGTGACCCTTAAGAATAACTGCAGCAGACTGGGCTGTCATGTCTCCTTTTTGTAAGTTTTCCCTTAGGAAAACAGGACAGCTGGAATTCTGTAGGAGCTGCCTTTCAAACATATTTAGAGAAACAGAGCTGAGCAGTGCTGCAAGTGGCACGTGGTAGACATGGAGTGGCATCTTCCAAATCGTCCTTCCAGGAGAGGTTAGTTGCCCTATTATGTGTGTGCTTGTGAGAGGGGTGCAAGGCACACAGCCTCCAACATCTCCACCTCCTCCCCTACTGACCCTGGCAGAGTCCTAAGCTGTATCTAATAAGGGGGAGTAGGAAAAACAGTTGATTTGAGAAAAAGAGAGAGAAATGGTAATGACAGTGATTTTGATCTGCCAAAGTCCTTATTTATGGAAGGGACACGATGCCAGTGCCTGTCCTCAGATGGTTTATTGGTACAATTCTGAGCTTCAATGTCATTTCTGTGGGTAAGGAGAAGTTTTACAAACTGAATATGATAGAAATGTTGAATAGAAAAATGAAGCGCTCTAATCGAAATAATCTTGTAAACTTACATTTAAATGACTACCAAAAAAAGTCAAGCAACTGAGGAACTTTTTATCTAGTTAAAGGGGGAAGAAACACTCCATACTGTATATATTTTAAAAGGATGATGGGAAAGAAAATAACATGTGTGCTTTGATTATGTTATTAATCATGCTTCAATATATTCATTATTTGTATTATAAATATTATATATAAAGGTAAACTTTATATATGAACATATGTTATCTTTTGGTAATTGTAAAGTTTCGCATAAATGTCAAGTGTAGAAACAGCAAGAAGGCTAGGGCTGTCACTGTTTCATTCAGTGATATAACGCCATTGTCTGAAAAAATGTTGAACACATAGTAGACATTTAATAACTATTTTTTGAGTAACTGAATGAATGAACCAAATAATTATCATTGGCAGGCTACTTAGTGTATCTTTCTACCTAAGATCAAAATAGTATTCTCCATCCAGTATGTTCTTTTTGTTTATTACAAAACATGCTATAATATGTATAATCCTACTTTTTAAAATTTTGCTTTTATTATTTTCTCTATCTTAACAAATCTTTCTTCTCCTTGCCTATCCAAACTTTTTGCAAGTGTATAGATCTTCAACTCAACCAGCCCCAAACTCATTGCCTACTAGCTCTATTTTAAAAAATTTTTTTGCAATAATGTATATTTATTCCAAACCATGTAATTTTATTTTGGTTTATGGTGGGAATGTTACAGTAACACTAGGAAACGACTGTAAATATCATCAAGTTGTCTTATCTAGATAATAGTAAGTGATCTGCATTAAGTCAAAAACAAGGATATCATGTACCCTTTATTTATATTATTATCTTTATAATATTGTCCTTCCATATTATGTAAAATTGTTATGTTTCCTCCTCTAAATGATAAGTTAATACTTAAAGGTTGTTTCCAAGATGGTGTCCTACTACTGTGACTGAACATTTGTTTGGGCATTGTTTCCTCCGTCTATTAAAGTGGAAAGCTACATTTTTTATTTCCCTGCACCTTCACTCCATGGGACTGACTTGTGCTTTATAGTTCAGAGATGTGTGAATTGCCAGGCCTACAGTGATTCTGCACTTAGGTTGTTTAACTAAGCTTTGGGAGCTTCACAACTAATGATCTAACTGAGTATCTTTCCATTATAATGCATTTATTACATGTCTCTAATCTCTTGACAAATAGGACACTTGTTTAATATGTTTTCTTGTCTCCCAGTGGACGTAGAACATCCTTGATCTCCAGAGTGAAAAACAAAATAAAACCAATAAACAAGGCACAAAAATCTCAACCTGAAATACCCAGGTTGCCACATGGCAACCAATGGCTGTCTGTTCATCACCATCGTGCTTTCTATCATGCATGAAGCTGCCTACTTTTTCCTAGCAGCAGAAGCTCAAATTTGTGTATTTTATTAATAGCAAGCAGCCCCATGTTGCTGTTTTATGGGTCTGTATTGTAAATTCAGGTGTTTCAATTCTTTTAAATGAACTTGTATGTATTTTCCCATCTTTATAATTGATTTTGGATAGTATGTTTTTACTTATATTTTATACTATTTTTCTTTAATCCAAAATTTTAGTTTACTATATATACTACATGTAGCTGATCACAAAGTGTCATGATTACTATAAACCCCAAATATTTTGTATAAATAAGATCTCTGAAGGACAAAGCAGATTCTGAGGGCTAAATGTGGATGGGAAAACACACAGTCCATTCGATTATCTGGTTTCAAGGATTAATCACTAAAAACGTGCCTCAGGATTGATACTTCTCAAATGATCAATAAATCAAGGTGTACATTCAATCATATATTCTACAAATATTTATTGACTAGCTAGGGACTGAAAGTACCATGTTAATATCTAGAATACAGCACAAACAAAACAGGCATGGTTTTGTGCTCATAAAGCAATCTGGTAAAGCACAGATAATAAAAATTAAGCCAAAAAAACT
The DNA here is from genome assembly GCF_048564905.1 of Vicugna pacos. Classification (NCBI taxonomy): domain Eukaryota; kingdom Metazoa; phylum Chordata; class Mammalia; order Artiodactyla; family Camelidae; genus Vicugna; species Vicugna pacos. Next base: position 93,201,719 of record NC_132987.1, read on the forward strand.
TTAATCATGGTGCATTCTCTAAAAGAAAATAATAGTAGGGTTCTGGAGAAAAAAATGGAGGGAGATATACTTTTTTATGTAGATCAAACAGTGAGACTCTCTTAGAGGGATGTGGCATATGAGTTGGGAGTGATAACTGAAGAAATGAAAAGATCAAGCCTGATGGAGAAAGCAAGAAGCAGCCTCCTAGAGAGAGGGCATGCCATGCATAACTTTCCTCACTTAGGAAAATGTGTGTTCACAAAACAAAAGTAAACTAGGACAAAATATACGGAGAATGGGGAGAGCAGGATTAGATAAACTGTGACAAGCTGTGGCTAGAACTTGTACATTTTTTTGAAGTTGCCATAAAGAGTCTAGATTCTCTTACCATGTAGAAGAAGGTCCTTGAATGGAGGTGATGGTCAGTTGCCCTACAAACTGGACCTAGAGAATCAAAGGCTCCTTACCCCGTTCCTGGTCTTTGGAATATACTTTCTGCCAGTCACTCCCACAGTGGGAGCCATTTTCAAGGATGCAGCCTTGAGAGAGCAATGTGTTTGACACCATCTGGATGGTAAATGTGACTGAAACCAGGTTAAGACCTCTGCATAGACTTTCAAGATTCTGGCAGGTAGGTGCAGAGATCTCCTTGCCTTAAGGTTGCCTGAGACAAGCCTTATGTAAGTTCCCTTGCTCATTAAAACTGCTGCCTACCAATCGGGAGTGGTCTGCCTCCTCAGTTTCTTCTTGCCCTGCTTGAGTACGTGGCCAGTTTGTGAACCAACAAACTTTTGCAATGTGATGTAATTTTCTAATAGGGGAAGAAGCAACCTAATTTATTTTCTTAGACACCATCATAACAACTATGGAAAAATAGATTATAGCCCAGGTGTTCCCATTTTAGTGCCAAAAAAAGCACTGATCTTGCCATTGTCATTCCTATAGTCAGTTAAGTCGATAATTTAAATGTTAAGCCTGTAACTATTTTCCATGGAATCCATAAAGTTTTGTGTTTTTTTTCAAATTGGGTGATAATAACAAATATTTTTATTTGTCTGCAACTGACTTTTTTTTTTTCCATAAAATGTTACTTAACCCCAAACAGTGAAAGCATGTAAAACATAATTTCTCAGTTACCCTGTTTCCCCCTAGGAAGGTTGTATGGCTACTATCAATATAGAATATTCTCAGTAGAGATTACTTTCTTTTTCTCTTACATATTTTTCCTTTTTCAAAATTTTTCTTTTGGCCTTGGTCTTAAATTGATGCTTTTTTTTTTTTTTTTTTTTTTTTTTTTTTTTTTTATGGGTAGTATGTTTCTTAACAGAAGAACGGATCAGATTTTGGACTCTTTAGCTACTATGTCGCCCCACCCTCATCACATGAATTTGACCCTACATACATAAATATGATTCTTCTTTAATTAAATCATACATAAATATGATTCTTCTTTAATTAAAATGTTAACACTATCCACGTCTAATATGAAGATTGTAAACAGCTAGATATAGGTGGATAATAGATCTAGACAATTGATGTCTCCAATACAATGATTGGATTTTGCCAAAGACCTGATTAAGATAATGAACATCACCCTGTTGGTATAAATGAATAATCAAAAGCCAGCCAGCAAGTTATCCTCAAACAAGGATTGATATACTCAACGCAGATAAAGATATAACGTGAATTGTTTGCTGACACTGCAGTAACGTAATTACAGTACCACCAGCAGCAACAGCACTAATATGAAGAGCAGCAGCAGCATGGAGAGGAGGAAGAGGATGATGCAGAAAAGGAAGAGGTAGATGGGCTCGAATGGGAATAATAGCATCAGAAGCATTGTTAATAGTTCAAGTGAAATGTGAGCATGAATGGAATTCTAGCCAAAAGTCATAGCTGATTGGTCTTAATTAGCTAGGATACTACATGGGTAATTTCTTTAATTCCTTTTATTGGCTTCACTTTGGTTTCATCAATTTGGATAATTCAAAATAGGTATTGCTAAGAAGGCATGTACTAGCTACTTGTAAATTCAGTCAAAATTACTCTTGGTGACAGCTTCAGTGGTTTTATTCGGGTTGGAGGCAGAGAAGTTTAAATGAATAATTAATTCATTAAAAATTATATCACGAGAAATACAGTAACAGGCTGAATACATTTTTCATTTATAAAATTAATTAATCTGAACTAGATTTGTCTTGTAAACACTTGTCATAAAATAGAATTGACTTAAAGAATGAAAGCAGATGGTATTTTTGTTTGCCTAATAATCTTTTTAGTGGAATGACTTATTAATGGAGGACCATGAAACACAATTGTAACCAAACTTTGTTGTGTTTTCATAAAGTGGTATGGAGATTTGTGTAAATTATCTTCACCGAGTTGAATAGACTCTCTTTTGCTAAAAATGTTAGGTAACCATGGACATAATATAATTTTTCTTTGCATTAATTGGGTAAATGTTATATAAAGATGCAGACTTAATTATTAAAGGAAGTAAGCAGATGGTATCCCTATTTTGCAGAGTTCTTCCAAGAAACCATGTACTGTTGCTCAAAGTATTAATTTCAGGTATGAAAGCTAAACAAATATCAATATAGTCTTGTAGTTTCTTTAATATTCATTAGGGTCTATCAAAATATAATTTTATGTTTAGTTTTCTTTTAGTTGCCTGGCATTAATTTAAGAGTGCTACTCTTGCAATTTTCAAATTGATTTTCATTACCAAAATAAAAGGATGTTTTTATGGTTGTCTCCTCTTCTTGCATTTGCTGCTAGAAATCACGACACTTTAATTACATCTTTGTGTTAATGTGCTTAGGACTAGTTCCTACCTCAATAAATCAGAACTACCAAATCTGTTCAGTTTACTCAAACAGCAATCAATGCTAATTTCCTTTTGGTTCAGCAATTTCATTTGCTTGTGTATTGGAAGTTCAATTATTTGCAATTACAGTTTCAATGTATTAAGATAAATGTGATATAACATCTAAATTGTAAATTACAGATGCTCAATTTTTATTATTTTGTGTATTGGAACCTATTTAGAAATAATCTTAGAAAGTGTAAATGTTATTAATTCTAATACTTGTGCATTTTTCCTGGACATGATTTATGCAAATATACGTATAAACACATTTGCTGTCAATGTATACATTTTAAATGATAAAATGGCAAAATGATCTAGCAAAAGTTGGAGTAATTCCAACCATCCAGGCACTCTTCTATAGCATGAATATTATACCATAGTTTTTATTCTGTGCTCCCTTTCCAAGGAACTAATTAAAGTTGAAGGATGATAAGCAACTTTATTTAACACCTGTACATTTTCCACAATTGTACATGATTGACTCACAACTTGGCTACATATCTAAAGTAAATTTGATTTTCACATTTTCATAAGAGAAATCAGTGATTATGAGTCATATTTATTAAACGAAAAAATGCTTCTGTGTAAGAAAAAAACTTAAAATTCCAACTTTTTTGAAAAAATGAAAATGATACAGAGTAAGAGTAACAAATCTTTAGAGTGCTATTATGGTAAATATTTTAAAGATTGTATATCTGTATTTTCTACCATAAGGTATATTATTTGTGAGAAGCAACTGACTGAATATTTTGAATAATTTAATACTAAAAAATGAGTTATATTTTCTTGTATATGCAGTGGAAAAGATGTGCTGGTCTTACCTTTAAAATCAGTAAAACCTTTTTTTAAATTTGTGTTTAATATTCTGATGAAATTTTTAAGCACTCCTAAAATAATGTGATTAAGAAATTTCTGCCATAAAGAGAAGGGAAATTTTAAAAACTATCTTCTAAGAAACAAGTTATCTTTGTTTCTTATATTTATGAGGGAAAAAATTTCAATCTCAAGATTTTGGTTAAAAAAAAACATAAAATTTAGAGTTCTGTTAAGAAACCAGATCTGTGATATGGGAAGTATAGCCTGTTATGAAAGTAATACTTAGGAAGATTTTTATATTCTGATGCTCCAGATAGCCTTCTAATATTTTCACATTCATTTTAATATTTTCAAGCTTGTTAATGCTTCTAACATTCAAAAATTTGACCAAGTTTTTATATTCTCACAATGTTTCACAATTTTAACCCTGTGAGATTTCTGTTACCCATATAATAAGTGGTTAAAGTAATAGATACATGACTTCAAGGTTATATGACTATGAATTCTAATTTCTATGCCAATTCTTTCTTTAAAAACTCACTATATCCCACATTGAATTGAAAGCCAGAGAACTCAAAAGGAAAATTCTTAATAATGCTTTTTCTAAGGGAATTGTAACAATTGGGTACTATTACTACTGGCCACCTGAAATTTCACTGGTTAATAATAATTAATGTATTTACCATAAAGCTCTAACTTGGCCTATGTTTAAATGCACATTTATACGCATTAATACTCTATCTAATGTTACAAAAAATTAACTCAGATTTTTGTTTTCCTTCAAGTCAGTTTTTCATACAACGTTAATTTAGAGAGTGAAAAAAAAATACTGGAAAATCTAAATACAACACAGAGTTTACAGTTGTTACTAGTTTTTAGGTGTAATATTTATAGAGAATTAAGATATTTAATTTATTCATCTTAATGTTTTCTGAACAGAGAAAAAGCTCTCTTTTTGTGTTGTAAGGGACATTTAAAAAATTCCTAGACATTTTATAAGTACTCAACTTAAAGATAAACTTATTTTGAAGGAAATATGCATTAGTAATTATCTAAGAGATTATGATTCCACTTGAAAATATTCAGCAAGATAGCTAGATGTAATGTAAAGCATAAATGAAGAATGCCCATGGTTAATTAAATTGCATTTCTTGAGAAAACAGAAAGTATGCAATCAGATATGAGGTTCCTACTCTATCTCCCTGCTAAGCATTTAAGACTTTGAAAAAAATAAAAGAATAAGTTGGATTTAACATTATTATAGATGTGAGCCACATCACTAGGAGATAATACCATATTATTTTTCTGGAATGACAATGAGGACATTCACCTTAAGAGCCTCCCTTAGATGTCGTCTTTAAAATCGCAAGTGAGGGATGTGTTAGAAATAAAATAGAACCACAGGTGGTGTTTTGGTTCTCAAGTCCCTAATGCTTCAAATAGAAAGGGTGAATTAACAGATGAAATACAGAATCTGTATGAAGTCTGGAAGAAACTGTTCAAATATTTAATTTGCCTGTTTAGATCTTATTAATAACAACAAAACACTTCAACACAAAAACAAGCAGGGCTCAAATAATTACCAGTTAGTGAATCATTATCATTTGTGTGCTATTATTTTAACTCTGAGTTGTGTTTTTTGAGGATGAGTAAATTTTTTTTTGGAGAATTTACCAGTGAATGCATTTGTTAAAATGCTTTTAATCACACTTTCTTTAGACTGTTTTGTTTTTAAATCACCAAGTCCTTCCGTCTAAAGGAACACTCAACTAGAAGAGGGATATTTTTGTTTCTTTTTTTCTCACTGTATTTGCTAATGTAGCTGTGGTAGCTAAAAAGAGCTGTAGATAGTTTCCCATAACTTCCAGAAAAGTGCCTCACAGTCAATCATGTGTTTAGTGTAGTGGCTGATGGGGACTCCCACTTAGACTGTTTTAGCACAACTGCTAAGGTGCTAACATCCTGTTACTACACTACTGGTGCTTAGAAATTATGAAAGTATGTATGATTGTAAGCTGATTATTTTTAGTGAATAATGGGAACACCTTCAGGTTTTTTTCTGGAAGACAGTAATGATATATCATTCAAGGGATAAGTAAAAGAAATAAAAAGGAACACTCTGGAGAACCAGAGAAAAATATTGTTATTCCAAAAAGAAATAAAATTCTTATAAACTTAAAAAATATGAACATAAAAATTGTAACGAATTCTAGGCAACTGTTCAAAAGATTGGAAAAGACATTATGAAAATGCATACACTTGAGGGCTGTTTTTCATAAATGTGTAATAGATTTTTTTTTGTCTGTGATAAAACTCATTATTGAAATCAGGGACATTATGGTTTATTAAGACTTTTGTAAACTCACACACGTGTCCTCTGAGACAAAGATAAAAATTTTAGAGATGATTTTTCACTATTTCTTCAGTAAATTAATGCTAAAAACCTCATGAAACTACTGTGCCTTTACTTTATTAAAACATCTAAGCAATTGATGACATCATTAAATTCTTGTCTATCTTGTGACTCTTTCTTCAGTCCTTTAGCAAGTATGTTAAACATAATCTTTTGAATATTTAAAGGACCTAATCTGTGTGCTTCATTAAAACTTAAGTGATTTTTAAATAAGAACAGGTATTATAAAATATATCACTTAATTTTTTAAATAGCTGTATTTTTACTCCTTCTGTAAACAAAACCCATAGCAGAGATGAGGATTCAGGAGAGTAGGGTAAATCAGAGAAATGAGCTAACGCGTCAACAGGTGAGCCCTCATTCTATCTAAATGGGGGACCCTGAAGTTAGATACTTCTTGTCATTGTCCTGTGAATGTGATGACTGTGTTGCCAAATCTAATTTTGAGAGAGAACAGAAATTCAGGTTCTATATCAATTTTTTTGAGAGTTAAATATAAGCAACAAATTCAGATGTTTTTGAACATTCTGTGCAAACCAAGAAATCATGGGTGAGGCCTCTTACTTGGCATTCACACCTCCCACTCTCCATGTCAAGGTATTAGGACAGAGAGATAAAATGATTATGTCACTCTCTTCACTGAGGTTATTTGTTCATGCATGCAATTGATTCAACATTTTAAAATTTTGTTTTACGTACAAAAAAAGCTATTGTTCAGTTTCCTAAGATTTGCAAGAACACATCATTTTTTTAATAGATCACCTTGCTTTGAATGGGACACTGATTATTTGTACATGATAAATACCATAATTTATTATTTTTTTAAAGTGGTTTGAGAGTTTAGAAGAGAGCTCATCTGTTCAGTGGACACTGAAAAGTTTCCCTGGAACAGGCAGAACTTGGATCTGAACTTGAATATTCAACTTGAATATAGCATTTGAACTTGAATATTCCCTTTTATTTGAGATAAACAATTTAGTTTTAACTAATACAAGGAACAAAATTGAAGCAAATGGTTTGATGCTAATAATATTTGGAGCAAGAGTCATAGTTTTATTATTTAGTTAATGGTAAGACTATTAGAGTATGCATATTTATAAATTATTATTTTGAGTTATACTAGTTTGAGCACTGATTATTAAGCGCTTATACTCATTCAAATTTCTCACATGCTGCTTCGATTTACTAAATGTTATCCTGGCCTCGCAAATTCTAATGAATTTTTAATTGTGAAGTGATGATACGGCTTTCTGCTAACACTCAAAAGCCATCCATCATTTAATATATTTTACAACCCGATTCCCTTCAGCTCCTGATCACCTGAAGCTTACCTACTCCTTTGACAACTTATCATTTGACTTGTTTGAAATAAAACAAGAAATACATTACTTTGCTTTTGGATTTCTTCCTTATTATGGTAACTTAAATTGCAATTTCTCATTTACATACAGTAACAGCTTAATTGGATTGTTATCTTCGTTTCTCCTGGGAAATTCTCTCTGCATATGAAACTCTGCAGTTTAGACTTGCTCGTGTTGATCCTGTTTATTTGCAAACATATATCTATTTATTATTCATTGAAAAACTGCCTGTTCATATTTTTGCATATTCTCATCTTTTAAGCTAAGAGAATCTTTGCAAATCATTTAAATATGTTTAAGATTTTTGTCATTTTCCCAATTACAAAGTCCTTTTAGCTTACCTGAGAGATACCATAAGATTAATTATGAATATAATTTTAGCACTTCTGCATTTGAATAGTCCGCTTTATAAATGAGCATAGCTGTCAGTGAGAACTACTTTGACAGTTGGAGAATATATGCACTGTATACTTAAGATCAAGGTTTTTCTTAATACGGTGTTTTGGATCACATGATTTTCAGATTTTAATTTGGAACGTTATTAGAGTAAAAGAAAAAAGGGTGATTTAAGAAAAAGTAAAAGGTGAGAGAAATACTAAAATGAGAGTGGTTTCAAGGCATTGAAAGAGGCATGAGTAGAGATTGCTAAATTCAATAAATTGCTCTGCATCTTGGAGTTAGGTGACTCGGCCTTTTAATGTAAATTTTAGTGTAACAAATACCTACCACTTAGATTTAACCCTAAAAATGTATTGAATTTCAAATATATAACTAAAGTGGACAACAGAGTTTTCGTATTTTTATATGGATGCTTATTAATCTCTTACTTTGGTTGGATAAGATTCTTACTCAAGTATTGCAGTAGGGACAGGAAGTACTCCACAGAGCAGTAACTCTGAAAATAGGTTCACACGGCACTAAATAAGAAAAACAGTCCCACACTTTTATTTTAGCTACACTTTCAGTTCTTGTTTCAAAACTGATCTTGTGCACATCTGAACCACTGCTTTCCAATAAAAACTTCTTCATCAGTTGACACCATGATCCATCCCGAATAGTCAATTATAGCCTCCAGACGAAAGCTAGACTTCTGATTAGTTGGCTTCTGAGTCTCCATAATTTTTCTGCCATATGCCTGTCAAAGTGCTGGAAATTCTAACAATCCAATATGCAGTTCTCTGAGTTAAGGCTTTGCCTACTGTTAGAAAACAAATTAAGCCATGTTAGTCATTAGCCTGAGTGCCCATTCCTACAGCTTCAGTTATGATTCCCAAACGTGTCTGATCCACTATCATTTCAAAGAATAATGAGGGGAGAAGGATGTATTTAACCACCAGGTTTCCTGTTTGTGTGTAGTTTATTTACCTGTCTAACCATCAGTGACCTACCTGTAAATCTAGGAGTGCTGCAGCACTTTGCAGAGGACTGTGGAACTGAAAGGAAACAGTATCGGCAACGTGGGATCTGCCCTAAACCAGTGGTCCCTCTGATGATGGATGTTGAGGTTTAGTCCCTGCAGAGTTGAGCAACAGACGTGTGGACGTGAAGGGAGGTATAAATACAGGAAAAGAGAGAGCCAAATCGAACAGGAACAACAGGCAACATGTAAGATAAGCATGTAGAACTATGATCATTTCTGTCTTTTTCTACTTTTAATAGTCTGTTGCACTGCCAATGAAAATCCATCTTCCATTCTCTGATATTCTTCAGCAATGTGTCTATGCTTTCCTTATAAAAGTAATACTGTCTGAAATCATAAATATTTGTAAAATAAAAAAGAGAGAAGACACATTACTAATTTCCCAAGTATCGATTTTCAGAGAGAATGAAGGCTGAATGCCCACATGAACAAATTACTTTGGAGATGTCATAATGTGTTTTTATTTCACTGCCCAAAGTTTCTGTGTATTAATAAAACTCCAGAGTTCCTGTATATTAATAAAACCAGTAAGTTTCCCAAAGAAGAAGGAGAGAAAAACTTACTGGATTCTAAACCACAAAATTCATAGTATTCAAGGGAAGAAGCTATTTTTTTTTTTTTAAGAAGCACAGTTCTTTTCTGTCTTGGACCTATCAGTCAATTATTTACAGTCTGTGAACATCAGTAAACTCAGTAGCTCAAAGAATGGTTTAAAAGTGATACTATTATAAAATACTTATGTTAGAGTTGAGCATAGGATAAGCACTTAATAAAGTAGTTTATGTTAACTGAATGTTTATACCACTCATGTTTTAAGTACTTACATGGATTAGCCCATTCAATCTCCTACCAATTCTATGAAGAATTTTTTCTATTTATATTCAATTTTCATATTAAAATATTATGGGACAGGCAGATAAAGTCACTTTCCTAAGATCTCAAAGATAGGAAGGGGTGAACAAATGATTTAAATCTGGGTGGTCTAATTTTAGATCATACGTTCTTAATGATTTCACTATACCTTTTATTACTCAGGAAGCTATAAGGGCTTCTTAGAATTATCAGTAATAGTTATTTTATCACAATATGATTTTTATATAGAAGAAGTGTTTTGACGTTACTAATATACATCAGTTTAGACACAAATAAAAATGCATGCTTATTCAAGTTTACTGAATGACATCTGGCCTGGGACAAAATTCAGCATACAAAAAGATGTTCTACTTCATATTTGTTTAAGTGCGTAAGTTTGTGATTAATTTTTCCAGTAATATTTCAACAAAATGAAGTTGTGCTTTTTCAAGTTAAAACATACATAGTTGAATACCTGAAGCCCTATCTGTTGTTAAGATCCGAGATCTGTTCATATGAAAATGTGAACAAACAGATTCTTCTAAATTTAACAAATGAATAGATCCCCTGGATTTTCTATTGAGTGAGATTTCCCATTGAGTTAACAGGCTCTCTACTTATGCACGGATTGGTTGTTTACAAAGAAGCTTTCCATTGTTTCCACTCAACCAACTCCAGGTGGCTTTTGCCCAATATTTTAGTAAAAATGACTTTTATGTCTCTCTAAGACGCAACAGAGATATTTTAGTCATTATTTTATTTAACCACTGGGAACACAAAAATGGACTGGCCTTTGCGTCACAAAAGTTTTCTCTTCGTTTGGAGTCACTCTGTTACTCTCCCTAGCCCCTCTGTGCGTCTGTTGCCAGCCCATCCTCCACTGTCTGCCTTGACATATTTCACTTCATCAAAGCGAGACTCTTGGCTATTTTCCCTGTTCAGCATCTCTCTCTCTCGGCAAGATTTCATTCATGACTAGTTTCAGAAGTTATTGAATGGTCTGTATACTTCCATCTGTATGTCTAAAAAGTAATAAAAGATCATGGCAAAAACCAGTTTCCTTATCTTTTCTTTTTTCAGTTGGGTTATCCCAAAAGCAGAGCCTCTGGGATTCAGAAACAAGTGGTGTATTGGGAGGTGGTTTTGGAAGCAGAGTGAAGAGCTAGAGAGAGTGAAATGGAGAACAAAAAGACATTGAAGCATATGCAACTGGGCTGGTCCCGAGTGTGCACTCAGGGCTCAGTTCCCATGGTGACCTTGCTAGGAACTTGTAGAAGGCATCAGTATAGTCCCTGTACAGGATGAGGTAGTGAAAGAGGGATAAAAAATATTTCTGAAATGAAGTTATAATTCTGTCTTTTTAGAAAACTGAAAAGAGAAAAAAATTAAGGATTAAATAATTGGTTATTTTTTTGATCAGGTTGGCCTGTGAAGGATTACACTACTTCTGGGGCAAATTTCTGCTTGATTTCAGCTTGTGGCCCCATAGAGGCTGAGGCTTCTTTCCGTCTTGAAAATACAACCTTATGGCAATTTATCTCTCTAAACACTGGGTGATAATGTGCTTGCCACAATGGCTGTGACAAATGACTGTCTGCTTCCCTTGAACTTGGTCAGTGAATCATAAAATGTTGAAGGTTAGACTATGATCCTCTGCATCATGTAATAATTTGCTCGTGCTTTTTTTATGAGAGGGAAATACTATATTTTTTCATATCTCTCTTTTGCAAACCCATTAATAAATTAAAAATGAAACAGAGTTATATTTATTTAGCTATAGAAGAGGTTTCTTAAAAACCTCTTTTTGATTCAATAGTTCCCTAAAAAAATGCTACTCCAAAAAATAAAGAAGTAATTATTACCTTCTCTATGGTTAATTCATATTGATGTACATTATGAATGTCAAAATAAGCAGAATGTAAAAAAATAGTCAAACATTTTATCATTTAATCTGAAACAAAAAAAAATCTGATGGGACTAGATTCAAACTTACTAAAATAAATTAGAGCAAATGTACTAGTTCCTACTTCTTTTATCTTTTTTAACATGTCACCAATTTAAAACAAAAGAGGCAATAAATCCTTTTAACTTGGTGGGGAAAATTCAGTATCCTTGACATCAAAAATTATAGAAATGGGTTTTTAAGCTACATATGCATAGCTTTCTCTTAACCAATATCCACATATTATAGAATGCTACAAGTACCCCTGATGAAATTAAAACAAACAAAAATAGTCCATGCAAATTCATCTTCTCGGCTACTACATATAATAATGGTGATGATAATGATAATAATAAAAGACAGAGAAATTGTAGATTCTTAATAAAGAAAAGTAGGGAGTGTATACTGAATCAAAACAAAAAGTCTCAGCAGGAATATTTTTCAATATAGAAATGATTTTCTTAATGTAGTATTTACTTGTATTCATTTACAGATACATCATTAGCAAAACTTACCAAAACAAAGCAGCACCAGGCATTTGTGTATATTACTAGGATGAATACATAATGTTGCATAAACAAGTATGTGTGATCATTACTGGTCACACATTTGAACTTTGTTATGTTTTCTCTCTAACTTATTTTCCATGCAGAAGTGATTTGACCAAAGAAGATCACAATAGCACTTATGGGTATATGTCCAAAATAACAGAAGTCAGGAGCTTGAAGAAATACCTGCACTCCCATGCTTACTGCCACATTATTCAGAATAGCCAAGGTATAGGAGTAACCCAGATGTCTAACAATTGATAAATGGGTAAAGATTACATAATATATACATATAAATTTTTTTTCAGCCTCAACAAAGCAGGAATTGCTGTCATTTGAGACAACATGGATGAGCCTGAAGAACACTATGCTAAGTGAAACAATCTAGTCATAAACACAAATACAGCCTGATTCTACTTACATAAGATATCTAAAATAGTCAAACTCATAGAAGCTGAAAATATGTTAATGGTTGCCAGGGGCAAGGGAGTGGGGAAATGGAATGTTGTTATTTAATGGGTAAAAGTTTCAGTTACACTAGAGATTTTCTGTACAACATAGTGTCTATAGTTAACAGTACTATATAGTCCACTTAAAAATGTTTTGAGAGGGTAGGTCTCATGGTAAGTGATCATATGACATACAAAAAACATGCAAAAAAAGACAGGAAACTCTGGAAGGTGTCGATTGGAGCATTTAGTCCATTGACGTTTATGGTTATTGATAGATGTGTGTTTATTGCCATTTTGAACTTTGTCTTCCAGTTGCTTTGGTACTTCATCTTTGTTCTTTTTTTTTTTTTTTTTTTTTTTTTTTGGTGGTTTGATAATTTTCCTTTGTATTAGCTTGGTTGCTTTTTGGTTTTTGTGACTCAATTGTATGCTATTATTTGTGGTTACCTTGTTTTTCAAGTGTGTTAACCCATTGCTATCTCTGTTTGCTTTAGACTGGTAGTCATATAGGCTCAAACACATCCTAAGAAGAACAAAAAGAAAATCTACATTTTCTTGCTCCTCTCGCCCACATTCTATAATTTTGATGTCCTCTTTTGCATCTTCATGTTTATTCTCTTGCAGCTCATTGTAGTTATTGCATTGCCAATTATAGTTTTCTCTTTTCTGTAACTTCCTACTTCTTTTCTGTTTAGAGAAGACCTTTCAATATTTCTTTTAGAATAGGTTTACTATTGCTGAATTCTTACTCGACCTAGACCTGGAAGGCGTTGGATATGTCTCTTACATTGACTGTGTTGACCAATAAATGCCTCTATGCAAGTTGTTGTAAATCATATCTTTTTTGTGAATAAGCAATAGGAACTTATAAACTGAACTAGTTAAATGGGGATAATATGAATTATATCTATTTTGAGAAACTGCGAGTTTGTAACTTTTTTAGAAAATAGAAATATTAAGACACCCTAACAAAATACTTGCTGAGATAGTTAACTGTATTTTATAAAGGATGAGACTAGATTAATTATTTATTAAAAAATTATATTTCCCTAGTCTTTAAGATTGATTGTTAGATGAAATTCTCATGTCTACTAAAATATTTTCTATTAATCATTTTCTTAGAAAATAGTTTCATGAGAGAGCTATTACTTTGGCAACTTTACACTGAATTTTAAACAAGAAAATCAAAAATACAATTTTAATAGACAAGAACAAATCTGACTCCTTGTTAAATCTGTTCTATTGACTTTAACCCTGTGCTGTTTCCTAGGCTTAATCTTGCTGGTTCTGCACCTTTTGTAAAAAGAATGTTGCTTATAGCCTGAAATATACAGGAGGGTCTATTCTCAAGGTTCTAACCTTTAAGGATATTAACACATTTCCATTCATATAAAGATAAGAAGTTGCAGAATAGAAAGTAACATTTGTTTTGTTGGAGGTTTTACAGGGATACCATGACCTGACCCACATGGACAGCTGCAAGAACAAAGCATTCCAAGAAAAAAGAATTCCTACACCAAGAAGTTTGCAACAACCAAGCCTACCCCCTCCACTTTTTAGTATAAAAGGAGCCTGAATTCTGACTTGGGGAAGATGGTTCTCCAAGGCATTAGTCTGCCATTTTCTCAGTTTGCCAGCTTTCTGAATAAAGTTGCTATTCCTTGCCCCAATCCCTCATCTCTCAATTTATTGGCCTGTTGTGTGGGGAGCAGAATGAGTTTGGACTTGGACTTGGTAACATAAAGACAATAATTAACAATACTGTATTGTACATTTGAAAATTATTAAGAGAGCAGATCTTGAAAGTTTTCATCAGAAGGGAAAAATACTGTAACTATGTGAGCTGATGGATGTTAACTAAACTTATTGTGGTAATCATTTGGCAATATATACTTATGTCAAATCATATGTTGTACACTTTAAACATACAATGCAATACGTCAATAAAACTAGAAAAAGGTAAGAACTCATACTAGAAAAAGATAAGGTTTTAAACTCATTCTGTTGTCACTAAGTGTTAACAATAAATGAAATACATCTTTCAACAAAATCTACTTTTAAAATTTGGGATCACTATTATTTGAGAAGTTTGTATGACATGATTATGTTTTTCTTCTTTTTATTGTTTTATTCACAGTATAGTTAATCTGGTAAGAGCTTAGATGTCATCATGATTAATAATTTGAAGCCTACTTTGTTGTATTTTTAGGTTAATAGTCAGTTAAAATGTTATAAGCTCTCTTGAAGAAATTATGTTATCCTGAGAGCCACAGCATATGTGAAACTATATCTACATCTGGTCTCCTGTTTAAAATAAGATTAATCTTATTTTATTATATATTCTTGTAACAATATGATGATTAAATCAAAGGGCATTAAATCTGCATAACAACATACTGATGCATTAAATGTTTTAGGAAATCTGAAATGACAAGATAAAAGGAGGTGCCACTCTGAGCATAGTCCATCTTCCCAGTTCAATTAAAATTAAAAATAATTCTGCATGTAGTACTACTGATGATGCATAGGAGTACTTCTCCTTTTTTTTTCTTAACAATTTCTTGTATCTCCAGTTATTCATTTTTATAACTGTAAAAATATGATGTCTGACAAGACACAATGTCTAATTCTCATCTGTGTCTGGAGCCATAAAGTGTTTACTTTTTTTGTTTGCGTTTTAAGTTCTTATATTTTCTTTTTCTTCCAGTATAATACCTGGATTTTATAGTTTTTTTTTACTTAGCTACTATAAAAATACATATTACTGATATTTTGTAGTTCCTTCTGACAAATGGAACTTTGTAATGAAAATATAAATTAACTTATTAACTGAGGGTTCTGAGTGATTTCTCAACTGACATTGAAATGACAATGTCAAAGGGAATGTGGTGTGTTGGAAATAATAGTGGACTGGCAAGTAATTCTAACATCACAATATACAAGATATGTGAGATTTAGGGAGCTATTAAAAATTCCAGAGTCTAGTTTATCACCCATAAAATGGAGATAATTGTCACTATGCCTATTTTATAGGATTGTTGTGAGGACCATAAATATGAGTGCAGAAAAATTTTTCTATATTGGAAAGTATGTTGAAAATGTAAGGAAGTCACAAATATAAGAAAATTTCACTTCACTGAGATTCAATTTGCTCATTAAAAGTATTGAATTTAATATTCATATTTAATAGTTAACAATTATTATCTTACAAGAATATTGCTAATCATGTAACTAAACTTATCACTATTAAAATTACTTAATCAAACTATTAAGGTATATTGTTTAAATATTATTAAACTATTAATTGATATCACATTAATTAATATCAAAACATCAATGTTAATAAATAATAACTTACCATTAAATATCTTAATTACACTACTCACTACTGATAACCTGAGAATAAAATACTAGGGATCTTATTATTCATGTAAATGCAAAATGGGTAAAAGTATGAATATATTAGCTGTCAATCTAAACAAAACAATTTAACATTTAATATACAAGGAACACTTCATTATTAAACAGATGGCTAAGATATAGGATCATGAAAAGACAAATTAGAATGGATGCATTTATTTTACAGATATTACAAAGCCTGAATTTCAACCAGTGTCATCTATATAAACTTTTGAATACATATACACATATATATAATACAATTTTAAAAAAAGATTTTATTGAAATTTTAGTAGTGGCATTAACTTTCTTTAATGTTATTTTAAGGTTTTCAATTTTGTTTCTATTGATTATTTTAGTCACAATTTGACGGTTTAAATTCTATATTCAAATATCCTAGATTGCAATTATTAGAATTAAATCATAGAGTTAGGGCTTTTAATTCACATAGACACATAAACTTTCTTGAGGCTGAACATGTTCTCAGTAGTTTGCTCTCCCTCAGTAAAACCAAGTATGAGAAGAAGATTAAGGAAAAGCAGAGCAATCAATCCAACCTCGTGGGCAAATTTAGGATTAGTGGAAAATTCTGCTCTAAGATATTCTGGGAAATAAAGTAGATATTAGTATATATTTCCAAGACTCTGTAAGGTAAAGCATATTACAAAATATTGAAACCTTATGGAGTTAATCACAACATAGGTTTTAATATATCATGCAACAAATGAAAATTTGCATTCAACTGTTGTTTTTGTTAGTAAGTATGGTTCTTCCACAAGTAGTATTTTCATCATAATATGCCTTCTTTTTCCCTTCTTGATTCTTTTTAAACTACTTTTCTTCTCCCAAGTAATGATTTTTATTATGTTATTAATATCTCCTCTCTTTTCTTGGGAATCCCCCGTTGGATTCTACTTTATATAAATGGAATATACAATAGACATCATTTAAGTCTGATTTTTTAGATTAACTTAACATTCTCTGAGACTCATTCATGTTATTGAAATATGTTAATTTGTTATTTTATATTGCTGTAAGGTATTCCATATGTGTATAAACCACCACATTCTACTGTTGATGAGAATTTGGGTTCCAGGATTACAATATTATAAATAATGCTGTTACATTGTTGTATAAGTCTCTTAGAGTAAATGTTCACTTATTTCAGATGGACGTATATCAAGGAGTGGAGCTGTAGCATCAAAAGTTTGCATAAATTCAGTTCTACAAGATACCATAAAAGAATTTACAAAATCTGTATAACCAATTTACATTCCTACCAGCAATGTATGAGGGCTCCTCATTATGGTATTAATTTACATTTGTGTAAAGACTGAAAATAAATGTAAAGATATTCTTTTTTTCACAAAGTGACTCCCTCCTTTGTCACTGACTAGAATAAGCAGTTCAAGGACCAAATGTTCCAAGGGCCACATTTTAAGTTGAAGTGTTCTAGGGAACAAATGATCTCAAATTCTGGGCTCTCTTCTTGCCTTTCTTTTCTCTCAGGTACTCTCTCATTCTCCCCTGCTTTGTAATTTCTCTGACACCATTAAAAAAATAGTTTGCCAAGTTTTTCTAATTCTTAGGAGGAGTGTTAGTCCAACTTACCTAGGACTCCTTTAATAGAAATAGAACACACAATTCACTTTTCAAAAATGTCAAGTACTTTTGTTATTTCTAGAATCAATTACCTAGCCTAAAATTTTCACTTGTCAACTTGCATGACTTGGCAGGGAAGAAAAATGTCTTAAAAATTTTTTTTAATCTTCAAATTTCAGAATTCTTGATCTAACATCACCCCTATTTTATTCATACAATAGAATAAAGTAATGCTTCTCCATCATCCTCAAATTTGTATTTTTTGTTTATCCATTAGAGGAAGATAGAATTAAATCAAAATTTAATTTATTAAGATAGAGTTTTATTTAATGTTAACTTAGACATTTCAATGCTTTTAGCCTAAATCCAACAACTAGAAAAGTTAATCAGGTTAGTAGTATAAATAAGAACAAAAACAAAATGAAAAGCTGGTTATTGATTGGGCTAGAATTTTATCAGGTAAATTAGCTATGACAACAAACCATATTCTGTGCTAAGCAGAAAGTATCAGTCTAAGCAATTATGGATACTCATTTTTACACAAGAGTAGTACAAAATTAGTCTCACTACATTATCATCATAGAATATTGTTGAATAAAGAGTGGATTAATTATTTAGAATGAGCATATACATTGTTTGCAAGAAAGACCTCTGAATAACTTCTATGTTCAAATATCAAAAAGACTATCAGAAAATGATAGAATGCATTTTTAACTAAAGTAAATTAGTAGTAGGCTCTTTTAGAGACTATAGGGGTTATTAATTGTTATAAATACTTAATATATATGAGATTTCTTAAAATCTTATAACTAATAAAATACTAGCCTAATTGATATAAGTAATATGAGCAAGAGTAGTAATTAACTGTTTGCTACTTTTGTTGCAGAAGTCCTCGTTCGATTATGCATGGTTTGAGAGCTCTTTGATTTAGTGTTTGTGTCTTGTTCATAATCTATGTCATAACATTATTCTCTATACTTTCAACACTGTTTTAAAAATTTATTTTCTAAATGGGACATCATCTTTCTATCAATTGAAAGTTCAGTTTGAACTTTTGTTTTAACTATGGTTGTGTAATTTAAGAGTTTATAACATCTGATCCACAGAGCATATTATTTAGTATATTTTCCCCTATTTTCTCTTAAGCACAGACTGATTTGTAAATTTTTATCATTTACTTTATTAGTATAATACTTCATTACAGTACTTTATAAAAGCATCTTTCACACATTATTAGCAGATTTCATCCATTATAAAAATAATTTAAACTATAATGAACATATAAATTTTTCAAACATTTTCATCTTTCGCAAAAATTCGTAAAATATCTGTTTTAAAAACACCTAAATATATTGGCATTTTTCAGGCCTCTAGTTTTTTCTGCTTTGAACTGTCCAATTTATGTGACCTTCCCTTAGCCTTTGAAAATATGCTATTGACACTCAGTTCACCACTGAGTTCCAATTTGTGATACACTGAGCAAACTTCAGGAGTCCGTTTAGATGATGGATAGAAACATGTTCTTTTTCTTTCACTGAATGTTACTTTAAGAACCTAATAGGTGAAATGTAGTTTTTCAAAATGTCCCTGGGTTCTTAAGAATTCTGTGTTCAGTTAAATCTATCAAAAATCAGAGGTCGGTAGAAGACAGATTTCTCCAACTTTACTCGAATGCACCAAGTAAATTCTGCATATTACATTTCTTCATCAATTGCTAGCTTTCTGAAGTGTGCTGTTATTGAGTGCATGTGTTTTTAGATCACCTGTAATTAATCTCTTTAAGATCCTATTTTCTTATGTTTACTTCCATAATATTCTACTGAAATAAAGTCTATAGTTAGAGAGTTTGTTAACATATCCAAAATAATTAAGAAGTAAACAGATTTATACATGCTGTATTCTTCAAGAACCAACTATATGTTGAAATAACTTTTGCCGAGAACATATTTTAAATAATCCTCATGCCTTCTACAACAAGGAAGTTAATTGAACTTCTGTTCTCCAGTTTGAACCAGTTTGGAATCACTTTGGATTTAAAACAGCCTTCTGTAATCAAGCACTTTATAGTATCAGACCTAAGGCATCTTTGCGAATAAAATGCCTGCGAACAACAGTTTGGAGATTACATCTGGTCAATATGCAACGTTTGTAGCACTATGAGAAAAGTTCTTCCTCAGCAGTGAACTGGTGAGGTGAATAATTCAAGTAAGAGTTGACATTGCTGGAGGCCAAATTGCTGAAATATTTCTCGATTAGAATTATAAGAACATGAGAGATTTTTGGAGAGAGAATAAAGGTCATTTGGTCCATCAAGGCATATCCTTTTTAGTACTCCCATTTCCCCAAGGATAGCATCTAATTGTTTCTTGAATGACATTCCTGCTTTTTGCCTCAACAACTTTGCCTGCAGGCTCTTCTAAGCATTTATTATTCTCTACATGAAAAGGTACTTTCTGAAATATGTGCTGAATTTATTTTTTTAATTTCCATTTATGTCTTCCTGTCCTATAATCTGTGTTGAAATGGAAATAATAATTTGGGTTGACATTATCTGTGGCAGTTAAGACTTTATATGCTTCAAATCAGACAGCTCCAACCCTGTCCTCAATATTACATGCCTGGATTTATGGTCCTAACAACCAGCACTGCATAGCAAACAGCGGTAGGGGTTCCAGTTAGAACATTTAATATTTCTAAAAGTCATAATCCCTCAAGTATATATATTTTCTCTGCAAAATAGAGACTGACACTTACTGAAAATGACTAAAAATTAAATGAATTCATTGGTGTGTATTCCCTGTCACTTGCATATATATTATATATATACACATATCTATTAATAAGTATATGCATATATACATATATGCATACCTACACAATACATATATTTTGTGTGTATATGTGTGCATGATATACACATACATATAATGTATATATATACAAAATTGTATATATATATATTTATATATATATTCTCTTTCTCTTGGAAGAAGAATAATGAGAAAAGCAGTTAGAAGTTTAGTGCTATTATCTAAACAGACATTTTATTCTGTATTTTTTTATCCAAGGTCAAACAATGATTTGATTGCCTTTGCCTACATATTTAGAAAATATAAATTATAATAATTAAAACTTCCATAATTTTAGAAATACACATGTAAAATACATTATATCTTGAAGTAAACTGAATAAAAATTACGGTAATAACTATTTTATAGACATGAAGAAATTAAGTCTGAAAACTCACATTTAGTGTGTTTCTAAACATCAACTAAAACCCTTTTTGCTTTTGATTTTGTAAATGTCAAGAAGAGAAAATCATTGCTTATCCAATAGACATCTCCCTTCTTAACATTAACCAAACTTTAGAAAATCAACCATTCTGTTGCAATGATACTATTTGGCATATTAGTTGGGCCAAACATTATAATCAAACTTCCATTACAATGATGGCTATGTCTCCAGTGAGCTATTATCCAGGTTAAGCCAATTAATTAAACCAATCATTTTCTGATATTACACTGGCATCAGTGATTGCTTTTGGTTGATCCAATAAGATCAAGGCTCAGGATTTTGTTCTGACTTGTAGAAAATGATTATTTGTTTTCCCTTAGGTATGAAGGAGGAAGCATGTAGCTTGTAACAGGTGACAGCATATTGCCAGTCATGAAAGAAACTGGGACACAGCTTATGCCAATATAAGCGAGTCAGAGACCCTCTCAAAGTGGAAACTGAAGCCCTGAAGCCAGTATGTCCATTTTTCAGTTACATGACCAGTAAAACTTTACATTGTTTAAACAAGTTTGAGTTTTGTTAACTGAGAAGGAATGCATTCCGCTGAAAATTCAAATTTTATTTTTAAACTCGGCCTCTTTTGCCCTTCTGGTTTTTACATATTTTTTGTGTATTTTGTATCTGTGTGAGTCTGGGTATCATTGCATGCCATCATTCTGCCTCACAAACTGCTCTTAAAGATCACCATAAATAAAATCAGTAAGAATAATTAAGATACTACACTGACAACAATATATAGGTAGGCAAAACACATACACACACACACACACACACACACACACACACACACACCATGCACCAAAAAAAGAGCTAATTGGCCAAAGGAGGCAATGAACATGGTCTACTGGCTGGGCCTGGCAGCATATTGATCTCAACAATAGCTAACAGAAACATCAAATCCAATCTTGGATAATTTTTTAAAAAATTATACAGGAGGGTCAATATCAGCCCTGTTACCCCCAAATAAGCTTATCCATGGAATTAATCAATCTTTTTAGAATATACCGAAACAGAATATTGGTTCAGACTTTTGACCTATGTGTTACTTCTTAAAATGGACATAGTTGAAGAAAATTTCTCTTTTTATGATCAGGGATCTTGTCATTCGTTTTTATTGTCACAAGAGTAGGAGAAACTTTTCTATGATCATAAGAGATACTTTAATCACAAAGGAAGAGAAAAGATATGAAAAGTATTTTTTTCTTTTATCACAAGAGCAGCAGGACTCTCCCTTTATCACGAGCAAAGTGAATCTCTTTTCCCATATCTCCTTTTGAAACCACATTTGGAATAAGAAGGTCATAAAGTTTAGGAAGGAAGACTGATTCTGAGAACAGTTACAATTTCTAGGCCAATTTTCTAAGATGGAAAACTGGTTTGAATCTCCAAGATTCTTTTTTTCCAACTGCAAAAATCTTCCTAATGTCTTAACCTCCAATGATCAAGGCATTAAAAAACAGATGGTGATTCAAAAATTTATTTATCCACTCTTGTTATTTCCTGAGTTCAGCAGGATATTCTAAAGGGACTTGGGTACTGGAACCAGGACATTATAAAACTTTAAAGTATATGATATGTGCAATGTAAATTAATGGAGGGCCTCAGAGTTAGAAGAGGTGCTTTTGAAATTTAGTCAATGGTCATTAGTCCGAAACGACAAGCAAAGATTGACTTCCCAGTAGATAAACTATACTTTACAATTTGTCTTGCACTGTACACACTACGCAAACTCTCCAACTGTGATTAATTTTATGCTGCCCTTTGATATGGGGCATCAGTGAGTTTTTTTGAAAGTTAAAAAGAAATAATAGTAATACCACTTGTGTGAGTTCACTCTGAAACTTACATACTCCATCTTTTCATGACAAATTCTGCTATTTTTCTAAATTAATTTAATAAGAGAAGAGAACTGTGAATTGAGTGAATTTGCATCATGTCAATTATTCTAATACATAATTGCATTGACCTTCAACTTTCAAAATATTTTAAAACACATTTTTGCAATAGAAATAAAGCATGGAGTAGAAATTAACACGCACACTTCTAAAGGTTTGAATAATGCATATATTAGTCAGCCATCTTCCAATAGCTAACAATTTCATACAGTTAATAGAGTATCACCGGAAAGGCACTTTTATTTGTTAATGTTTTGGGAAAAGCCCAAAATTATGTGTGATTAGAGAATTATATAAATTGCCGCTTTTAATAATTCAATCTAGACAGACAGTTTATATTATTTGAAGTAAATGAAGACATATTTGCTCTTCAGGTGTTAATTAGCCCAGTCCAGTAAAAATTCCTAATTTACAATGAAATATAAAGAACACTGCTATAACACAAGGTTCCTGCATCACCACATACCACAATTATTCTTATAAATGACACCAGATTTCTATAGCAAATCATTATCTGTGAGTAAATTGCACACTGGCTTGACACAGCCTCCCAGAGAAGCTGGCATATCTCTGGCCAATCTCTTTCTTTTCCCTAGTCTGTCCCTTTTCAATAAACACATTTAACAGCCGTGGATACAAACAAGGCACATTTGGCAAAAGTAGGAACCAGATGTCAAAGTCTGAATGTATGTTCTATTGAAAGCATCAGGGCCTGTGGCTAACTCCTTGGTGTCACCTCTGTTGGCCTCCTTTCTCAGTTACTACTGGCAGGCATCAGAGGTACATCTGGAGATACTGTCAAGGTCATGCAGCTGTGGCCTGGTCTTGGCTCTCAGGGGATTGCAATCATTTTGAGGTGGTTTCCTAGTTCTAAGAATGTGTTTATAGAAAATCATTTTCAGCTCACTATATATACTGTTTTGAAATATTACCAGTGCTCACTGAAAATAAAATCCCCAAATTTAAGAATTTCAAAACTTGCTGAGAACAAAACATTACTGTCTGAAACAGTTCAAACACATCATTAGAAAGGGTGTTTTGAGCAAGTGTAAGGTACACATTAATATTAGATTCTGCATGATCCATTATTTCACCTACCTAGGCAGGAGTTTAGCAGCTTGTCATACCTCAGATTCTCTCATGCCTAAGGCCAGCTTGAATATAGAGAGTTCATTTGGAGGTTGTTTTCAGAGAGCAGTAGGGAGGAGGAGAGAGGTGTGTGTGTTGGGGGTGGTGGGTAGTAAAATAGAGAAGATGGGAAATCCAACAACAGGGTAAGTTGATTAGTGCTAGATTTTACAATAACTTCTGGGGACTCTTCTGAAATATTTTTCAGAGGTGCATATCTGAGGAGGGAAAACGAGAAGAATTGGTTTTCATTCCCTTGCGACCAAAAGTTATCTCCCATCCTCCTGTAGCATCCCGGTTCTTAGAGGTTGTGCATATGAGAGCATTGGCCAGATTCCTATGGTCTTCTCTACTCTGTGAAATAAGAAAAGAAAGCATGGGCTTGCATCAAGTTACTGTCAAATCACCACCAAAAGAAAAGTAGCTGGATTCTGGAGTCAAAGATGAGGCTTATGAGATTTAAAGCGGTAAATAAATAGGAAAAAAACACAGAGCTACTATTTTTCACAGTGCTTCTATTTGATGGCCATTTGAGAAAAAACAGAGGAACCAGAAATCACACAGAAATAATTGTTGATAAAAGTGTTTCTTTGAAGAGGCTATTAATCCAAGCACATTTAGATTGTCTTAAGTGATTGAAGACTGTGTACCAAGAATTCATCTTAGCTCTTTACATGTATTATCACACTATTTCTCACAATAACTCTAACAGTATTCTTATCATTATTGTTCCATTTTCCAGTTGAGGAAACTAAGAACATGGAAAAGGCACTTTTCCCGAGATCATTCTGATAGAAAATCCCCAAAATAGAATATGACCTTCCTTCTAATGAGCCCTAATCCATCAGTGACCTAAATATCTGTTACTCAGCCCAGACAAATGCCTTGTTTATTTCAGTGGCTAGGTGGTCCACCAGAGTTGCTCCACTCACAGGCAACTCTCTCATGCTGGCCGTAGATGGTGAGCATGCCTCACCCTTACCTCCTCTTTACCCTCTGCAGGTGGCCTTCAAGTAGAGTCTCCCAGCTCCTCCCCCTCTGTCCTGCACCTATCCACTCACATGGTCACCTTCTTATGGGTTTTCAGAGAAGACTTAGAAAATAAACCACAACAAAACCAAACAAACAGAAAAGAAGATTAAATATTTATTTTACATTACTGATATGAAATCTTACTACTCTTCAAAGAAATGGTGGGTGCTGCTCACTCACTGGAACATGAAGAGTGAAGAGAAAAAACAGACAAAAATAAAAGAACTAAATCATCAATTTTACAACCATAGTTTTATATGTAGAAGAATATCAATTTCTACAAACTGTATGATTAAAGTTTCCTTAAATGTAAGTTTGGAAGCAAGAAAATAACTGGAGTGAATAAAATGTGCACTGGTGTAGCATAGATAATTTGATTTATTGTTAGAGTATATGGAGGAGAGCTAATGGTTATCTTGAGTCCAAGAGAAAGAAGAATTTGCATTTGATAGGCAGAGGGGAAATCAGTCTGGCTCCTCAAAGGGAAGTGAAGGAATATATAATACAGCATTTGAAAAAGAAAATCCTAGCCAGTTTTGTTAGGATTTGGTATGAATTGAAAAAAAAAAAAAGAAACAAGATAGTCGATGTCAAATACGAGTTGGTGAGGGATCTGGAAGGTTTACCAAAGACATATTTGCTAAGATTTATTGATGGAAGAACTTATGAAATATATGACCATATATGATTCTAAGACAAATCTTAGGTAAATAGCCAAGATTTATTTAGAGTTACAGGGACATTATATAAGAGTGAAAATTTCAAAGAAAATGTGTGATACACACTATTCTTATTATTTTAAATTTATGTTGCTACAAGTCAACCCATTCTGGATTTGTAAATGAATGAATAAGTGAATCAACAAAACTGTTAATGGGTTAAAAAAAAAGAATGACTCTGAGAAGACAGGAGAGGATACTGTGTATTATCTAAGCCCCCTACCCCCTGCAAAAAAGTAAGAAAAGAAAAAGAGTTTAAGATAATATTCATCATAATACAAGACTTCTGATGTTTTTCAAGCTAATGATTAAAGAAAAAATAGTAATGGTGGAGACCATAAGTAGCCCCAAATAGAATAGAAGAATCAGAGATTTTATAGATACAGAAAAAAATAGTGGCACTTGCATCCAATTCTGCAGAAAACATCCAAAAAAATTATGGAAAAAAATTCCTGGTGTGAAGAAACTTGACATCAGAAAATGATTCTAGTGACACAGAAGGAAGTAATGCAAGAGATGAAGCAGACGTATTGATAAATACAATGGAATGCTATGTCAAATTGATTGTAGACTAACTTAGAGAAGGTGTTTTGCCTGATTCACCTTCACATCTCTCCAAATGCACTGCAGGGATACTTGAATAAAGCAAATCCTTAAAGCAAAATACTTTTACTGCAACATTATAAAGTGAGCAAAATAAATGAAACATTTAGTTTTACTTCTGAGAGATGATCATAAACTATTAAGACACTGAAACAAAGATTATACCACAGTAAGAGTAATGTACTAACATATGCAACAATAAATATACTAAGGAATTAAAGAAGTTTGCCAGATAAAACAAGCAAAGTCCTTTAGTTGTGACTTCAGAAATTTTAACTTCTACATCAAAGAAGATGAGACACAATCACTCATGTAGTCCATTCTGCTAGGTAACGTGATTACATGCATTTCAGTTGAGTTTTATTCAGTAAAAAGTTTAAAAAAGTGGCAGCTATGCTGTTGGAAAAATGATTTTGATGTTCCAAGACATATATTTTTTGTTGTTCAGTCAGAACATACTAAGGATTCCAAGCCGCTGAGAAGTGTTGATACTATTTTAACAGGAGAATACTATTTCAACATTTGGAACAAACTAATAAAAATATCTACTCTAAACTTATTTTCAGGTTCATTAATATGCTGATAATGGCAGCAAATATGTCATCATTTCTACTTTATGATCATGAAGGAATTATTTTGAATACAAGGCTATATTGTATTGATTGAGGAAGTTAATATATGAACATCAAAGGTGTTGTTGCATGTGAAAAATAAGATGTTTATCCATTCAAACAAATAATTCTTGTAATATGATTAAAATTTTATTATATTATACGTGTAGGCAATATATTTAAGTAGCATGGCATTCAGAAAATGTTTATACATCAAATAGCTTATTTAAGATTTGAGTTATAACCGTGAAATGCCTTTGGTATTTTAAAAAGTAAAGTTATTTGAACACAAGTGCACAATCGAGCAATGTCTGCTGGCTGAACAGTTTTTTTGTATTTTAATGATAAAGTTGTAGGTGGTTGCAAGCACTACTTTGGCAATTTTAAAATCGGAAACTTTTACCTTATGAATACTAAATGGTCAGGAACTAAACACGAAGGGATGAAAACAAGGAGCAGCAGATGGGGAGGCTGTGGAGCCAACCATCTTTAAGGAGCTGAAACCAATTAGAAAGGTATCATTGAAAGCTATTCCACAGCAGACCTAAAATGGGGAGCAAGTGTAATGAGAAAACACCATGGCTGATAGCTCCTGAGGCCCCTGGCATGTCAAGAATCAGTAAAAGTGTAATGTTAGCACCTTAATAAGCAATTTATGAGTAATTCAATGCAAGGCTGTTTCTGTTTTTGGAATCTAGATTGAACAGTGGATGAAATGGAAAACAGTTGGGCAATGCTATTAATCTGTGCACTAACCACATGTTCAGATAGCTTCTGTGGGGCTGATAATTGGCAACAGGTTAAAAATGGAAGATCATTACATGTTAAGGATTTAGAAAATGTAATGGTGTGTTCCTCCAGGGAAAGGAAAAAATGAACCTGTGGAAAAATGAAGGATTGCTGAACAAGTAGCGAGTCATTTCCACACCTTCATTATCACTTTACTGTGGGAGACTTCAGATTTGTATTAAAAATTAAAGAATCAAATACATAGCTGCGTACTTTACAAGAAACTTTGGAGCAAAGGAAATATTCTTCATCTAATAAAAACCTCAAAAACCCATTCCAAATAATTTCTCAGTATTTATCATTGATGGAAAATAGTTCACATATTGTTTAGATTTTAAACGATGTATAATGTGATTTGCTTTCAATCTGTGTTCTAGTGTATTTTTTTAAAAAGATATGGTAGCATATATGATAATTTCAGTTATATGATATGGCTGATCACATTGTTTAAGATAATCTTTGAAAAGAAGTAAAGTAACAATTAAAATATTTCTCTTTGTTAATTATTTGAAATAATTTTAGTATATTTAATATAACAGTATTCACTTTAAGTTCTTCTGGGAAAAATCACTCTAAAGTCATACATTATTCAAATTGGTTGCACATCAGATGCTTTGAAGTATATTTTTTCAAGCTATCTAAAATAACGTTGCACATTCATATTCATCTACATAGATTGAACGTTCATATATGGAAATAAAACAATGTAATTGAAATTTAAACATCATGATTGAAATAAACTTTGGGAAAAGTCAATTAGGAAAACATGTTCTGCCTTCTCTGACTTAATTCATACTAAACCTTCAATATGTTAATTAAAGTTCCTCTTGAAGTGCGAAACTTGTCTGTATATGAAGATTTAAAACCCGAGTTTACCTGTCTCTTCATTTTATGTTGGGAACAAAAGTAAATTAGTCACAAATGAATGTCAATTTTAAACCTGGAAACTGGTCAATACTTTTAGGTTAATTAGAAAATTGTATATTATTTTTAAACATTCTAGATTATAAGGAGAATAAAATGATCACTATCCCCTAAGTAAATATTGGTATGTGTGATCATCTATGTTTCTGAAACCTGTATTGAATGTTATCTATGAATTATGAAATTTTTCTTGTTTCTCATAAATTTCTTAAAATATAGAATTGTAATTAAATTTTGCAAAATATCTGTGTAAGGCCTGGAAGGTCGCGAATGCTATTATCTTCACCTTATTAATCCAAACATTATTAATTCTTTCAATTTAAGAAAAAATGTTTGCAAATAACAAGAGTTGCATATTTAGTCTTTCCATTCCTCTGTGAGGAAAAAATAAGACAAGAAAGCCCATTATTCATCTTGGTTCTGTTAATAATTATGCATATGTGCATATGATAATATACATAGCCTCATTTGGTCTCACATTTCCCTTTAGACTATCTACATTTTTCAAAAATTTGTAAAACATGGACAAAGTCATGACAATGGCACCAATCTAAAGGGGCACTTTAGTGTCATAGGAATTTAAATGAGATAGAGGAAGTTCTTTTTACTTAAACTCTCAGGGAAAGTGGAACTTGTAGCTATGATCCCTCGGAGGACATATTCAAATAACACCACTAGCTTGCTCCACTGCTTCTAAGAAAGTTGAATTTTGACACCTTTGAGACATTTTTTGGGTGAGTGTGGTGTACATGTCTGGGGCTACAATTTATTTACTTAGTACAATATACTGGAGGCTGGGTACTGCTACCAGGAGCTCTTTTTCTTTGTTCTTTCTCTCAAACCCATGGTGCTTAGATTATTTTCTCTGTAGTTGAAATGAATTCTTAATGAGCGCCACTTACACACAAACCGCTGTTGGCTTGCTTGGGTGTGTAGGTACTTTGAATGGGCTCTGAATCATCTCTAAAATGCTATGGGTTGAAGATGTAATAAGTGTGTCAACTACTTACTGTTCTTCATTTAAGAAAGCATCCACAATTGCCACAAAATTTTTATACACCTGGAAGATTCTGCCCTGTGCTAATATTTTATTACTAAATGACCAGATCAGTCAAGTCCTTCTGTGAGGGGTAGGGCCAGCCCCACTGTGTTCTTCAAATCTCCGCTCCCACCTTAACACAATACCTCCGGGGAAGGGAAAAAAAAAAAAAAAGAAAATTTCTTGTGATCTTTGGTAGTTTCATGCTCTGATTTCCTAAGCCAGTTCTATCCTGGTGTTTGAGTTGTCAGTGCAGCATACCACTAGCAGTTGGCATTTTTACCTCCTTCAGGATAAGTCTAAGGAGAAATGCAAGCTTCTGACTGTTAATATATCTTGCAGTAGTTGTGTTTGAACACCTACATATTGACATGTGTTATTTAATATAAATTATTTCCTTTTATTTGTCCATATTACACCTAGGATATTGCATTGATTTTTTCAAATGTTTAAGTTGTTTATATTTTTATGAATTTCATTTCATAGTATTGAAGCAGTGATACACAGTATTGGTTATAAAATGAGACTTTGATATTGATACGCATTCTGGGAAACACTGCCCTTAATTGGTTCCATTCTCATTTCTCCCAACTTCCAATTTGTTCCACTGTGTCATTTCTAAATAAACTCTCCTGCGGCCACACCATGATATGTTTGTTCTAATTTAAATCTAGTTCTCCCTGAATATGCTATTTCTTCTACAGACTTCTTAAGTAGAAACTATTAATTTCTTCCCCTCATGGTCCATGTACCAAATGGCATCAAGGAAATATAAGTAAACCCCTTGTTTCAAGTTGCAGCTTGCCAGTTGCCTCACCTCCTTCCTTCTTAATGTACAGTCCATGTGAAGCAAAGGTCATCAGAATTCACTGCACTTCATCCCTCTATGTTGTCTTTTACTGACATTTGCTGATGAGTTCACTGCCTTGCTCACCTTATCCCTTTCCTCCTCTACTCTTCTCATTACTGTTGATGATTTAAGCCATCACACTGATGATGCAACTAACCTCGTAACTTTCTGTTTCTTTATCTCCTTATCCAGGGCAATGATCTTTCTTAAATGAGATCACAGGTCCCTGAAACACTTGTTCATATGTATGCCTCACCATTACCAATGAATGTCCAAAATTATGATTTCAAATATTTCCTTTTCTAATCATAGTAGTCAAAAATGGAAATAGCCCAAATATCCACCAACTAGTAGATGGATAAACACAATTTGGTACATCCATACAATGGAATATTCTTTGACATATAAAAGAAATAAAATACTGATACAGGCTACAACATGGGGGAGCTTTGAAAGCATTATGTTAAGTTAAAGAAGCCAGACCCCAAAGAACACAGATTATATTATGTCATTTATAAGAAAAGTTCAAAACAAGTAAATCTTTAGACATAAAGGTCAGATTAGTGGTTGCCAGGAGAAGGAGGTAGGAATGGGGATTAACTGTAAAGGGGCAGGTAGAATCTTATTGGAGTTTTAGGAATGTTGTAAAACTGATGGTCATGGTTGCCCAAATTGGTAAATTTCCAAAAATATTATTGAATTGTACACTTAAAATGGATGAATCTGTGTTATGTAAATTATACTTTACCAGCCTTATGTGTCCTTTCTTTCTTAACCCAGCATAGATCTAATTATCATCCTCTATAGCTGACTCGAAAATACAGTTAACTCCATTACCTCTCCCCTCTCTGATGTATTACTCTGTCTTAAAGCCACTGAATGTTCTTGGAGACAATCATACAGAACGTTAAGTATTTCAAAATGATGATAAAAAATTCAAATAGTGATCACTACTGCCAGACAACCATACCATACTTCTTTTGTAGAATCACTTTCTGAACTTTTGTTTTATAACATCCCCTGTTGTGTCACATCTCTGCCAAGCCAGCTCCCCTGTTACTCTCCGGTGTTATTCGCATCCTTTCACTCACATTCCTGTACCTGAAATCACACACTATGCTCTCACTCCTGGTAGAATGGAATAATAAGTGCTTGTCCCAAACTAAACATAACCTCTCTCTTAATACCCTAGATCCCACCCCAAATTACCAGTAAAAGGAAAAGACAACAAAAACAAACAAAAAATTCCTCAGTCCTGCACTTGTATCAAATATTTCCTTTGATATCACTTTCTTCCCTTCTACAGAATCATTACCATTATTATTGTCATAAAATTAACATTGTCATATACTTTTGTGATCTTCACCCACTTAGAGAAAATCCTGTAACTCCACATGCTCATTCTGTTTCTATTCCTCTTCGCAGGGCTCAAAGAGTCGTGCCTGCACACTTTCTCCATTTCATTCCCTATGTTTTTTTCAGCACTCTATAATTAGGTACCAGTACATTCTAAATCATCCAACATTGAAATGTATAGCTTTTATTAAGGCCAATATTAACCCTCCCCCCCTTTTTTGGTTAAAATCAATGGCAAAAAGTAGATGGGAATTTGGGGAGTTTTTTTAACAGGACACTTAATTTTTTGAATTGCCTCAATTTTATGACAAAAGTCATATCATAGCCAATATTTAAAAAAAACTTTTGATCATTTTTTGCTAATACATTTAGATATTATTTTTAACTTCATTGAAATTAGAGAATCAGGAACCAAATAAATCACAAAATATTTGAAAAAATTCAATCATTTAAGTCATTCACTTTCACAGTTTCTGGGAAGGATAACAAAAAAGGCTTTACATATCAAGTGACTATTAATTTTATTTGTTACTCTTTCATTTATAGACACATTTTTAAAGCTGTCATACTCAAAAAGATTTCTGCAAATTGAAAAATTGTTAATTTAAAAATATCTTTAATAATATCATGTTTGATGAAAATATTTTTATCTTTTTATGTTCTTTCCATATATTTTTGACTTAGAAATGCAGGTGTAGCCTCTCAAGCTATGGGAATTGTTTGTCATATAACCCAATTTGCAGTAATAATTAAACAAACCAGACTTATTTTTGTAATTTTCCCCCTTGAAATTCATCTCTCTCGCTTTAGTTAGGGAGATGATCAGATCACACATTACATTATATAAAACTGAAAGGACAGTTCTAGATTACTAAAACTTCCGATTCCTTCTTTTACATTATACAAGATAACTTGTTTACTTTGTTTGTTTGTTTTTGATCTTGTTTTATTGAGAAACAAAAGGCCAGGTGAGCATCTTAGCTTCCAATTTAATAGAAACTTTCTTACCCCCTGGTGGAGGGATTACTCCTTTGGTTACCAATGAGATCTCTTAAAGCAGCAGAGCTCGGATTTGAGGTCAGACTTCTTAAACCCACAGATCCTCTTAAATCAGTAGAGTCCAGTTTTGAGGGTCAGAGAATGAACATTTTAATAGTAGTGTCTGGTTGTAATAGTGATATATTCCACCTCCAATTCCACTCTTTAGTTTCTGGACTCATTTATTCTGGCTCAGGATGAAACAACATGATGTATCATCCACTGATTCATACCATACAGGACTGAAAACACACTCTTAAGCGTATGCTCACAGCGAGCACAGTAACTGAGCGTTGAATACGCTATTGAAATAGTCTATGACACAATTGCTTGGGAAATGGTCCAACGAAACCGCCATACCACTAGATGTAATCCTGGACACACCAGTTATGCTATTATTTTTAATGCACAACATTGCTCCCTGCTGCTGTCAAGAAAGGCACCCAGCTGTGGTGGTAGCCATGGCGGACATGGTGAAAGGAGGCCATGTTCTTGAAGTCCTGCCTACCCTATACTCTTGTCACCATGGCCACTTAGTCCATGAATTCATGGCTGCAGGTTCTGAGCTAATTTGTGTCCCTCCAAAGCAGATGTTGAAGTCCTAACTCCCCATTATCCACAGAATGTGGCTTTATTTGGAGACAGGACTGACAAAGAGGTAATTAAGATAAAATGAGGTCATAGAGGTAGACCCTAACCTAATATGACTGGTGTCCTTATAAGAAAAGGAGATTTGAATATAGATAAGCACAGAGAGAAACCACATGAAATCAGAGGGAGAAGAGAGCTTTCTCCAAGTCAAGTGGAAGCTTTGGGAAGAAGTGAACCCTGCTGACATCTTAATCTTGGATCACGCCTCCAGACCTGAAAGAAAATAAATTTCTATTGTTTAATCTTCCCAGTCTGTGGTACTTTGTCATAGCAGCCCTACATGACTAATACGCGGGGGAAGAGGTGACTGATACCCACAGTTGAATCATACTGAATATTTGATATTAAAAGCCTTCTCCTCAGGGGTCCTCTCTTGTATGTCACCACATTCTCACACCCTGGGCCTATTTTCAAATGTCTGTCTTTGTATCTAAACCTCTAATTACATAAACAGGCAATTGCTTCTTTGTCTGTTTCCTCTTATAAAGCACAGTCATGAGTCAAAGTTTACTTGACATAAAAGGGAGTGCTTTACTCCGTATTCCTACGGAACATGACTCCAACTTTCCAATTCAAGTTTTTGACAGTCAACTTTTATATTGGTTAGACAGATATACTACACATCTGATTCATTCCTAGCCAACAGAAGAGCAATATGCCACCAAATCAGATTTTTTGAATACCAGTGTAACTTGCTACTTTATTACAGTTACCTTGCCCTTCTTGCTCTTTTTGTTAAATACTTCTAATTAGTTTCTGCCTCCATACGAACCTATTTCAATGGCAGCATCTCTCATTTTATTACTAATATATGAAAAAGAACCACTGCAGTGATTTTTCAGAAAAACTAGCACAATCCTCAACTGTATATTTCTCCAGGATATTTCTCTTAATGAAGCGAAGTATTTTTTGGAGCTTTTATTTGAATTCATGCGTGATATTATACATTTTATGGAATAAAAGCTTGATGACTTTTCCACTGCCCTAAGTTTTTATTTTTTATTTTATTTATTTTATTTATTTTTATTTTTTTAAAAAGGTAAAGTGAGGATTTATTAAAGGATGGATAGTACACTCTCAGGGGAGAGCGGGCAGGCTCAGGTGAGCAGCTGCCTGCTCTAAGTTTTTAAAACCTCTTCTTCTACATCACACTAAGACAGGATGAGTGTCAGGAACACTCAGCCTGCGTTATCACAAATGGACATGACCTCAGAAGCCCCCACAATTGGCTTAATGTTCTGCTGCCCAAGAGAAAATCCATCATGCACATATGCAAAGGATATATGAATAAGATTTGTATTCTCTGTTCCTTGTCTCCCCATTTGCATATAGTATTTGTGATGGCCCATGAGCACAGAATTCCAGGTGACCCTCAATCCATGAGATTCAACAAGACTCAAAGTAAGTATAAGCTAAGCTTGCTACATCTGTGATTAGGTAAGCAGCAGTGCAGACAGCCCTGAGTGACTATGCTCTCTGTTCAAACTGGAACTTAACTCAAAGGCAGAAAGAATCCACTGGCGTTCTAAAAAAATTGGAATCACCAAAGAGCTTTCTCCCTTTCTCTCTTGTGTTACTTCCCTGTGTTTCCCAACCATTCACATTAAAAATGATGTTATAAAAGAAAAGGGAAATCCAATGTCATTCAGTCTTTCCTTACCCATCAGTAATCCAAAGATAGAGAGTGTTGATAGAATGTGCAAGTATTTAGCAATGAAATAACAGCAGTTGAGTTAGACTTGTAGTGTATCCATTCTTCTGGGAAAATGAAATGCATAGGCATGATGAACTATGAAATACAAATTTCAATGATTCTGCATGAGTTACGTACTCTTATATTTGCATTTAAAGCTGGCATTCCACAATGTAAAAATAAACTGTAAAATTCATGTTAATCACGTAATATTTAAAATAGCAAAATTAAAAAATATGACAAGTTAACAGAGAGCCCAGGGAGAAAGGGAAAAGCTTTATATTTTAGTGCCTTTAACAGGATAATTTTCCCACTTTCTGAAGAAGGGGATGTCACGTTTTCATTTTGCACCAAAAACAGGTTCATGTGTCTGACACGTTGTGAGGCCAAACTGAAACGTCAGAGTTTGGAACAGAGAAAGATTTATTGCAGGGCCAAGCAAGGAGAATGGGTGGATCATGCTAGAAAAACCCAAACTCCTAGATTGTTTTCAGGGAAAAGTTTTTATCGGCAAAATTTGGGATGAGGGCAGCAGGGTGTGTGATTTTCTTCTGATTGGTTGGTGATAAGGTAACAGGGTGGTTTTCCAGGAATCATGTCCCCAGCCTGAAGTTACCTTCCTCCACCTGGGTGGAGACCCTGGTTCCTGCAGAAGAGCTTAAAGATACTGTTATGTATATTTCTTGAGGGGGAACCAGGACCCTGCCCCAAGGCCGCACAATTGTTTCTTGACTACTCCTCCTTTCTCTCTGCATTCCCTACCTTCTCTGATTAGCAAATGTTTGAATCTGCCCTTTGGAACTCAGGGAAGGTCACAGTGACTGAATGAAGCCACTGTCCTACTAACAAGAAATGGTGGACACAGAAAGGCTTCATACCAGAGAAGACCCACATGGACCTGCTCTGTTTCAGTTCCACAGATTACGTAGCAGCAGGCCCTGCATCAAGGCGTTGCTGGGATTTCAACCTCAACAGGCCATTATTGAATCCAGCTTTTAGTCAACCAAAAAGAAAATGATTAGACACACACTCAGGCAGTTGAAAAGGCAGGTGAAGGGATTCAGAGCATGACATCCTAAAATATGTCACTCTGATATAATTATTTTGAGCTGAAGGTAGATGAGGAGAAGCAGACACATGATGAACTTTCTGCCCTCCTTTTATCTGCCTGAACTCAGAACATAAATTCTCTTGGGAAGGGGTCCCTCCCCCATTTCCTGTACCAGGATGGAGATAATAACCTTATCACCAGAGACAAGATGCAACTGAGGGAAAAAAATCTACATAAACAAACAACCCTCTCTAACAAGCCCTTGTCTTCTGATATAGGAAAATGTGAGATGTAAGAGGTTAGCCGGGTCCCAGGCCTAGGTTAAGTCCCTAGGATAAACCCCGCCTAGTGAGGGCCTTGACTTCACACAGGAAAAAATTCAAGAGTGAGTCATAGTAGAGTGAAAGCAGATTTATTCAGAGAGATACATACTCCATGTACAGAATGCTGGCCTTCTCAAAAGGCAGGAGAAAAGGCCAAGAGGTACGGGGTGGTTAGTTTTTATGGGTTCCGTAACTTCGATGCTAACAAGTGGTAGTATTATTCCAACTACTTTGGGGAAGGGATGAAGGCTTCTAGGAATTGGGACACTGCCCACTTTTTGACCTTTTGTGACCTCCTGTCTCACTACCATTGATTTCCCATATATTTAACTTCCCACAGTTTCCTGCGCCTAAAGCCTAAAACCTTTTTACTTTGTCTTGTCCCTTTTATGCAAATATATTGCCCTTTGCAGAGACGCTATTATAAGCCTGTGTTATAACAATCCTTTTTAGTTATCATCATTGAGACCTCCCCACCAAGGCGTACTGCATGAGCTAATAAATTGTTCTTATTTTGTTAATCTGTCTCCTGTCAGTCTAATTTGCAGGGTCCCATCTGGAGAACCTAGGAGAGAAGAGGGGGAAAGTATTTCCTGCCTTACACATGTGAGTAAGATCAACTGTTAAACATATCTCAGTGATAATTTCAGCACAGTCATGTTTTCCTTTTTTCATATAACAGAGTTAGTATTTATTCTCACATATATTTCCTAGATTTTTATTGATGACTATATGATAGAGATATTGATACCTATAAGGGCATCTGTATATCATATCACATATATTTGTCTGTTAAGTTTTTGGTGCAGTTTTTCTGGGTTTGATTTTGTGATCAACTATTCAAACAATGATAAAATCTGGCCTTAATCTAAATCTGAAAACTTTAGTAGGTCATTACAGTGTGTTTCCCCTAAAAGACAAAAAGAACATCTGACAGAAAGGAGCTTCTCCATCCAACATGAGGGACATTTGGGATATTAGGGTCATTTGGATCTTTCCTATTTCAGCATGCCAATTCTACTGTCTATTTTTAGGTCAGTACTCTGCTTCTAATGCCGTCACATTTTGGCCTCCACATTCAGGAGGCTGGCAGAGAGGTATCATACTAGCGTGAGTTATTAATCCTGACAATCATGAGGGTGTAGGGTGAACATTACATAATAGAGGCAGGAAAGAATATGTTTTACTTACAGGTAACCTACTGGAGTTTCTCTTCACAGTTGTAATTGTAAATGGTCATACAGTAGCCATGGCCTGCTGAAAATACAGGAAACAGTGGAGGGTAGGTATGGAGCTGTGGCACCCAGTTCTCCCTTTGAAGAAGGCTGTTCTCCCTGGTTTTAGGAAGTGTAGTCAACAGACAGCCTTCAGAAGCTGTCAGATCCTAGTGCTGGCTCATCTGGGTAGTAACTTCTCCCACGGTTCTACTCATCCAGGGGAAGCCTTCATCTGATGGCTGAGTGGGGCACAGGTATGGAGGCCTGGCCATTTTGTCCTGACATAGGGTAATTCCAACAGGCAACCTCTGCCCCAGAACTCACTGCTGGATTGGCCAAGACTCTATCAGGCCTAGATAGTGTTCTTTGTTTGCCTAATCCTGCTTCTTCTTCCTTCCTTCACAAATATTGATCCTTAATATAAATCCTGGATCCCAGACTTCTTAACATTGTTTCTGAAGAACTCAACCTGTGACAGAGAATCCCTGATCCTTTGTCACCTCCACAGGAAAGCTACTTAGAGCAGAGGCATTACTAGCTGGGAGCCTAGAATAGGTGGTTTAGGGAGGCAACGATGAAGGTCACTTACGGCCTTGTGACCAACTGCAGCATTAAAAGGACTGTAGATCATCTCACTGACACTCCTATTATGCTGTTTGATTATTTTCTACTATTATAAAAAAGGTAGATAGTGATACTCCTTTTCTACATATTCCCTCATGTAATTATTGATGAGAGAAAAAGAATCCAAGAAAGAAAAATTATTGGGTCAACTTGAAAAGTATTTATAATAGCTTTGTATTATGGGAGGAGAAGTTGATGGGTTATTCACTGTACTTAGACTGTCATTTTTTTTTGTGGTTTATAAATATTTAGTTTCATTTTATAGTAGATTTATTAAATCA
Organism: Vicugna pacos; assembly: GCF_048564905.1. Classification (NCBI taxonomy): domain Eukaryota; kingdom Metazoa; phylum Chordata; class Mammalia; order Artiodactyla; family Camelidae; genus Vicugna; species Vicugna pacos. Next base: position 93,240,493 of record NC_132987.1, read on the forward strand.
GTTTTATTTTTTATAAGTTAGTACAATTTGAATGGCTCTAGGAACTAAAGTTTACAAATGGTGCCCCAAGCAGTTTATAGCCCTAGAGAAAAGTAAAAATCTGTGAAATGTTTGGCAAATTAATAGAAGTCTTGATAGCAGTGTTCTCGGGGACTATGCTCAAATTAGTAAAGTATTTCTAACTTTATGCTAAGAAGTAATTTTCATTTTTTTTAAAGTGTTAGGAGAAAACAAAAAAGATGTAACAGGTGCATTTGTTTCTGAAAATAAAACTCATTCAGTAATTTCCTAGTGCAACACATGTCTAGAGAAAACATTGATTATCTTTCAAAGGGTGTTACACATCAAATGACGTGACCTTTAGCCTGCAAAGTGAAATGATCACTCTTTTGAGCAGCATGAGCACTGATATCATGCTGTCTCACTCGGAGGCATATTAGCCAGAATGATGCACCCATTTATTCTGTTGTTATTTATGCATGCATGGAATTCAAGCATCTGTCAATGGTTTGTTTTCCACTGACTATGACCCAGGCAACGGTGATAGTGTGGAAATATTTTGGTGACTAGAACAAAGCAAAATACGATCATTTTGTTCCTGCTTAAAGTAAAGTCTTTTTGGATGTCATTTTGCTATTTTATTAATAACAAATTACTTGAATATGCAATTTACAAAAAGAAAGTTGATCTAATATCTTCACGGGGATATTCTGTACAGGAGTGCATTTTAGCTTCAACCTCTGCTTACCCAAATATTAAACTCTAAATCTCTGGTCTTATCACTATGAATCATGAAATTATTTCATACTATAAACATCAGTAGGATGAAGCCAGAAAACAACAGGTGGCAGTGGAAGTGCACGTGTGCATCTAGTACACAGCCAGGGCAGCAAAGCCCGATACAGACATTGCCTGGTGGAAGAAAAAGGTGACCAAAGACGAAGACAGAAAGCAAGCACCTGGCAGACAGACTTTAAGCTGGTCCCATGATCTCTACCTCTTGGTGCTGATGCTCTTGTATAATCATCACCTCCTCCAATACACCCCTGACCCTCAGTTTGGGCAAGACTATGACTTACTCCTAACCAACACTATGGCGAAAGTGATGGGATATGCTTTCATAATTAAGTTACATTAAGATTCTGTCTTGCTAGTAGGCTCTTTCTAGTCCCCCCTCCCCTCTCTTCTTTTGTTGGCAAAAATAAAACTTCCATGAATCTTAAAATCACAACAAATGGAATGTTGCCAACAGCCACAGGTGTAACAAAGCATAAGTTTTCCTAGTCAAAGCTCCAGGCGAGAAGCCTGACCCTGGCAGCACCTAGATCACAGTCACAGGAGGTCCTCTGCAGGGAACACAGCTAAGCTATGCCTAGCTTTCTGACCCTAAGAAACTGGTAAGATAATTCATATGTGTTATCTAAGCTGCTATATGATAGTTTATTACACAGTATAGAAAACTAACATAACTTGCATGACAATGTCTGGGCTCTTACCACACTAACCACAAGGAAGGGAGAAAGGAGAGAATAAATGAGAAAGGAGAGAATAAATCCATGCACTGAAATCTGAAATGTAAGTAATGGTTGGTGATGGGGAGTAAAGACGTTCCCATTCTCTGGGTCAAGGGTTTTCCCAGGTAGGCAGTATCTCACCATTATGCACTTAAGTACGACAGTAACATTACTTCAAATACTTAGATGGTTTTCATTTTTTTTTTTTACAACAAAATCATCAGGATGTTTAACAAAACCTGTATGGCACTGGCATTCCACCTTATCAAACACCCTTTGTGCTTCAGCCACATTCCTGAGAAGAAAATGTTACTCATCTCTCCACAAGACCTCGCACTTCTAACATCTTGAATTGGGTTCTTTGCCTTTATAACTTTGCCTAGTAAACATTGTATTTCTTTATAACCAACCATGGCTTTCTCATGGATACCTTTTACAACTCTTAAGAAGAGGCCAGATCCTCTATTTTAACTCTTAGAGAATCATATATCTCTCTCTGATATCTCTACATGATCTCTTGCTCCATAAAATTTTTATCTCATCACACATCATAGAAGGTGAGGAAGTGAGTGGAGGAGCTTGAAAAACAAACAAAATAAAGAAGCAAGAGCTTGAAGACTCCTTGCTTGTGGAATTTAAATATCCAAGTATGATTGACTCTATTGGCCAAAATTTCATTCTCAAGGACTAAATCATGACAAGGAGACTGCTTTTCGGAGTGACAAACACGTCTGAAGTCATTGGGAGATTTGGAAGATGTAAACTTCCGAAGACTCCTGATGGCAACTCAAATATATGGATGTTCTGTAATCTATTTAATGTGGCAATCAATACAGTCATGTCTGCAGAAACACTTCTTATGTAAGTCATCCAGAATATTTAGGGTTGTTTTAACATATGTCAAGGACATTAAATTCAAGGAGATATGAAACACATATCATAATAGTCTGGTTTTCTTCTAGTACAGTGAATTGCATGCTTAAAATACAACATTTTTAGATTGTTGAAGAGTAGAATGATTCAATGAAGAAATTTTTCTCTGAGGTTTCTGTTTTTCTTTTTTTTTCTTAATTGTGTCTAAAAAACTGATCACTCCTTCATTTCATGAATATATTTCAATCATGTGCTATATTCTAAGAATTATGCTTTTAGTTTGATTTTGGGTAATGTTTTCACAATAATAGCATACCCAATGTGGTGAATGCCAAGTGTTAAAAAGCCTCATTGAGAATTGTGACCTGAGTATATCACCACTGACAAGTCCTATTTCTCTGGACAATGTATTATTTTTATAAAACCGATTGACCAGCTACTGTTTGTGATCTTTTTGTGTTGGAAAGAGTAGCTCTTCCAACAGCTGTGCCTTAAATAGTTCTCTTCCCTTTTATACTCACTTTAGTCTGAAATATATGGGTTTTCCTGACTTGATCTTGAAATATGCTGAAATAGCAGAAGTCAGCATTTATTGACCATTTTCTGACCTCACCATGCAACAACAGCATTCTTTTTAAATGGACTGCTGTATATATTATTTATTTTTATATTTTTATGCTACCTTCCCAGGAAAAACCTTAAATATTTGCATATGAAATTTTAAACATGTAAAATACACAAACAGCAAATAAAAATGGAGATGGGAAGATGAATAAGAAAAAAGGTACGAATTGAGGGAAAAAGATGGAGAAAAACGTTGGATAAAAAGGTGAAAAAAGTGGTCTTGAAAAAGTGAGTAAATAATGCTTTGATTTGGTTCAAAAATATTTGTTACTTTAGCACACAATTTGGCATTTTAACAACTATTCTTAGATAATACATAAATTAAAATTCCAAAATAATCAGCATTTTATATGATATTCAACAATCCTTCCAAGGCTTTGTAATACTTTTTTCTTCAAGATTTATATTCTCCACATTTGAAAGATGTGTGTACCATTTTCCAAAGTTCATAATCAGGTAATGCTGTCCTGGGTGGTCAAAGATTCCTACAATCTCTGAAGCTTAAAGTTCATGATAAGAAAACAGAGATTAAGAATCTTATAATTGTATTTATAAGTGCTATAAAAATATGTGGATTTGAATCTAAAAGATGTTCTCTATTGCTGCCGTAACAAAGTACCACAAGCTTAGTGGCTTAAACAGTGCCCTTTTAGTTAATATCTGACAGTTTCTGTAAGTTCAGAGAACTCAACCTGGGACTCGGCTTAGAGTCTCCCAAGGTTAAAATCAAGGCATCCATGGAGCTGTGTTCCTTTCTGGAGGGTCTGGGGAAGAAAAAGTTTCCAGGTTAATGCAGGTTGTTGACAGATTTCAGTTCTATGCAGTTGTAGTCCTGAGGTCCCGTTTCCTTACTGGCCTTTGGCTGTGTATTCTCAGTTTTTGGAAGTTGCCTGCATTCCCTGGCTGAGAACCCTCTTTGTCTCAGAACTGCAAAGGCGTGTCAGGTCCTTCTATACTTCACATTTCACTGACCTCTCTTTCTCCTTCACCTGTGGAATCTCTCAGACTGACTCTTCTGCCTGTCTCTTCCATCTTTTAAGGACCCTTGGGGTTACAAGGGGCCATGGAAAATATAAGATAACCTGTTTAAAGATGATTGGCTGATTTGTAAATTTAATTCCAAAAGCAAAATCCCTTTTGTCATGTAATTAACTTGTTTCAGGAATTAGGGTGAAAGTATCTTCAAGGTGGGACATTATTTGGCCTACACACATAAACACATAAACTTATATATATATCATATGTGTGTGTATGTGTGTGTGTGTGTATATGTGTATAATATTTTACACATCAGGCAAACTTAATCAACATTATTAGGCTTTTTTTTTTTTAAACAATGAGCTGGTGTCACTGCCTTCAATGAAAACATTTAAAAATAAAAATAGTTGCCATTTTTAAACATTACATAGCCATTATGAATTATAGTTTACTCATGATCTTAAATCTAATTCCAGTAGAGTTCTTTCCTCATCACCTATATGTAAAAAGAACTTATTCATCACTGAGATCAAGATTATTTGATTTAAACTCTTTGATTCGCCTAACTTCCAGCAGAATTTAACTTTGTTATTCTCTAATTGTTCTATACATTTAATTGTTTCGATCCCATAACACTGTAATTTCTACTCATCTAGAGCTGCACTTGAATTCATTGTAACTCAGTTTTGAACAATGAGCTAAGGCCAAAGATTCATCTGATAGAAAATACCTTTGCCTAAGCCGCCGAGCACAGTAGAGTTTGTAGGTGTGAAATGCCCACAAAGGAGGCTTGCAAGTGGGGGCCAGTGACTGCAATTTGTGATGCAACAATTAGACATGTCACCAGCTTGGCAATTAACAGTGTACTTGATAAATGTTTAATGACGATGAAGAATATTGGATCTAGAATTTTTTTTTCACCATTCGACACTTCTCTGAATTTTCTGAGAATGAAGCAGACTTTTTTTTTCACAAATGGAAAAAAAAACAATTGAAAAACAGTAACATTTCTGTTTTCAAAGAAGCCTTTTCCGACTAACCAGACTTTATTTTTACTAGATTACTTCATAGTCAGGTGGCTGTTGTGCGCAGGAAGGTATGCTTATAATTACTTTTACTTTGTTTTTTGGTGAACACATTAATCTTATGAATCAATTCCATACCAAGTAACCAGTCATGAGATTTTTTTTTTAATGTAGGTTCACTTTTATATCAAGGGTTTATGATTATCTCCAACTTTCTTATGGATTTTAATTTCTAAAACATAGATCTTTCCTGGAATTGAGCTGTACTTTATATTTGCATTCACAGTAGTACCTGACCCATTGTGCTATGTTTATGATATATTAACCTGATCTGTTCTTTTTTAATTCTTTACTATAATTAGAAATATCATCTAGGCTCTCCTAAGGAATTGGGTTTACCAGTAGAGTTATCTTTCTTCTAGGCACTTGGTTATTTTATCATTTTTTAAACTGATTATTAGACTCTCTCTGGTTCTTTCCACATAGATCATGATATGTGGTCACCAAAGTCAATGGAAGATGCAGGTCTTGACACATTACTTTTTTATTTAAGAGATAACTAAGTTTGCTAATATTTAACATGGTTCCTCTTTCCTGTTTGCAAAGACTAAAATACAGATATATATTTAAGCAGCTTCTTCAGTCATTTAGAACTTTCTCTTAATGTCCTTACAAGCATACTTGCTTTCTGGCAACAACAAGATGTCCCAGATACATCTAATGTGTTTTCTGCCTCAACTTATGGAATTACTCTTCACAAATTAGCATTAGTGTTTTATAAATTGACTTGACTGTTTTTTATTAAAGGTTATATTCCTAGCTCATAGAGCAGAAATAATGCTTGCCAACCTATATAATAATAATTACAGTAATACACAAGAAAAAATATAAATATTCCCTTTAGAGCTCTTATTGTGTATTAGGCACAATCTAAATGCTTTTAAGACCCATTCACATTTAGATCTCAGAACAAGCAATGAGATAGTTTAAAAAAGAAGCTCAAGGACTGCCTGAAAAAATTTAGCAGGTTAAATAACGAAGAAACATTGCAATACTTATTAAGCAGAGTTTCTGAAATTCCTAACTAGTTTAGGAAGTACTAAAGTTAGTAATTACATATTTCTATTTTAACACTGATTTAAAAACTGAATTTAAAATGCTACATTGGTTATATTTGTACAGGATTGAAGAAGCTGATTCATTTGAAGCCTGAAATTAATTAAAGGTTGATATTTGAAAAGTAAATGACATGCACCGAATCTCTGAATATGTTCTTCCTTTTACAAGTCTATAGAATACCCCCCAAGTGAGCATTATTTCATCAACTAAATTAGTAATTTTACCTGAATGTCATTCATATGTTTCAAAATATAAGCTACTGTTGGCAATTTTGGTCAACACACACATAACTCAAACACATCTACACACACAAGATTCTAAATTTTACTCATCCTTTATACTGAGAAGAAGGAAAAAAAATACTAGATTCAGAAAGAAATAAAAGAGGGAGGGCCAGAATTTGACATTAACATTAACTGTGGGAGAAAAAAGGACAAAGTAGTTAGATGTTGTGAAACATATACTCCAGATACTGTAATTAATCAATTCACCAAGAAAAGCTTTTGGATGACTTTGTAACACACCAAAACGGATGAGCAAAAATAAGGGGGAGAGAGAAAATTGAGAGGGTGGGGGAGAAGGGAGGGGAAGGGGGGAAAAAGAAGAGGAGAACAAATATTACATTTTTTATAAAAGAGGCGGAAAGCTAGAGATAATTAACAAGATAAAAAGAAAGAATAAAAGGCAGCTGCGATGTTGGCAGCAGCCAAGATTATTAGTGACAGTGGAATGAGAAACAGCAGACACAGTGACAGAGTAGAAGACTGCTCAGAATGATGAGACAGTATTCAGTTTCTCAGCCTGAGGACGGGGACACAATGCTGAATTCTCAACTGCACCCAGAGCCCATTCTGTGACTCAGAAGGGAGGGATGAGGGAGAGATCAGCAGTTACTTGAGTCTTGTCTAGTGATGCTCAGCCAGGAGGATGGGAGTCAATTCCTTTGCAAATTATTGCAATGGCCAGCTGATTATTTAATTCTGTATTACATATCATCTTTGTCTACCTTAGTATTATATTGACAAATATGGAAACATGGCACAAGACAAAATGAGGAAAATGTGATACAGTGTCGTTTAATATTTCTGTATGAAATATTAAAGCATTTTAAAAGTTTTAGAAAATAACTCAAAGTTATCAAGTTTAAACATTTTGTAATAGTCAACATTTTTTTCTTTTTTAAGGAAAACTTTTTTTATTATATGTTTCAGGTGTACAGCATTATATAATTCAACATCTGTCTATACTATAAAATGATCATTGCCACAATTCTAGTTACCACCCACCACCATACAGTGGACTGGCTTCACCAGTTTCACCTGTCCCCCAACCTGCTTCCCCTCTGGGAAACACAAATCTGATCTCTTTATCTAGGAGATGGTTTTCATTTTATTTTGTTTGTATGTTTTTTTTTTAAGATTCCATGTATGAGTGAAATCATACACTTCTCTTTCTCCATCTGATATATTGCACTTAATGTAATACCTTCAAGGTCCATCTATGTTGTTGCAGATGGCATGATTTCATTCTTTTTTTATGGCTGGGCAGTATTCCGTTGTATATTTATACCACATCTTATTCACTCCTCCATTGACAGATGAATCTTTCTAAATTGGTGTTTTTACAGTTTCTGAATAAATACCCAGGAGTGGAATTACTGGATCATGTAGTAGCCCTATTGTTGTTTTTTAGAGGAATCTTCATTCTGTTTTCCAAAGTGGCTGCACCAATTTAAAGTCTACCAACAGTGCACAAGGGTTCCCTTTTCTTCACATCCTCCCTTTTTTAAAACCACACAGCACTAAGAAGTTTTACAAAGTTGAATGGCACTTGTAACTTCGCCCATACACTGTGCCCCTGAAGGTAAAAAACATCCCAACTTCTAAAACCATAGGTTAGTTTGAATTCCTTATGAATATTAAAAATATGCAATCACATAGTGTAGACAATTTTCTGTCTGTCTTGCTTTGCTTGACATTATGTTTGAAGGATTACCCTGCAGTTGAGCATATCAATACTTTGCCCATTTTTATGATTGTATTGAAATTTGAGAGTCTTGTTTAAATTTCCACATATGTGCTGATAGTAATTGAATCTGGTACCCCAGATGTGGTTTTATAATGTGAAAGTATACATTATGCTGTTACCCACTGACATATTCATAGAATTCATTTATTAGTCAAATGCATGATTTTGGACATTTTCCTACGTATTTCATGTATTTTAAAATAACTGTTGGGTCCTGTACTATGGATTGTATATTTGATACATCTTTGACGTAAAAATTGTGTACAATTTTTGAAATGGGAAACAGATAAGCAATAATTGATAGAACTTAGTTTTTATGAATAAGATACTTGGATCTGAAATCAACCCAGTGAATGTGTGTTCTATGACGCATCTTTGGAATGGCTGCTGTAAAAAAGTGGGCACCTTAGACGAGGGATTACAGAGAATGGGCTACAGAACATAGACTGGCCTGATGAGCCTGGACAGACCAGGCGGTATAGCAACTTATGATTGTTGAAAAGAGTAGAATTTAACTGACTGTGGTGTCTGGTTGATAAATCTGAAACTACAATGGAACCAGGAAGCATGAAGCTATCAGAGGCTGAAGTCATAACAGAGAAGGAGAAATCAAACAGAGACGCACATAGTAAACTTGTTGAAGTTAGAGATGAATAACTAAAACAAAATAGCTCCTAAATAGTACAGTCATCCAAGGTCTCTGAAATGGTGTCAGAGGACATATACATACATGCACAAATACACACACATATGCATATGAGCACACAGGAATACATACACACATACACTCATACATTCATAGAGAATGGTGCTCAAGGAGGTGGGACCCTGAATTAGAATGGGGTGGGGTTAGACCCCAGCACAGCCACTTCAGCAACAATAGTTCTAAACACATCCAGCTTTATCTGCTTAGAACATAATAACAGTCAATAATTGGTTAACAATTATTGCTTTTGTTATCACTTATTATTTCATCATTAGCATAATTATTAATAATTAGATCAAGGAATGTTGATTCTAGGATATTTAAAAAAATGAAATCCTTGATGCTAATGCCATTAGTAATGACAGCCTGGGTGAGGGTGAAGACTAAAATTCATCTGATAACCATGGGAAATTAAAATCCTTGGCCACACAAATGCAGTCCAGAACCAGAAGCATGGGTATCGTGTAGGAGATTGCTAGGAATACAAAATCTCAGTACTACATCAGATTTAGTGACTCAGAATATTTGCATTATGACAAGAATTCCAAGTATTTCTTATGCACATTAAACTGAGAAATACTGGTTTAGGTTACTGAGTGTATTTAATTTCATAACAGGTAAAGTTTCCTAAAAAAAAGTTACAAAGCATGAATTTATAATTAAAAAGATCCATCAAGATCTTTAATTCAGATACACATTGTGAGAAAACTAAGACCCAAAAGTGTTAAGTTATTGCTGCAAGGCCACATAGTTATTTAGCTATAACTGCTTTAATAATAATGGACTGTCCCAAGGTAATTTCAGATTTCTAACTTTTAACACTTGAAAAGCATTGTAATATTCAGCATGGAACTTAGTCTTACATTAATACTATTATATTTCTTCTGGCTTATATGTAAATGGAAAAGGGAAGCAATGTTACATTTATAACATAGAGGAAATCAGAAGATTGACTAATATTTTTAAAACATATATAAGTGTATTAAAGATATATAACACATGAATTCATTTCCTAGGGCTGCCGTAACAAAGCAGATAGAATAAATAGAGAAATGTATTGTCTCACAGTTCTGGAGACTAGAAGCCTGTAATCAAGGTGCTAGCAGGGTTGGTTCATTCTGAGGGCTCTGGGGAAGACTGGGTTCCATGCTTCTCTGCCAGCACGCAGTGGTTTGCTGGCAGTCTTTTGTGTTCCTTGGCTTGTAGAAGGTCAGCTTGATCTCTGGCTTCATCTTTGCATGCCTCTGTCTCCAAATTCCCCCTTTTTATAAGGACAACTGTCACATGGATTATGACCCACCTTAATGACCTCATCTTAACTAATTACATCTGCATCAGCGTTATTTCCTAATAAGGTCGCATTCTGTGCTATTTGGGATTAGGACGTCAACATGTAAATTTTGAAGAGACTCAATTCAACCCATAGCACCAGGTTTTAAATCTCCTTAAGAAAAGTAGAGTATCTGTAATTGAACTTAAATTTTGTAATAGTTTCTCTCAGTGGCTGCTAAAATAAGCTGGAATCATGAGTTTTTTTAAGTGAGTATCTTTCATTCTCATTTAAAAATAAATATATTCAGAATAAGAAAATGATTATTACAGAGCCTTTTGAAATATGTCTCTTAATTTATCCTTATATTTATGTATGTAAAAGAACAATATATAATCAAGCAAGTGAAAAGCAATTGTTGCATAATTATTTAAAATTCAAGTTTTTATAACACTTTTAGCATATTTTTAAAATCTGAAGCCTTAAAATTGATTACTCTAAAATGTCCTCTTTCTACAATAATTATAAGAACATAATTTCTCTGGCTAATACCTTACTAAATCAAAGTTCACATATTTTGAGGAGAACAGAGAAAACACCTGCTAACTAATAATGAATGAATAGATGGTATTACTATGTATAGACTTTCTGAAGAGATTTTAAAAGGCCAAACCCACTCTCTTCGCACCTTCTCTCCACCAATATCTAAATCCATATTAATTCTACTTCTTTCTATCTGTCCACACTTCTGCTCTAGACCTTTCATAATTATTTCAGCCATCTTGTAACTCTTCTCTCTATATCAGTTCTTCAACCCTCATGTTTTTTTTTCTACACCAGAACCAGATTCACTTTCCAAGACATAATGTGATTGTGTCACCTTCCTGATAAAAATCCTCCAAAAGCTTCCAGAGTACCGTTTAAGAATGTGGGCTATGACTTCCACACAGCATTGGAGTTTTGGCTGTAATGTTAATTAGTTGAGTGAATTTGACTTCAGAAAAACTAAAGAATATGTAACATGTATCAATTTCCTCACCTGTGATGCAGTGATAATTAAAAGTATTACCTTCTTTATGGTATTATTGTGGGGAATAAAACATGTAATATGTACAACGAACATTGAAGAACTATGTAAGTGTCACCAATCATTTTTTTTTCATCTAGAAACAACAAGTTTACTAAAAGGATGTGATAAAGGAATTTTTGGCTCTCAAAGCAGCAAATTTAACATCAAACCTGGTTCTGAGAGCACAATTTACCTGTTTATTGAAGATAGTCTTAGTGCCACCATTCTTTAACTTTAATTATTACTAACACCCACTTTCACTGTAAAGTATTCCAGTTTGGGTAGTAAGTGTATAGTGACCTAATTTATACACCCAATTGCTCATCCCAGAAGGATTTAATACTACATATATTTAAGTATTTAAACACAAAACTCATTAGCTAAGGATGACATATGATAAATAATTTTAAAATGAGTCCACCTAATGTACTTATTCATCCTCAGATTCAGAAATAATAGTAGCACCTAAAACTCAACTTAAAAGTTGAGTCTGTTGCTCTTGTACTCCACATACAATTTAGTGTTTTTATGGATGTCAATTTAATTATCATAATAATTAATTATTATAAATTAGTAATTTACCCAGTCATCTGTTGATGGACATTTAGGTTGCTTTCATGTCTTGGCTATTGTATATAGCACTGCTATGAACAGTATGGAGATTCCTCAAAAAATTAAAAATAGACTTACTGTATGATCCAGCAGTCCCACTCCTGGGCATATATCTGGAGGAACTCTAATTCAAAAAGATTCAAGGCTTATTCTAATTCATTATCTGTCATACAGAACTACATGGCCAATGATCACTATATTTTTTAAGTTATTTGTACACAACAACACAGCATAATAATAATCAATGGAAAAAAAGATATTCAAGTAAAATTTGCAGTTAAAATAAAATACAATATAAATTTAAGCTAAAATATCACCATAGAAATGATTAGTAGTTGCCTCATGATGGTCATGTGAACATAAACAGGGGTGAGAGCTGCTACTTTCATTCAGCCATAGAAAGGGGAGAAGGCAGCTGATTAAGAGGATGCTTTGAAGATGTCTGGTTTGCTTATTCTCTCTCATGAGTTCTCCTCCAATCTGAAGCTGCCAGTTTGTTTGGCCTACTCTTAAGGCAATCCAAAAAGTGACTGAAGAAAAGAAGTAAGTATCACATTATTCTAAATCCAGGAAGAATTAGAAAAGAAAGCAGAGATTTAGGAACAGCAGGGAATAGCTCAAGAGTCAGCCTCTTGTGGTATCTGTGCTTTCGTCCAGTTTTAATTTTAATCCATAAGTGAACCTTCAGAGAATTGGAGTAGATAGAAAGAAAGAAAGAAAAAGTAACACTTTTACTTTTGGACAAGACGAATTCATATAATAAGAATGACAAATTGACAGTAAGTAATGTATGTTTGAAAAATATAATATAATAAAATATACTCCTATACTTCTTAATTTTATATAGCTTGGGAAGTATGTGTTTAGATAATTAGTTTGAAAATCATTATAGAATAATAACATTATCATTAATTACACATAACTCTACTGGTTATGCATCAATATCAACATTAATAAGGGTTTTCATATTCTGTGAGAATATCTACTCATTTCAGTCTTAAAAAGAATATGGTCCTTGGTGTTGAAGTCAATCCCTGGGCAGACTTGGAAACAGAGAATAACCGTTACCTATGTGTTTTATTCTGATTAGTTTTACCTTTTAAAATTATGAGTATTCTGAGGCTTAGTGTGATTATGTGAAAGGTTAAAAAAAAAAAAAAGAACAGATAGTACAGTCAAGATTTAAACCCAATTCTCTTTGTCTCTTAACTATTAAACAAAACTGTCTCTTCCTAGAATTATAAGGTGTTGGGAATTTTTCAAAACTGAATACAAAAATGAATGCATAAATACTTTGTTTTAGCATATTTCTAACTAACAAGGCTTTCCATTTTACTTACCACAATAAGTATAGATTATACCACATTTTTTCTCTTAATTTCAGTAACTTGGCTTACTTTATATTCTTTCCAGTATAAAATATTAATTGCAAAGACAACATATAAGGCCTATCAGACAATATTGAAATAATTTAGCTTATCAAGATAAAATTAAATAATGCTGCGACATAGAAGCATAGCAAGATTAAATATCTGGGACTGTAATTTTTAGCAATTGTTTAAAATGTGACAACTACTTTTGAAAGATTTTAAAAAAAATAGTTCAATATGTCAGGTTACAACAATGCTCCACACCCAACCGTGACAAGAGGATAAAGGGAAATTCTCTGTGGCTACTTGATTTTCTTAAAGAAACTGTCAAGTTTCCAAAAACAAATAAAAATTAAATGAAAATAAATGACTACTGGTTCAATCTTTAATAAATGCTTACACAAAGATACCCTTTTCTTTCAGACTTCAAGTTTAGTGATAAGCATATTTGATGCACTGTAGAAAATTCAACCGGTTTTTATTAATACTTAGGTAATTTTTGATGACTGCAACTTCACTGGTGAGTTCCCAACCAATAGAAATATTTAACAATGGTTTTGGTATTTAAATTCAAATGCTCCCAAAATAAGAGTCTTAGCCACTGGCGCAAAATTAAATTATTTTAACATTAGTTAATTACAGATTACACATATCCCCAGCCCCCATCTCACTTTCCTCCAGAATGTTATGTAAAGAAAGATTTACCTCACAAACTCCTAGCTCAGTTGTAGTGAAACCGATTGGTTTCCATTGTGAGAATATCCTCAAGCAAGTTTCTTTGGATAGTCTCTCTAAAGAAATAGCTGTGGGACAACATCAGCCCAGAGGAGCACAACCCTCTAGGGCTTATAATCACTCCTGCCAATCTGCTCTATCTCTGAGTTTTCAATTATATAGACATTGATTGTCACAAATTAACTTGCAAAGCCAGAAAAAAAAAAATAGAAAGAGAGGAAACAAGAAGAATACATGTATCCATTTTCACTTTATTTTTTTCTGTCTCCCTTCTTCCTTCCTTCTTTCTTCTCTCTTTTTCTTTCGATTCTTTTTTATTTCCATTTTAACTTTTCTCCTTTCATTTTCCCTTACCTGTTCCTCTTTCCTCTTACGTGTAACTTTGGCCTGTAAGTGGCCAATTTCTCTTGCTATTTTGCATTGGTTGGTCAGAAATCTGATTATGAACTTCATTTCTGTCAGCTACCAGATCATGGGAGGAGAAAGGAGCCAGAGACTTGAACTGAAACATGCACACACAGACACGGTCCCTGTATTTGGAATTTCTTTTTCATTTCTTTTCCACATATGTATCCCCATACTGCAAACAGACCCAAAATCAATGTTTTGGTTATGAGACATATAAGGACTGTATTAATTTTTCTACCATAGTAATCACAGAACTGACTCTGAGACCACAACATTTTTGGGTACCTGCCCCCCAAAACTACAAAAGACAGTATTGTTGACCTTCTAGGCTTTGTGACCAGGATGTGTATTGTTATTCTTAAATTATTTGAAATTGGCAGATGAAGTTCAATTTACATATGACAGTAAAGATGGGATTTCTGAATCATGGGTTACAAGCAACAATAAAATAGATTTTAAATGAACTTCTATAGAACATGTCTTTTATTTCAATTCATCAGTTAATAAGATGATGCATAGGCATTCCGATCATATTTTGTTATCATTAAGCTGAAAAGTGCATTTCTTGATAAAATAGTGTCTTTTTTTTCTAGTAAGTGTATTGAGATTAATATAATGCACACTGGGAGAAGCCTTATAAAAATCTATTTCCTAGAAAAACACTCAAGTTACACTGCAAAAGGATGTTTTTCAGTGAAGAAATCATATAGCAAATGTGTTCCTGTACCTGGCTGAAAATAGATTTTTTTTGTTATTGTTGTTTGGTTTTAATGTAGTTCTTACTCTCATTAAAAAAAAAAAAATCTTGAGAAAGAGAGAAAGAGAGCACATAATATTTAAAAGAAAACTCATTACACAAAGACATTGGCTTTTAATTCACACAGAAGACTACATTTTTGCCAAATAAAAGAGTAAAATCAAATATCTTTGTATTTCTTTTCAGAAATTTCTTCTGCCAGACTATTGAAACAAAATATTCATAATGGCAAAGTTAAATTGAATGTAGATGGATCTTCATAAGAATTAGAAGATAAATACTATCTCATTTAGAGGGTTATCAAAAATATGTAGTGTGTCCTATTAGAGAAAATTTGGAGATAATTTTTTATTAATACCTTTCTAAAGACTACATACATATTGTAAATTTTGAAAATACTGTTAGTTTTTTTTTAAAGACTAGCCTGCCTGAAATTAGAATTATATATGAATGTCCCTATCATTTTAACTTGATAAAAAGTAAATCTCTTTTTGGTTTTAAACTTAGTAAAATCAATTTGCCCTAGTATTGACTGACTCAGTTTAAAAAAAAAATTACTTTGTTTTGTTAGCTTAATTTTTCAAATAATTTTATTATTTTTTCCATATGATAACAAAGTCATCTTTTAAAAGCTATGGATTTATTCTACTGACTCCTAAAGAAGCATACATTTGTTCTCTTCTTGGAAAAAAATTATAAAAATCAAATTGATTTTCTATTTTAACAATACTAGCTTAGTCAAGATTACTTAACAAATTGGTAGTGTTTTAGGAGGTTATGGTCTAAAATTTGGAATGAACTGAGATTTTGTTGCAGTTATTAAATTTTATTGCTTTGGTAGTTAGGCTTTTTTGTAAAGTAATTATATGTATACAATATGATATATGTGCTGTATAACCCACTATATGTATGTATATTATATTCTCAGATCTTACTCATCTTATTGTTGAAAATTTGTGCTCTTTTGCCAACTTTTCCTTATTTCTCAAGTGCCCCTGGCAACCACTTTTGCAATATTGAAAAGCATTTGTCCTTTAGGTTCTGATAATTCCATACGGTTCACTCAGCCCTAGGATGGTAAATGCTTCCTACAGTTATCTTTCTGTTACCCTAGTGTCCCAAGTTAATGTTACTCTTCTAACACCTAAAATTTAAGGAATTTAACCAATTTTTTTTATAAGTAACGTCCCTCAGTTAAAATAGGTGTAGCTTCTGTTTTCCTGAGTAACTCTGAGTGATACAGTCAATGACTTTTAAGTTAGATTCTACTATTGTCTATTTGTATGAAATGTTTAGTAATGAATTAAAGATAAACATTTCTAAATTAATATTGTATTTTTTTGCTATAAACATATCAGAGAAAACACTTAAAGCAATTATGTCACAACAATAGTGATACTTTAAATTGTTAAAGAATCACCTTAGAGGTCATGTCCTATAATTATTTAGAATTATAGTGCCAAACGATCACTTATTACATTAGACTTTAGAGCTGCATTAAACTTATACTTTGGAAAGGTTTCACTAAATACTCTTTTAACTATTGAAGGGGAAAACATCTTTTAGTTCCATGGTCTCTGTTTTCTACAGCACCAGAATACAAGATTAGGGAGACATTTACACTGCTATGATATGTTAAATACGGACTGAACTAAATGCCTTTAGTTTCTCTTTCTGTAAGTTATTTGCATTTATGCCACTAAAATGAATCTTCACCATGTCATTTTCTATTCCCAAATCCAATTAATAGATATAGTTCAAAGGGTATTCACTTACGTATTTCTAGGGGCCATGAGAGTCATCTTAGTTTGCTAGAGGTGCCATAATAAAATATCATAGACTGGCTATCTTAAACACAGAAACTTTTTTTCTCACACTCCTAGAGGCAAGAATTACAAGATCAAGGTGTCAGCAAGTATGATTTCTTCCAGATCCTCTCTCCTTAGCTTCCAGGTGCTCTCTTCTTGCTGTGTGTTCACAAATTTGTCTTTCTGCCTACATGTGTCTGAAATCTCTCTCTCTCTCTCTTCCTCCTAGTCTCCTCTTCTTATAAAGCAACCAGTCATATCAGATTAGGACTTACTCTAATGACTTATTTTAACTTAACTCTTTAAATGCCTTGTCTCAAATACAGTCACACTCTGAAGTACTGAGGGTTTGGGCATGCACGTATGAATTTTAAGGAAACCGAATTTAGATTGTAACAAGAGAGAAACCATCCAAGAAAAGATTTGACCAATTTTTATAGATGAACTACCTATGAGATTAAATGACTTGCTCAAGTTCATTGAGATCATTAGTGACAGAGTTCAGCCCATAGCACAACATCTTCACACACCAATTTCAAGATCCTTTCCATCGCACCACTCTTCAGCCATCATTGTATGAAATGCACTACTATAAAGTAAGAGATTGTCCATAATATACATGACTGGCATCCTAAAACTATTTTCTCTTTTTCTATTATTTTATTTGTTAACTGCTTGCTATTATTGTCAACTTTATAAAATTCCACTCTTATTGGAGATTTATTGAACAGGTATAAAACTTATGATGACTTTGACGTATTGGTGTTTAGTAAACATTTTATCCTCCATGATTCCTAAAGATTGCTGTGTATTCTAAAAGAATTCCAGAGGTATTCTGGAAACTTTCACATTAAAATATTGCCCGAAGTCTCTAGAACTGTATCTACAATCAGGTAACATGAAAAATAAGAAAATATTTTTATATTTTGCAAGCAAATTTGTAAACCATTTACATTTCAAACTAGATTTGTAATATTGTGAGAGTAAGCACGGAGTGGAAAACAAGGAAAGACAGTGTAATTTCTAAAAAAAAAAAACGGAGGGGCTATATGAGATAGACTCTAAACCATGCTATTTTCCAATGGAATATAAATTCCTAGTAAATCATGCAAATGACAAACTGCTTAAACATAAATACAATCAAGAGTAAATTAGAAATGCTTAAAGCTAAATTGGAGGGAGCCAATAAAAATGAATCCAAATTAACTATGTATGTTTTAGGTCTTGAGTTGGAAATGGTTAGCATACTGTGATTTGGAATTTTTATAAATAATGTCATCCCACATCATAATATATTATGCCAGTCATGTTTCTAGTTGTCCTTTCTTTCAATCACAAATGTCATTTTAATATCCTAGTCATCTCTACAACACAGACTTCCTGGTCTACAAACCCAACTCTTGCCAGTTTAAAGTCACCGGATCTGTGATGCTATTATTCTGTAAATGGGTAAGTAGTCCTCTCGGTGAACACATGCTGAAACAAAGATATATAAACAAATTACTTGCCTAGTTTTCTACAGATTCTTGATCTTTCATAAAATGTTTGTCTCTTCACTTGGAACAAGCCTCTTGAATTAATAAACATTAGGAAACCATATGCCAGATCTGCTTGAATATAAAACTTAGTGCTTTATGGCAGTTGGCATAGAACTAAAACAAGAATAAATAAATATCCAGGGGTCTGATTTGGGAATAAGGCCAAGGCTTTAGAGGCAGGACAGAGGAGCGTGTTTCCAAATAGAATTTTGGGACTAAAACATGATTTACAGGTATTAAAAACAGGCTGGACATTATTACCATAAGTGAAAGTTCCAAATCCAAATCAAATACCCATATGCCTATATGGCCAGGGCCATGGAAGGCAAGCAGGAAAAGTCTAAAAGGCTGAGCAATTATTATAGGATGGCAATTAGCATCACAGAAGTCAGAGAGTCAGTTTAGTGGTGTAGTTAAAGTGAGAATGAAATTTCAATGGAGAAAATTAACAGTAAAGTAAGTTTAAACAGTAAAACTCAAAGACAGATAAATATTTTATCAGGACTTGCACGCAAAGACAGAGCTCAGTTACAATCAGACGTATGATGTTCATTTACTATCTGACAATGTGAATAGACTTGTGTCTCATTGGATACATAAGATTTTGTTGCGCACATTCTTGGGCACTCTGCTGACTGAGATGTCACAGATTCTGTAAAGGTTCAAAAGCTTGACCATGGACACTGATTTTTTTAATATGTTATTTTGATCTTATCACAATGAAGGGAACCAAATAAATCATCATAAACCAAGATGTTACAAGGGCAGAAATTTCTTTCCAACAAGGAGTAGTCAGAAGGTGTACAATCTTTTGGATTGTCTTAACCTTGCAAAGGTGACAAAAGAGCCTATGAGAATGATGTAGGACAATGGCCAGCCACTTCCAGTTGCTGTATCTGGATATGCCTATTTCCTACATAATCCTGATCACATGACTATATCTCTTTGTTGTAGATTGCACAGCTGGGCAACCAAGTCTCCCCAGTGGTTCTCTAAGTTAAATTCTTATACTGACAACTCCTGATACCACATGTGATTTTCCCAGTGCCTACACATCTAGATAACTCCACTAAATGCTCAGTTCTGATCTATAATTTCTCAAGATTCCTAACTATGAACATTGTTAAGACTTCTGTAGACTATAAAATAGGAATAAAGCAAAGTCCTTGATTTCACAGTTTAGGCTCTAATGAATAAAATAGGCTTTCTTCACAGGGAAACTAAGGAAACAAGACAGGGATTCAAGCATAGAGGAAAATACACGTGTGAGATTTCAGAGTTATTCCTGGCTTATTCTCATCACCTTCTACTTAATCCTTTTTTTTTCCAATTCCATCTATATATTTTCTTTGACTAATTTGTGTCAGAGTTTTAGGAAAATGGGATGAATCAGAGATTTAAAACTTAATTTTGAGCTCTTCCTAGACAACTTAACCTAAATGAAATCAATATAACTCAGTGTGTCCCAAACTGAATTCATCACTGTCTTCTTACCACTCCTTCACCAGTTTTTCTTCTTAAATTCCCCCATCTCATTTCAATGATTCAATGTTTTTCCCCAACAGGAAACCTTAGAGACATCCCAGATCTACCTAGGTCCCTCATTCTCCAAGTCTTGCCACCTCGGTTTTTTCCCATTTAAAATTGTTCTGTTCATTCACATTTTTCTGTGTCTCTGTTGCTCTCATTTTCTAGAATTGCTGTTTTCAACTGGCTTCATAATGTTCTCCTTGTCTTACTTCATTTTATTCTAATCAGGGCTAAAAACAACCACAACCACAGTTTTGTTCTTTTTTTCTAAAATGCAAACTGATCATTTCAATTTTGACTCCAAGTTCTTCCAGAGTTTCTCATTTATAAACATATAAAGCCCTTCATGTATGATTCATTGTGATAAGGCTTAGTCCAGCTGTTCAGTCAGATCTATCCCCATACATCCAGTGTATTTATTTAGCAATATTTAACCACAAATTTGTCCTGAGCTTATTCATTGTCAGGCCTTTGCGTATTTCCTTTGTCTAGAATATGCTCAGACTTTGTGTTCAGTCACCAAACGTATTCATCTCTGCAAAGTTTTCCTGAACCCTCTCAGGCAGGGATGTGATTACTTTCTGTCAGCTTTCACTCTTTTTTTCATACATTTCCATGAACTCAATGATCACACTGTATTGAACCAATTCATTAGTATTTTGTCTGCCTTGTCTCTAGAATATATACTCTGGGTGAAAAAGGACTGATCTTATTATTATGAGTAAATAACTTGGCAGTAAGCCTGTTAATTAAATGGTGTTTACCAAAGCACTAAAGGCAGCTGGACTTTTCTGATAGATTTTAAATTAGTGTCCTTTATATCTTTTCTCTATAGAAATAGGATAATTTAAAGCATGTGAAGTTAGTAGAGTGGACTAGGAGTCACATCACCCAGTTGTGGAAATTGGGAAGAGAAAATTCTATGAATCAGGAAAAGCTAGGTTACACCATGAGGACAAAAACCCCCAAATCTCTGTAGTTTAATAATTAATGTTTACCTTTTACTCATCAAACCAGCTGTGAATATGTGTCCTTCTAGGGCATCTCTCCTCTGAGACATCTCAGCAACGCATATTGATGGAGTCTGCACGATACAGACTTCCCTGTTTCCATAGTCAGCATGACAAAGAAACAGAGTATGGAGAGTTGCCTGTTAATTCTTTCGTATTTCTGCCAGGAGTTGATTCACTTTTCACTGACTTATTTTTCATTGGCAAAAGTAAGTCCTATATCTATATCTTCAAGGGTACAAAGAAGTGTAATGCCTAGGAAGAGAGAAAATAAGAAATATGGCTTTCTATAATAATGATACAGGAGCTAAATAACAACAATTATTTTTAAAAAGGCTTTAATATTAAATATTTTCAAGCCAGTTTAATGCATTACAGTGATACCATTTTATAACAGATCAAGTATCAATGTGATACAATTGATACAAGTGATAAAATTTTTTAAAATATATGGTTGACTCTTTTGTGTTTCTGATTAGATAATGTCTTCTAAGGCTAGCTTATATTAAAAAATAAATCATATGATTTAATGTGGTGGGAAAGCTACCTATTTGAAGACTGTGGTAAAAATATGTGGCTGTGTACCCTGAAACAACTGAGCATTAGGAAAACTATGTTTGAACACTATAAAATGTATTAAATATTTGTATCAGTTTATATCATCATTAAATATACATTAAAGAAACCTAATTTCCAATTTCTAAAATAGTTTGAATATGTACTTGTATGGTTGGATTATATAATTGTTTTTTAGGAAGGAGAGGGTTAAAATTAACCACTATATATAAAAATAGATAAAAAAACAAATTTCTTCTGTATAGCACAGGGAACTATATTCAATATCTTGTAATAACCATTAATAAAAAAATGAAAATGAATATATGTATATATATGCATGACTGGGACATTATGCTGTACACCAGAAATTGACACAATGTAACTAACTATAATTTAGTTAAAAAAAAAAAAAAGAAAAAACAAGCCACAGCACTGCTACTAACACAAAAGTGTAAAAAAAGCAAGAGTTTAATCGCTGTAAAATGTTAAGCCTTGCCAGCACCACTTTATTCCATAAACTTTACATGGATGTTTTTCTACTTAAGATACTGTATTTTAGAGCAGTTATTATTGCTGCATAAATTATATGCAAATAGTGTATAATTTCTAAATTTCTCATAGGCAGAGTTCTTTCTGTCATCTATATTTTTGTGTGTGCTCTTAGTGATTATGTCTCAAGAATTGCTTCAACCCTCTTTGTGATTATAATGAAACTGCCCTTTTGTATTACAAAAAAAGCAAAAACAAACAAGCAAACTTCTTGTTGTCAATATCTCTCTAGATTGCCCAGCAGTCAATCTTTTGGTGATTTTATACTTGGTATTAATTCATTTGAATAACTACTAAACCATCCCACGTCCCCACATAATTTGATTTGTTAGGATGACAGCAGATGTTATGTTGAGTACAAAATCCCTCCAGTTTTGTTTCTGCCTCTCCTCCCTATTCCTGTCACGCATCAAATACTCATGACAGTTAACTTTCTTTCTCAGAAGGTGATTTGAGTTTTCTCTTGCCAGCTGCTTTTAAACAATCTTTGTTTCTTCCTAAAATTATGGGGGATTAACAACGTTCCCTTTCTCTGTCCTCTACCTTCTGTTCCAGGATATTCATAGGTAAGGGCCATCACACATCATAATACAACCGTGCATTTCAAGCGGAGGGAGAACTGAAGTCAGAGCAGGAAGAATCCCTCCTTTAGGACTACCGAGAATTTGGAGAATCACGACTTGAGGAAACACAAGGCCATAAAATTATTTTAAAGGGATTCTAGGCATGCTGCTCCTATTCTGCCTATTATTTATTTATCTTTTGCAATTTTCTCCTTACCTAGCATTGAATTTTGAACATGTTACTAGGTAACAAAATTATAACTTTATAGGCCTCTAGCCAGGCCCAAATTCAGGAAATCTTTAATGTGTGGTAACCCTAGCTCCTATCTAATACTGGTGGAATCTACTGGCACCTGGGAGACCTCTGAGGGAGATGGGCGATGTGGACTTCTATCAGACTCCATCAATGTACTTCCCCATGTCATTGTAGAAGGATCTTGTTTTGAAACATTGTCATATGTATATGAATGTATGTATAAAGCCCTAGAATCATAAAATACCTGCTTGGAGGTTTATTTAATTTGTAATAATTTTCCTTTTATTTCATGTGTTGCCTAAGCATGTATTAGATATAAGTTGCTTATTCTTAAATTGGCCCTGACACCTTAAAAGGGAATGCTGTAATATTTTTGGATGCTCACTTTTTCTTTAATTAAATCATTTTACATATGTATTAGAAGATATAGAGCAGAGATAGATTTTATTTGCAAAGAAAGTAGTATGAGTACTTTGTATATGCCTACATGCACCTTAATATTCATAGCAGCACTATTTACAATAGCCAAGACATGGTAGCAACCTAAATGTACATCGACAGATGACTGGATAAAGAAGCTATTGGTATATTTATACAGTGGAATACTACTCAGCCATAAAAAGAATAAAATAATGCCACTTTCAGCAACATGGTTGGACCTGGAAATCACCATTCTCAGTGAAGTAAGCCAGCAAGAGAAAGAAAAATACTATATAACATCACTCATATGTGGAATCTAAAAAAAGGAAAAAGACTAATGAACTTATCTACAAAACAGAAACAGACTCACAGACATAGTAAAAAATCTTATGGTTACTGGGGAGAAATGGGATGGGAAGGGATAAATTGAGAGTTCGAGATTTGCAAATATTACATGTATATAAAATAGATGAACAACAAGTCTTTTCTGTATAGCACAGGGAACTATAGTCAATATCTGGTAGTAAAATACAATGAAAAAGAATATGAAAACAAATATATGTATGTATATGTATGACTAACACATTATGCTGTACACCAGAAATTGACACAACATTGTAAACTGAGTATAATAGTTCAATTAAGGAAAAAAATAAAATCTTCCAAATTCCCACTTTAAGACGATTAAGGTGACCTGGATTATATTTTACACCAGTGATTTACGTTCACTATCAAAAGTTCATATCCCACTGCAACCGATTTAACTAGTGAAAGAAAATATTCATTTTAATGAATTTTGATGGTAATTTAAAAAATAATAAATAATAATTACCATCTATTCAACATTTACTACGAACCACAAAATATGCTAACACTTTGTTTACATTAACTCTATGAAATAATTACTGTTGTACACAATTCTTACATACAGAAATAGTTTAAAAAAATAATTTCACACTGCCTGCCTGAAAAGGGCTATGAACACTTCAGTACAGAGAAAAGTCATTAGTTAAACCTCCACTGACAGCAGAGGTGGGGATGCATTATCTTCCATAAGAATGTCTTTCTTTTATCATAACAGCACACTAGTAGTTAGCATGCCCAGTGTGAGTAGTCTAACATTTTGCGATTTTCAATTCTGAAATATTTCATGCTTACTAGAGGAATCAAATTTATATTTTGATTTTCTATTTTCTTCATGGTTAACTTTGTAAACTTTTGAAGTATTATCATTTCAATTAATGTTTTCTACGTTATTCTTCTTCTGGGTGATAAGGTCAGACTACAGATAATACACTTGTGATGCATGCTTGTTCTATTTTTGTAGTTTGTTCATTTTCCTAAGAAAACATTATGACATGTCTGGCAACAATTGCAAATAAGATTTTCTTATAATTACTTCAAAGCAAGAAACATTTCACAAGGCATCCACAGCATGTCTCTGCTGTTGTTGATCTTTTGACTTTTATTGTGATCTCCTTAAATTATTTAGGAAATCCGAAGATCTAATATACCATGGGCTTTAATTTATTAAACTCACTTATTTATTCTGACACTTGCTACTATTCCCAGAGACACTGCTTCTAGATAGACCACTGGCTTCACTGGTATAACTGAATTTAGCTAATAATTGTTCAATAACTCAGAATATTTGCATCATTTGCATGTGTGCAAATTAAGCTACTATGCACTATAGTCTTTCGCCAAAAAAAGTTTGATAAATAATTATGTTTGAATGGATGAAATCCAATTTCCCAGAGATTATGAGATTTTTGTGGTCTGAAAGCTACCAAATGGCACACATGGTTCTAGAAAGGGCACTCATTTTGTGATTCCTAGTCTATACTATTTGTATTATTTCAACAGAAATATTATGAAGGAAAAAGAAGAAAGGAATATACACTTTTCTTCCTAAAATAAAAATGGGCTGCATTTGGAGTTTTTAAACACAATTCCAACTGGATCTGAATCAGCATTAGGCAACTTCCCCACAGTCTGGCACAGGCCGGCAGAGTTGGCACCCTGTGCTCTGCTAAGGCCCAGGACTTGACAAGTGCTTTTGGACGGAGGTGTAGTGGCACAGCTGTCTGGGGGACCTGATGGGAAATGTGTCTAAAATATTTTTGTAGCCAATATTAGTTACTACTTCTCTTTTTCTTTTTCATACACACTTATCAAATTAGAAACAAACATAAAAAAGTGATATTGCTAGAATTAAGGACATTTATTATCATTACAATTAAAAAGAATGTTATAAATATCAATATCAGAAAAAAAAGAGTAAAAATAACATCAATAAGAAATCATGTAAAATAAAAGGAAGGGGTATGTGTGTGTGTGTGTGTGGAACATTAGTTACATTTTCTAGCAATCAATTTTTCCCCTGTGTTTCTGGTTAAAGTTAAGGTCACTCTTAAAATATTTCTGTTCACTTTGTAAAAAAACAAAGGAAAGCGGGCAGAGTAATGCTTGCTCTATACTCATTGTTCCAGAGTTATTAAATAAGTTGAAAAAATAATCAAACCAGTTACAGCATGTTAATCATTTATAAACAGAAGCATCAGGTAATTGAACATATTAGTTCTACAACAGGTACATGTTTAAATGGGTATATGCGAGCAAAAATACTTCATAGTGTTTCAATTTATTTCCCAAAGTGTCTTGGAAAAACAAGTTGAAGGATGATAAAAATATAAACTGAAAAGAAAAAATTCTTATTAATAATTTTATCCAGCTTCTTTGAACATAATCATATAGCAGTTAGTGCTGCCTTACTGAAACTTTAAATGGTAGTTAAACGTTTTCAACTTTGACTTTTAGTATCATTCACCATCTATTGAAATGAGAATAAAAGTACATAAACCTATCTGCAAAAAGAAAAACAAATTGTATTACGTTTGTTTAAAATCACTTGAAATAAAAATATTAATATTGGTTTTTAGTGTATTTGTAGAATGTATAGTGTAGCGATGTATAATTTGGATAATAGTTGAATCACCATATTTTGAAAACGCACTGTCCAAAGTTCTACATTAGTCCCCAGAGTAATAAAGATGACAAGGCATCTTTGCCCCCCCACTGAATTTACAGTCTAGTGAGGACCTTTGAAATTTAAATTTGGGGATAACTGATATAATAATGAAAATAAAGTTATCCTACAGTAGTATAACAAAACATCTAAACATTAAGAAAGGGCAATATCCAAAAATAAAGAGGAATTAGCCAGAAATTGATTCAAAGATAATAATCAAGAAAAAATAAACCTATGGATGGTGGACTGCAAAAATGGCCTCAGTCCTTCATTTTACCCCATATCCACATCCTTTGGTGTGCAAATTTGCAGTGCCGTCTCACTCTGACAGTGGGCCACTCAGTCGCATGACTTACTTTTGGCAATAGGCTATCAGCAACCAGATGTAGGCAGAGAGTTGTAAAAGCCCTGGCCTTTCTTCATTTTGCTTTTGTCTTCTGAAATTGCCATGGGGAGAGCGAGGAGAAGCACAATGACAGAATGCAATAGGATGAGAGAAGCATACAGAAAACAGTTAATGAATTAGTGTATTAGTTTCCCAAGTGGCTTAAAACAGCAGAGATTTAGTCTGACAATTCTGGTGGCCAGATGTCTGAAATCAGTGTCACTGGGCCAAAATCAAGGTGTTGGCAGATCACACATCCCCCAAGTGCTGCAAGAAAGAATTTTTTTCCAGCTTCTGGTGGCTGCCAGCATTCCTTGGCCTGTAGCCACATCGTTCTAATCTCCATCTTCAAGTTCATACTGTCTACTCTTCTCTGTGTTCTCTCTATAATCTCTCCCTGCCTCTCTCTTACAACGACACTTGTGGTTTCATTTAGGACCCAGCCACATAATCCAAGATAATCTCCCCATCTCAAAACCCTTAACTCAATCAAATCTGCAAAGACTTTTTTCCCACGTAAGGCAATAATTACAAATTCTAGGGATTAGTATCACAATTTTTTTTTAGCACATTTAATCTACCACAGTCTTTCCTCTGGTCTTTCATCTGTGGCACATGCAAAATACACTTGCCACATTCCAACATTCCCAAATGTCTTAATTGATTATTGCATCAGCTCAGTTTCAAGATCTCACCAAAATATTAACAGATCAAAAGTCTCAAATCTCATGATCTAAATCACTTAAATCAGATATGTGTGAGACTGTACGATTCAACTTGGAACAAAATCCGTCCCTGTCTGTGGACATGTGAAACTAGGAAACAAGTTAGATGTTTCCAAAATACAATGAGGGCTGATGGGGCAGGCATAGGATAAGAGACATTCCTATTCCAAAAGGAAGAAAATGGAAGGAAGAAGATCACCAATTCCAAGCAACTAAAATTTTCCAGTAGGGCAAATCCATTAAGTTTCAAGGCTAAGAAACTTCTATGGGTTGAAGTCTCCAGCCTCTGGGCTCATTCACTTTTATAAGGACTCATAAGATTACATTTTATGCCTATCCTGATAATCCAGGATAATTTCCCCATCTCAGGATCCTTAGTCATATCAAGATCCTTAATTTAGTAATATCTGCAAAGACTCTTTCCTACTACAGTGATTTACAAGCGTCAAGGATTAGGACCTGACATTTGGGTGGGTGGGGGGGCATTTTTCAACCCACCATATGCAGTCATCCCAGCCAAGGCCAGTATAGATCAGTAGGTGCATCCAACTAAGACCAGCCCAAATCACAGACTCAGAGAGGCAAACACTAAAGAAATGTTTAGCGTGGAGACTGTAAAGAGTTGGTTTCTCAGTTACTATACCAGCTGTTCAGAAAGAAAAGTTAAAACACTATGATGAGTTGTGCAGTGTGGAGTTCTCAGTCTGCAAACTACAGTCCCTCAGTTACCACCCTGTGACTTCTCTACTCGACATAACAAGGATACCAAGTACCAGTTTTTCCAGTGCTATAGTCTGTGAGATTTGGCTAGTAGTGCATCCAATCTGGTTTTTGAAAGGACATCTGAATGCTTCTTCTGCTTCAAATGCCTCAGTGCTTTTCCACTGTCCTTGTAATAATTATAAATTTTAAATTGGCTCAATGTGGCTCAACTGAGAAATGAGTTTCCTTCAGAAAGCAGTGCTTTTGTGGAGGGAAGAGAGCTTTTCATACTTGAACATTTTCTAATTAATTATTTATTGTATACTGAGGTTGGCATGAGTACAAGGAAGCTATCATCTCAAAAGGCAGTTAAAATTTTTTTTCTCCTCAGCATCATGAGGAAAAATATGTTTCCAACTTTTGTGAGAAGGCCAAGGTGTCCTAGATGATAAACTTTGAGTTGGATCTATAGGGGGTCTGGGAAGTGTTAACGCAAGGAGGGCAGAGCTTGTGTGGCTGGCCACGGCTGGTGTGGCACCGACATGCCAGATTGTTTACATGTGTATTTCACGACTACTTGTCCGAAGAGAAGGGTGTATTTCTGGATCATTTTTGAGTTTTTTTTTTCACTTATGTTATTCCAACAGTTTAATGATGCTCTAAAAAAAATAGGTTATAACTTAAAAAAAAGTTGGGAGGAGAAAAAGACAAGTTAGGGAGACCAATTTGCAGGGTTATGAAATAATACAGATCAGGAATATGGGAGGTCATGAAGAAGGGCTTATTAGATGAATTCAAGTATCACTCAGGCTCTAAAGTTGACAACATTTAATAATTAAGAAAAGAGGAAATTATAGAGATTTATTTTCACTTAAACATAAAAAAAACCAATCTATGGAATGAATGCAGTATTAAAGATGAGAGGGACACATTTTTCAAAACAAGACAAAAGCGAAAACAAACAGTTGAATTTTGTGTTTGCTGGGTTTGGGGCATCTGTGAGATTTCTGTCAGAAGTGACCAAGAGACTATTAGTTATATGGCCATGTGTTTAAGAAAGAGACATGGAATGCAAAAAGAGTTTGGAGATTCATCAGTATATGGAGGGTAAGTGATGTATAGGAAAAATGTACCTATTCAGGAATATGTGTGAAGTGAGTCAGGATGGATTCTGATAAACATGTAACTGGATAAAGATAAGGAAAAAAAATCACAGTGAGAAGGTGTACAAGACAGGTGGAAGGAAAGCCGTAAATGTTTGTTTCCAAAATAGCTGAGAGAAGATATTTTTAAAGGAAGAAGTGTCTGCAGTCATCTTGACCTATGACCCTAATTTGGTTACTAAGACAGCCCAGCAATTCTTCTGTTTCCTTATACTATTCTTAGCCCCGTTTTTTTCTAACAATCAATTCAAACATTTACAACCCACTTTGAACATACCATTTCTACATCTATATGCATCTCATAACTCATTCTCAAGAAGTCTTTGTCTCCTAACTCACAGGAAAAAAAAAATGATCAGAGAACTGTTTTCAGTTTTCTGTCAGCTATTAGGATCTTGGTGACAGTTTGTCCTGCTGGGTATTTATTAGAGATCAACATCTGTTGAAAGAAGAGGAAGAAAGTGGGACTGAGAAGAGAGTTAGAGTTGTGATCTTAGACCTCCCACGGAGAACTCTGAAACATATATACCCCATCAGAGTGGTCCTATGTTGAGGGGATGTACCTCAGCCTCCATCAGGCATTGAAGTGGGCTGTCCTGGGAAGGCCATTCCCTTGAGCAAGATGGCGCTCTGTAGCTGAGACCAATTCAGAACCAGAGAGCTGTGTCAATCAGTGCTTCCTTGAAGACAGTTCTGAACATCTCCACGAGCATCTTAACAAACAAACCTGAACACTTACAGAAGCATCACTCTTCCTTTCTTCCAGTTATATAGACGAGCTCGCCTCTCCTAGGCTAATTTCCTTTCCATCAACTTTGTACTTTCAAGTTGTTTAAGCTTTCCTTTGGTATTATCCTTTCCTAAACATATTTAATCAGCATCATTTATGAAAAACTTTAAAAGAAAACCTCATTTTTCTACATTTCCCATCTGAGACATACCCCTCTTTCACTTAGAACCAAATACAAAACCCTTACGTGACCTGCAAAGTTGTGTGTGATCATTTTTCATGGTTATGTCTCCAACCCCATGCTCCCTTTTTAGCTAGTGATCATTTCTGCTCCAGTCGTATTGGTACCTTTGTTTGTTGTCATTTGTTTACCTTTCTCTTTAAGAGTTTGTCTTTCTTGTTTTCTTCCCTGGAATGTTCTTCCCCCAGGCACTTATATATGACCTAGTTTTTTCTTTTCTCAAGGTTGAAAAAGAACCTCATCACTCCCTGCCCTGAGGGGATTCTGGATCCCTCTACTGTGTTTTATTTTTCTTCAAAGAATTAATCTCTATCTAAAATTATGTATTCTTTATTTTATTATGTATTATTTTTCTTGCCTCTCATTGAATGCAAGCTCCTTGAGAGAACAACATTCTCATTCAACAAGGTATCACCAACAATAATACATGCAACCAATTCCTAATACGTGTTTCTACTTAAATTGACTTCTTAATTTGGTCCTTTTAACACCAGCATCTCATATTTTAAATATAGAAAAAAAATTAATAAATATAATGTATTTATCCAACAACCATATATATTGGGTATATACCCTGTGGCAAGATTCTGAATTACAAAGACACATATAATGTAGATTTCATCAGAGAATTCATCTGATGGATATAGATGTATAAAAGGCACTGTAGCTTTCATGTTTAAAAACATATACAACTTTACAGTAGATACAGTAGTCAAAGAAATTAACTCTACTATACTAATAATCTACAGTATTTTAATATGTCTTAAAATCAGACTTATAACCAAGTAGCTTTGTAGCATTTACACTACAAAAAATAAGGCAAAAATGTTGAGACATAAATATTTTTCCTAAAGTCCAATCTCTAACCTACCTGTACTTTAAACTAATTTAGACACATTGAATTGTTTAGCCTGTAACTCCTACAATATGAAGGTGCATCCTTCAAACTAAAAGCACACAGCTGAAAGGGAGAATCAGACCATGGAGTTTGCATCTCTTGACAAGAACATGTAACCAGCTGGTGCCAAACTAAGTACCTGAAGATAACAGTACATGTCCTGACTTCATGTCTGTGGCCTCCCTGATGGAGGTCCTAATGAGAATGACCATGAGGATTGATAACATTTAATAAAGGAGTAGTGACCAGATCCACCAGCAAAGAGGAGCCAAAGTGATGCTGCCAACTGAACAGTAGAACAGTAATACAGACAATTATCACAAGATATAGATGGCAGGTAATGCAGCATCTCACAGCTTTAAGATAGGAAGAGAGATAGACTCTACTAGCTAACATAATTAGAGAGCTAAAAAAAGGAACGTTTGTTTTCTTTCCCCTTCTCCTCCATACAACTCACACCAACACTTCTGGGAAACAGGATAAATTAGAGGGAATTAAATTCCAATATGTATTTCAGAAGGAAGACATTTATTTTGAAATCCTGAAATTATGGTCTCATTTCAGGAAAGTGGTGAGAAATATATATGACATGAAATCATCCTTATTTCCAGCCCACATCCAAGGAGAAGGTAGTAATTAGAATAATTATTTTCAAAGCTGGCTTTTGAAAAAAGTATTAAAGATTAACTAGCCCACATCAATCATACTAATGACATTTTTTGACTATGGAGTACGTAAATATGCAGTTTTAAAAACTTTCATGGTGATTTAACTGATCAAGAAAATCTGGACCTTCAAAGGTATTGCTGGAACCAGAGGATAATATAGAGATTATTAGCAAGTAGTAGTCTAACACTGAATAAGAAAAAAGCCTAATTAGGACCATTAATATATAGCCAAGCAGTTCAAGATAACTTATTATTTCTTGATAATATCAGTTCTTCATGTTTCATTAAAAGAATGCTCAAAATGATACGAGCATTCAGCTAGGCAAGGGATATAGGATATACAAATATTTTGGGTTAGAATGCAAACCATTGCATCTTACAGACACTATATTTTAGAAACACTTTCATAAAATCAGCAGAAAAGTTGTTGGAAGTCTGAAGAGTTAATTACAAAATATGCATCAGTAAAAGCTCTATTGTTCCTGAAAACTCCAAATAAATTATCCTACTCTTAACTATCTTGCCCAATAATTACAATTATCTAATTTGTAAAACATTAAATCTCTATATGCTTCAAAATGATGTCCTTATTACTAAACATTGTTTGGCTGATAATATGTATTAAAATTTATTGAAAAAAACATTTCCATTTCATTTTAAAACATTTGCCACAAAGCTAAAACATGTTGATTAGCAACTGTTACAGATACTTGCTCAAGCCTCAGCCATTTGGGCAAATGAATTAGTCCCTCTTGGAAGTATGAACTTTTCTAATAAAGCTGCTTTTCTCATTTTCCCCTGGTTTCTTAAGAATCATTCTTATAACTTGATCTCCAAGGTCACAGAAGAGCATTTCTTTATAAATTCATATAAATTTACTCACAAGAATGATTTTAATTTTCCATTTAACGTTAGAAATAGTTTAAAAGGGAAACACAAGAAGAAATCACATTTTATAAAAATTCAGAATTAGGTATAATAATTCCTCCATCCTAACTTCCATAGTTCAAGTCATAACAATCTATAGTAACTGGCAATTATAGCCATTTGTGGTATTTGGAAATTAGGTAACAAAATTGAAAGTGGAAAACACTTACTCTTAAAAACCTGTCTTGAGGAATGTTAGGAACCTTTGAAAAATGAAAACTAAAAGTTTGAGGCAAGAGAAATTGAACAGCTGGGAGCAGGCCAGAGAACAGGACATGGAATGAACAGCATGGAGAAACATTTGCCCAGGCAGCAGCCCAAAATTGCCTAGAGGTTTGGTTGTCACAATGCAAATGACCTATTGTGGTGAATATTTCTGAGGAAAATGAGGGAAAACAGTTTATCAATCTATTGCAGTATAATTTTAAATGACATGTATTTGAAAAACAATGATTTTTCCTTCCGTCCCATATCTGGCTCCAGGTATACCTACACCCAAATAGAAGAGCAGCAGAGTAAAAACAGCAAAGCAAAACAAACAAATAAAATAACACATTTTAATGGGTCAAAGTTCTTAAACATCGGGACACATTTTCTTGAGCTATGTTTCTACTTTTCAAGGCATTTTGATTCAAAAGTTGTCATACTTTCTTTCATCTTTTTCAGGAAAATCTTTTTCAAATGAATTTTAGCAGGTGTGATAAAAGGGGAAAAAAAAGAGCTTGCTACATGTTGGTTTTCTGTGAAAGATTTTCACTCTGTTCTTGATTTGAAAGAACAATTTTGAATAACCCAGGGTTCATTAAAAAAAAAAGTGAAAAAAAATCTTGGAACTATCAGTATGGCTCTATATTCAAATATGTGAAAGGAAAGAAAAGCATATGGCCATGACAGAGATCTCAGAGTAGAGCACTTAAGGAAATCAGCATGAAAAATAAAGTGCCCATTACCTAGTGATGATTTACTGTATAATTTATGGGAGGGTAGAGTAGGCTTGAAACTGCACTTAGCACCTGGATGCCATGAAATATAAATTGAGATGAAATGTGTTCATGAAATTCCATTAATAAGAGCTATGATGTTGGTTTCCTTTCCATTTTGTTTCCAGTTTAACAGAGAGCAGTGGTAAGCCTAGGCAAATTCAATAGCTTCTACTTGATTGTTTCTTAGTCTCATAGGATCTTGGTTTATCTGCTGTAAGCCCTCTCTTTCCCTTTTTTTTTTCTGTGTGAATCTTTGTCTCTATTTCTGTCTCTGTCTGTCTGTCTGTCTGTCTGTCTCATTCAACATTCCTAACAGATGCAAACCTCATGCAACAAGCTGTATATTCTAGAAAGATTGCTGCTCATTTATTTCACAGTTCTATATTGTTTACCCACTATGTGCTGGGCATAATGTTTGACACTTGGGATACATCAGTAACTGACCCAAAGCCTTCCTTCATGGAATTTACATTCCAAAATGGCAAGTTGTAGGGTAGTTGGTTCAGTGTATTAATCAAGGTTCTCCAGGAAAAGAGAATCAATAGGATGTATATATGCAAGAAGATATTTATTTTATGGAATGGGCTCGCCTGCTCATGGAGGCTGGCAAGCTGAAAATCAGCAGAGTATGTTGGCACTGGAAACCCTGGGCAGAGTGCTGCAGTTCAAATCTGAAGGCCGTCTATTAACAGAATTCCTCTTTGCTTGGGACTAAGGTCAGTCTTTGTTCTGTTAAAGTCTTCAACTAACTGGATGAGGCCACCACATTATAGAGGGTGATTTGCTTTACTTGAGGTTACCAATTTAAATTTTAACCTCATCCATAAAACACCCTCACAGAAATATCCAAAATAATATTTGACCAAATATCCAGGCACTGTGGACCAGCCAAGTTGACACATAAAGTCACCCATCATACTCAAAAAGCAGGGGAATTTGGGATAAAAATACTGTGGAAATAAATGAAGACCAACCAAATGAGAACAATCAAAGACTATTTAATAAGAGATTCCTGATAGCAAGGAGGTCAGCTACTGTCACTTGTGTTTTACCAGAAGCTCAATGATAAGCAGAAGAGTGGGGAAGCATTCTAGTGAGAAAAAGGGAAGGCTTCACACATGCCCTGACTTGAGGCTGTTGGCATCCGGAAGCTGTCCGTGGGCGAAGCAGAAGCAGAGCATCCTATGTAATTGGTTAGGGCTGCATACTTGGCTTTCTCTAGTTGGTCTTAAATTGGAAACAAGGACAAAAATTAGGGAAACTATGTTCTCAAACCCAGTTTCTCCATGGGTTTTAAAAACCCAGTTTCTATGATCTAGAACTCCTAGTAGCTTATGCTTACTTAACCAGTAGCAGTTTCCTTTTTATTTATGAAATACAGTAATTTTCCATCTTTGTACAAAGTAAAACAGTCTGGTATCCTGGGAAAGGAGGTCATGTTTTATCAGAATATTGTAAAAATTTTTGATTTTCTCCTCAGGCCAAAGATAGGCAGAAGATTAAAACTCTTTACGAATCTATCTTCTGTTAATGCAAACCTTCCAAGTTTGAATTCCATCTTTTCAGTGACAAAGTAACCTCACCTTACATCACACATAACATTCCATCAATGGCAGCCTTATCACTCTGTGAAAGCCATTTTCCAAAATTAATTCCAAAATGACATTTCCAAAATTAAGATTCTGGTTCTTTCAATCTTCCTGAGTTCAGTGGAGAGTATTAGCAAAGTGTTTACTGAAAGAATCCCTTCATTATAATGAGTGAATATTTTTTTATAATGCAGGTTCACGGGGCTCCAGTCCAGGTCTAACAAATGAGTTAGTACATTTTCTGTGTCAAAATCAATGGAGTTTTAGCTGAAATTTTCCTGTGTTCTTGTGCTGCACTCTTAGAGAGTCTAATTTAATAGATCTGACTAACAGCCTGAAAACGTGCATTTTAACAATCAAGACAGGAAATTTTGATAGAAATAGAGCTAATGTCCACTCTTTGAGAAATATTGTGAATATTGTTTCTCATATTCATTTATATATTTTTCTTTCACTTCTCACCATTGATTCTTTAAAAGTATTTATTATTTTTATTTTTAGATTTTTCTTTTCCGTTTGTTGAGTTTGCTTCTATATGACTTCCATGATTGTGATAGAAGGTACAATATGCTCATGAGGAAAAAGTAGAAGGAAAGGAGGTAGCAGCAATGATTTATGGATTAAGGGTAGAGATATTTGTAAATCATTTTTTATAGGTCAGAAGCAGTTATGTAATATTTTTGTGAAAATGTCGTTAAAATGAGTATAGTATAACATTGCAAAACTAGTCTAAAGTAAATAGGAGTATAAACAATAGCAGACTTTTGTAATTGTCTCTAATTAACCACCAAACGCTAACCTTCTTATAAATGTTAACATTAAACAAACTGAAATCAGGATTGGGAGTGTTGAGAATGTTTCAGGCGGAGATAAAGGTTTCTGATTGCAGTTTGGGGTTGGAAATATCTGTCAATTTATAAAGGCAATTATGCTTCAGTGCATGGCATGTACATCACATCATTGTAAGAAAACTTACCTATTTGATAGGAGCCATGAGTCCATCGCAGCAAATTTGATGTGATGTTGTTAAAGAGACATATGCATTTGTTTTTCTTTTATCTTATCCATATAAATTTGTTTATGGCCCTCATAAAGAGAGAGAAAAAGATTTATATTCCAGTTAAGAGAATGTGTAATGCTTCTTTCCAGAGAAACAGTCAGAAAAAATAATAGAAGGATACATACTGTCCACATATAAAATTTTTAAAATATGTTTGAATTCCTTCATATGGGTAAATCTTAGGGAAAATTAT
Organism: Vicugna pacos; assembly: GCF_048564905.1. Taxonomy (NCBI): domain Eukaryota; kingdom Metazoa; phylum Chordata; class Mammalia; order Artiodactyla; family Camelidae; genus Vicugna; species Vicugna pacos. The sequence goes on from NC_132987.1 coordinate 93,277,108, forward strand.
AGTGTAAGAAAACAGTGAACATTTTGATGTGCTTATAATTTTTATATGAAATATAATGAAATTCTTAATAATATGAATTTTGATAGTGGATAGTCTGCATTGGTATTTTGAGATTCCAAATAACTGATAAATAAAATTGGATTTCTCTTTGCTTATTATATTGAGAAGAAGATAGAATTTGGAATGCAGAATTGTCACTTAAAGCTGGCACAATTATAGTTTCAGCTATCTGTGGGTAACCTAGAAAGCTTCAACTTTTCATAGTAGTTTGTGATTTTGCTGAGGTGAGGTAAAAAATTTAATTGCTTGTGTTTCAAAGCTGATGTACAGGAGAAAACCATGTAGGAAGTGAATGAATGTATTCTGCAGGGTATATCACCATCTCAAACAGCTCTTTTGGCCTCTATTAATTATGAAGTACACATTACATTGAGGTAATGAGTTTGGATATTCTCAAAGATTTTAAGAATATATTCTGGTTAATATTTCCTCCATTTTGTAAGACTCTGTCTGAGACTCAGTTTACTGTTATAAAACAATCTGAATATTAAAAAAATCTAATTTCAGGAGACTCATGTCAGATGAAAAAGATAATACATGAAAAATAACTCAGAACCTCTAATTGCTTTACAAATCCCTATAACTACACTATGATTTAGAAACATCATAAAGACATCAGTAATGCAAATGTAAAATAGATTTTAAATTCTTTTTAAACTATAAATAAATGTTAATTCTAAGTAACAGAAAAATAGATTTTAATTAATCAAAATGTCCTGATAGAATACCAATACAGTATCGAGGTGGGAAATTGAAAGTAGATAAAAATAAGACTGTATAATAAAATGTTATTTTATTAAAGCTAGATTTCATTATAAATATAAATGATAACATGTGCTTTAGAAATATTTTTTTTCCATATAAGCCTGATGTAAGATGCCAGTAGCAAGAATGCCTCAATTATCTTACAAACACATTTATAATTTTATAAAAAATTTTTTAACTAAAGTCCTAGCTACAAATACAATCAATCTTAGAGTAGCAAACACTTTTTAACATGTTTTTGGCCTTCTTTTTTGTTTCTTAAGACTTATTGTTGACATCTGGAACAAAGTATTTTCAAAACCTTCAGATTAAAATATGTCGATACTTTTCTGAGTAAAAGTCAACATTTTTGAAGTACCTACTATGTGTTAAATGTTAAATAGATAATGGAAATATTGTATACAAGTCCACCGAATACACTTAGATGAAAATAATACACATTCATCAAAAAACACAATTTGTTAAAGCTTACACAAGAATAAATGGAAATTCAGTATAATCTATACCCAATACAGAGAAAAAACTTCAGTTGAAAAGTTTCCCACAAAGAAACTTCCCTTCAAGCCCAGATGGTTTTGCTGGTTGAATTTATTCTTTCACTTAGGAAAGAAAGTATACTTTTTAAAAATAATTCTTCCATATATTAACATTTATCAACTGTCTTATGAGGCCAGTATAATCTTGATACCAGGGCTCTAGTAAGAGAACAACAGGGAAGGATGATTGTAGGACCATCTCTTTCATCGACACAAAATCTGAAGTTTAAAGAACAGTAATAAATTAAAGATTCGAATCCCAAATATTACAAGATGTTCAGTACTTCTTAAACAAGTTGGAATTACTTGAGAAAGGCAATATTATTTTCAATAAAATCATGAAATAAATCAACATATCCATAGAATAAATGAAAAACTGTGTCTTTCTCAATAGATGCCGCAAAAGCATTTTATAAAATTCAACATACATTCAAAGACAAGCATAGTGTGTATGCAAACTATGAAGAGAAATGGGCATTCTTTATCTGATAAAATCTATTTTAGCCTTCCTCCTAGAAATAGGAATGAGACAAAGATATCTGCTATCATTATTTCAATTCAAAATTACACTTGAGATCTTAAAGAAGCCAAGGGTAAAAAAAAAAAAATCCATAAGACTGGAAAGACGGTAATACATTTATCATTATTTATTGCCAAATGATTGTGCACTTACACAATCCAGAAAAACCCAGAAGAAATATTAGAAAAAATATTAGAATTAAAAAGCAAATTCAACTTCACTTGATATAATTTTAAGTCAATGGCGTTCAATTTTTTTAATGATAAAATTTAAAGTAACAGCAGAAATAGACTTTTCATTTCTTGCTATAATAGAGCGAAGAGTTGGCAAATTGTTTCCCCTAAATACAGGAATAGAAGTCAAAAGCCGGAAACTATGCCCTCTCAAATCCCATCATTTCCCATCTCTGGAAATTGAACAAGGGCAAACTACAAATTGGTAAATGTTTACTCAAGAAAAAACTATTAAATACTGTGTAAAAACAGTGGGATTCTGTAGCCTTCTTTCCTGGAGCCATTCTTGTGTTCCCTCCCTCCATTCCAACTTCTACCCTGTCAAACTTACTTTTGTAAACTATATCTGGGCTGGAAGAGAAAAACAACACAACAGCAACAACAACAAGAACAACCACAACAAGAGCAACAACTTCACTGCCCAGGAGCAGACTTGATTTGGAGCAGAAGGCTGGTACCCAAGCCTGACTGTATCGTTATTAAATGTAGCAAACCCTGTAGGGAGTAATGGGAGAATCCCATGACTTGGTTACTCTGGGATTAGCATCCCTGTTGGGTCAGTGAAAAATCTAGCCAGAAAATTAGGGGGAATCTTTGAAATCAGAGAGACATAGAGGCTATATACTGTTTCACATATCATCCCTGGCTGAGTGGGAAGCTATGTACCTGTGCAAGGGAGACCAAGTTTAATAAAATTAAAATAAATCATAATTCCTGAGGCTACAAGGTACAAATTAAGTTTTCTATTTCCAATAATATTTTGCTCATTGAAGAGTATCTTTCAAGCAATCTGAATAAAATAAGTTGAGTTTCAACAATTACACAAATACCGTAAGATCGTCACCATAATCCAGATAAATTATATGAATGAGGATGATGTGATTGCATTACACACAGAGTATAGAAACGATGAGGAGCATATTTCAATGGATATTATGACTATCACACTCAAATACAGGAAGCTGAATGGCATTTTAGAATGAGCAAAAGTTTGGGTGATCAATGGAAAATAATATCAAACATTTACTGAGGCATTGAGAAACACTGCAGATTTTTCTAAGCAGTTAATAGAGATATCTTATTTGAATCTTAAAATTTTGTCATGTGGACACAACTCATGTTTTTGCAGTTGAAGAAATTAAGGCACAAAACATTTGTAAAACTTGTCCAAGTTCTCATGGCTAGGAAGAGGTCAAAATAAATTTTGAAACCACATCATAGGATCCCAGAGCCCACATTTTTCATCACTGTTTTAATTGCTGCTTTATTTCAGATTACCATATTTTTGTTTACTCTACAACTAACTACTTATTTACTAGATGACTGAAGGTCCATGACTTAAATTCCACAATGTATGTGATGCTTTGGGAAATTAAATGAAAGTATGCGTTAAAGGCACCCAACATGATATCTGATTTATCAGAAACACAGAATTCTTAGTCCCCTCTCCTCTTTCTTAAATTCAAGGATGAGAGCTCCTGTTATTTCACATTCTGTTTCTGTGTGGATCAAGTTTCCTGTGGGCTGTCAGAGCAGCTAAATCAGATATCTCTTCATACATGCCACTTAGGAGAGGCAGGAACACTGTTTTCCTGCAGTTTTTGGGCCCTTTAAATACAGAGTGAGAGCCTCTCGCTGGTCTCTCTGTGCAGCAGCTCACTGTCAGCATTTCAAGGCGGTCTGCCTGGTCTGCCTGGCTCAGGAGCCTGGAGCTCATTGATAATACAAAGAGAAATGTCTGCTCCCTGACAGACACTGATGACGGGGGCTGCCACTCCCAGCGGGCTGTGACTTGCGCCACAACCAAACACAGCATGCCACAGGCTGAATCCACCTTGATGAAGTAGGATTCTTGCCTCTCTAGGAGGGTTCATTGGACTCATTTAAATTAGGTTGTAATTCTCATGGGAACAGACAGACCTTGGTAACTAACAATAATTTACATTATTCCTTTGAAATGCAGGGGGTTATATAGGAATTTTATCCACAACTATGATAGCAATGTGACTTCAGTCAGAACTGCATTCTGCAATATTTTATTCTGGTTTCTAAAACCACTGTGCCACCTAGGATCTTATTGTTAATTAAAAGAAGTATTTCACAGTCTCAGTCTCTTCCTCATCTTAGTGTTTCCTACTTCTCTATACTGAGCTTTCTTAAAGAAACTTTGGTTTCACCAACATGTGATTGTATTGAATTTTTTTTCTTTTTTGTCCCCCAGAAGCTCTAGGTTGGTTTAGGGATACATAGCACAGATGGAGAAGAAAGAGACAATATCTGATGCGATAGTTCATTTCATAGATGAGAAAATGCAGAGTAGCCAGTTAGTCCTCTTTGTCAGTTAAGGGTAAAAACAAGGATTTAAGAGTCCTTTGCTCCAGCCTAGCACACTTTGAAATTTGTCACACACTCACATACACGTGAAACAAAAGGCAGAGTTTCTGATGTTAAATTTGCATAATAAACTACTTATCTAGTATCATACACATTCCTGTAATCATAACTTTTAAAAATATACTGGTCAGGTTTTATAATAATTGAATATTAACTCAGCTTTGTGGAACAGGAATTTAGTGTTACTCATTAAAGGAAATGTTGAATTATGGAGCCAAAGAAAAATAGGATTAGAGTTGTGTTATCAATACCTCTCATTTCAATTTCAATTTTTTTTTTACTTTCATATATGTAGTGGAACTCATGAAATGCTCTCTATTTTAACATAACAAGATATAAGTTGATATGATAAGTTGGCGGTAGTTTCTCAGGTAAGCAAAGCGGAATTTTCAAAGTAAATGTATTAATTTCCATGCAGTGAGAGCTATTGATCAATCAATGACTTCATGTAGTGCTATAACAAAAACAGGTTCAACCGTCTATATTTGCCTCTAAAACTTTGTGTCTAAATTTACTTATTTCATATGCCTTTTAATCAATGAGCCAACTTCACATGACACACTGTTACTTATCTGAGGATCTTGGAATAGACCTCAAGTCATTATAAACCTTATAATATTGGCTTTTCCACTATGATATTTAAACTAAGAATTATGATACCTGCCATTATATTCAGGAAGAAAATTATGTAAAAGGCAGTGTGGTATTATAATATTTGAAAAATTGGAGACATGAAAAGTTGTTAGATGCCTTTTATTCTTTAGGTTCAAGTGAATTCCCCCTTATTTTCACTAAAACTTCTTCTAGGTACCTGCCATAAATCTCTAAAATTAGATTTGGTTGATAAAAATAAAATAATGGAGACCGCGTTTAAAATATGAAAATCATGACGACAAAAATGTGGTTTATATGTATGTTTAAGACTCTTTCTAAGGAGTCAGGTAAGAATTATTAAAATAACTACTCTCTAGGAAGTCTTTGAAGTAAAGTCAGATCTTAGAATTTAAATTTGGCCATGTCATTATTTAAATTTCAAACAATTCATATAAACTTAGCAAAACCCAAAACTTTTTTATTTATAGCAGAAGCTCTCCAACATGACATGGTCATGATTTCAGTACACATTACTTCAAAATTTGGCTGAAGAATAATATTATAAAAAAGATACCAAAGAAGAGTCCAGCACAAAAGGGATGGTTATTTCAAATCCTGCCGTATGCTGTTTGCTGTAAATACACATAAATAAAAATACTTTGATAGGTTAAAAAAAACCTCAAACACCAATGTAGACCAGAGAAAACTAACACCACCAGAAACACAAACAAAAACAAATAGAGGAAAACAAAAAGAAATATCATAGGGACAGTGGTATTGAAGCCAGAAGGGAGCTCAAGGTGTTGAAGCAGGCACTGGGGCCTGGGACTTCAGCTCTTTTTTAATATTGGGAATGAAATGTGTTTCATGAAAGATGGATTACTGAAGCCAGGCTTGAATCTTAGAGCCTGATTAAGGGGTAAGACTTTTCTGCTTATGAAAGGAGGGAGGGCTACAGCTTGTAGGAAACTACTGGCCCAAACAAGAGGAAGCAGAAAGTGAGGCTCCTGTCAAGAAGCTGAGCCACAATGCCCTCTGCTATAGTGTCCCAACGCTACGTCTCAGTATTCCTGCAGAGGACGGGAACTCCAACTAGAAGACATCATGCACAGAGGACGTGGAGGAGATGGAAGCCTGGGGTGCAGGGAGTCTCAAAATTACAGAGAGGCTGGAGTGAGAGAAGCAAAGGGAGATTTGAAACAAACCCTAAACACAAAATAACAGAGGGCATAAAAATTTCCCTTTGAAATGAACTTAAAATTTCCAGATACAGGGAGGAGTTGATTCATTCATTGTTGAATGAATGCTTAAGGTGTCATCAAAAAAAATAAAATTGGGCACATGAATTTTCCCTAGATATAAACACATGAAATATTTAAAATAATCACTAAAAATAATCACTAAAATATACTTTGAAAAGATCAAAAAGTAAATTATTAAAGAGTACATACAATACAGATCACATTTTCTGACTAGGATACCATTACATTTAATTAATGACAAATACAGTGTTGGGAAAATTTCTATATTTGAGAATTTAGCAGAAAATAGCAGTGTTTTGCTATTTCTGGGTTGCAAAACACATTTCAGGTAAAAGACTGACTATGCAGCATATCAAAAATTGTGGGATGTAGCTAAATCTGTACTTGTCAGAAAATTTAGAGACATAAAGACTCTAAAAAGCACACGTGGACACACAAGAAATGTTGATATTGATTTAGTTAAGTATTCCACTAAAAAAGGTTAATAGGAGTAACACAACTAATTGTAGTAGAAGTGGAGAATAATAAAGATGTAGCCTAAATAAATAAAATGAACATATCACAAAGAAGTAGATTGGACCAATAGGATGTATAACACTGTTCTTAGATGTCTGTAAAATTATGTGAGGTGTTTTGTTTTTAGTATCAATCACATCTGGTATGGAACTCCTTCCTCTCCATTAATAAAAGTAGAAATAGGTTGAATTTCCTCTTTATTCCTAAGGATTCTCTATCGAATATTTTGTTCTAATAGCTGTGGGAAAATAATGTTTTAGAGTTTCACTTAACACAACATCTTACAATTTTATAGTATTTATAAATTATTCTCTCATTTAAACTCAATAGGTTTTTTTCTTAAAAGTCAGATGTTCCTTTGAAAATACATTAACCTCAAATGTTGAATGTTTCCTAAAATATGGCTAAAAGCTAGTAAAACATCTATGTGTCAATAATAAAGAATTATATTAAGATTATAAAAATATTATCTTCAAAATTGTAAAATTACTGTAACATATAGTAACATATATATATTTTGTAACAAGACTCTTAACATAGTAAGACCTAAGAGATATATCCCTTTGTTAACAGTTGGCAAAATTTTCAAAATATCTGATTCCTACTAATTATATTTAAAACATAATTTGAAATTTTTCTTATGTATTATTTTATTAAAATTTTTGTACTGTATTTTTGTGAATGTAGATACCACATACATTTTTTTCTTATGTAAACAATGGTGAAAACACATTGTATAGATAATGGTCTATTATTCTCAGATTTCCTTTCAATTAGACTATCTATACACTGGAATTTTGCTTTAGAATTCAAAATGCTATTGAATATATTATTCAGTAGTTCTGCAAGATGAATTAGTTCTAGAAATCTGCTGTATAATATAGTGACTCTAGTCAACAATATTCTATTATGTGCTTATAAATGTATTAAAAGGTTCGAGGTCATGTTAAGTGTTGTTTTCTCTCTCTCTCTCTCACACACACACACACACACACAGAGGATCACAAAGACACAATGAAACTTTTGGAGATGATGGATATGTCTCTTACCCTGACTGAAGTGATGGTTTCACCAAATTGTATACATTAAATATGCACATTTTTGGGGTGTCAGTTATATCCCAGTGAAGCAGTTTTTTAAAAAAAAAAGACTTAGGAAAAACTGCATATGAATGAGTGTTTTAGGTTTTTCATTAAGAGAGTTTTTAATAACATTTAATAATTTAGAACATGCACAAACTTTGTGTGATATTGTGTACCTGGAGTAAAGTAAGAATATATATTATTTAACAGTTTATCTTCATTATTAAAATTAGAAAAACATTTGGTTACAGTAAGCAGCAATAAAGTCAACTTCTTTAAATTCATATAAAGTACTTAAATTCCCATCCATTTAATTATATTTAACCAAATGACTAGGCTTTTAAAAAGTATGTGTTATATCCTTGGTGCAGTGTTAAGTTCTCTAAATAGTTTATTTTAATCCACACAACAACCATGTGAATTAATACTGCAACCATTATCATTTTACAGATAAAGAAAATGGGATTTAGAAATGCTTATATCTTGCCCAAGTGCACACAGGCAACAAATTCAACAGCCATTTTTGCCATGAAACACTCTGACTGCTCTGCCTGAGCTTCAGCCACCAGGCTGCATCTTTACTGGGGATAGACCAGGTGGAGGAGATGCTGTTTCACATCGTTATTAAGAAATAATGTGTGTCATACAACACCTATGAAAATTCTGGGGGAAAAAAAAAGCCCTTGAAACATTATATTTATTTCCACCATTTTACAAAGCCAGCTAAAAAGCAAATGGCATGTAAATTTAGAAATATAGCATTGACAATCTGGAAAAAATATACAATATTTTTGTAGATTATTAGCATTAATCAGCATAGAACATTTGGTATTGATAACATTTACAAAGTCCTTTTAAACAAAGGCAAAAAAAAAAAAAGAAGAAGAAACTGCAGCATTTCATCCATAACCAGATGGCCAGGCATAGCAAATCAGTAGTATGTAAATAACTGCCTTGCAAGGACACATAAAAAATGACTACCTATTCGACATCTACTTTATCCATAGATGATCCCCATGTAGACAAGACACAAATATGTACTTTTTATTGTGACTAATGCAGTATCCGGAGTTGCTAGTATCATTGTGAAGTTCATTTATATAAAGGTATGAAAACAGATGTGTCAGGAACATCTGGATCCTGTGCTAAAATCAACTATGAAATATAGTGCATATGCTATTCAAAATGCACATAAAATAAAATGGGAAAATATGGTCAACTGTTAAGTTACTGAAAAGTCAGCACCGTTTTGCTCCATCTTAATGCCTATAGTACTGTGTTAGCAAACATTGCGTAGAAAGTAATTTACATCCTCCAAGTCAGCCAATGTCATTATAACAACAAGCAAATAATTTTGGATAGGATACAAGGACATATTTTGACATGGACATAAGTTTATTAGTGACAGTCATATCTATCCTAACAAAAATTTGATCAAAATATTTGCTTCAAAATAACATTTCTGATGTATTGCTGAGAGGTTACCAGCCAAAACAGGTCATCCACAGCTAATTATATGGCTTTTGTCTTTATGCATACATTATGACTGGCAGGATGCCAATGGACATGTGTAAATAATGAACAAAGTGATGAATTTAAAAATTCTAAACCACTGGACCAGGCTGCAGTCTTAACGGCAGAATATTAACTTCCACACCTGGTCCCCATTCTGATAATCCTGAAGTATCTTCATCACATTTATTTGCATTGTCTGCTCTCAAATATTAACACTGGTAGTATAAAAGAGGATTATAATTCTTTGGAAAAAATAAAAAGATTACTTTGGCTGAAGAGTTATTTGCTTTAATAAAGTTCTGCTTTTAAAAATTACTTTCAATATTATTCACTTTAGCCTACTTATTAAAATCATTTTCTCAGCCCTCACTCAAACTATCTATGTTTAGTCTATTTCCACTGGTTTAACCTACCTTTAACTCCTCCATTTTTAAAGTTAGATGTCATGTTGTCACTTCCTTTGTATCATCCCTAAAAGCAGCTACCTTAGTGGGATGCTAGCAGTGAGTATTCAAATATTTCTTTTAATGGATCAACTGGTTGTGTCATAACTTAAGACAGAACAACTATTCAATACTGCGTCTGTAATAACCTTTCCTGCATTTTTAAGCTGTTAATTCACTCTGTAGAATTCTTTTTTTTCTAAGACAAATAATTCTGCTCCAACTAATTGTGCTTTTAAAAACTTATTTAAATACAAGTGTAGTTGGGTTTTGCCAACATTTATTAATTCAAGGAGTTAATTCCTTGCCCCAGTCACATTTCTTCTTTTTTTTTCCTATTAAAAAGAATACCTAAATACTGAAGGAATTTAGTTTTCTTATATTGCTCAAGAAAATACCTTCCATTATTTAACCTTTATTATACACTTGATCTTTTTCTTCTTATGTATAATAAAACTTTAGATACATTTGACATTTATAGAATATTTGGTTTAGCTTTTGCTATAACTGTTCACAATAGATTTCAAACTTTTTAAGATTCATTTTTAAGTAAACTTTAAAAATTTAAAGGACAAATAGTATCCAGTTAAAGGAGCATATTGCAGATATGAATCTTATATACCTTTAAAGCTTTTAACAAGGATGGCACATTTACCGTATCTGCCTTGGTTATAAATTTCAATGTCCACAGTAGGGTCTGGCTGATCACGTACAGTACCTTCAAATTAGAGTCAAGTTTGGCCTTAAATCCTTCCTATAATGTAAATAAAATCAAACTATCAATGAATTGAATTTTGTGTTTTAAACCAGCTGTTTATACATTGCTTTTCTTAAGAATCATTCAGGGAATTTTATCATAATAGACACTTCTGGATCTATTCTTTGCACATTTTGATTTCAATATATCTGGGATGTGCAGTTTGATAAAAATCCTCAATTAATTCTTAAGGATCTTGATTGACATGCATTTGAAGTCAACATTTAGGAATAGATGGTCTGAAACATTCAAATCAATGATACTCTTTTTTTGTTATTTGTTTATATATGTATACATTTATTTGGCTTATTATTTGTTTTTTATTTCCTTAAGTAACACTATAGACTGAATGTTTACACGAAATCCATATGTATGCAAGTACAAATTAGATAATGATTCCTATTATTCTTTGTTTTTTAATCATCCTATTTACAGTAAATCTTTTCCTTATTTCTAAAAGGAAGGTTTCCCTTTTTCCTTCATTTAGTAATCTGGAGAAGTGAAACATAAAAAAATGAAAAAAAAAATACTCAGATGTCAACCAGGAAAATAGTTATTGAGTGAAGGTGGCCAAAAGGTACAAACTTCTAGTTCTAAATCAGCACTGGGTATGTAATTACACCATGATGACTATTGTTAACAATGCTGTATGATGTATTTAAAGTTGCTGAAAGGATAGAGTTTAAGAGTTCTCGTCACAAGGGAAAAAAGATTGTATCTGAGGTGATAGGTGTTGACTAAACACTGTGGTGATCATTTCACAATATAATGTCAAGTCATTCAGTTGTATACCTTAAATTTATAGTGTTGTATGTGTATGTAATTTTATCTCAGTAAAACTGGAAGGAAAAAAAGAGAAAAAATTTATTAAGCAGTATGGGAATCGGAGATTATTTATATGAATTAGACCTCATCCAAATGAACAGTGGTTGAGAGAGAGTTTGAGGAAAAAAGGCTCTGGGAATGGGGAAGTCGGTGAGTCAAAGAAAAATTCTGTACTGGTGCACAAGTCAGAGCTGCAGGAAAATCCAAGAAGTCAAGCGCATCCGGCAACTGAAGAATAATGGGGAAGAGGAATTTCTGAGCAAGCTCTATGGAAACTTCCAGCTCTTGGGAAGCATTTTTTTTTAACCGTCCAAATCTCATGTAAGTTTTACTTTTACCCATCTATAATCCAAAGCCCTGGGAAGGGGATTCACAGAAACAATACCCAGCCTTTGTTAAGTCGACAAATCACAAACCAGCACAGGAACAAACAAAGAAAAATGCAATTCGGTATTCTCTCCAGGTACAGGTTAATTTTCTCCTCTGACTCTTCACAGAAAAATAGAGTGTAATAATAAAGCACTGACTTAGGAGTAAGAAAAATGGAGGATAATGCTATTTACTCCTTGAATAGCTGTATACCACAATGCAAGTCTTTCAACATTTCCAGATTAAACATTTCCTTATATGAAATGAGGTTATTAAATTAATGATGGCTGAGGTTCTTTCCTGGCCTAAAATTGCATTATTCTCTTTATTATTGTTCTTTGTCTATTTGTTTACCATAGAAAAGAAAATCTAAAAATACGGCTAGCTGTTGGAGTCTTCAATATACGAAGTAGGCCTGAGTCAATCAAATGCAATGTGCATTGTTTATCCTTGGCCCTTGCATATTACATGCTTTTCAAAGCCCTACATTATCCTGCTTTATCCCAGAGAAGATTTGCTTTACTAACTCATTCAGGCTTGTGCTTCTTCCTCTGCAATATCGAGATCATTCCTGATTGTGCTATTTCATCAATATGCACCCAATTTTAAAAGCCACATTTGTAAAAGATGTTACAGAGTATGAGAATTTAGAAAGTTGTCTTTTAATTATGAATATTATTCCAATAGAATAAAATGAAAAATAGTATACTTTCTTATATGTCATATTATGTTAAAAATGCTTTTTTGGTTATTGTTTTATTAAAGATATTATTATTAAAATTTTATTGTTATGAGGGAGAATAGGTAAATCTCTTATAGATGAATGTCAGACGATTTATGAAGATACCCCACCCTCAGTGAGGTGGACTGGCTCTTTCCTCTCTTGAGTGTTGGTTCTGCTTTGTGACTTATTTTCAAAGTGTAGATTATGCAAAGAGAGCAGTGGAAAACACTGGCAAACACTGCTGCGGGCAAGTAATCTTTAACATCCTCAATGAAGCGCGCCATTGTTAGTATGTACTTCCAGCTAAAGTGATGAGCGTAGTACTTTACCTCTGTTGTCTTCCTCCCAATCATAGAACCCTAGTTTAAACCCCAGTGGATAACAACAGATGAACCCCAATTAAATCACATTGTATACTTCACCAGTGCTCCTTAAAACTCTTGAGTTATAAAAATCAGGAAAATTCTGAGAAATGTCACAGCCAAAAGAAGTCTAAGAAGACATAACAATTAAATATAATCTGTCCTGGATGGGATTCTGGAACAAAATAAGAACATTAGGAAAAAGCTAGTGAAGTCTGAATTAGTTGCAGAGTTTAGATAACAGTAATAGACTAAATTTGGCTCCAGAGTTGTAACAAATAGATCATGAAAATATAAGATGTTAAAAATAAAAATAATGAAGGGCATATGGGAACTCTGCTATCTTTGCAATTTAAAGGATCTAAAACTAGCCTAAGTAAAGTTTATGAAAAACATAGATTATTAGATCAGATTTCTAATTATGTTATTTTCATTCATTGAACAAACCTTAATGCCTGCATTTATACCTCCACACACATCTACATTTTATTCTTCTCTTCAAACAAACAAACAAAAATCATCACTTGTAAATATTAGGCACATATTCTTTTATAGTAATAGTTAACTGGAGAGGGCTGTGTTTTCTTTTCAACAGGACATGGGCCATCCAGTTCACCAAACTATCCTTCCAACCTATCCATCCCATTTATTTTGTCTTCCTAGTCCTTCAGGCATTTACATTTGTAACCATCATCAGGGAAGAGATGGTATGTTAAATCGAAGTTGGAATGTAGTCTCATAAATACTGTAAAAGTGTTTCATACCACGTGAAGAAAGAAGTAATTCATTTCTTTAGATTCCAATTTCTGGGTTGTGCTAAATTATGCTTTAAAGAAATACCACTGTTAGATATAAACGAGAATGTGGCAGGAACAGATGTGGGAATAGGGCGGGACAGGCTGAGATGGTAGCAGGCATGAAATAGTCTAGGTAGAGCTCAATCATATAACAATGCTTCCTGATCTTGGCTAATCATGAAAATCATCCAGAAACTGTTAAAAACACAGATTCCCTAGTGTTTCTCAAAATGAGGTTCTGTTAATAGCAATATTAACATCATTGGGGATTTCTGAGTAATTCAAATTCTTGAGCTCTACCCCAAGTCGACTGAATCACTGACTCGGGAGATGGAGCTCAGAAATCTGCTTTCCTAGGCCTTTCAGGTAGTTCTGGTTTCAGGCTATGGTTTGAGACCCACTTCCCAAAAATTTGATTTAGTTATTTAGTTTAGGCAGGGCTACATTTATCTAGCATTTATTTAGGATAATTCAGATGAAGAGTGGGGGATATACTGCCTACGTAAAGATGCAAATGTCATGAAGAGAGAGAGATATGGATCCACCATCCTATTGGTTAACTCATGAAATACATGCATTTACTTTGATACAGAATAGTGAAAGAGTAATAATCAAAGAATGAGAGAATATATCCACATATAGTGCTCATCAGTTGATAGTCAATCTGGATTACTCTAGTCAGCAACTACTTCTATATCTCTTTTTAAAAACTACCTATGAGCCATTATATAATAAGTATGAAGAAGTATCTGTCCATTTCTTATGTCACCTCAAGAATGAACAGAAAATAAATATATTTGTGCCAATGTACATGGAAGTTTTGGATCGTCTGTATTGAAATTATGTCCTGGTATTAACGTGCACCTTTTAAATTTACAGATGTATAGCTTCTGTATTTATGGCAAGAAAATTGATATATATATTAAGCCAATAATTGTGATTGGGAAACTTGGCCTTTGAGTAATTATACAAAGTTAATTTCTCTTCTTAATGAGTATGATTTCAACAATTTAAAATTTCATTAACAAATTATGATAGAGTACAATTTACATGTATCCTAAATTTAAATATAATTGGTGTTGTAATTTTAAAAATGAAAATTAAGAATCATTTATGTTCTTTAGAAACTTCATAATAAGAACAGACGAGGATTTTTAAAAACTACATATTAATTTGAATAAAGTAAATCATGTTAAATGTTGGATTTTTCTAGAATAATTTAACTTATATGGTGGTTTGATTTACTCTTTTTTTTTTTCTCTATTAAGAGAAGATAATAGGCCTTTGAGATACTACCATGAGCAGTTGTAACTAGAAGCTGCTCACAAGGAATCTGCTTGAGAAGCAATAGTTGCATTTGCTTTCTATGCTGCCTCCTCCCTGGTCTTTGAAAGGAGAATTAAACCACTTCAGAATAGACTGCACAGGAGACACAAGCCAAGATGCTTTGGGCAAAACTGTGAGAGGACAGGGAAGACGAGACAACTTTCTGCTAATGAGGATAGAGATCTAGTGTATTTCCTTAGTAAAAGTGAAAAGACAGAGGGGTGACTATATCTTTCACTTAAAACTAAACAAAAGGGTTATTCTGGATGTAATTCTACCGAGCAAATGCTGTTTGCTCAACATAGAACTTACGGAACCATGTGGGTTTTTACTAGTTTTTTTTTTTTAAATAATACCTCCCCCCTGCCATACACACACACAGACACACACACTGAATTTAAGATCAAAACATAATTAAATGAGTCGCACTCTCTGTATTGGCTTGTATCTTTTTTGTTGGTTGAATCTTGGTATATTTATTTTCCAATCAGAAAAAAAACTTAAAAAGTAATCTGAAAAGTATCCTGTCCATAAATTTTTATTTGGAGAATACTAATCATTCCTGTTTTCAAAATAAGAAAAGCAGTTTAATTGACCACATAACCATTCATGGGAGGCAAACAACATCAGACAATATCATGCAGGGATTCCCAATCATTTCATATTTCATATCCTTACTATCTGCTTTAACTCTCAATTTTTAAAGTTTTTTATATCTCTGAGTTTTTCTCTATTTCTCTTAGACCAGTATTACATTTGCTTTCATGCTCCTTGTGTTGATAAACATTTTCCCTCTTTTCTTTTCTTCTTTTCTTTTTTTCGGAGGTCCTAAAGATTGTCTTGTTACAATGTTTAACGGCAGTGGAGGTTTTTTGCATTCATCTTTGCCTTTGTGTCATTGTGAAGGTCAAAATCTGTCGGGCGGCAGCACATGTACTCCTAATAAGGCTGTCTTTCTTTTACTTCTTTCACCCTCGGGCACAGCGCATAATTCCTCATGAGTGTCTTCTGTCACAAAGAAATACCAGGACTCAAAAGTACTTGAAATGAGGGGTTTGGTGGCTTACTGGATAAAACCCCTGACCCTTTACCTCAGAGAACATGGCTTGAATTCAAACTTTCAATGTAAGTGAAAAGAGATTTATGGAGTTACTGATATTACCTGTGCAGAATGTTCTAGAGTAAGACACAAAACACCTCTAACAAAACATCTCAAGACTAAATTTAATTGAAACACCGCTTATCTCCAGAGCACACAGCAGTGGAATTTAAAATTAGGGTTGCTTTGTAATTCGGAGTTATTTATTATCAATTCTACTTTTCAAACAGAGTCTTGTCTCTGAGCCCTTGTCAATTTCTTCGGTGTCCCTAGAAAATATGAGATCTGTAATTAAAATAAAGGCCTCTATATGTTTTTAAAAGAAAATCACCATTTTAAAGACCAGTATTTGTCAAGTGTGCCACTCTTAGAGCGTTCTCCTTTATGTAAGGTGAAGAGGTGTATTCTTCACAGGAACTGGGCATCAGCCAACAAGCAATGTAAAAGTTTTTCTGTGCAAGAAGAGTCTACAATTGATTTCTTTGGTGGTTCCTGGGTTTTCTCAACTTCATCGAGGCTACACATGTGTTCTGATAGAGATGAAAAATAATTATATTACAGTATAATGCATAGTGCAACCTCTTCAGCTCTGTGAGAGAGGATCTATGCATTAGCATTTGCAGATCCTGAACATAATACAGCAAAGATGACATTTGCATATACAATCTGTAGTGCAGCCTTGAAAATAGGTCAACCCTCTCTTTGCAGGAGAATGATAACAAAGAAGTCTGGAACGATGTTGAAAGGTAGGTTAAAATGGTGATGTCATGCACTGAATTCAAAAATAAGGATTAAACACTTTTTTTCCTCTGTGATTATATTAACACTATTATACTAGTATTATATGTTGGCTACAAGTGAAGTAAATACATTCTATTACTAAGTAACTGGTGTAAAATTTCATGTGACATAATTTTAAGAATCAAGGTCTCACATACCTTAGCGCCACTTCCATGAGATTAAGCAAAATATTTTGGTCTTAAAATTTCTCACTTAAAGCTTCCTGTTTTAGCATAAAAAGAGCAAGACATAGTCATGGAAATGGAACTTCGTATTTTTTCTGCCTTTTTTTGAGGCATAAATATTATATTTATCCAGAAAATATTTAGTTAAAAATGGGAGACTCGGTAAAGAGGGTAAATAATGAAAATACAAAATGTTTTTAATGTGCAATGTTGCAAGAAACCATTGTTTTTATGGGTTAATAAATTAATAACATTAAAAAATGTATTTCAAATTGGAAGAATACATTCACTGAAAAAAAGTCACTCAGGTAAATTGAAGGTTAGTTGATGCAACTCATCCCAAATTAGAAATCTGTTGTAATCAATTCTACAGCTGTCTATTGAAAGCAACAAATATCATCCTTTGAAACATCCACTCTTTTTTACAGTTGCAAGCATAATGTTTTCTTTGTATGTATGTTTCACTAATAATGTGCCAGAGCTGGCTAACATTTTCTCAAAAATTTGCCTTCTGTGATGTTACACTACTATATGAAACAACCTTTGTGGCAGATTTTACATCATGGAAATTGGCCAAAATTTCCAATCAGTCCCTCTGCCTTCTTTGGAGAGCTGGCTATTAAATATTTATCAGCACACCATCTCTTTGACGTCAACACCTGTGTCAAATTTTTTTATCTGTCTGTTATTTTCTGAGAACTGCAGACTTTTTAGAATGAATATACTTTTTACACATTGAAATATTCTGAATAAGGTGGGGAGTGTAGATGGAGGATATATGTGTGTGTGTGTGTGTGTGTGTCTGTATGTATACACACACATAGAAGAAAATGGGTCACATGATTCTGGAACCTGAGAAGTCTCAAGATCTCTACTCAAAAAGACCTAGAGAACCAGGAAAGCCTGTGGTGTAGTTTCTGTCCAAGTTGAGGAGAGCTGATGGTGTAAGCTCTAGACCGAGGGGAGGATGTCCTAGTTCAAGCACTTGGGCGGGAGGAGTTCCCTCTTACTCATCCTTTTTGTTCCTGGATCCAGGTCCTCACTTGGTTGAAGGAGACTCGTCGACATTTAGGAGGGCCAGCTGCTTGACTGTCTACCTATTCAAATGTGAATCTCACCTGGAAACACCCTCACCAACATACCCAGAATAATATTTATAAAAATGATCATCCAATGGCTCAGTCGAGTTGACACTGAAAATTTAAGTAAGCATCAAAAGGATTTAAAACTAATAATACTTCCCTCACAATTCTGATTTGGTAATTATGAATGAATTTTCACTATGAGATGATGAATGGCTTTCCTCAGGTTCAAATGCCTTTTTCTCAGAGATCTATTTATTCTTTCCCCACAGTTTAGCTTAAATTTAGAGCCAATTAAAATAGGATGTAGTTTTCAGTATTGGCAAATATCAATGCAGACAGGTTTTCTCCTCATATGGATAAACATGAATTAGTATCTCAACCTCTTTAAGATTCATTGAAAAAAACCAACCAACCCAAATATTTATTATGAACAGACAAACAGTGAAGTTAAAAAATAGTCCATAAAATTGACAATGTGTTGTTCCAAAGCTAACCCCTTTTCTGACATTTAGATCCATAACTTTTAAAAATGATTTAATGTATTATAATTTTTGAGATTTTGATTATGTGTAAGTCATGTGTCTGAATAAGTGTCTGGATAGCAGCTGCCTCAGCACAACTAGTGTCTGTTTCCACGATGTTCCTATAGATCTTCTCAATGCATTTTTCACATGGAATAACAATGGATTGTTTTCTCATTTAAGCCATAGCTTTGAGTGAGCTTCATGCCATATTTTCCCTTTGATGTCTTATATCAAGTACAGTGCTGAAAACTACAAAGCTCTTAATTGACATTTGAAGAAAAAACAGAAAGTATGAGTTTTTAAACCTGAAAAATGATTTTTACATTAATTCAGTAGTTAACAAATTCTTTTCAAAATAACACTGCTGCTTTATCAATTAATAAGTAGTATATCTCTGCTGAAATTAAGTAATTAAGATGTGTAACATGTATAGGAAAAAAATAAGCTGCCTCATAGAATATTTTTAGTTTTTTCTTTCTTTGTGTTTGTTATAACATTGTGTTTAAGTTTATGTACACCTGAAAAATGATTTCAGTTTTATACCAAAAAACTACTTTTTACTTATGTGGTGGAATTAATTATATATTATAACTTCAAAGTATTCTGAAAGATTACTTGATTCTTAGAGAACACTGGCCCCACAGTATTTTCCCTACTCTAAATTAAGTCCAGAGTTTCCTGCACAAGGCCATTTCCCACAATAGCTGAATCATAACATTCTAGCACCGTATTTCACCACTTGAGATTCTAATTCTTACATCTTTTTAAAAAATGATTTGCTGTCCATTGTTGTGTACCAATGTTTTTTAGATTATTTCTCCCTATCTGTCTCTATGTTTTGGTGCTTTTTCATAACATCAGGCTGAATCCCAAATATTGATTCTTCCCTGAACATTTCTTTACAGATTCCTAATAGTTCTTAAGATCGATGTCAAGATGCACTGCCCAGGTTCTCCTTTCAGGATCAAGGAACCCATTTTCCCAGCTGCTGAAAATGCGCTTGCTGATAATGACCATCAAGAACTACAATGGGTCTGAGAGTTTACTCCACCAAGTTAGCCCAAGATTTCATGGATGCTAGTAGAAGACACAAGACTCCTGATTCAGAGTCAAAGGCCACTATATTACTCGGCACAATTGTAGTAATCAATATATCAGCACCATTTCCCAAAGCATGACATACAGAGTGAAATATATGTATACATGTGTTGAGTTGCATCACATAAGAGGGACCCTTAACTAAGTGAATTTGAATCTTTTCTGATAAGCATGCCCTTGGCTCTAGATAGAGGTATTATCTTTATTCTACTGAACAGTAAGCATTCCTTTGCTCCAGAAGGAGATACTATCTTTATCTTCCAAGAGTGTTCACCATAGAAACATCCTTAAAAAGATAGTCAGGAACAAACTGGAATTAGCGTGTTATTCACAAAGGTAAGCAGAAACATCAAAGACCAACAGAGTGTTGAATTGCACATGGAGGGAAATAGCTGCCTGACCAAACCTTACAGTCTTCTGCAGGGGCAGCGTGCATCCAGTGTGGTAATGTGGAAATTCAAAGACACAGCTCTCCCTCACTCCAGTTGGAGGAACTCTGCGGTGATTCCAAGAGGATTTTCTGAACCCTCAGTTGCTATTATAGCAAGTTAAACCTTTTCCCTGCCTAATCCTGATTCCATTAACCCCTAAAACATTTTTTCCCCCCAGAGAACACTCCTCCCATTAACTTCCTGCATATAAATCTCCATTTCAAAATATTTTTTCTACCTAAGATAGTTTCTCACTTTGTGGTCCATGAGCTATCCCCACTGTACTCATGCAAAGGTATGGAGCCATGGCTCCTAGAATCACAGCTAGAAGAGTGGGTTCAACTTCCCCAGAACCGATGTGTGAAGTAGAATTATTTCAGAAAAAAATTTTGTTTGTTTGTTTTAAGAATAGTTTTAGGCTTGGAAGGTACAGAGATTTTCCGTATACCTTGTGCCCACATGTGCATATTCTTCCTTAACTACTGATATCCCCACCAGAGTGATATCTGTTACAATTAAT
Source organism: Vicugna pacos (assembly GCF_048564905.1). Lineage (NCBI taxonomy): Eukaryota > Metazoa > Chordata > Mammalia > Artiodactyla > Camelidae > Vicugna > Vicugna pacos. Next base: position 93,297,910 of record NC_132987.1, read on the forward strand.
GAACCTGTATTGACACATTATTGTCACCCAAAGTCCGTAGATTAAATTAGGTTTTGCTCTTAGTGTTGTACATTCTGTGGGTTTGGGCAAATTTATAATGGCATGTATCCTTTATTATTGTATCATACAGAGTATTCACTGCCTTAAAAATCCTTTGTACTCTGTCAATTCATTCTTTCCTTTTCTACCTCTTGGCAACCACTGATATTTTTAGTGTCTCTATAATTTTGCCTATTATAGAAACTGTATAGTTGGAATCACACAGTATGTTGCCTTTTCAGATTGGCTTCTTTCATTTAGTAACATGCATTATGAGTCCTCTATGCCTTTTTATAGCTTGAACTCATTTCTTGAATAATATTCCATTATCTGGGTGTACTACAATTTCTTTATCCATTCACATACTGAAGAATATCATGGTTGCTTCCAAGTTTTGATATTTAGGAAAAAATTTGTTATAAACATCCATGTGCAGATTTTTGTGTGGACATGTTCTCAGCCCCCCTGGGTAAATACCAAGAAGCATGATTGCTGGATCTTATGGAAAGAGTATATTTGGTTTTGTAAGAAACCACCAACCAACCTGACTTCCAAAGTGTCTGTACCATTTTACACTCCCACCAGTAGAGAAAAAGAGTTTCCATTGTTCCATGTCCTCTCCAACATTTGTTGTTGTCACTGTTCTGAATTTTGGTCATTCTAATAGGTGTGTAGTGGTATCTCACTGTTGTTTTAATCTATTTAACCTAATGATGCATGATGTGGAATATCTTTTTATAGGCTTATTTGCCGTCTGTATATCTTACTAGCTGAGGCATCAAGTTCTTTGGCTCATTTTTAATCAAGTTGTTTTTTTTCCTATTGTTGTGTTAGGATGAAGTTGAATAGGAGTGGTGAAAGGGGACATTCTTGCTGTGTCCTAATTTTAGTGGGAAATTTTAGAGTGTCTTATAAAGAATGATATTAACTATTAGTTTTTGTAAATACTCTTAACAAGTTGAGAAGTTTTCACACTATTCCTTGCTTGCTGAGTCTTTATTACAAACTGTTGTTGGATTTTGTCAAATGCTTTTTTAGATTCTATTATATGATTATGTGATTATTCATCTTTACCCTGTTGATTTGGTGGGTTCCATTAATTAATTTTTGAATGTTGAACCAATCTTGCTTACCTGGGATAAAAATCCCATTTTGTCATATTCTTGTTTGCCTACTTTCTGAGGGCGAGTCATGTAATTCTTATCCTTGCTTTTCTGTAGGTGTTCCTCCCTTTTCCCTGGGTCGTTCTGGATTTTTTTTTTCCTATAGTTTGAAAATAGTATACCTAGGTAAATTTTTTTTTTTTTTTTGCATTTATACTGCTTGGTGCCTTCTGAGTTTTCTGGATCTGTGATTTCATGGCTGACATTAATTTGGGAAATTTTTAAGTCATTGTTATTTCAAATTTTTTGGTTTCTTCTCTTTCTGGTATTTCCATTATGTGTGTGTTACATGTTTTGTAGTTGTGCTACAGTTCTTGGATATTCTTTTCTTTTATTCCCCCCGTCCTAGTGGTCTTTGTTTTTTCAGTGTTGGGGGGTTTCTATTGCTATACACTCAAGTTTAGAAATTAAAATGAAGCTTTTAAAAAATCTCCTTTCAAGCCTGTAATAAAGTGGTAGATTATTGAGATATTCCACCACCACTACTTCTCCTCCCCTATGAAATATTTTTCCTTCTTAAGAAGATATTCTTGTGACTATGGATCATAAATCATGAAATTCTATAAAATAAATTCATTTTAATTTTTAGGAAAAGAAGTATAAAAGATATATTATTCTGAAGAAAAATATTTGATTTTCAAAAATAGTTATTGTTTTATAAACTCTAAAGCATTTTTATAGGAAAATCACACCTAATTATAATTATGTGATATCTCTAATGCATAGTTGATTAACTTTTGTTTATTTTACCTTCTATACTTAAATAATTCATTTCATAAGATGTTATTTTAAAGTAACTTTTCAATTAAGATCTAAAGAGGTATATATGTGTGTATATACATATTTAATAATTAATTGCTTAAAAAGATTTAACCCAAGCTTGTATATTTGTAAACTGCTTCTGAAATTTTATTAAACATACAAAGGTAAAACAGAAGATTTATTGTTTTAACTTGATTTTGACTGATAGAAAATATAAGATGTGCATATGAAAAGTGAAGGTTTTTATCTCAGTAAAGGAGCTACAAGGAAAAAATAATGAGATAAAGTGCAGAACTTTTCCACTCCACAAATTTATAGCATGTCATGTTTATCAAGTAAGAGAATATTGGAACCACCATATTTCAATGAAATCACATCTTGTATTTCATCATCAGAGGAAAATCTAGGGAGTAGGAAGTTGCTAGTAAAACTGTTTATATTTAATGACTTTACAGATAGTACTGGACACATTTCTAACTTAAAAAATGTTTTGGCTGATATTGCCAAATATCACTGTCTCCATGGCAATAGTCACTTTAAAAAATGATTTAAAATAAGAAAGGCAAAGGAGAAAGCAAGCCTCCAACATGCAAAATATAAATTGCATAAAATTTTTTGCTGATTTATTGAGGAAAAAAGAATTTGCAGATAAAAACAGTTTTCTAAAATTAGACCTAACAGAATCTTGAGCATTTTAAATTCAGTTTAATCAAATATGTGACAATTTTAACACTTGGTGTGCAGACACATGTTGTTTAAGTGTTTGTAAAATTATCTTCAAGTGTGGGAGGAGCTTTATTCATGCAGTAATTTTTAGATGAAATTCTTCATATTGCTAATCTAAAACTCCAGAGTAGTAGGCGTATTTCTTTTACTTAAAAAAGTATTTTGTCTTTTGGAAAATTGCAAATGTTGGACAGAAGAGATGTCACAAGTGGAAAAGAAAATAATTTTCTTGAAATGTAGGATTCATTACTTCCATTCTATTGGGAAAAAATGGAGAAAGACTTGCTCAGCTAGTTAGCCAGGAGTTGCAACTTTCAGCAATTACATTCAAATGAGGTGGTCAGTGCCCACTCTTGTGGTTTGTGCTCTCTTGTCCACTGAATGAAGTTTCAGGCTTGAGTGATGGTGAGGATGGAAGATTCTACAACAAACTTCCTCCAGTTAAGTGTCAGGTGAAACCCTTAAACTTGTTTTCCCATACTTTATTGAATCTCTAGGAACCTTGAGCATTTGTACATTGCACAATATGAATGAATAAAAGGAAATCTAATCCAGCAACAGCAGTACAAAATAGTAAACCGAGTTTCTTTGTGTCATTTCAGAAATCAAAAATCTGCAGCATGTATAATAATGAACAGTTAATTCCAAGAATTGTCTCTATTGGTTTCCTTTGTTTGCACTTTTCATTAAACACAAATGCACAGTCTTGGAGGTCTGAGGGTATCCCTAATTTATTAATGCTCACTAACTATTATCAGGTAAATTCCTTTCTTTTATTTCTTTGTTATTAATATTTCTACTGAAAATTAAAAATTTTGTACTGTATATATTTGTTTTATGTATCAAGATTTTATTTTTATAGCTAGATTTTAGGATGTTTATGAGAAAATTTATAATTTCTATTTATTAGGTACTGACAAGTGCTCAGCATAACATTTGGGATACAATAGATGATTAGTAAATATCTATTGGATCATTTATTTGGGTTTTATCCTGTATCCTGCATATTTTTCCAAAGTAGATAATCACTAAAGCTCAATCAGCTAGGGTTTACTCTTGTAGATTTTAAAATCTTGTTACTTAAAATGTGTATATAGTTAACCTAGCATTTCAATAATATGTACTAAAATAAACTTCCAAATCTTTGGTGTCATTTAAGGATATTAAACACTAAAATACATAATTTAAAATGTGCTTTTAAAAAAGTCTATGGGGCAAAATATACACATGTGATGTTAGATAAAGAATTATACTACTTCTGACGTCACATGATCAGAATCAAAATTACAATTTTAGTCACAGATTTTCTATTGAAAATGAGAGCTAAGTTAAATGACAATTTCACAAGCTTTATATCATTACAAATTTGCTTTAAATTAATTTATATTTTTAAATTGGCATTTGTTAAAAAATGATTTAAAAAAACAATTTAGGTGATACAAATAAACACTATTTAACACTTCATGATGGGGGCAGTCTCCTTTGAGAAAATTTCAAAATGAGGCAGAAGTCAAGAAGCTTCTTTGGGGTGAAAAAAGGGGAAAAAAATACAGGACCCTGAACTGCCTTGGGGTTTTAGGACTGGCTCAGCGAATATACTGCATCTCTGGTTAAGCAGAGCATTCAGAGGGACAGGAATGTTTTCTCAGTTTCTGTTTGCTGATGTGGCATCCAGGGAAAAGCAACTCCATCTTGTACCTAGAAATTATTTCAACATATTTGTTTAAAAGAAAGGTTCATTCTGTACCTGATTATATATTTTAAAAAGTATTTTTGAAAGTCTTTTCCTGACACAAAATGGGTACATGTAAAGTTAAGCAATACATTGCTGTGACAAATATGGAAACATTTATGAAACTATATAATTATTTAATGTTAGATATAACAATAGAACACAAATAAACCAACAATTTTTTTCAACCAAAAAAAGAACATTTCATTGAAAAAGTAACATTTATCCAAGAAATATAGAAAAAAATTTCTTTCAGAATGTGAGATTATATCTCTGCCTGATAATTGTCCTCTTCATGGTCATTAGAAAGCCTACATTAGATTTGATTTGTTTTTATTTTTTCCAGTTTTATTCTTATTTTTAAATTTTGCTAATACATTTACATTACATTTTTACTTGTGTGCTCCCTATACAATTGAAAATACACTTAGATATTCTTCTTTTTTCATTTTAAATGTATTTGTAAAACATTTCCTGTGGTTTTTCTTAATTATGCCTGATACAAAATGTTGTAATTGAGATAAATTAACATTCTTCTAATATAGAGTATATAATGAAGTTTAATAGGTATGTTATTTAAATTTTTTCTATATGTTTTCATTTTCCCTTCTATACGAATGAGAAAGATATTCAGGTTTGGAGTTAATTAGTTTGGATAATTAAGACACAATGGAATAAAATGTTAATTACATTTAACTAGTCTTAAAGTTTCAATTATTTTCCCTATGTTTCATGGTTTTGGTTTTTATGCTCCATGTTGAAACAGAGATGAATATTATTTATGGTTATTCAGCATCCCTTCACACTACCTTTTATATTCCTTCCCTTCAGCAGGACAAGTATATTAAACACATGTGATAGCCCCCTATGATGTTAACGGTAATCTAAGTTAAATTCGGTTCTGAAAATAAGAAGCACTCATGTGAATTATGAAAAGTGAGAGTGGCGTTAGAGACTGCCTTTCTGTGACTGTGGAAGAGGGAGTGAAAGATCTCAAGATTTAGTTGTTTGCGGCCACCAGACTCCATATTCCAGGACCTGGTTTCCAACTTTATGGCTATCAGGCAGCTGAAGGTGAAAGAAGTGGTTGAAAAAGTAATGATAGATGCTTTCTGACCTTTGGAATTCAGCTACAGTTGATTTATCTAGAAATGAATAGTCACACATTACTTTACAGATTTCCATTCCTAAGGATGTCCTCAGTGCCTAGGCTTGGCCCACATTCCTGGTCACACAGTCTTCACTATAAACAGCTCCCACAGCAGTAGCTGATTCCTCCAGGGCCAGAAGGAAAACAAGAGAGATTGCAGGGTGAGGATGCTTTAAATTTAATTTTCCCTAAGCTTCTTATTTTTAGGTGAAATATTTTTACTCTTATATGTTATGAGTAATTCTGTTTGATAAAGATCCTTCAAACACATTCAGATATAATAACGAAAACACTAATGAAATAAAATTCTACCTGTGTATTCACTGACAATGCAGACATATATCAATATTTTAAATATTTTCTCCTAAATCCTGAAATTTATATCTTTCATATAAAAATTACTTCACAAATACTTATTAGATAAAAATCATTCAGTTATTCTCTATTTCATGTGTGCTATTTTATTTAATTCTTATGGCTACCCTAGGATTTTAGGTCTTTTTTATTTTTTATTTTTTCATTTAGAACACATTAGAAAACAGACTCAAGGTGCTGATTAAATTACATCAGAACAAAGCTCTTGGTAAGTGAAAGATCTTGGATTTAAATTCACATGCTGCTTTCTGTGGTTTATTCTTGTAATGACTCTGTGACAGTTCTCTTCTTTCTCAATAAATATTTAAACAATTATTTTTTATCAAAAATTCTTTTATTGAATAAATATTTGCTTAGGCCTTGTCTAACAATTCTTGCAATTTCTCTTGCTTCGACTTGCCTCAAAACCAGGAATGGTGTTTAAACATTACTTTAAATTCTACTCTACCCCACCACACACCGAATAACAACACATCTTTCCCATTATTGTTGCCACCACAATAAGGAGCAGAAATGCTGAATTCTGGACATGTGTTTTGTTAACAGAATCATTGATGTATGAGCCTTTTCTTGGTGTTCAACACTCTATCAACCTTATTGAGTATATCCAGTGGCTAGGCTCTGCTATTCTCTTTTGCCAGAAGAAAAACAAGTATCAATTTTCAATAATGGGCAGAACAACTAAAGGGGATGAGAAAAATTCCTAACACCAGAAGCTCAAGTACTGTGCACTGACACAGCAATATGGCGTCTAAGTACAGATTATCGTATCTTTTCCCACAGTGCTGAAATGTCCTGAAAACCTTGCCTTTCAGTTTTCTTTTCCTAACAGTTTATTCTCTTTGACACCAGAAATCCATTTCCAAATTTATGACAGGTAAACTCAATAGTAAAATTCAAAGTTGACATGGGTATTATTATTGCCCTTTGTTGAATTTGGGAGAAGATGAGCTTTCTGATACAACTTCTTATCCATACTGGAAAATAGTTCTCAGTTGATGAGCAAACAGAGAGAAATGCTAGTATAAGATAAATGTTTATAAAACCTAAGGCAAAGACTTTGAGATAGTCAAGCTATATTAATTAATGAGGAAATATTTTTGCTATCACTAATTGAAAAAATTCCTTTTCTCTTTTCTTCTCCTCCTGAATATATTCTTTGACAGACTGATAAAGATATTTGTTTGCATATGCAAATATAAAGTTTGAATATTTTATTTTTAGAACACAGAAAAATTTTTTCCAAACCACTATTACATTTATTCTGACTAGAAGAGCACATGTTCTTTGAAAGAAAAATAAATTATTAGCTATATTTTTTAAATATGATGCTTATTATTTAAAATGTGACAGGCACATTGATTCATGTAAAGCACAGAAGATTCTTACAGCAGTTATAAATAGTTTTCCTTTCCCCAAAAGCACCTATGCATGCAAACATAATTTTCACTCAATAATTGTATTTAGTAAAAGTTAGTAGTTTAGAATATGTACTATGGGAGAAGGAAATAGAATATGTATTATATTTCAGAAACATTACAAAGTGTTTTGTAAATTGTATCTGTAAATATATATTTCAGTAAACAACAAATATTCTTTATGGGTACCAATCAATATTTATTCAAAAATAAATACCTAAGCCTCAATTTTTATTGTTGTTGTTGTTTACATTTTAGTTTCACATTAGTCCTATATGAGGTATCCTCTTACCTTAGCCAAATCTTTTTTGTTTAACTAAATGCCACAGATGTTTTTTTAGTAAGCATGTGCATATGAAAAATGAATTGTTCATAGTGTAGTTACTTGCAATACAAACAGCTATTTATAAATATGTTTGATCACAGTCCTCTTTATATTGAAGGAAATATTGCAACCGTTTAGCATCGCTAGTGTTTGGATACAAAAGATTCCCTATATTATTCATTCTGGTAATATTCTTAAGCAAGCTGGAACTGTTGACGAAGATGGAAATTGGATGATAAATATAATGGTCACTTTAGAAGCATGTTCAAATCTATCTTCTTGCTGTCCTAATGAATATGGAAGTCTGCCCAGTGTGATTGGACTAAAAGGTCAGAGGCTTTGTAAAGTACAAATCTTCTTGCACGGGCACTAGCAGCAACTAGAATATAGATTGGAAAAAAAATACAACAATAAAACACTGTGTATATGTATGTATATGTGTATGTATGTGCTTGTGGTCTGTATACACATACGTTTATATGAACAATTCAAAATAGTTAATAAAATATTGCAATATCATGTTCAAAACTAAACATGAGCTGCCTCTATGCATTATCTTTCACTATACAGAACATAAGAATTGTAAGTTAGATGGCTGTGTTACATGTAGGAATTGTTAGTTTGTAATAAGCTCTTAGATTTTACAAAAGCTTGCATTGTCATTATGTAAGCCATTCTTTTGAATTAAAGTACTTACAAAGTATTTATCCATTAAACACAAACAGGAGAAATGATCTGCTCCAAATTATTTTGATGCCTCCCCTAAAAAGTACTAGTACTGGATAAACAAATTTGTTTAAAAAAAAAAACAACTCACCAAGTTAAAAATGAGGGATTGGTAGTTAAACCCTTTTTCAGCCTATGGGCCATGCTAAGCTATAGAAAATTAAGAACTATATATATAAATAAAATTTCCCAAAAGAATTTGACTTATTATTTAACTGTTTCTTCACTAATATGTAAGGAAAACAAACAAAAATGAAAAGAAATGTTAAATTTGAAAACCACAAGTTTATTCTAAATTTTATGATTCAGGAAAAAAATCATTCACTGAGAATTCAACAAGACAAATTAGCTATGCTGTTTTATTTAGTTTTAGTTCATTACTCTACTACATTAATTCTTTAAGAAGCTTGCATCTTAATTTCCTTGATGCTATTTACATTAAGAAAATGAGTAGGTGTTTAATGAAAAGAAGACAAATCAGTGTTAAATAGTAATTATCTAATTACTAGAGTAAGAGCACTTGATAGTTGTTTTCTGTGTATAGTGTTGAATGGAAATAACAGTTTAAATGACAAACAAAACTGGATCTTCAACATTAGAATAATACAAAAGGAATCTCTGTAAAATAATAGTCTAATATTTTATAATTAAGTATGGAATAGACAGCATATCCAGAAAATAATCTTGATCCATGATATCCAGTCACTATATATTACTTTTAATTTTATTTAAAAGTAGTTTTTAAACAAAATGATTATTCAGTCCCCATTTTTTATCCCAAATCCTTTTAACATATAATATTCTGGAGAGCTGCATATCTGCAACTAAAAAAAATCAGATATAAATCTATATTTAAATAATGAAAAAAACTATTAAACTATATAAGACATGAAAAAGAAGACAATCCAGCCCCTCAGACTTTAATTTTATTCATTAAGTGGTTGTTTATGACTATTGAATGCATGTATGGCATTTCCATTCAACATCATTTTTATATGTAACTACTAAAACTTGTTCCCAAAGTATTAAGTGTGAATACAAGCTTCCAGCATCTCTTTCAAACATTTGGCAAAATGGATAAAAACTAACATGCATAAGGGGGAAATATCACACATGCATCAGCCCTGAAATGATGGGTGGAAGCCAAACTCATGACATAAACTTTGAAGAACTCTCACCAGGAAAAAAAAAGAAAAAAATTAGATGAAATTTGGTTGAAGGAAGCATTCCAGTGAAGGCAGCAGAAAATATCCTGGCAAAACCTTCACAAAAACCCTTAATTTAGAGGGAAAGGAGTTGGAAGCTAAGTTAGCCCATGAAACAGAAAGGAACCCAGTCAAGAAGAGTCATTTTTGTCTCAATGATCAACTTCATTACTGGTGGCAGAAAAAAAAATTGGGAGAGCTGATAGAGACACATCAAAAATGGAGGCTATACAGTGCTCTTCTCCCTTAAAATCTTACTTATAGAGCAGATTTTACATTAATACATTTGCACAGAGGGTGAAATGGGTCATGTGTACAATAATACCTTCTAAAATTGATCAACCAAAGTAGAATTGAACCTTGGGAATACTGGTAAAAAAAAAATATATATATATATATATATATATATAAAAGCTTTCAATCTGTTAGTGTAGAGATTTTCTTTTAACATTTCACACCAGAGTATACCCTAATTTTATATGACATCTTGTCCATCTTAAAAAGAGCAAATGTTCAGTTCAAACATACATAGAGAGTAGTTCAAATAATAGTTTCATTTATTTTATGGTTATATTATAAATTATGTTTTTGTTATTTAAATTCAATAGTTCAATTAAAGAATAACTTTACATGCCCTGTAAGGGAGAAATCTAACAGCATGAAGATTTTTTTTTATTAAGAAAGAAAATGAATGGCATATTAAGATTACCACTAGTGGAAACTATAACAATAAAAGGTGATGCTTCAAATCAATAAGTGAAAGGATGTGTTTTGCAATAAATGATTTAGGAAAAATTGACTTATTAAAATGGGAAATAGAATGGTTGATTTCCTAAACTTAATAATATCAAAGTATATTCCAAATGTATTTAACATATAATTATCAAAGAATCCCAAAAATATCAAATACAAGGTAAATGTGCATAATTTAGTTTGAGTGAAATTTTTCTAAGAAAAATATCACAGGCAAAATATTTAAAGGAAAATATTGATCTTCTACTGTAACAAAGTAATAAATCCAGTTGTCAATAAAAATAATAAAATTTAAATATAAACTAAGATATTCTGAGCCCATAGAAACAAGTATGATTTGATTGACTTGAGTAAGTGTCATAAATGGTAAATTTGCAAAACATATAGTACAATTGATTAGTTTGAAATCAATGAATCAACCTCATTATTTGAATCAAATAATATAATAGATCGTTTTGATTTTAAAACAATGTTTGATGGTGCAAATACTTTACATATATTAATTCTTTCATTCTTGTTGTGCAAATGGGGAAACCAAAACACAAGGACTTCAATTCTATATATTTAAACAATGGAACAACGAAATGGAGCAGAATATTATAGATTCTGGCAAGACATCCCTTCTTCTACAAAAAAAAAAAAAGAGCTATTTTTATGTGAAAGATAAATCTGGACGTGGGATGCCCTGCAAACCTGTTCCAGAACATTTATTCACAGTCCTCTTCTCTTCATATCTTTGGATTTCTTCATCTCTAATTCAATTTCACAGTTTCCCACTTGTTTCTTCCAAAAATAAAAAAGAATAAAATGGTCTTATTTACCCTGAAATACAAATATTCTTTATTCTATCCCTGATGAAAATAACACTAATGTTTCTTTCTGAATACACGAACCAGATTTATTTTTATCAAAACCATTTTTTATTGAATTCTGGAGAAGTTAGTAGCTCCTTCTGTAAAACTTAGGGGATCTGGTAAGATAATTTTCTAAACATTAAAATAGTAAATGCTCTTTTGGAAAGTCAAAACCCAGTGTGAAAACACTGGAAATAAACAGTGGTAAAAAAGGGAAACTAAACAACAGAAGATCATAATGCTCTTCCAACTTTGTAAGTTTAGGGTGAGCATGTAAGTCAACCAGAGCATATAGAAATAAAGAGTTGTTTGCTGGAATCTCTGATAAATTTGCTTGATACCTGAGCCTCTTTCTCTTTACAGCACATTCTATAGCTTGCTTAGATCAAAATCTGTTTTATAAACATCTCCCTACCTAGTGTGTTCAGTAGTTGTAGTATTTTACTGTTGAGTCACTGTTTGCGCATACGTGAAAGATACTACAGTTGACCACTATTGCTCTAAACTGTAAATTAGCTTTGAAATGTTTGCTCTGGAGTGTGTCCCTCAAACTGGGAAGTATTTCACCAATATTGTGAATTAGTGTATAATATCTTTTGGAATGTTTTCATTTAAAAGTTATTTCTTTTCCTCCCATATTTATGCAATGATACAAATTGAGTTCATAGTGAAAATTAATGTCGTGTTCTCTGATCTTCCATGATCTGTAATCTAGGGATGTTAGAAATTTACCTGGAGGAAGTGACAGTAATAAGAAAAAATGTTTAATGTAAATGAATGAAAACAATAACCCAAACACATTTGATTTCATTTGTAATTATGCTTTATGTCCTTATTAGTGGAAAAGACATTGAAACATTATCATTAAAAGGAAAAATAAATACTCCCATCTGTTCTTTCTCACAGCAAGTATCGTGATCTTGCACATGGTAGGGGGAGCCAGATTTATGTGTGGGGCACATATTAGCTTCAATATCCCAGGTTATTTCAATACTCACATCTCATTTTAAATTATAAGGATAAAGTAGAACATCAAGCTTTTTAACTTACAAACAGAAAATTTAGGGACTTGGATTTTTTACCTCTAACTCCAAATAATAGCAAAAAGTCTGTTAATATTAAAGAGATGGCCCTTTATGTTTAACTCATAAACTATCTCTCATTAGAAAAATGAAATAATTTTGACAGCCAAACACAGTTTTTACAATAAGAAAAGTTAGACATTATTGTTTAATTTGCATAAGTCTTTCTACTTTGCTGATGTCAATCTAAAAAACAAGAGTGCAGTTCAAAAGGCTAGGCATTATTTGGGATCACAGAATTGCAATTCAGAATACACAGATTTAGGTAGAAAACAAATAGTGTCTCAATAATAGCAGAAGGGGCTCAGAGTTTTGTGGGAAAAAGAGAGGAAGTTGAGGTAAGTTGTTTTTTTTTAGAAGAGTTAATTGCTGCAAGATGAGGTAATCCATCAGGCGAAGTGTCCATTGATAAAAGATGAGGTAAAGCCAGATTTGTATTTCCCTGATTGGCTGGGTGAAGTGGTCACTAGGTATGAATTCATTTATTAGTCCTTTCAGTAAGATGTTCTCGTTTCCTTACTGACTTCTTGGAATGTAGGTGGTTTGGTCCAGTTTGGAGAAGGACATTCAAGGCAGTTCCTCTGGAATGGCTGCTCCAGCGGTTTTATTTGGCTCCACTCACACCAAAAGGGGAGGCCCTTGGTTCTTGTCTCACCCAAAAGAGGAGAATTCAGGTGAGAGACAAAAGCCTTGTGTAGTTAAAGATTTTAAAGATTTTATTAGCAAAGCAAAAGTACAATTCCAAGAGCAGAAGGCAGAGATGATTGAAGAGAGGATGGCAGCCCTGGTCTTTGTTTGCCCCTTTTCTTGTACCCTTGTTTAGCAGTGGTCTCATGATTGATTGACAGCTCTTGCCCCTGGAGCGCTTAGTCATGATCGTCCCCTTTTGTACATGTTCTTACCTATGATGTACACAGAAAAACTCATGGTGGAGGGCCCTAAACCACAATGCTAATTATATTACAATGAGCATTGGGTCATGTCGGGTTAGATCCTTGTCACTGCCCTAGTCTCACCCATCCGGTTCCAACCAGTTTCTTGCTGACATTCAATTAGAGGAAGTAAAGCCCCTTATGCTGAAGGTGGGATAATGCTATCTTCTAAACCATCCTCCATCTCCTCCACCTTGTCAGACTGGTGCCCCCACTTCTCTAACTGCCTAACAATGTCACCTTTTCACATTTGAATGTATCTTTTCTTCCCTAATTCATTTAAATTCTAGATAAATGAAGATAAAATTTTAATAAGCTTCTAGCTGTATCTGCTTTGGATTTTATTTAATTCTTAGAGGCACTGAAAACACATCTTACAAGGGAAACAGTGAGAATAAAATTCTCATTAATTTCTGCACATTTTCATAAGGAAGCAAAGGTGATTCTCAAAAGAATGTATTATTTCTTTATTGCACCCAAGGCTTGTAAATAATTGTGGAATAACACTGAAGGTAACTTTGTCCTAGATTGTTGTGGCTTGATTTGTACTATATTGTTAACATTGTTGTTAATTTATAGATTTGTTAGGAATAGATTAATATTTCTACTTATGTGGCAATAGTATCACAGGAATGTAAATACCCAAATGTACCATAATCTGTGGCAGAATAATCCCAACAATGGATTTGAGTTGAAAAGGAGCCTCAACAACTTCTTCCCAATTTTAGCAGCTCCCCTTACACTCTTTTTTTTTTTTAACTAAAGTGTAGTTGATTTACAATAATATATTAGTTTTAGGAATGCAAAATATTGACTCAGTATTTAAAATTATTACAAAATAATAATGGCTCTATTTCCCCACGCTGTACAATATATCCTTATTGCTTTTTTATTTTATACATAATAGTTTGTATCTTTTAATCCCATATCCCTATCTCATCCTCCCCCCTTCTTTTTCCCACTAGTGTCCACTAGTTCTCTGTATCTGTGAGTCTGTTTCTGTCTTGTTATACACATTCATTTGTTTTATTTTTTAGAGCCCACATATACGTAATAACATAGATTCTTGATAAGAGCCATTGACAATAGCTCTCAATAGTTCATAAAATGCTCGGCAAACTCAGGTAACACCCTTTTCCTAATTTGCAACTTGATTACTTCCTCTAACTTCTACTTTAAAAAAGTTGTCAACCACCCCAAATATTTTTTTCCTTAAGTTATGCATTATAGTCAAGGCAAAGTCTTTTGACATTTACAGATGCAAAGGGTATTCTGAATATAATCACATGGATTCATTAAAAGGACAGTTTTAATTTTCCTATATTTATATGTGTTTTATTTTCACTGTCAATTGAGAAAAAATAGTCACAGTTACCTCAGTAAAAACTATGTAATTAATGTAGTATTTTTATTGCCAGAAGAAGCAGATATCATCATAAATTGACAGACTTTTAAAATAATTTTATGTAGTGCATGAATCTAGCCAACAGAAAATTAACAAACAGGCAAAAATGCTATTCATAAGATTTACTATATTTTCATGATTTTAAGAAGCTATAGTTTATAAGGAATATCATTGATTTGATAACAATTTTTATTAGCCTTATTAACACAAGGTTTGAAGATGGTAATGCTAACACAGAAAGCGATTTTAATTAAACACATTGATTGCACAATGCCTTCCAATTCTTGAGAAATTAATAATTGAAAAAACATATATGTATGTGAGAGGAAATATATTATTTCAAACTCAAAGTACAGGCTCAGCATAACAGTTCTAAAAAAAATCATCTGTCATTAAAAGAAACATTGAAGTAGATATTTGTAATGAATATGAGAACACAATGAAGAAGTGATAATAAAGATAAATTAATAATAAACTTATTTCCCCTTAGCAGAGAGTGTTTCATTTTTATGATTAATATTCATTGTTACTAATAATTAACAGTACATACTATTCTAAATGTGGCCTAGTCATTGATCAAGGCAAAGAATGTGAATTGTAAAGCTGGACTTTCAGCTCTACACAGTTTGATGCAAGTACTTGAGGAAGTCATTTTCATTTTCTCATCCTTAGTCTCCAGGTCTCCAAAATCAGTATAACATTACCTGTACAATCTATCTGAGGTTGTTGTTAATGTTAAATAATAAATGACAAACATGCTTTGCAATGTAAAATCTTTATCCAAACAATGCTTTATGCTATCACTATACCATTAACAAAAGAAATAATAATACACACTTCATCAAGTTATTCAAACATAAAAAGGAGGCAATGCTTGTGAAATTTCTAGCATGACTCACATAATAAATATTCCATGAATGAAAGTGACTCTTTTGCCCCTTTCCTGTTTGTCCTTTTCTATTTCCTTCTAACCTTGAAAGAATCTATTAACATGTTGATTGTTTTCCTAGATAAAAAAGATGTAAGAGTAGAGTTAAGTAGTTAAAGAATGACTAACTGTCTACCCACAACAGCCCTATCAGCAATCCTGCAGGCAGATAACGCAGGCAATATAACATCGGAAGAGAGAGTAAGCCAGCCTGCATGCAATGGAGAATGACGCAGAATCGAACTTCCTGACTCAACGATTCACTAAGATTCTCCCCCTCCCCACCTTTTCCCTTAAAAACTATCATGGTTGAGCAAAATCTTCAGAGTTGGTCTCAGGACATGAGTCTACCTTCTTCCTAGACTTCTGGCTTTTCTGATTAAAGCATCTTTCCATTCTACTGATACTTGCCTCTTGATTATTGGCTTCTAAGCAGCAAGCAGACGAATCTGAATTTGGTAACATAAGTTTCCTAAAGCACATATGTTTGTGTATTTGTTGTGATTTTATGTACTGAAAACCTTTATATATTGTACTATTTGATGTGTAAATACATTTCTAGATAAAAGCAATATTTTATTATCCCTTTTAAAAAAGCATTTTGCAGTGCCTTAGTATTTAATTGCTTAGTTTTTTAGTTACCATATTGACCATGTGCCCTTCATTTTGCAAACAAATCAATTATAAAATTCTCAAGTAATGTATTAACTTTGTATAAACAAAATACCATTTACTTAATATTTGTAAAGTTGGCATAATTCTTGAGTTTTGAATGAATAACTTCAAATTTTAGCACAAATATTTTTAAGTTTCAGGCTGCTAGAGGACATTTTAAAAACTGCTATATTCTAAATTGCAATTAATTTTTCTACCCCTTTGAGCACATTTAAGTCTGAATTTGTTACTTTAATTAAACTGAATAATTCAAATATTAAATGAAACTCTGTAACCTCAACTAATTGAAAAATGAGTGGGCTGATTACTGAATCTGATGACAGACTTGAAAGTGTATAGTTCCTGTTAAATTCATATTTATTTCTAAACATCCTTAAAAATTACATTCTTATGAACCTGAATTAAAAGGACAATTCTGACTTTTGGGTAAGTGTGTGTGCATGTCTGTGTGTGTTAAAGTTAGACCATTCTATTAGGTTTTCTGCTTGATATTCATCACTTTCATGGATCCTCAATAAAAATGCTCCTCAGATAAACTCCACCCTTCTTGATCAAAATGTATAAGTTTCAGTCTTGAAAAGCATCATTGATTAAAATATGATTTTAATAGTAAAGTTGAATTTGATTAAGTTAAGATTTTCATGTTTGAAAAATCTTAACTGAATTGATAAATGTATATGGTGGATGGAAATGTCAGGAAAATATCTCTGTTGCTTTTGTTTTTAATTTCAGTGGTATTCAAATAGCTTGCCTAAATATGAACATGGCTGATTGAGAAACTGTTGTCTAAAGTATATATATATATATATATATAGAGAGAGAGAGAGAGAGAGAGAGAGAGAGATGGGTAATTATTATGGTTCTGTTACCCTAAAAGGTAAAGACCCTGATTCTTTTCATACCTTACAGTTGGGAGATGGTGGGTTGTGTAGCTAAAAATTTTAAAAGATTTATTTAAAAGGAAAGGAAAAGTACACCCCCAATAATGGGAGGCAGGCTGGTCCAAGGGAGGAAAAGTGGCGGCTTGTGTCGCCCCTTTCTCTTATACCCTTGCTTTGAGGTGGTCTTTTGATTGACTGACGGCTCTTGTCCCTGGAATGCTTAGTCATGTTTGGCCCCTTTGTGAATGTCCTTACCCATGGTGTATACAGAAAAAAAAAACTATGTGGGCGGTGGCTAAACTGAAATGTTAATTCTAATAAAATGAACATTGTGTCTGTTTAAGTCCTTTCTGCTACTGCGCAGTCATGGCTGTTGGGTTTTAACCAGTTTTTTTGTTGGCACTCATTTAGAAGAAGTCAGGTCCCTTCATGCTGGAGGCGGGCATAACACCATCTTCCAGACCATCCTCCCTCTCCTCCACCTATCTGTCTGGCACCCCCACTTATCTAACTACCTAACAGTTCCAGTAATATGAAAATATTAAATAATGCAAAGCATTTGTCTTTTAACCTTCTTAATAAGAAAATCAATACATGTTAATTATTTACAATTTCATCAACCTTAACAACAATATAATTAAAGTTCTGATCCTCACAGTGAAATAAAAAAGTTGTTAGATTTCTTTTTTCAATTTAGTAAATGGCCTAGTAAATCTTGTTCTCCATAAAAGGAGACTTTACCTTAGATTTCTTTTTTATTGCCTTTAACCAGAAATATATCACCTTAGCTAGTTCTATTTCCTTGTTCCTTTGTTAGAGCTAAATGATTTGTTTTACTATAAACTCATATGTAAATGACCAAATACATTCCAAAAATAGCTGAGAATTTTTAAGTTCCTTTTTGTTCCCTTATGTTTTTAATTTCATGTTACTAATTAGATCAGAGGGAAAAAATATCAATGTACTAAGCCTATATGTAGAACTACTATAGGTCTTATAAAGTTCAGTTATTTTACTACTTTTACATTTTGATGATTCAAATCTAAATATAAATGCAAGCCAGCTGTTCCTGAGTATTGATTTTTGAGTACTGGATGTATTTCTCTGTGCATACCAGAGTTGCCTTGTAATCACCAGAACCATTCACCCAAGGTCTTACGAGGTTTTCTTAGTTATTGGTACAATATTAATGGGTAGTCAAATGTCAGTTCTTCCTTTTGGTCCCATAATCAATGAAAGCCATTCAGTCCTTAATAGTAATCTGGCAACTATTTTTCATGCTCTACTGAAAAAGAAAACAGAAAAATTAAATGACCTGAATAAAGTTCATACGCTCTATTAATCTGAGTCTTTAATAAAGCAGTTGGATAGGAGATTATTGAAGACACCTTTAAACAATGGAAAGATACGTTTTTATCCAGATTAATGAAATCCCTTAATTAGCACCTCAATGTTAGTTTTTAAAATTTTATTTAGCACTTTGCAAAAATTTTCACATTTTCTTAACTAGAAAATCTTGACTCTATCTTGATATAGATAAAAATAGATATTATTGGCATAGAGATTAGGAAACTAAGAAGATATGCTTAAGATTAGTAAATAGTGTCTAACAGGGGAAAAGTCATTTTGTTTCCAGACCTAAAATTGAAAGTTTTCTGACTTATGCACATGACAATCAAAATTCTCCCCAATGCATTAATAATATACAGAGCTTTTCATTGTTACACTAAGACATGATATGAATTATTAGTAATGCCTACAGGTATGATATATACAAAGAGACAGGATCTCATCTTACGGAATTATTTTTGTGTGAACACCTATCCAGTCTCTGGTCTCTAGCTTTTCACATGTAAAAAAAAAAATCAACATTGTGAGTAAAATTAGACATATATTATGAGTCTGTTATATCCTCAGCCATACTTAATGAAGTTATAGTTTCACTGAGTGGGTATGTATTAATTTCCAGTGTAAGAAACTCCTCTAAAGCAAAGAGTACAGTTTTCACTCTTCTGCATCCTTCCCCCTTTAAAATAATTGAAAGCAATGTAAATTTATATTTAGGAGGTTTGTTGATTAGTACTGAACTACATCAAGGAAAATCAGTTGGATGATATCAGTGTCTAGTGGAATACAATTATGTTAAATTCATGTAACCATCTATAATATACAGAAAACTTTGTAAAGTATAAGATCTTTCTTTAAGGAACTATCTTTCTGGTCTGTGTGGTGAAACACAGGTACATTCTGCTTCTCCATGTTTTCTCTTAGTAAATCTATCATCTTCCTATTAGCAATTTCCTTAATCATTGAACAATTAAGTTGCTTGATTTACAACTCTGCTTAGATTCTGTCTTCATGAAATTTCATCTCAGCTACTTTCATTGAACTTTCCAATATATGCATTACAAGTTTATACATATAGTCTTGGTCTGCTTGTACAGTGAACTAATAGATTTAGCCATATTTTGTTGGATTTTTTAGGATACCAGAATATTAGTTGTTCCTACCATGAAGGAGAAATCAATTATTTCATTAATCTTTCCTCTTCAGTTTCTGGAAATGGGTTGCAATATTACAAAAAAGAAATAGCAAAGCATTGTGATGGTATATGTTGAAATAGCAATGATTAAAGGATTAAAGCACTTTGCTTTTTCAAATGATGTAATTCATTTTATATATCTATTTAAATTTTTTTCATATTTTAGAGTCAACCAATATACCTTTTGGAATTTTTTTTACTTTTGTTCTACATAATAGTTATCAATCAGACAGTGATCATTTACACTGGCTGAGAGTCTGAGAAGTCTCCAGAGATGAAATCTTAATGTCATTGGGTTTGCATATTTTAATCACCTACAAGTTAAATTCTGACTGTGATAAAACACAATGAGTGCCTGTTTTTGTGAACAAAAATGACTGAGTTCACCATGTGAACAGCACTAAAGTCAAAGCAACAAATTAGAGAGAAAACTGCTTTGAAGGAGTTTAAAATATAAGAGAAAGTTGACATTTGAAGGTAAAATTCAATGTTATTTATAACCATTTTAGTTTGACTTGACTAAAAGCTAGTGATGTAAAGTTTATTTCATAAAATCTTTCTTTGAAGGTTTATGAAAACAATATTAGAAATGCAAAGTTCCAACAGCCCTAAAAATAAGAATTTTATCTATCTATCTGCTTGTCAATATGTGCACTCACTGGGGGGAAATCAGTATGCAATTTTTGACAATTTATGCATTTCTTCTTGTGAAGAGTACCTCACAGAAAGGATAAACTTTGAGAAAGAAAACATCCTTCTAACTCCTTTCCAAGTAATTGGGAACATTTCACTCTCAAATTTGGCAATATCTTTTTACTTAAGCAAATTCTTAAGCTATATTTCAGTCTATTCAATGAATATTATAGCAAAAGTCATTTTAAAAAAAGTTCCATTTGTGAAGAGATACAGTCTGAGAAATGTTGGGTCTAGAAGAGCCATGGATAGAACTTACTGGCTAAAACAATTTATTCAGATTTCCTCACAAAGTATTGTTTGACATATTCTCAGCATATCCTCATAAATATATTAACAGATAATGTGAAATAACATTAATTCACATTATCTGTTAAGTAGAAGCTATACATAGCAATAACTCTGATTTAAAAGCAACGAAGTCCCTAGTAGCAATCAGGAACCGAGAAAATAAAAACAAGAGCAATCTAAATTTCATGTGCTTCCCATTTACAAAAATATGGAGTATTTAGTCATCTTCTCATTTAAGAATGAATAAACAGTAAAAAATAAACAGTAAAATAATTGCCATAAAGCAACTATAAAGGTATTCCATAACACAAGAAAACAAAAAGCATAATACTGAGGATGCAAAGAAAAATATGCTTTAAATAATCTACAAGACATGGAAGTTAATTTTAGAAAGAACTACTCTATGATCAAAATAATAAAATAATGCCATTTGCAGCAACATGGATGGACCTAGAGAAGATTATTCTAAATGAAGTAAGCCAGAAAGAGAAAGAAAAGTACCATATGATATCACTTATATGTGGAATCTAAAAAAAAGAAAAAAGAGGACGCTAATGAACTCATCTACAAAACAGAAACTGACTTGCAGACATAGTAAACAATCTTATGGTTACCAGGGGAAAGGGAGTGGGAAGGGATAAATCTGGGAGTTTGAGATTTGCAAATGTTAGTCACTATATATAAAAATAGATTAAAAAAACAAAGTTCTTCTGTATAGCGCAGGGAACTATATTCTATATCTTATAATACTCTTTAATGAAAAAGAATATGAAAATGAATATATGTATGTATATGCATTACTAGGACATTGTGCTGTACACCAGAAATTGACACATTGTAACTGACTATACTTCAATTAAAAAACAACAACAACAAAACTAATATTGTGGGGACTTTCCAATTAAAAATATATATTTAAGATTAACAGATACTCACTTTTTAAAAAGACATAAAATATAACTCAAAGAAACAACAAGAAGAAAAGAGCTAGTGGAGATTATAATTTTCCTGGACCAAAAAAAAAAAAAAAAACCACTAAGTAGACATAAAAAAAAGGCCCATCACGTTTCAGGTAAAACTTGACCAAAGATTTACCTCTATCTATACAAAAATGAAATTTTTAATTTTAGATTTAAAGAATAAATTTTGTACCCATTGGGGAGATACAAAAAGTATCAGTCTATACACAAAATAGCCAATAAATATTCTTTACTTCTTGCCTTTAATTATTATTTCATTACACATAAGAGGAATTAAACCCCAGAGATTAGTAATTTACCCACAGTCATTAGGCAGGCAAATGACAGGGCTGAGTTTCAAATTCATTCAGTCGGACTCCAGAAATATGTTTTGAACCAGAACCTCAAATCTATTTATTTATAAAGATGCTCTGACATATCACTGTACGAATAACAGAAGCTCTTATTTTTGTATGACTCTTTGAAGGTCATGGCTAGTGTCATAGCACAACTTAGGAGCCTCAAGTATATAATGGAGAAGCAGCTGGGATTTTAGTTGAATGACAAGGTAACTTCTCCCTCATTTTAATGGCATTGCCCCATAAGTTCTTTATTCATACTCATTCTTTATACCATAAGTAGTGCTTGTTTCCTGTTTCAGTAATAAACCAAATCTCAAGCAACTCAAGTCTGATGGTTATTTGTGCCAGTTTGTAAATTCAAACACTCCATGATTGAGTCCAGATGACCCCCTTGTAATTTATTTCAACTTCATTTGTGACCAGCTCCACTTTGTGTGAAGTCTGTTTTAAATAAAAATTAATGGGATTTGTGCTCATTAGCCTATAATTTTATTACAGAGACTCCCACCATTGAAAAAATAACTTGAGAAGTGTACCAAGCAGCCTATCTCCAAAACTAATAATTTGCCTAAGACCCAATCCTGTAAGTCCAACTGTCTACCAGAACTTCCTATTTGGATGGCCCAACTTAACTAAGTCAGGCCCATATTCAAAATTATACTAAGCATTTCTATTTCTTTCCTCCCACCACTCCATTATTTTGGTTTTTTGAAACATTCATTTATTTATTTAATTTTTTGTTCCCGCAACATTTGAAACATTAGGCACTTAAAATTCTCTTTCATCTTTGATCACAGAATCATAGAATTTTATAAAATTCAGGGACTATAAAGATAATCTAGTCCAAAATGAAGTCCAGGGAAATCAAGCTTTTAAGTATCTAATTAATTATTAATTTTACAATATCTGCATTAATAAGGTATTTTATATTTTCTTCTCCCAGTCTATACCTGCTGCCACTGTCATAAAACCATCACTTTATTTCTCACATAGAACTTCCATTCTCTAACTTTTAGATTATTAATATACAGGCATCCACTGTGTCCATCTTCTTAATAATGTTGTTTAAATCTTCACTGTTTTTATTAATCTTTTTGCTTGATATATTGACTTTAGACATCACTTTTTAGTCCAATATTCTAAAATTAATATGTATGATTATTATTTTTTTCTGGTAATTCTGACAATTATTGTTTCACATATGTTTAGACTATTTTGCTAGGTGCATTTAGGTTCAGTTCCCTTGTCATTATAATGGAATTTTTATCCTAAGTCATGCTTTTAGATCTTACAATCTTCTTTTTTTTGAGGTTAACATAGCTATAAAATTTTATCTTCATTATTAATTGCCTGAAATTTATATCCTTCACTTTACATTCAAGCTGACTCTTTCATATTTTACTATGAGAAGATGTTCTTAAATAACTATAAGTGCTATTTAATTTCATTCGGATGTTCTAATAAGCACAGGGAATGGGAATGGGTGATAGGACTACACAAGCAATAAATTAAATCTATTCCACTGATTTGGAAATGCAATTAAGGATAAATCAGAGATCTTTAATTTTTCATCCACATGAACAACTTTAACAAATAAAAAGTGTCGATAGCTGCTATAAAAAAAAATTACCACAAATTGGATGGCTTAAAGTAAGAGATATTTTCCTTTGCAGTTTTAGAGCTGAGAAGTTCAAATTCAGTGTCCCAACAGCCATACTCCCACAGGAGGCTTTGGAGGAGAATGATTTACATATTTTTTTCCTAGCTTCTGGTGGTTGTGGGCAGTCCTTGGTGTTTCTTAGCTGGTAGGTGCATGACTCCAATCTCTACGTCTTGTTTCATATCCCAGTCTCCTGTGTGTGCCCTTTCCTCTAATCTCCTTCTGCCTCACTCTTACAAGGACACATATAATTGGATATGAGTCCACTCACATCATTCAGGATTATCTCATTGTCCCAAAATTCTTAACTAATTACATAAACAAATACTTACTTTCACATAAGATAACATTCATAGGTTCCAGATAGGAGGACTTGGATATAACTTTTGGGGCCCACCATTCACCTTACTGCAAAGTTTGTGTCATAAACCCATGAAAGTGCTAGTTTGTTTTTTGTTAAGAAAGTTTATCATGTTATTCTTTTTAGAAATTTGAAAGTAATGTTTCAGTAGGAATTACACAGAAACTTAAAGTAGAGTAACTCTTACTGAGAAATATTACGAAATGATTTCATGGGAAAAATTAGCTAGCAATATCTCTATGGAATTCTCTTTCTAAAAATAGTCAATTTTTGTTGAAGTTGTTTATTTAAGTAATTTAATAAATTCTGTTTAAACTATTCTTCATATGAATTCTAGATTTATTTATGAGGATTACTACTTAATTCATATATAACTTGATAGATGAGTATTTTATATTTCACTATATTCTTTAAGCAACATAAACAGTAAGATCAACTGCACTTTTTTGCTGAAAATCCAGGTCTACCACCCAATGCTAAACTTCTGCAGATAAACTGTCTCTGGAACTTAACCAATTTCTTGATAAAGTGAGCATTATATCAGAATGGCCTTTTACTGTTGTTTTCTTGTCTACTGTTTCCATATATGCCATTCCTGTAGGTATTTATTTCTCTTATTTAGCTGCTACATTCAGTTTAAGCATTGTAATTTATGTTCTGTACATTGTGCTACTGACTTTGGGCAATGTGTACATTTTAAATAAACTAAATGAATAAATTAGTTTTGCTGTTCTAACTGCTTCTTACCTCCAGTATTTCTCTGAAAACATATTGTCTAAAGGAATATCTGAAGCCCTATTTAGCTCGCAATTTTTAGTAAACAATGAGAAGCAAGTGCAAAATATTTATGAAATATAAATATTTATCGAAAATATTTCTCATAATTTATTTTACATTTAATGACATTTCAAATATACATAAAGCTGAGGGACTATATAAGGGGAGGAAAAAGAATCCAACTGTAAAAGCCAGCATACCTGGAACAGGGGTTAAGACAAAATGGAATAATATTGTAAATAAAAATCTCCTTCCTTTATATTTTGTGTCACTACAACTATTTGAGTTACAGCTATGGAGAGTCAAGGAGTCAAAATAAGGTATCAGCAATAATTGCAGCTAAAACACTTAGAGTATTTTATGTAATGTTTTCAATTTATAATAAAAATTAAGCTAATTTTTATAAAAGTTAATTTATATGTTAATAGCGTTCAAGTAACATATTATTCCCAAAACATTATTTTCTGATGTCTTATGAATTATTATTTTCCTTATATTTGATTATAATTGAGTTTTAAGGAAATTATCAATTTGTTAACAAAATGTTTATTGCTGATCTCTAAAATGAAAGACTCTGAATGCTCTCTTTTCAGTTACATAATATATTTAAGAATACAGAAAGTCCACAAAGTTTTTTTTTTCCTTTGGTGGAGGAATTATTTTGTCTTGTTGATTATTAAACATAGAGGTGAGCATAATAAATTCTGAACTGAATATTACAGACATTTTCAAAGTTAATGTATCATCTCTCTTGAGTCACCAAGAATTTGTTTTCTGAGTCTGTAAGTAAAAACAATGACTTGAAAGCTGTTATGATGTGGCAAATGGACATTAATACTATGGTAGTGAAATATGAGGTTATTTTTGTTTTAGGAGGCATTATTTATTTCCTAAAAAATCAGGCAAACCTGTCAAAAGAGAGGCCATTAGGAATTTGATACTTGGATTCATCATTATTTACAAAGAGTAGAAGACTGAATAATACCAAGTACTGCAGAAGTATAGGAAAGAAACTTTTATGACCTTCTGGTAGTAAAGTAAAACACACACACAGCTACTTAGTTTCAAAGCAGTATGTATAAAAATAAACATTTAAAAATTTAATATATATAATTTCATGAAAATCCATTGAAGGAAAGATTTCAAGATATGCAGGATGTGACTATATCTCTGAATGGCTGGACCATGAGCAACTTTTCCTCTAGCACATATTTTATAAACTTTTGTGATACAAGCATTATGCTAAAAAGTTTTTTAATAAAATTGTTTATCAATGCAAAATGCTGTTTAAAAGATACTTTAGAAAATGTAGTAATTACAACAATAATATTCAAAAGTGTATTTTTAATAGAGGGCTGAGAGTAGAGTAAGATTTTAATAAAAGTATGAGTCTTGGAAATTTAAATAATGGAATGAAAATTTCTATGTAAGTAAAAGTATGCTGAACTATGCTGCTATAATACACAACCTGAACTTACTAGTGGCTTTACAAAACACAAGTTTATATCATTTTGTTCTCTTCCCAAATGTTTCTCCAGGGCATTGATTATTAATGCATTGCCACATTTCAGCATTATAATGGCAGAAACAGATATCATGGAAAATCACAAAGCAACTAACTGTTCAATACTTCCATCCAGAAGTGACATATTCCTTTTCATCTCACATTTTATTGGCCTAAGCAAGTCATATGTTCATGTTCAATTTCCAGAGGGTAGGGTTGTATAATTTTCCAGTTTGCCAGAAAGTTTGGACTGATTTTCAAATATTAGTTGGTAGCTATACAATTTATCTCAAATTTCTTTTCAAGAGCTTGAGTTGTAGAAAAAAATGGAAAAACGAATCTCATAACTGAAATTATGTCACACTTTGCATTCCATAGAATACAAACATCTTGGAGCTTTAAACACACACACACACACACACACACACACACACATATGTTTGCCTATATTAAAGTTTACCTCTTATGATGTTCATTTGTCTGGGTTTTGACAAATGCATAAACCGCAATTCTGCCAGTCTAATACCATCTAGAATAGTTTCAGTACTCCAAAATTTCCTGTGTGTGTGCCGTTTGTAGGAGATACTCTCCCTCCTCCAACCCTTAACAACTACTTCTATGTCTTTGTCCCTATAATTTTGTCTTTTCCAGAATGTTGAATGTATGGAATCTTGCTATATGTAACCTTTAGGGTCTAGCTCCTGTTATTTAGTGAAATGTGTTTAAATTTCATTGCATTGCATGAATCAATAGTACATTCTTTTTTATTGCTGAATAGCTTTTTATTTTATAAATGTACCACAGTTTATTAACCTAATCTCTCACTGAAGTACAGTTTATAATAGTTATGAATAAAGCTTCTATATTCATCCAGCTACGGGATTTAGTACGAACATATATTTTGAGTTCACTTGGGTACCTACATAAAAAATGCTATTTTTGGGTCATATATGAAATCTGTATTTAACTTTAAGAAGAAATGATAAATTTCTTTCCTAAGTGCCTTTTCCATCAGGAGTGTCACTCTTTCATACTAGCCCAGCAATTTGCCAAATTACTGGCCTAATATTGTATCAGATTATATTCTGTCTGGTGACATTTGCCTCATGTAAGTGAACGTTCAGGTTCTATGTCTCTAGATTTTAGTATGATTCTGTCCTGGGCCCTGAGTTTTTGATGAGTTCATGAAAAACCATAATTTGTACTTTTCTATTTTTTTTCCCTGTAAGGATGGGAACTACCTCTCTCTAGTTTTTTCATCTTTGAACTGAAACTAGAAGTCAATTTTTGTTTGTTTTGTTGAGTTTTTATTTTTTAAAATGCTGAGTCAATATTTTGTATATTTGCACATTCCTGGAATCTAGTAAAAAGGTTCACAAAATCGGATGCACATCCGAACAGATGATGTACATTATATGTTTAGTGAGGTGGACTAAAATAATGCCCAAATCTAATGGAATTATAAGTTCTGTCTTTTGATGCATGAAAAGACACAGCTGAGTGGATCACTGTATGAGTAAGTAACAATAAGAAAGGATATATCTGTTAAAATAAATGATGATTGCTGCTATAATTGTAAGACCTGTGTGTGCTATGCAAGGGTGGTGTAAGGCAAGAGCTATAACACTGACATTATTTCTGATTTCTTTTCATGTAAATTCAGGGAAAATGCTACTGTTCTAAAGGTCTTCATTTCTCCTTGGCAGTTTGAGAATTATAAATAGCAAGGGATTGTAGAACTAGTTCATGGTTTTTAAATTCTAATCCCTTAGATCTACTTGTGAATAGAGTTTAGATACCAGGATGAAGAAGTAGTAAAAGTATTGGCAAAATGTGGATTGAAGTGTGATGATTTTAAAATCCCTTTTATCTTTCTTCTCCTAGTAATTTTTAGTCTGTTGCTTTACTACATCAAGATTGCACATTTTAGAGTAAATAAAAGCTACTACTGGCTTGATTAATTTTTAAGTAAAAAAGTATTTGAATCATTATGTTAACTAACCATTTCCTTCTGTATTAAGAGTTGGTTTTGAAAACAATCATCGAGAAACCTGTCATTTATAAGGATAATCAATAACTTATGGCTATAATGCTCTCTGGTTTATGTAAGTGCCTTCCAATATTCTTCTTACACAATCTACAATCGTAACAATCTTTTGAGCTCAAAAGGATTAGGAACAAGAACACTTTAGACAATTTGATGTATCTAATTCATAAAGAATTTCTATATTGGTCTTTTGTTGAAATATTATCAGAAACTCTGACCTACATGCATTTGTATTTGTACGTCTATTTGTTAAAATGAGAAACATTATCAGCAGTTTCTAGTATTCGTCAAAATCTTTCTATGTTGTTTACAATGCAAAAACATCGCAAATATTTGTTTGAAAATAAGAACCTACCAAAAGATCAAGATAAAGTGTTGAACGCTTGACTTACTTTATTCTTGTTGCTGTTAATACCAGATAATGTTTTAAACAAAGATACCATGGGTTTTTTTGTATATTTTCTTAGAACATTTCTTTGGTTTCAAAGAGAATTATTCTTTATTCCTTTATACACTTTAACGTTTAACTTTTGATTATAAGATAGTACCAAAAATTAAAACTCCAAAATTCCAATCCAGGAACATAAAAAAAAAAATCATCTTCAAAGCCAACATTTGTGAAGCAGGTTTGAAAACAAAGTATCATCCCTTTGGAGCCATTAAACATGCCTCTTTTTTTTTTTTTTCATGCTTAAAGAGCAAAGAAAATCTCTTCCATGGTAGGTACTATTGAGAGTTATGACCGTCTGGCAGCTTATTTCATTAAAAATATCTGTAATTCATGTTGCTTTATTTCTACAGATTCCCCAGCAGCTTCAGTGAACTATAGCACTTACATGTGTTGATGTGAGAAATTAAGGTTTATTTTTAATGTCAAAAATACAAAAGACAAGTTTATTTTAATTTTAGGAAGCAGAGATTTCTTTTTCTCTTCCTTTTATGTAGTTCCATTTCGTGGTCAAACTTAGGCCCAAGTCACTATCCTTTGTGAATTAAAACTAGTAGATAGAGGGATGCAATTTCAAATTATTCTCTTTTGTGTTCGCTGGATTTTCTGCATTTGCTGCTTTTGCCTCATTTGTACAATCACAAATATGAAAGACTTTCTCATTCTTAAATTTTACATTTCCATTACATAATTTTAAACCCTCTATATCAACTTGCTTTTAAATTTAAAAATAATGCTTATTTCTCACATAATGTATATGTGTATTTGTACATAAATTTTATATACAAACATATAAATGCATATGCAATCAATATTTATATTCATAAATGTATATATGCACACATATGGAATCATACTGGAAAGAGTGACTTCAGTTGCCACTGTTAACTCTTTAAAGTCATTAAAATATTTGGCAATGCCTTATGAACCTTCTAAGCAACTCTGATATTAAAAAACACTTTACTAGCTAATTAGAATAAATCTCTTTTTACGAAGGAAATGTCATTATTTTCAAAAGCCAATTGTGTGCTTTTGTTAGGATTTAAAAGAAAAGACTATTAAAAGAACTAAAACATTTATTTACACACCTTCGTTTAGAGACATGAAGAGTTGTTAAAGTCAAGGAATTGATTTTAATTCAATTTAATGAAAACAAATACATGAATGCATAAGCGTAACACTAAAATCATTTTAAAACACATTTTTAACAGATAATTATTTTTGTAAAATATTTCCAGTTTGCTGTATTTGTTTTTTCCAAAAGAGTTTGGAATATCCAAAATTCAGAAGAAGAATATATGCTTAAAACTTATAGCAAAACATTCAGTTAATGTGGCTAATAAGTGAACTTTGTTAAAAATTAGTCTAGACAGAAAAGAAAAATCCTGGGTTATTATATTCCTCATGCACTTCATTTACTAACTGTCTCACTCTGTCTCTGTCCAGGGCTCTTCTGAGAAAGCAGGGTTTTCAGTCTCTTCTCTGTTCAAGCTTGAAGTGCTTTGTTCTCCTTGAAGCAGACCCCATTGTCCACAAACATGCATTTCTAGTGTACCTGCATTGCTATTGGTCGCTTCTCCTTGTCTACCATTGGCTCTCAGGTGGCCAGTATTTATCTATAATGAGGGCTAATATGTCCCCAGGTCAAAATCATGTGAAATATGACAAAATGAGAGACGTGGTATTTATCTAAAACTATTCCATGAAGGAATATGAAGAGATATATTGGAAACCCTTTGGAATAGAGTTTAAGAACAATTTCTAAACCCCACCAATTTCTAAACCCAAGTCTAGGCTTCAGTTCAGTTAGATGGTCTCTAAAATGCCTTCCAAACAGAAAGGAATGGTAATGGCAAATTTATGATTATCCGAGTGTGATAGTTAATTTGGGATCTGCACTGACAACCGGTTATTTTCTGTCTCTAAGTGTCCTCCACATAGCATTAATTTTTTTCTCTGAAGAATAAACAAATATATAAAGAATGCATTTGTGAAGGTGAGAAAAATTACATACATTGTACACTAGAATGTTCTGGCCTGAGCATGCTCCCAAGAACCCCTGGAGAAGAGAGTATGAATACTCATAATCTCTTCCAAGGAGATATTTACTCTCGGGTTTCCTTTCTCACAGTACCTACTGAAGGAGATAAAATGACTTCAAATTCATATGTGATGGTAGTACTAAAGAACTTTACTGTCTCTATGGACTGATGCGATGCATCCTACATTAGATGTACATACGCCAGTTGGCTCCATGATTACACAAATGGAAGAGAGCACAGAGGAAAAAAAGTATATGTTATATATGTATATGTTTTATAGTTCTATGTATTAAGTGCTTTTTTCTGAAATAAGAAATGTATTGCTACTAAGGAATCGAAATTTACCTTGATTATGAATATATTTATAATTAAATATTTCTCTTTTTGTTAATGTGACTGCTACTTTGGTTCTATTTTTCACTTTAAATTATGGACTTTGTTAATTTCACTTCTCATTTTATACATAGTTTTTAATGTTAACATTTTGATAATTTAAAAAAATGTCTGGAAGAACTGTTTTCATGGCATTTATTATTTGTACAGTATAATTAATACTATGTAGAATTAACAGCTCTCAGTGTTAAATTTGAAAAAACAGTCTAAAGAAATTTTTAAAAGGTAAATGCTATGACTCATTCAGATTTAAATTATATTTTTGCTTCTCTGTAAAACACTAAATGTTGAATGTCTTTTTTCCCTACTGTTTAATTTTGTTCTATATTTATTCTTTTAAAATGCAATAGCATAAATATTTACTTAGCTAAATGTCTGACACATATTCTATTAATGAATATGAGCTATTATTTAAATATAATTATGATCATTATTAACTATGATTAAATATTATTCATAATATTATAAGCATATTTCAAACATAGATTACATTTATATTAATATTGTACTCAGTATTATATTTTAAACATTCCTTATTAATCTTATCTAATTATAACACTTTATTGGATACAGACATTCGATTGTATTGACATACACTATATTGTGTACTCTATGGGCAGTTACTTTTAAAAATGTTAAAATTGAGGAACTGATTTTTATTTTATGTGACAAAAGGAAATATAAATTTCTATATACATACATGTAAAAGATAGTTTGGCAGAACTACCTTTGGAATTCCCTCTTGCTTCATAAATATTTCTACAAACTATTATTTACTCACAAGCATTCAGATAGTTCTCTCTTGGTCCATATAAATTTCCATGCTTGTTTTGGTGGAACACAATTGAATTCTCTATGACAATTACGTAAGCATTAACACTACATTATTTCCTTCAACTATGAGACCTGAAAAACACCTTTTAATGAATATCAGCAGAATGTGAATATAGGAAAGAAATTTCCAAGCACATAGGCATTGTTTCCAGTTTCACTTCTCCTTCTGTATTCTTTGTAAAATATAAGTAGGGCAAATTTGAAAAACGCATAGCAAACTTAATTTTGAAGGAGCGATGGTATTTCAATTGTACACTAACCTACCACTTAGTAACTTCTATGAAGCTACAGGACTTATTAGAATTTTTAAAGAGGTCCTATTATACTTTAAGATTACGATTTGTTTGATATGGATCCCAGAAACCCAAACTAACAAGTAAGAAATTTGGGATACTTGCAAGACCTTTAAGAATATTAGACATAAAATATTGCAGATGACATACCAAATAGCCAAGTAAGATCACCATCATTAGCATTTTTTATTTACTTCCTAACTGTCCTTTGAATTAACCTTACAGGTCAGTAAATTTTAGGCTATTATTTCTTCACTGTGCTGAATAATATTTTTTTCAATATTGTAAGAATGATGAGTTGCATGATAGTTTGGTAAAAGCAAGGTATTTTAAAATGTCCATTTTAGATATTATACTATGAAAGTACAGAACTAAATTCTTCCTAAAATTCTGTTGATTATTTTTGCTTCATGACTGAGGAGTGCAATTAATTTATTTATTTGTACATTTAATAAACATTAACAAACCACTTATAATTTTCCCATCACACTAGGGATTCTTTAGCAAAATGATCTTCGGTTTCTTTCCTTACAGCAATGTAATTAAATAAACATAAGCAGAACAACACAACCACTGATGTAAGAAATCTATGATATGCTCTAGGGAAAAAATAGGGGCATCAGGTCTGGAATGGGGATGAGTTGTCAGGGAGAAGTGACTCAAAGAGGAAATAACATTTCAGATTAAAAGGAGGTAGGATCAGTAGGAGTTACCAGATTCGGGTAATTACTATTGACTGTGATTTGATAATTCAGCTTCCCCTTCTAGCAGAGATGGTGATGGTACTTTCCTGTGTTTTGGACAGTGAATTTTGAGAAGAGTTACGTGTTTCTTTCTAGTACAGTTATAAAAAAGGGTAGGACACAACTCTATGCTTTTCTTCTCCTGCTCCAGCAATTGTGGCAGCACATGCTGATGTGAAGACAGTCATCTCAGGGAGTCTGGCTTTCCTGGGGAGTTTTCTCAACCAGCAGCATAATTTTCATGAGAACATATTAAACCTCTGGTGTTTTAAGATGCTTTAATTGGAGAGTTGTCTGTTGCTGCAGTGTAACTCAGAAAATCCTAAATAATATACCATGCAAATGTAATACAAGGGATTGTATAAAGAGGAGACAGGAATAAGAGAAAACTTTATGTTCAAATGTCAAGGATGTAAGAGGAAACATGGTATTTTGTTGGAAAAGAGAGAAGCTCAGTATGGCTTGATTTTATAGAAAATTTGAAGGTGGAGTTGAAAAATTAGGCTTAAGTGTCTTATATACCACCTCAAGAAATGAAAGTTGTTAAGAGAGTAAATCTTAGGAGTTCTCATCACAAGGAAACATTTTTTCTTTTGCTTTGTACCTATATGAGATGACAGATGTCTGCTAAACTTACTGTAACAAATCTTTACTAATATTTCATGATGTATGTAAATCAAATCATTATGCTATATATTTAAAGTTATACAGTGCTATATGTCAATTATATATCAATGAAACTGAAAGAAAAAAGAAATAGTATGTTTAGGGTTTATCCTCAGAAAAAAATGGCAGCTAATGAATAATTAGAAGCAGTGATGTCATATGAATATATTTACATGTTAGAAAGCATTTTTTCCCCATAGACACACCAAATCCACAGCTGTATATAGAACAGTTTCCTCTGAAAAAACAAACAAACAAACAAAAAAACCCTTTAAGTTGTCAGAGCCACTCCCTTGTATCTGACAAATGAGAGAAGTGGGTATCAGAGGATGGGCCACGATCTCCCAGAAACCCCATCCCTACGGTTGGGAAGATAATTCAAAACCCAGAGTTTCTCCCTGAGGAGCAAAGGGTTTGAACTCCATAGCAGGCACCCCCAACTTTGAAGACCTGTACCTGAGAGATGAGCCCCTAAAACTTCTGGCTTTGAAAACCAATGGGTTTCGCACCACTGGACCCACAGGATTATCAGATCTGAGAAACAGCTCTTAAAAGGCTCCTGTTCTGACTCACCTGCTCCTGAGCCCAGTGAGGAAGCAACCCATCAAGGGTCACCTGGATTTGATGTGGGAGGGACTCATTTCCCTGCCTTGAAACGTCAGCCTGAGGGCCGGCATCTGATTTGACAAGCATTTGGGGAAGTGCTAAGATGCTCTCCTGGGCCGGAGACTGGCGGGCGCCATCTTTTTCCCATTTTCTTTCCCCTTCGAGGCCGCTGTCTTCACGCTGTACCTCAGCTTCGCTGCAGCTCGCTGGTATCTTCCCGATAGAAGCTTAAACACTAGTCTGGAGCCTGAATTTTTACAACTGCCACCCAGGAGGCGCCTGTAGATCACCGGGCCACTGATGGTCAGTAGGGCATTCACTTGTGGTGCCGCCAGACTGTATATATTCGCGTACTTCAAAGGGGTCTGAGGGTCTGACTTCAGATCAGTCTGAGTCTAGGTGCTGACTGAATTCCTCCTCTTTGGGACACTGAGAAGCTAGGCAAATCCTCAACTATTGGGAGCCATTAAAAATAAAATAGGCTACTTGTAGAATAGCAAAAGTTTGAGTGACAACCAAGAGCCAGGGCAGGGTTGAAAAATAATGAGGTTAATTTCCTAGGTCACCCTTCAAGACTGGGAGAGGCAGCTGCTTTATCTAATGCGTAAAAACTAACACAGATTGTCAAGCAAAATGAAGAAACAGAGGAGTATGTTACAAAAAAAAGAAGATCGGAAAAATCAATGTTGTGTTCAAACTTGTCATAAAAAGGGCCTTGTCAAGTAGCAGGTATGTATGTTATTCTTTCTTCTATAAAATTGTATTGTGGTTTTGTTGATTTAAAAAAGTCATCTTATCTGTAGTATGAAAAATATATTGGACTAATTCATTAAGTACATGAGGGGCTGGGTAAGGAACTTGTGTTGATGGAAGAAAGTGTTTTATTTTGTTTTCCCTCTTGAGCATTTAAAAACCAGTATCTCTACCCTCCCTTGTCTTTGATGAATAGTCAGCCACTCTTTGTATATTTTGTTCCCTCTCTAGTTATATCTTGTCACTGTGACAGCTTTTAATATTTTTTCTTTATCTTTGGTTTTTATAAATTTGATAGTGATTTGACAAGGTATGGTTATCTTTTCATTTATCCTGCTAAAGGACAACTAAATTTCTTGAATCTGTATATTAGTGATTTTTCTCCCTAATTTTAGAAAAAATCAGCTATTTTATCTTTAAATAGTTTTTCTGCTTTACTCTCATTTTATTCTAAGATTCCAGTTACAGATATTTTGGACATACGTTATTAGGTCACAGTTTCCCTGAGTCTCTGCTAATTTTCTTCATTTTTTTTCCCTCTGTTCCTCAGATTTGATCTTTCCTATTGTTAGCATCTCAAATTTACTAAGTCTGTATTCTGTCAATATTCATCCAGTGAATTGTTCGTTTATTTATATTACTATTCCCTTCAATTATAGAATTTCCATTTGGCTCTTTACTTGTTGTATCTGCTCCTTTGCTGAGTTTACCTATCTGTTCATTCATTAAGATCCTATTTTTAAAGGTTGTGAACACATTTACAAACAGCTGCTTTTAAATTATTGTCTGCTAGTTTCAAGGTTCAATATTTGTGTCATCTAACGCCTTTTTGTTCACTGCTGAAATTTTTTTTTCCTGGACATTTCTTCATGAATTATATTCAGAATACATACTATGCTGTTCACCTGAAATTAACACAGTATTGTAAATGAGCTCTACTTCAATTTAAGAAAATTGACTGCTTGACTTCTTGGTTTTGGATCACATTTTAAGGTTTCTTTGCCTGTCTAATAATTTGTAATTGTATGGTTTATATTATGGATTAGTTACAGTAGAGACTCTGAGTTCTGCTATCTTCCCATGACATGTGTTGTGTTGAGTTTTATTCTGGCAGGTAATTGAATTACTGGCTAATCATCTTGATCTTGTGTTTACTTAAATTTAAGATGTGTTAGGGCAGATTCATAAAAACACCCAAGGTGTTTCCAAAGCCCTTCTAGCTTGGCATGACTTAAACTCTGTCTGTATCTGTGAAGATCTTGTAAAGCCTTGGTTTTTGGTTTTATTAGAGCAGTTCTAGAAGCTAAATTCCTCTCATGTGTGGTCATTGTGATTCTTACATGCAATCCTGGTGTTCCAGCCAGATGCCTTTTATGATGAACATATAATTCTATTCTGGGTGAATTAAGAATCTAAAATTTCCCAGTACAGATTTACTTGCCTCTCAAGTAGTAGGTCTGATAAATGGACACACTGTCTGACAAATCTTGAGTTTTGGCTCTGTGCATATGCAGCCCCACTTTCATCTAAGGATTCATGGGGGAAACTAACAATGACTTCTGAGGCGCCCCCTCCCCAGCTACTTTCTCTCTAAGAACTTGTTCTGTAGATTCCAAATGTTTCCATTGATCTGATCATTTGCTCAGTGGACCACCATGACTTTTTGGACTCTAGCTCAGTGCAGCTTGTAGTAGGGCTGATTGTGTCGTTCACCTCATGAATTTCCTTTCTATCATGAATTATAGACTTGAACTTTCTGTTGTCCAATGCCTGAAAAGAACTGCCTCATATATTTTGTCTATTTTAAACATTGTTTACAGTAGTAGAACTGATCAAATAGCACTTAACCAGTCATAGCTGTAAGTGGAATTCTAAGTATTTTATTTTTGAAAAACCAACAGATTAAGTGAGAGAACAATACTCTATAAAGTAGCCTACTGATTTCCCCCCTAATTGACCCATCACTATTCTATTTTAGCAATGCCTCTCTGTATGTCCAGACAGTTCACAGATGGGATTGAAACAACTAAGGTCCATTTATAGGAAGAGGAACTCATAATGAATTTTGTTAACAGCCTCTAAGCTTTCCCTAGGGTTCCTACTCTTTTTTTTTTTTTTTTTTTTTTTTTTTTTGAGCACAGCACTGTTCTCTGTTAGCTTAGCTGGTCTTCTAACCTAGCTGAGTTTTGCTCACTCTTGTCTCAGCATTATTTTGTTCTGCTCCAAAGATCACCCAGCTCAGTTTATTTCCTTTAGTGCTCTCCAGGCTTAGCTCTCTTCCCTGACCTTTCCAAATTTGTGCATTTATGCTAAAGACATGATTTGATATTTCTTCAGTAGATTTTGTTTAAGGTACTTAAGCTGACCTGGAAAATGGTTTAGTTCCCCAGATTTTAAAGAGACAAATGTATTTGTCAAGATAATGAATTGTGGCAAATGTACAAAGTTAATTTTTATAATTTTTTAATGTTCTTTACACTGATAATTTAGATTTAGAAATATGATACTGAATGGAATATGAAACTATATGATTTCAACAGTGTGAGGACTAATTATGATTTAGGTGAGCATTATGGAAATGTAAATTCTAAGCAATTGCTGTGAGCTACTTTGAATATAAATTCACAAAATTATTTTTGTACATTTTACTTTCTAAATACTACTTTACAGTGAAATATTTTGTTCTGGTCAGTTTTATTGATGCAGAAGGGGTTATAAATATGAGGGATTTGGGGTTGATTAGAATCATCAGCTCATTCATGATATCCTGGCAACAGATGATAATCCCCACAGCAGGAATTTGATCCTAGCAAAGAAGCATATGGAGAACAGTAGGTCCAAAAGAAAATCTATATCCAGGCTGCCTATTCACACTGTTCAGGCTCAACTTAAAAGGCTCTCAGACGCAATTTCTCACTTGAGGTTGTTTAGATCAAACTGGTAATTCTGATTCGAGCAAGAAACTATGGAGAATCAAGAATGTACACTGTTACTCCTATATGTTTTTGGTAACTAACTTCAAAGACATTCTGCTTACTTATTTGAAGTAAAGGAATACTTAATGCATATAATAATGAAATTAAGTTTACCATGTTCACATTAATATTCTAGCTTTTCAAAAATATTTATGAGCAAAATGAAAATATTTATAAACATTTTGAAACACACTTTTATACTGTGCCAAACAATTCTTTCACTTCAAACAGTAAAGTCTTACACATTATGAATTTCTCAATCATAGACTTTCAAAAGTACTTTTTTCCTCTATTCCAGGTGATAAACCAAGTTCAAGGTAAATAAAGTCTCAATTTATTCCTCAGTTCACTTTAGAAGTATTTTCTTTGTATTTAAAATCAGCATCTGTCCTGGATTTTCAGGGCCAGCAAAGCCCATAACACAAGTTGTAACAGGTATAAGACTACAAATTGGTATGTTACTGGGTGGCATAATGAAGAAAGGAACACTAGAAATGAAAAAAATACGAATTCTGTCACTAATTAGATTATATTAAATTATTTTCTTATTTGCAAAAATTGAGTATATGACTGTATGTTAAAATTCTTTCTATAAATAGTATAGTATCACTAAATATTGGCCCAATATGACACAAAAATATATGTTACAATTACGCAGCATTTGAAGAATTTGTCATTTCAGATGATAGTGGTGAATTCTCTACCACTGGGATTATTCAATCAGGGAAACACAGTGGTATCCATTTATTAGAAATATTATAAAGGAGTTTCCTACATCGTATAGAATCCCTGCCAATCACAAACTTTATTAATTAAACCAAACGTGTATATTTCTCTGAATAAATTCATTATGAATGATCTTTATTATTGTCAAATCCTAAAGTACTATAAATTCCCTTTATTAGTTTATCTCTAAATATAATAATCAGTTTGATTTCTGAAGTGCTATCATGGACCCACTATTAACATCATTTTCTTCTTAATCCTAAAGCTACGAGAATGAAAACTCTCAGGAGAGGGGAGAAAGAATAGCTAAAATTAAATTGTTTTCTAACTAGACATAAATATTTTGTGTTTTAAGAAAAAAACTAGGATTTAAAAATTTTCCAAAAGTGGACTGTTCCTTAGGATAACATGTTCAGTAAGGCATAATTAGCAATAACAATGTTTAATTAAAATCATATCTAACTTGGGAGCATCTGCATTTTCATAAGAAAAAAATCAACAAAAAAATTCTCAATATAAATAATTTCAATTCTCACATTTAGAACAGTTATTTTTATGTATATTTAAGTTTATAATCTGGACATTTAATCCATAAGCATTATAAGCACTGATTTCACAACATAGTTTATCTCATTTAAAATGTTTGTCAATCCAATATATAACTGAGAATTGTCAATCTGTATTTAGGATTAAAATATATAAAGTTTTTAATGTAACATAATATTCTATCATAATTTCAATATCAATTATAAAGATTACTTAATAAAATATATTGAATAACCATCTCTACTCTTGTTGTTAGCCTCTTATCACCATAAATGTAAGGTATAATTTAAACAGTGTATACATTTTAGAAAAATTATTATTCTGAATTTTTTCTTAATAATGCATTTTATAATTAACTTATGAATTGAAGTTAATTAATAAATTACTATGTATATCTGCTTGATATCCAAGGCTATGACAAGAATCCCCATTGTAACTCTCATTGGCACAATGAGAATTTATATATATGTATAATTTTACTCATGGTTATACCTTTTCAGTGTTCTTGTCAAACATAAATGGATGGATTAATAGTTTTTTGTGTGTATGTGTTGTTGGGAGACAACTGACCATGGATCTCTTATGTTTCTACATGAAAAATTCTTAAATGTACTTCCCTCATGTTATACACCTTCTTCTCTTGCTGGAGCTGTAAGTCTAGGAACTATGTTTTCCAGACTCCCTTGCCCACAGAACCATTTTGTTTTTGTTCCATCAATGAGATGGAATCATGTGATATCTTAAAGTTGGAAGAGAGATTAAAGAAATATTCTTCTTCTTCCAGCATCATCAAACAGACAGATGAGCTTGGGAATTTATCCATTGCTTTCTAAGCATTCTCTTCTGATTCACCTGCCTGAATATGGCAGGAAGTTATACATACCAGTAGTGAAATCCTGCAATTTCTTACCTGAATGAGAGGAGGAGCTTTTTGATTCTCTGCAAGCTATAGACAAAGCTGAGAGTTAGTGGCATCCATGTTTGACTTTGCTCTTCCAGCTTATTCAGTAATTTTGAAGCACCTAATTCCTGTGCTTAATCTCACACTCATTAAAAAGAGAGGGATTGTAGAATGGTTTCTGTGTTCCTCATGAAAACATAACTAAAGTAAATGAATTTTTATCTGATCTATGTCCATGATCAAAAATAATTTATAATAATTGTTTATGCTCACTAATTATTAAAATTATTAAATTTTATTAAATTATTTAAAAATATTAAAAAAAATGAAATATACAATAACCCTGAAAAATGTTGATATGATAAATACTGAATTATACTAATACCATTAGAGAACATGACAGTATGTTACAGTTCACATTCCAGATAGTCTTTTAATAGGAATGTTCTTTATTAGGAGCCATCATTAGCAAAACATTCCTGAGGAAGTCAGACTTGAAGAAATGCTTAATTAGGCTAGACAGAGAACAGTACCTTGTACAAAATAGAGTTAGCTTCTACATTTGAGCAATGAAAAATAAATGTACAGAACTAGTTCAATTGTAATAGCAATTTCACTTTGGGTTTTAGTGGGAGATACAGTTGGGCATATAAAATAATACCAGATTTTGAAAAAAAACATATAAATCTCATAATGTAATTTATAGTGTTTTTTTTTTAAATTGAAATATAGCCAGGTTACAATGTTGTGGCAATTTCTGGTGTACAGCATAATGTTTCAGTCATACATATAAATACATATATTCGTTTTCACATTCTTTTAAATTACAGGTTTGTATAAGATGTTGAATATAGTTCCCTGTGCTACACAGTATAAACTTCTTGTTTATCTATTTTATGTATAGTAGTTAGAATCTGCAGATCATGAACTCCCAAGCATAATGTAATTTAGATTTAAGGCATCACTTAAGTTTCTGAAGTGCTATTTCTGCACTGTGGTGGAACAGCATGACTGCAGGAAGACTCCCCAGTAATTACACTGAATCACTGGAATGTGGGAATTATACTTTATTAAGTTGTATACTTATTATCTTCCTCTGATGTTTTAAATTTCTACCATTTGGTTGACCACCTTTCCCTCAATCATTCCTTGTCTTGTTATCTACTACTTAGGATAGCTACTTTTTTGAAAAATATTTTTCAAATACCCAGAGAAAATTATGTCAGAATAAATCAGGATCATAGATTCTACCTTTACTAATACCTGCCATAATTAACAATGACTAAAGTATTGAAATAAATAAACTGAATAGTCACATGCATTAACAGCGTGCGTGAGACACAGCTCTCGACAAAAATTCCTCCTTTTCAAACAGTATTGATTTGTGTGTTGGAAGATAGCTTGGTTTTCATCCAAGTGTTATTTTTACAGTGTTTGTTTATTTCTTGAAGTACAGCAGACCAAAGGATGCAGCAGTGGGGCTTCCAACCTAGATTGTCAACTCTAACTTCCCACTGACTCCACTTTCTCTCTTAGCTATCTGTACTTCATGGGGAATGACCACTCAGGTCCTTTGTTTATATTTCTTGTCACAGTTAGAAACCTTTCTCTTTTTTAGTGGCCTCTCCCCACTGATATCCCACCACTGATTTTTCCACCAGTCATTCGCTGCTGTAACACTTGTGTACCAGATGGTTTAAACGGCTAAGCATGTATTTGCTGAGTGAACATAAGGAAAGCTGTCACTTGGCTTATTTCTCTTTCATTTCTAACTTTTTGCCATTAGTGATTAAATGAGACAATGCTTGATGGAAATAACAAGTCCTGAACTTTTTGTGTTTTCTAATATAAAGTAACTAAGGTTTGATTCCCCTTATTGTGGGAGACTTTTTAATGAAATCGGTCATTTGGGAATAGGGACATCTTTGCATTCTATTTTTAATTTTTTATTAGACTAGTAATACTCAGGTCTATTTTGTTTTTCAGATTTGCCTGTCTTCCTTCCTTCCTTCCTTCCTTCCTTCTTTCCTTTTTCCGTTTCTGATTTTGTGCATAGTGGCTACACAATTTTAGTGATCATTATCTCAACAAAATGCTTTGGTAATTTTCCTAGTTGTCTTTGGCATAATCGGTGAAGGAAATATCTCTGTCTTGTCAATAAATAACATGTCAGGATGTTGTGTCAGAATTTAAAAAATGAGGAGCAAATGTGATTTTCAAAAATCTCCCCTGGGTAAATGGATTATTGCTTCCTACAACCAAACCTCCTACATTTAAGTTTCAACCAGAATACTATAGAGGCGCTGTTTTAATTCCATAAAAAGCCAGAGATAGTATACATACTTCTTCACCAGCAAATTGTGAATTCACGTGTTCTCTAATTGGCTGCAATTGTTTCTCAGAGCTGCTGTTATTAGAAAAGTTTATGTTTGATATGTTTTCCTATGTATCTTGTTCTTTTTTCATATCATTTAGTTCAGAGTTAGTTTTTTTTTTAATGTTTTAGCTATTCATCATACTGGTCAACCAGAAAAAAAAACATTCTACAGTTTAACTTGTGTGAAAATCAACAAGAAGGAAAGAAAACTAAATGTTATATTACAGGAACATAGTGATAGTATACTGAGGTGGCTGAAGTACATCAAATATTGTAGTGGGAAAAATGTTTAAATAAAATATGAGTACAACATGAATAGGCAATAATTTTTCCTAAAAAATATTTTCTTCAGATACTATATGCTGAATGGAAATAAATAGTTGTTTTACATGAACAGTTGGAAGAGAAAAGAAAATATAGATTTAGTGCTTCCTTAGAACTTTTGAGCTGAATTATCATCTCATTATTTATAAAATGACCTCTATTTAAATTCTTCAAAGTGAAAATTGTTTAAAATTATCTTTTGTTCTTTTAGTGCATTGGCACTTAAGGAAGGGTTGTGTCTAAAGATAGTAGTGTGCTTTTTCATTGCTTTGTCTCAACTCTGCCGTGTAACACTGAAACTAATAGAAACTTCCCAAAGGTTCTCTTTCATCTTTGATTCAGTGAACTGACTTCTTTTGCTAGTCCAGCATTTGTCTTAACTATTGTCAGTTCCATCTCTAAGGAAGGTGCTCTTTCCAACTTCTGGGTCCATTCCCTCTGCCTTTGGGCAGGTCCCCTCCTCTACTGTTAAACCGCTGAATTGATTCTGATGACACTTTTCCACAACTCGTTCTTGTCAGTTATCAATAACTTGGGCTAAATATTTTGTTTTGCATTTTTTTGTTAAATTTAGTTGTTGAGGATGACATTTTAAA
This sequence comes from Vicugna pacos, assembly GCF_048564905.1. Taxonomy (NCBI): domain Eukaryota; kingdom Metazoa; phylum Chordata; class Mammalia; order Artiodactyla; family Camelidae; genus Vicugna; species Vicugna pacos. The sequence continues at coordinate 93,341,460 of NC_132987.1, forward strand.
GTTATTATAATCTTAAATGTAAAGCAAATGTTTTTAACCCTCTTAAAACCTGTGGCTATAAATAGTAGGTTTTAATTCTACATCACACATTTTATCAAACACATGTAAATAATTTGGGAAATGTGTTGCAATTTAATAGCTTGTTAATTATAATTGACTGACTTTATTTAAGGTGTATTCTCCTGCTTAGGAGTGAAAAGAAGAATACTAAAAAATACAAATTGTTTATGGCATATTGCAAGATAAATACACAATATTATCAATGCTGTACTTACAAAATTAAATAAGTAAGAAACATATTTACCTTGCATATATTTAAGCCATTAAAGAAGAGTTGATCATAAAAATTTAAAAAAAATTTAAAAATGTAAACTAACTATATTTCAATAAAAAAGAAGAGTTGATCATATTAGTAATTGTTGAAAAACAAACAAAATTAGTAATATGATATTAGAGATACTGTCATTCTGCATATAATTAAAAAAATTTTTCTGCTTCATCTTGGCTTCTATTGCTTTTACTCATGTCTTCCTATTATATTTTTATGCCCAGTGTTCATTGCATTAAATTTATTTGCTATCATAAGGCTGTTAGTTGACATAACCAGTATGATTAGAAAATATATTTCTTCAGTTACTGTTTTTTCTTCAATTGCTGTTTTTTTTCCAGTTTTATTAAGACATAATTGACATACAGCACTGTATAAATATAAGGTGTACAACATAATGATTTGATTTATATGCATCATGAAATGATTATCACAATAAGTTTAGTGAAAATTCAACATCTCAGATAGATATAAAATGAAAGAAAATTCAAAAAAGAAATTTCATTCTGATGAGAACACTTAGAATTTACTCTCTTAACTTTCATATATAACGCACAGCAGTGTTAATTATATTCATCATGTACATTATATCCTAGGACTTATTTATCCTATTACTTATGGGAAATATTACTATATATATATATATATATATATATATATATATATCACATCTACTTTATTCATTCATCTATTGATGTCCACTTAGATTACTTCCATATTTTAGCTATTGTAAATAATGCTGCAGTGAACATGAGGTACATATATTTTTTTCTAATTAGTTTTTGTTTCCTAAGGATAAATGCCCAGGAGTGGAATATGGATCATATGATAGTTCAGTTTCCTCATTTTTTGGACATATCTTCATATTGTTTTCCATAGTGGCTCTATCATTTTGCATTTCCACCAACAGTGCATAAGGGTTCTCTTTTCTCCACATCCTCACTGACGCTTGCTACATGTTGTATTTTTGATAATAGCCATTGTGACAGGTGTGAGGTGATATCTCATTGTGGTTTTGGTTTGCATTTTCCTGATGGTTAGTGTTGTTGAACATCTTTTCGTATGCCTGTCGGTAATCTGTATATCTTCTTGGAAAAATATGTATTCAGATTATCTGCCCAGTTTTGAATCTGGTTGTTTATTTATTTTTGATGTGGAGTTGTATGAGTGCTTTGCATACTTTGTATATTAATGCCCTATCAGAACAATCCTTTGTAAATAATCTCCCATTCAGTAGGTAGCCTTTTTTTTTGTTGATAAGTTTCCTTTGCTGTTTTAAACCTTTTTAGTTTGATTTAGTTCTATTTGTTTATCTTCTCTTTTGTTTCCCTTGCCTGAGGAGACATATCAAAAAAATATATTACTAAGATAGATCTCAAAGAGATTACTGCCTATGTTTTCTCCTGAAAGTTTATGGTTTTGATCTTTAATTCATTTTTAATTTATTCTTGTGTATGATATGAGAATAGTCCAATTTGATTCTTTTGCATGTAGCTATCCAGTTTTCCCAATACCAGTTATTGAAGAGGCCATATTTTCCTTGTACATTTTGGCCCTCTTTGTCATAGATTAATTGACCATATAAGTTTGGGTTCATTTCTGAGCTCTCTCTTCTGTTTCATTGATCTATGTGTCTGTTTTTCTACCAGTTTCATACTTTTGTCTCATAACCTTCCTACTAGCTTTGTGTATAGATGATTCCCTACCTTTCCTATATGTTTGTCCTTACCAAAAAGCTTTTTCCTTTTGTGATTTTCATTTTCTAATTGTGGCCTTTCTTTTTTATGTAGAGAAGTCCCTTTAACATTTTATATAAAGCTGGTTTGGTGGTGCTGAACTCTTTTAGCTTTTGCTTGTCTGTAAAGTTTTCAATCTTTCCATCAAATTTGAACAAGAGCCTTTCTGGGTAAAGTATTCTTGGCTACAGGTGTTTCCCTTTCGTCACTTGAAATATATCATGCCGCTCCCTTCTGGCCTACAGGGTTTCTGCTGAAAAGTCAGCTGTTAGCCTTATGAGAGTTCCATTGTACATAACTTAATGCCATTCCCTCGCTGCTTTTAGTATTCTCTCTTTATTTTTAATCTTTGTCATTTTAATTATAATGTGTCTTGGCATGATCCCCTTTGGCTTAATCCTGTCTGGGACACTCCTGCGTTTCCTAGACCTGGATGTCTGTTTCCTTTCCCAGGTTAGGGAAGTTCTTAGCTATTATGTCTTTAAATGTATTTCCTGCCCCTTTTTGTGTCTCTTCTTCTGGGACCCTAAAATTCAAATGTTAGTACACTTGATGTTGTCTCAAAGGTCTCTTAACCTGTCCTCATTTCTTCTTGTTCTTTTATTCTTTTCTCTGTGCAATTTCAGTGATTTCCATACTCTGTTTTCCAGATTATGGATCCATTCCTCTGTATCATCTAATTTACTGTTGATTCTTTCTAGTGTATTTTTAAAAATAATTTTGGTTATTATTTTCTTCATCTCTGTTTGACTCTTCTTTATATTTTTTAACTCTTTGTTAAGAACTTCTAACTTCTCACTCTATTCATCCAATCTTCTCTCAAGTGTTTTGAGCATCTTTACACTCATTACCTTGAACCCTTTCCTGGGCAGGTTGCTTATCTCAGGCAGTTTTTCTTCTGGGGTTTTATCTTGTGTCTTTATTTGAAACATATTCCTCTGCTGCCTCATTTTGCTCAATTTGCTATTTCTAAACCTATGCATTTGGTAGGTTGGTTATATTTCCCAACCTGGAGAAGTAGCCTTTTGTAGGAGATGTCCTGTGTGTTCCAGCAGTCCACCCTCCTCTGGTCACCAGTGCTATATGCTCTAGGGATGCCCCCTATGTAGGCTGTGTGGTTCATCAGTTGAGATGGACTGACTATGGCGGGTGGCCTGGTAGATTTGGCGAGGCCCCCGCAATATTAGTTATCAAGCCCTGTCTTGTGCAGAGGCTGCTGGCCACTGGTGGTTGGGGCCGTGTTATGAGGCAGGTGGCCAAGATGTACCAAGGGGTCCTGAGGTAGTACTGGCCCACTGGTGGCTGGAATCAGGTTCTGAGATGGGTGGTTGAGGGGCTAGAAATCCCAGATCTAGTGTCAGAGTCCATAGTTTATAATTTAAAAATATTAAGTATAATAGCTAATATTTTCTGAGTACTTAGAGTCTGTTATTAAGTGTTTTATATATGTTTTCCAATTTTTTCTTATAAAAAACTTCATGAGATGGAAAATATGTGTTTATTTTACAGATGAGTAAGTTAAGGCTTAGAAAGTTCACCTAAGAAAAGACCTGTAATCATAACTACTATGATACGCTGTTTTTTTTTTTCACTTCAATCAAATAGAAAATAGTGTATTTCCAAAACAGGTAAGGCTGAAAGTGCTAAGAATATTGTCTGATAACTAAAGCCCATATTCAACAGTCATGGTAATCTTATTTACCAACTACAGATAATGTTATGTACAGTTTCCCATAATGACTAACAAAGTCATATGTACGTCTACAGTCAAAACAAGTGTTGTTATAACAAAAAAAAATTGTCAACAGTATAGTATCTCTAAGGGACAAAATAATTTTCTTCCACTTGTTTGTTATTTTCCAAAGTGAATCACTGGGAGGCAGTCAGTTCGTATAACAGTTAAACTTCTTTCAAATGCCAAGACCTCATGAGGAAAGTGAACACAAAATCTTGTCAGTGAAACTTCTTTGTTTGAAAGGTGTAGGTCTTTCATGAAGCTTTGAAGGCACTGAATTCTTCCGGTGGCTTAGAGCAAGAGAGAACCACTGAAGGTATGGTAGGACCACTGGTGGAGAGACAGGCTATAGTCTCTGAAATTACTTTACCTTGTATACTATTTTGCTTAGGTCTGTTCATGATCAAGATGGCATGATGGAAATAAGATTAGGACTCTACATTTTCTCTTCTTTAGAGTATAACCACCACATAAACAGTTTCAAACTTCTGCTGACGGTATGTTAGGGAAGATTTTTTTCCCCTGAATTTTGTCCTCAATATGGCAGAACAGACTGGTTCAAAGCAAAGTTTTGATGAAATGTTTTCTCAGGAAAATCTGTTTCTGCTGCTAAGAGACTGCCACCTACAACCATCTGTGGTTTTGTGTTTCTTGCCAGACTTTTCTGTTGTCTTTATGTAGATATTGCCTTTGTCATTTTTGTGGTATCCAAACATGGCAAGCACTTCTATCAGCTGCATTCTTTTGTTAAAAGTGTTTTACTTCCCTACTAAATATTATAATGCACACTCACACACATATAGACACATTACATACTTTAATATATTAGTCATTGTATCTCTCTAGCTGACTTATCCAAATAGAAGCATAAAACTGTCTTAAAGATTCTTATTCCCAACATTTCAACAGTGATTTATATAAGGCTTATGGACCATCAAAGAAATTAAGAAGCATAAATAAGACACAGAAGAACTATATAATTGGTCCAAATTATATAGCATAATAATGCATAGCATGACCGATAAATATTGGAAATGATAATTACTTTTTCCAAAACTGAAGAAAGACATGTGTTCTTCAGTAAAAAATGCATGCTGATTTCCAGGAAAGATAAATAAAAATAAATTCTCAGCTCGATGCAACATAGTGAAAAGATAGTACATCTAGAAAAAGTGACAAAATCCCATTAGTCATGAGGAAGGAAGTAAAGATTGCCTAAAGAAGAAAAATAAATCACTATTTTCAGCTATAATAGAGTAGCTTACATAAAAGTAATCCTTCCACTCAGAACAGCTAAAAAACTAGATTATTATTGTTATCATTATTATGATTTACAACAACAGCAAGAAAAACCCTCTCTGAGGTATTGTAGGGCAACCAAATCAGAGAGAAATAAGGGACCAAAATATAAGGAAAATTAAATGATTGAGCCTTACATTTTTCTGCTGATTTTTTGCTCTTTTAAGTTTGCTGCTTATTGTTCTAAACCACACTTTCTAAAGAAAAAACAACAACCTAAAATTTAGGGCACTTACAATGGCCTAGGGAGACATAAATTGCAATTTAGGACTTTAAGGACGGCCAGGGATTGGAGGACCTAGATCCTAGAGGAAAGCGAGTTGCAGGCCAACAGATCCATCATTCAGAACCCAATTTTCCTGAGGCATTTGTCACCTCCAAGGCTGTATCTGTTTGTGTGTGTGTGTGTTTTGGGGGAGGAGGGGGTGGCAGTGCTAAAAGAAACCCAAATAAAGAAGCAGTTGTAAATCAAGAAGAGAGACAGAGGAGAAAGACTATTCTAGTAGTTTTTTCCTTGTCAGAAAGACAACAATTAGCTAGGAATAATAAGCCTTAAGAAAAATCTATAGCTTTCAGGTAAGATTCTGAAGAAATATATCTTAAAAGTACAAGCAAATCAGGCTGGATTGAAGCAATATATCCACTCTCTATCAACCTTCCAAAAGAAACGTAAATACCCTGTAGAAAAGGATAACAGGAGTTTCTGGGTGTTTTTCCTTACATATGCTTGCTGCAATACTCAGTTACTGCTACAACAAGATTGTGTACTAAAACACACCAACATTTAATGCTTGAAAGAAGCATTTATTTTTATATCTATCGATTTCAGTGTTTATACTTCTGTCCTATGTGGGCTTGGTCCAACTGGGCCTGACTCCAACCATTGGTTGAATTCAAGCCTGGTCCTCATTCTTTTGTGGCTAGTGGCCTTTTAAGGGTGTATTTATAATAATTATAAAATCAAAAGACAGTAAATTACACACCAAATGACTTAAAACTTGCACTTATACCAAATTCACTAATGTTTATCAGCCAAATTAGTAACATGATCAATTTTTTTTGTATGTATGGTGAAGGAAATTATAGTGTTTATTGTAGATGCCAAACAAGGAGTCCAGGAGAGCTAAAGCCCCCAAAATTCAAGCTCTTTGAACATGATCAATTTTAATTTCAGTATGTCAGAGAAATCTGCTCTACCTCTAGTGGGAAGAACTAAAAGCCAGTTACATATGCTGAAAAATAGTGCAAGTTATCAATCCTCACATTCACTTAACAGTTTCAAAACATGCAGGAAAATGGAACCATATATTAGAAAACCAAAAACAAGGGCTATAAAAAATATATATAAGTGGTCCAAAGTATAGAGTCAACAGATATTGTTATGTTTTTATATATAATTATGTAACAAGAAGTAATTATGATAAATATTTTGAGAAAGTGAAAAAAAATGAAGAATATTGCAGGGATATCCTAGCAATGACTACAAAACTGAAATTAATATTTAGACAGTACTAACAATATATTGGACAAAGCAAGAGGGAAGATAGGTGAATATACTGTATTCAAATAGAGGCAAAAAGAAAGAAAGAGGTACAAATAGCAATAATAATGGAAGGGTCATGTAGGACATGGCCTAACATATGTTTAATTAGAACACAGGAAACAAAATGTGAGAATGTGCAGAAGTATAATTTGAAGACATAATGACTGCAAAACTTAAAAAAATTATGAAAGATATAAAGCCACATATACAGGAATATCAACCATCTCTAATGAATAAATACAAAGAAAATTAATCATAGGCACATCACAGTAACATACTAAAATTTAAAGACAAAGAGAAACCTTAACAATCAGAGTTATTCTGTTTAGAGTTTATAGAGTTTGAAAGGGTGATGCTTCTACCATTATAAAAGAAAAATATAGATAGAAAATCATAACTTGTCATGAACCTATCCAAATTTCAGGGCAATAAACTAGACTGAAATCTAAGGAATAACAAGCCCCTCTATAAGAGATAGAATGGGGGGAAGAGGTGCTCGGTGCCAAAAATGTGGATCAAAAGAATCCAGTTAAAAATTTTATAAATTGCTGAAGACCAAATGTAGGCTAGCATAAGGGTATAGAGTCACCTGGAACCAGAGATACAGTAAATCGTCTTCTCCATGAACTTCCATGTGGTGCTCACAAAAAGGATTGGAGAACAGGGTGTAGACCGGGGAGGAGTCACAAGGTAGTGCAATCCTAACAGGGTGGTTTTACATTATGTTGTTTCTACAGTTCATGTGTTTAAACAATTAGTCTCCCCAAGTGGGTTTTAACTTATTTTTAATAATGGAGATAGTATCAGATAAAAATTCATTTATTTTTAGTTAAGTTTTCATGAGGAACACAGAAACCATTCTACAATTCCTCTGTTAATGAACATGAGATTTAGCACAGGAATTCAATGCTTCAAAATTATTGAATAGGCTGGAGGAGCAAAGTCAAACATGGACGCCACTAACTCCCAGCTTTACCTATAGTTTGCAGAGAATCAGAAAGGTGCTCCTCTCTCATTCAGATAAGAAATTACAGGATTTCACTATTGTTTTTAGCTTCCTATCATATTTAGGCAGGTGAATTAGAAGGGAACATGTAGAGACCATTGCAAAAATTCCCAAGCTCATTCCTCTGATGATGCTAGCAGAAGAAGAATATTTTTTTGATCTCTTTTCTAACTTCAAGATCTTATAAACCTAAATGCAATCCTAAAAGAAAGAATCAGCTTTTACTACAGGAAACACACAGAGCCCCACATGGATCCTTACCCCTTATGAATCAAAAGCCTTTTGTCACTGGAGAAGGGGAAGAAATGCTGTCACTGCCAGGGTCAGAATGAAGACCAAATGTAGCTGAGAGAAAGTTCAAGGAAAACAAACTGCTCATAGAAGTGCAATGGAACAGAGTACTGGACCACAGATCCTATGCTAATAGCATTAGAAGTCTTCTACCTCTGTGGGAAGAGCAGGAAATACTTTTTCTTATAATAAGTTCCAAGGTACAAATTAGATGTTAGCTGCCAGTGGAAAAAAAGGCAGGACCATTGATAATGGCCCTATCCTGAGACCTGAGTACAAGTTTGGACTCATTGCACAGAGAATTATCTCTAACCATCACCACTAGGCTAGAAAGTATCAAGTAACAGCAAAACTGTAACGATACTTGGGAAGAAACAAATGTGTGGAAAGTGACCACCTCTGTGGCATGAGCACAGCCTAATATTAAGAGTCAGAGCAATCAATAAACTCAGACACTGAACCAGGCTCCTAAATGTCACTGATGTTGACATTACCATATATAAATTTTACATGACTGTGATTAATATATTAAATTCTCTAATGGAAAAGGTAGACAATTTGCATTGACAGATGGTGAATCTAAACCAACAAATAGAAACTATAGGACTCAGATGGAAATGCTAGGAAACAAACCAACAAACCAGCAACATAGGAACAACAATAAAACATGCCTTAGACAAGCTCATCAGTAGACCTAATTTGCATTTATAGAAATCTTTACCCACCAGTAGCAAAATACACATTTTCTTTAAGTGTGAACCTAGGTAGATCACGTTCTTTATGACAAACACTTCTCGACAAATTTAATAGACTTTAACTTATACATAGAATGGTCCTTGTCCATATAGAATTAAGCTAGAAAACAATGTTAAAAAGATAACCTAGATAATCACAAATATTTGGAATTTAATTACACTATCAAATAACCTATAGGTCAAATACAAAGTTACAAATAAAATGTAAAATTATTTTCAATGGAATGAAAAATGAAAAAAAAAGGAAAATTTGGGAGACATGGAATGAACCAGTAGATATAGACAAAGCACTTGCAAGATTCAACATTTGTTAATCATATTAAAAAAGACTCAGCAAATTCAGAATTAAATGAAATTTTAACACAATGAGGCATTTACAAACAGTCCCTGTAGATAACATTATATTTAATGATGAAAGACTAATTATTTGCCCCTACAATTAGAAACAAAGTCAGAATGTCCACTGTCAGCTCTCCCAATCTGTAGCTTTAGATCCTCATGGATACAATAAGGCAAAAAAAGGAAGAAAGCAAGCAAGAAAAAAAAGATATAGGGATTAAAAAAAGAGCAAAGGAAAACTGCAACAGAAGGAACATCTACATGTAAATTTGCCAACAAATATGCAAGAAAAAATTTTAGTAAGTGAATTTAGCAATGTCAGAGAATATAAGTTAATACATAAAAAGTGATTGTATTTCTCAATACTAATAATGAAAAATTGGGAATTATAATTGAAAGAATATCATTTACTAAAGCACACAAAATCATTTAAAATATAGGTATAAATCTATCAAACATATGCAAGTTCTGTATGCTGAAAAGTAGAAAAAAAAGATGAGAGTAATGAAAGAAGATATAAATTAATGGAACTTAGAATTTTTAAAATGTCATTCTCTCCAAACATATTTGCAAATTAGATACAATATTAATCAAAATTCCAGCAAGATATTTTGCAGAAAACAAATTAAAGTATTAGGTCGATTGTAAACTAATTCGAAGAAATGAACTCAAAATTAATTAGATAAGAAACAGGTATTTCTTATTATGGCATTTATCTCTGATTTACTTATCCTGAAAAAAAAAATCTACCTATGCTCATGTAAATACACTATAAATGTAGATTTTAATATTTTTGTATATTTAATACATTTTAGGAGAATATAACATCCTTATACACTTCCTAAATCTTTACTTATATTTTAAGATTCTAAAATTGTATATATTGTTTCTTAAATAGAATTTTTAGACATCAATAAGTCTTAATAATTAGGTAATATCTTTGAGAACTGTGTTTTAGCAGAGGCTAGCGAGTACAGTTGCTTTATGTTAGAAATCTTTTTCTTGATAATTCATGAAGAAAATATGTTCACTTAGGATGAACATAATATTGAAGTACAGTGGGTAAAATATAATAAATTAAATGCATATATATATCTATATGCATTTAACTATAAGCCAGGAAAAACCTGACCAAAGAGCTAAATATTAGATGATTCTTCTTGCTTTTAGTACATTAGGTGTTTCATAAAGCTCAAAGATGAAAGAGAAACATTTCATTTCCTCCACTGGGTTTATTGAAGATATGTATCTTCTTCACTTACAGGGAAGTTTATGAAGTAGAAGATAATGAATCAATGGCCAACAGGCTTTGGCTGTATACTGCTACATAGTACCATCCCAGCAGCCACAATTTAATAGTATTGTTGGCAATTCTGAAAGAGGGATTAGGAAAAATCTGTGGAAGCAAAACCACTCCTGTTTAGTGTTTAAAATGATAGCAGTATGTTACCAATCTATGCTAACATTTATGTAAAAAATTACTTAATTGTATATTAAATTAAAGGCAATAGGTATGATTTTTGTATCTATACGTCTAAAAATCAACTGGTTGTTTAGGACAGTCTCAATTGGTCTGAGGTTTATGGGAAGCCTCTACACAATGGAATTAACAGCATGTGTGAAGGTGTGTGAGGATGCAAAATGCTTGCCAGGTGATTTTAGAGATATATGAGTGACATCTACAAAAGACTGAGAAAATGTAGTGCTTATGATTGAAAGTATAGGAACTATAGGCTTAATAAATCCATTTCAAAATAACATATTTCTTGAGCTCTGGAAATATCACATTCTTTATATTTAAAAGAACATGAGATTTGATGTCAGTAGGTGTAGGAGTGAACTGTTGTCTTGCTAATTTACAACAAATGATAAGCAATTAATCACATAAGTGTGATTTGCTGATGTGTTTCTAATATGTTCATATTGATTTTTTAATTTAAAGATATTTGTTATTTTTTTGTTCTCTTGCAATTCTCACTTAAGTCGAAAGTCCTACTTTAGCACCTCATAAAGAATGGTAGTCACCATCTGCCTGCAACTGAGGATCTAAGAATAGAATGAAAGACTCTTTATGACAAATGACATATCATCTGTATTTTGTTTCCACAGCAAAAAGGTATAAATATTACCATCAACATGAGCCTCAATCAAAAGAGGCAGAGTCTTTCTTTATAAAAGACATTTATTTCTCATCAGTTGATTCTAAGCCTGGCAAAACAAAGCACTGAGGTCTTAGTGGCAGAAATGTTTTATGCCATAATAATTATATAATTGTGACAAGCAACCTGAGTGATTGAGCAGTTAGTATAATGTGACTGTAGATATAGATCAACTTTTCTTAAACATATTTATTACAGAAGTATATGTATTAAAAATATAATTTAATAGTAAAAATGGTAAAAGATAAATTAACCTGTCTTAATAATATGTTTGTATATATGATGGAACAGAAATAGCTATATCATATTTATGACATTTCTATAACAATAAAAATAAGTGTGCTCGTAAAAAATAATGAAATAATTAAAAAGAAATTATATATGACACATAAACAGCAAAAATTATAACAGTAATTTTTTAAAGAAGGTAAGGTGAAAAGCCTTTTAAAGACTACAAATATTATTTTAAAAATTACTTTAAAGACCCAAAATCATAAAACTCCTAGAGGAGAATATAGGCAAAACACTCTTTGACAAAATTTGTAGCAATATTTTTTGGGGTCTCTTTCCTAAGGCAAAGAAACAAAAGCAAAAATAAGCAAATGGGGTTTAATTAAAAGCTTTTGCACAGCAAAATAATAATAATAACAATAATAATAATGATAATAATAATTGATAAAATGAAAAGGTAACCTACTGAATGGGAGAAAATATTTGCAAATGATATGAGCAATAGGGATTAATATCCAAAATATATAAACAACTCATAAATTCAGTATCAAAAAAACAAACAACCCAATTAAAAAATGTGCAGAAGACCTGAATAGACATTTTCCCAAAGAAGGTATACAGATGGCTAAGAGACACATGAAAAAATGTTCAATATCTCTAATCATCAGACAAATTGCAAATCAAAACCACAAGGAGATATTACCTCACACCTGTCAAAATAACTATCATCAAAACGTCTACAAGTAACAAGTGTTGGTAAAGATGTGGAAAAAAAGAGAACCCTAGTACACTGTTGGTGGGATTGTAAATTGGTGTAGCCACTATGGAAAACAGTATGGAGTTTCCTCTATAAACTAAAAATAGAACTACCATATGATCTAGCATTTCCACTACTGGGTACATATAGAAATAAAATGAAAGCACTAATTTGAAAAGATACATATGCCACAGGGTTCATAGAAGCATTATTTACAATCGCCAAGATATGGAAGCAACATAAATGTCTATCAACAGATGAATGAGTAAAGAAGATGTGATACATGTATAAATATAACATTATGGAATATTACTCAGCCGTAAAACAGAGTGAAATTCTGCCACTTGCAACAATGTGTATGGATCTAGAGAGTATTGTGCTTAGGGACATAAGTCAGCAAAAGACAAATACTATATGTCTTCACTTATGTGTAGAATCTGAAAGAAAAAAAACCCGAATGTATATAATGGAGATTCACAGATATAGAGAACAAGCTAGTCATTACCAGTGGAGGCAGGGAAGGAGGGAGGGTCAAATTAGGGGTACAGGATTAAGAGATACAGGCTACTATGTATAAAGTAAATAAGCAACATGGATTTGTATATGTAGAGCACAGGAAAATACGGGCATTATTTTGTAATGTTTTTAAATGAAGTATAGTCCACAAAAACAGTGAATCACTCTATTGTACACCTGAAACTAATATAATATTGTAAATTAATTATACTTTAATAAAAGTTATTTTAAATCAGTGTAACAATTTTATGAAAATACAGGAAATAGGAAGTTCAACTACTATGAAAAAAATCAGACAAAACTTTATGTTGTAAATTTGGTGGAAAAAATAGCAATAGTTTGAAGCATTAACCCAGTCAAAGTGTCCAGTTTGAAACAACTTTGAATTCCAGGGATAAATCTCACTTGATCATGGTATATGATTCTTTTAATGGGCTATTGATTTCAGTTTGCTAGTATTTTGTTGAGAATTTTTGCATCTACATTCATCAGGAATTTTTGCCTGTAATTGTTTTTTTTTTAGTGTCCTTGTATGACTTTGATAATGTTGGCCTTGTTAAATGAGTTTAGGATGTTCCATCCCCTTTGATTACTGTTTTTTTTTTGAAAAATTTGAGAAGTTTGGTATTAATTCTTTAAATATTTGGGAGAATTCACCAGCTGATCCTGGACGTTTGTTTTTGAGGAGGTTTTTGATTACTAATTCAATATTCTTCCTTCTTATTGGTCTGTTCAGATTTTCTTTTTCTTCATGCTTCAGTTTCGGTAGGTTGTGTTTTTCTAGAAATTTATCCATTTCTCCTAGGTTATCAAATTAGTTGGCATATAATTGTTCGTAGTAGTCTCTTATGATTTTTTGTATTTCCGTTACTAATTGTAATGTCTATTCTTTCATTTCTGATTTTGAGTCTCCTCTGTTCTGTTTGTCAATTATTTATCTGTTCAAAAAACTAACTGTTAGTTTTGTTCATCTTATCTATCTTTTTTCTAGCCTCTTTTTCTGTTCTAATCTTTGTTATTTCCTTCCTTCTGCTAACTTTGAGTTTAGTCTATTCTTCCTTTTTGTAGTTCCTTTAGATATCAGAGTACATTGTTTATTTGAGATATTTTTCTTTTCTTAACATTGCTGTTTATTACTATAAACTTTTCTCTTAGAACAATTTTCCTTTATCCTATGAGTTTTGGTATCTTGTGCTTCCTTTTTTGTTTCAAAATTTTTTTTAATTTCCATTTTGACTGCTTGCTTTTTTCCTTTCTTTCTTTCTTTCTTTCTTCCTTCCTTCCTTCCTCCCTCCCTCCCTCCCTTCCTTCTTTCTTTCCTTCTTTCTTTCTTTCTTTCTTTCTTTCTTTCTTTCTTTCTTTCTTTCTTTCTTCCTTCCTTTCTTCCTTCCTTCCTTCCTTCCTTCCTTCCTTCCTTCCTTCCTCCCTCCCTCCCTCCCTCTCTTCTTTCTTTCTTTCTTTCTTTCTTTCTTTCTTTCTTTCTTTCTTTCTTCTTTCTTCCTTCCTTCCTTCCTTCCTTCCTTCCTTCCTTCCTTCCTTCCTTCCTTCCTTTCTTTCTTTCTTCCTTCCTTTCTTTCTTTCTTTCTTTCTTTCTTTCTTTCTTTCTTTCTTTCTTTCTTTCTTTCTTTTCTTTCTTTTTCATGAGGAAAAGCTGTACTAAGCCATAAAACTATTATACTTTTAAAAAACTTTTATGTGAAATTCCCAAACATTTAAAAATGACTCAGGAAACAACTAGCATGTCTTTACTAAGATCCACTTCCATAATTTTCTCTGCCTTCACCTTCAATTATCAGCTGTAAAATATTAATTTTTATCTTATTTCATATATTTATCTCACAGTCATTTATCAAAACTTTTATTGTGAGAACACAGTTCTTAA